>NC_138204.1:166924086-168124086 GCF_964194415.1 Vipera berus
CTTGAGACATGAAGCCTAAGTTAATTAATTATAGCAAAACTATGAAGACATACGAAACAACTCCAGCAATTGCTGTTTATTAAACATGATTCTTGTTTATTCTGTAATCAACATTCAGTTTCTTGTGATTCTTTCTTCCAATTACTCTACATAAAGGACTTGAAGTAGCCCTTTCCTGCTGGAGATACAGTTTCCATCTGTTTGTTGTTTTAATAATGCCCTAATTTATATCAGGTTGTTTACTTTTGACTATGCAGAAACCAACTTTTACATCAATACATCACATATCCCAGCCTAGCTTTTGGTATTCTTTATGACAATGGGAATTGAAATCCAAATCATGTCGAGATCAAACACCTTAAGTAAACTCATTTATAAATGTTCTCAGTCTTATCCATTGGAACTTTTTTATTATGGTTATTTTAAAATAAAACTAAAACTGCAAATTACATTTTTATCTTAGATTCATATCAGGCTCAGATAGTTTGTGCAGTTAGTTCATTAGAAAGAAAAACAGGAGTGGAGGGGATGAGGGCAAAGAGGAAGAGGAATAGCAGCATTTTAACATGTAATTTGTCTAGATTAAATAAAAAGGCAATATCTAAACTACAACTGATATTAAGAAATGAATGGATTTTCATGTAGCCAAAATAATATAGTAATGGCTGTCATGGAAAAAACCCAATGGAAAAGACAAGAGACAGCAACACAAACCAATAATTCTTACTTTAAGATTCAGAGATTTATTTTTCTAATAATTTGGAACATAGCAAGCATAATAACACATCAACACGTACATTAATAACCCATTGCAATGAGGACCATATGGTTATAGCAAATTCCAATAGGACAGCTATAGGCCAATGGCAAATCAATCAGGTCCAGTCCCAACCTTTTATACCCTTTCTTGTTCTAAGACTGTAGTCAGATGGTCTGCTGACTTTTGCTGACCTCTTACTGACTCCCTGCTGACCTACTTTCCACAGATACCTGTGTACATTGGAACCTGCATCCATCAGCTACTTTCAGTTCCCTATTTCTCCCATGGTTATAATCCTCATGTTCCAAATATACATAGACCTATCTACTTTGCAATTTCATATTGCACACAGTTCAGCAGATTACAAATAGTACGTTCGTATTGTGAAATAATATAAAGTTCAAGTCAAAGCTTTGTTTTAAATCACTGCTGTGGGGCCTATCTCAGGTTTGCTCCAGCCTCATCTTGTTATATGAGGAGGGGACTATATTTTCATCTCCCACGTGGCCAATTTAATTTCTAGCTAATGCACTAATGAAAAAACAAAATAACATCTTAAATTGTGAGTACAAATTCATAATGAACAGTGCTGTTGATTAATGGAAGCAAGAATGTCAGGGAATTGGAGAATACATGTACATATACAATACTATAACTATTTTTCTTTCCCACCTCTATAATATATTGCATAGATATCTCTGTGTTAAACATGCTATATCTGGATTCCAAAATAGAAAGAACCTTATTGGAGAATTAAAAATTAGACTTTCTGTATTTCTTTGCTTATATATGATGGTTTTCCAGGTATACTTTATGCATATAATCTGTACTTTTCTCTCTTGTACTGCTGTTTCCTACCTTTTTCTGCATGTGTGTGTGTGTGTGTGTGTATATATATATATATATATATATATATATATATATATATATATATATATATATATATATATATATATATATATATATATATATATATATATATATATATATATATATATGTTTTCTGAGGTTTTCGCGGGTATTTGTATGTGGATCTTTGGTTATTCGGGTTTTTCCCCGCGTAGAACTAAAGTTGTAGGCGCAACGTTTCGACGGAATCCCATCCGTCATCCTCAGGCTGGTGGCTTTAGCTTCCTTCTTCTGGGAGAAGCATGTGGCTGTTTGTTCCTCTTTTTTAAACTGCCAGAGGGGGTGTGTTCTGTGGAGGTGTGCTCTGATTGGGTGGGGGACCAAGTGTGTTCTGATTGGGTGGGAGTGTGTTTTGAATGGTGGGTGTGTTCTGATTGGGTGGGGGTGTGTTCTGAGTGGATGGGCTGGTCTCAGCTGCCAGCTCCAGACCTGAGCTGGTGAGTTGTGCTGCTTTTGTTCGGCTTCGTGTTTGTGGTGGTGCCATGTTTTTATAGTGGGTGTCAGTTTGCTTATTGTGTGGTTTGGAGGGGTTTAAAGTGGCTGATGTTGCAGCTGTAGTTAGGTTTCTGTTTTGTGGTTGTGCCTCGTTATCATTGTGGGTTCGGATTTGCTTTTTGAATGGTTGTGTGGTGGTGATGTCATGTGATGTTATCATGAGTTTGGGTCTGGTATCATTCTTGGTGGTTGGGCCTCGTCTGTCAATTAAGGCGGGTTTCCAAATGGCTGGAAGGCGAGAGGTATCATCTCGTTTATTCATGCTGTGGGGGCGTTTTTCTATCTCAATGGCTTCTCTGATTATTCTGTTGTTGAAATGTTCAATTTTGGCGATAGTTTTTGTTTTTTTAAAATCAATTTCATGTCCCGTGGCTTCAAAGTGTTGGACCAGGGATGAAGTTTGTTCTCCCTTTCTGAGTGAGTTTTTGTGCTCTTCAATGCGTGCACTTATTCTTCTGTTGGTCTGTCCGATGTATGTGGTGGGGCAGGTGGTGCATGGGATTTCGTATACTCCTTGGTTTTCTAACCCAATTATGTCTTTGGGGTTTCTTAGGATGGTGGATATTTTTCTGTCTGTGTAGAATGCTGTTTTGATGTTGTGTTTTTGGAGGACCTTGCTGATTCTGTCTGTGGTCCCTTTTAAGTATGGGAGGAGGGCTTTGCCATTTTCTTGTTCTCTGTCTTGGGTTTTTGTGGGTGTCTCTCTTCGGATTAAGTTGGTAATCGTGTTTCTTTGGAATCCATTGGCTGTTAGTACATTAGTGAGAGTGTGTAGTTCGGTTTTTAGGTGTTGTTCGTCAGCTAGGTGTTTTGTTCTGGAGATGAGTGTCTTGGCTACGGAGTTGATCTGTGCTGGGTGGTGGTGTGAGAGTGCGTTCAGATAGCAGTTTGTGTGTGTTTTTTTATGGTAGATAGTGTGTCCTAGGGAGCCATTGGATTTCTTGTAGACTAAGACATCAAGGAAGGGAAGTTGATTGTTAGCTTCTGTTTCCATGGTGAATTGTATTTTGGGGTGTAGGCTATTGAGGTGTATGAGGAAGTCATCTAGTTTTTCTTTGCCGTGTGGCCAGATTACGAAGGTGTCATCTACGTATCTGAGCCAGAGTTTGGGTTTGTGGTTGGATTTTTCTAGAGCGAGGGTTTCAAAGTGTTCCATGTAGAGGTTTGCGATGACAGGTGAAAGGGGTGATCCCATGGGTGCTCCTTCCATTTGTTTGTATCTTTGCCCATTGTAGATGAAGTATGTGTTAGATAGGCAGTGGTTGGTCAGATCTAGGATGTGTTTTGGGGGGTTGTATTTATTTAGGATAGCTGTCAAGGCTTCTTTGATTGGCACTTGGGTGAAGAGGGATACGACATCGAAGCTCACAAGTAGGTCACAGGGCTGTAAGTTTAGTTTACTTATGATCTCTATGAATTGGAATGAGTTTTGTACGTGTGAGGTGATGGAATTTGCGTAAGGCTGTAGTTGTTTGGCCAGAAATTTGGCTAGATTTTGTAGAGGTGAGCCTATGGAGCTGACTATGGGTCTGAGTGGGGTTCCTTCTTTGTGTATCTTGGGCAGACCATAGAGCTTAGGACATCTGGATGATTTTTCTCTGGGAATGATTGTTTTCTGGATCTCTTCACTGATGGGGGTGGCTTTTATTTTTGATTTTGTGGTTTTTTCCAGGTAGGTGGTGGGATCTGTCTTGAGGAGTTTGTATGTGGAGTCTCGGAGTAGGTTGGATAATTTGGTATGGTAGTCAGATGAGTTCATTACCACCGTGGCGTTGCCTTTGTCTGCTGGCAGAATGATTATGCTGGTGTCATTTTTTAGGTTAAGTAGTGCTGTCTGTTCCTCTTTGGGTAAGTTGCTTTTGGGTGGTTTGCTGGTGCAGAGGATGTTGGTAACTTCGAGTCTGATTTTGTTGGCGTCATCAGGGTTAATTTTGGTCAGGCTGGATTCGACTCCGCATATAATGGTTTCCGTGGGAATGTGTTTGGGAGCGACTGCAAAATTAAATCCTTTAGACAGGACGTTGGTTTCAGCTTTGGTGAGAATCCTATCTGAGATGTTGTGCACAGTTTGTTTCATGTGTTGCTGTGGGAGAGGAGGGGTTTGTTTCTGGCGTTCCTTTAGTCTTCGGAGTTTATTGGTGTGTGTGTCTGTTTTGTAGGCAGTCTCTGTTTCAGCTCTCCAGACGGCGATTTGTTTGAATTTGTCCCAAAGTGTGGGGTGGATCTTGTTGCTGAGATTGAGGTGAAGTGTGAGGAGGTCTCTGTTGATTCGGTCCAGGAGGAATCTTTTTGTGTGGAGTTCATTTCTGATTAGGGCCAGTTCAGTTCTTATCAGGATGCGTTTGATGGCTGCAGAGTTGGAGTGGAATTTCAATTGGAAGGATGTAGGGATTAAATTTTGATCTCGGCAGTTGCGTAGGAATGTGAGGTCACACAGAATGGAAGCTCTTCGTACTTCGAGTTTTTCGTAGGTCCTGGTTAGCTGGTAGATTTCCTCCCCGTAGAGGTAAGATATTTGTTTTCTGAGGTTTTCGCGGGTATTTGTATGTGGATCTTTGGTTATTCGGGTTTTTCCCCGCGTAGAACTAAAGTTGTAGGCGCAACGTTTCGACGGAATCCCATCTGTCATCATCAGGCTGGTGGCTTTAGCTTTGGTTTATCCTTATATGCACTATTTCCTTTTAAAATACTATTTACTGTATATATATATATATATATATATATATATATATATATATATATATATATATATATATATATATATATATATATATATATATATATATATACAGTAAATAGTATTTTAAAAGGAAATAGTGCATATAAGGATAAACCAAAGCACAGCCATAACGGTAGGGGAGAAAAGCATATTGTTGGATCCTATCCTGAAATGTATCATTCCAAAGGCAGATAGATCATTTTGATTTTGTTGTTGTTAGTATTTTAATCTGCACTACCACTTGCTCTGGAAGAAACTGTCGGTTTGTATCATTCCTATTTGAATTATCACCAGAGCTTAAGAAAAGGGAAAGAGGAAGTGGGTGCAGGATCTCAGAATGCACAGGTTGTCTTTCTTAGTCTCATCTCAAAATATTTTGTATGGAGAAGAGAAAAAGATGAAAATGTGCTGATCATTCAGAAAGCATGTGCTGTCCTTGTGTCTGTGGAATGAATTGGAAATGCCTTTCTCATCTGATATTAAAATGCAGCACTCTCCTTGATTTGACATTTACAAATGTAAGCAAGAGAAGGAAAGGCATTTTCTCCCTTACTTACAGGTCAGTTGTCAGATGGTGATGAATACAATCAACCCTTAAATTTGCTAGTCCTGAACAGGATGCCATTACATTTTTCTATGTTAAAAAAATCTTGCAGAAAGGAAATAATGTTTTCTACTAAGAAAAGCTAATCAAAAAGCCCTTAATTAGAAGTGGAGAAATATTAAATAGAAACACATAATTAAAGAAGTAATTACAGCTCATAGTATTCTGGTTCATGAAAATCTACTCTGAAGTAATGGGCTGACTGGCTGGTGAATTCTGAGAGTTGGAATCTACAGAACTTAAAGTTACTAAGATTGAGAAACAAGGCTATATATATATATATAGAAGTGGTAGAATAGGTCTCAATACCCAAATTTATGTAAGCATGCTGTTCTGTTGGGCTCAGGAGTGGTAGATTCCACTGGATACAACAAATCATTGTGTATGGTACTTTAGGGAGCATTGTTAAGTTCTATTTGGTAAATTGGCACCCTATTAGAAGGCTCAAATAAATACAGTGGCAGCAGTAATAGTAGTAGTAGTAGTAAATTCTATTACTATAGGCACAGGCTGTAACAAAGTTCAAATATATAAAACCAGAGACATGCCAGTTTAAATGCATTGATGATCCAATGCATTGTGGGGCGGGGGGGGGAATCACAGAATGTTTCAAGCAGATCTACAATATTCAATATTCCTTTATTGTAATTAACCCCCAGATTAGCAAAGCCTGAGATGGGCATAAAAATGGTCTGATTCTTAGAACTGAAAAGGAAAAACTGGGGTTTATATGGCTTATGTCTATCCACATTTACTCTCTCATCTTTCTCAAGTCTATTACTTGATAGAAATTTCTACCTGATTCCTAACCTAAACAATCTAAGACAGAAATTTGATTTGAAACTTTCTGATAAAAAAAACAACAGTAAATAATACTGTACAGGAACACTTAGTTACTCTTTGACGTAGCACTATAATTACTGAGTTTCCATAGCAATAATTACCAAAGGCCAATAACTATCGAAATGAATTTTGGTGCTGAGTTATGACAATTGTATCATCAGCATATAGTAATACAAATATTCTTTCAGATATTGTAACTAGGAAGGACTTTCTTTACCTTTCTGAAGCTGTATCATTTACACATGGAGCTGGCTAATTTATTTCTACCAACAGATTACATATAGCACAAAAGTCAATGGTTTATGTTTATTAAAAACTGAGGCAATCAGAAACAATGAGCTAATGTTTAATATACAATATTGGAATCAGCTTATTTTTAATTCAGAATTTTATTTAAGAGAACCCACTTTTTCAATTACACTGAAAGATAAATGTTCCAATATTGGCACCACATCATAGCTAATGTTTGTAAGAATCTTACTTAACTTTTGTCTAAGGGGAAAGAAGAAATAGTTGGGTCTCTTTTGCAGTAATCGTTTAACCAGTTCAAGGAGTTCTTTTATGATGCTAGTTTAGAGGTTATTCTGATTTCTGATTTTATACTGAAATAAAAAAAATAGGATAACACATTATTGACCAAAAATGAAATATAGATTTTCAGAAATATCTCACTCTAATGTTCTGGATCACTCATCAAAAAGTCAAAGATGCTGCCTTCAGGCCATTCTAGGAATACTATATTGAAGTAGAAACATTACTGACCACATCTGACTGATCATTTATTTGATTTGCAGTTCTGCATGTTACATTATTACCTTCCCTTGCTTTCATATTTGACATTCAGCAAGCAAAAGGAAAATTATAATTAAATTCTTCCTAATGTACAGCATTCATTGTAATTAAGCAGTTCCCTATACTGTTAAGATGTTTCAAAAGCCCTTATTTTCCATGTTTCTCAGCTGTAGGGCAGGAAAACAGTAAGTGGTTTCCGTTTTTTAGAACTGAAAACAAGGCCCTTGTCAGAAAGGGTTGTTTTTATCAGCCTATATCCCTCTGGATATATTTTTCTAGGATCCTTATAGTCTCCATCTATTATGAACAATTGTCCTGCTAAGCAGGGAATGATGGGAATCATTAAGTGACAATTCTGGAGGGCATGATGTTCATCTGTCAATTATTACTTTTATTTTGGGTGAGGGCGAATCCTGGTAAAGAAAAAGATCACTTTAAACCTCCCCAGTCCTTCTAGAAATACATAAATTTGATAATTAATTTTATTTGGAAGAATGTTATTCTCTTCATAGTCATTAACTCTTTCTCATAAAAGGTTAATTTACAAATAAGCAAACACAAAAATAATATTGAGTTGGCAGATGAAACATCCAGCCAACTATACAATCACTATAGCAACCATGAACTCTATTGACACCAGAAATATTTGACATCTTTGAGATATATTTATTTTAAATACCCACACACGCACACAAACAAACACAAATAGGGGAGTAAATTGTAGAAAAGTGACCTTGTAAAAAATAAGGCTTAGTTTTAAATGATCAAACCTGATTTTTCAAAACTGTCTAAACTATTCTATATGATTCAATTACCTTTAAAAAAGCTGTAGGATGCTTATATCATCTTAATATCAGCTAAGATGTACAGTATATCCTAAGGATGTCAGAGTTGTAGCTACATCTCCATGACCAGTGTGGAGAATAATGATTTTCGAAGGCCTGAACTTTAAAAAAGTATGTAATCCATATTGCCTGTTTTAAATGCAATGTCTAGTACAATATTGTGTCAGGTTGAATTATAAATTACTCAAATTTTATATATAAAGTGAGCTGTTGATTGAAATTACCCTGTTTTCAATATTGCAAACAATATTATTGGTTTTGGAGCCACATCTGTATTATTTCCAGAAGGAATTGCAGAAAGTCTTCAGTCCTATTATACAGATAGTGTTGTTTTCTAACTCCCAGTAAATTCTATGTATCTCAGCACTTTGGCTTTAACAGCTGTAATTTATATTTTCAACAGTGGGACATTTAAAATGCATTCTTTATTTTTCATTCATTTATAAAATTCTTTATTACTATCATTTTTGTATTCTCTTTTTCTGATTCTTGGAGACTGCCTGGACAAGTTCATACAGTTTTCTTGGCAAGGTTTTTCATAAGTGGTTTGTCATTGCCCCCTCCCTATGGCTGAGAGAAAGTGATTGGCCCAAAGTTGCCAAGTTGGCTTTTTGCCTAAGGCGGGACTATAACTCATGGCCACCCAGTTTCTACTTTAAGAGCCATGGTGGCACAGAGGTTAGAATGTAGTACTACAGGCTAACTCATGCTCACTCCAGGAGTTCGATTCAAGGTTGACTCAGCCTTTCATCCTTCCAAGGTCAGTAAAATGAGGAGCCTGATTGTTGAGGGCAATATGCTGACTCTATAAACTGCTTAGAGAAGGCTGTAAAGTACTGTAAAAGCGGTATATAAGTCTAAGTGCTATTGCTATTGCTATTAATGCCTTAATCACTACACCTAACTGGCTCTCAGTTACAATCTAACATGTCCAATTTGCACATTTGAGCACTTCCTTTAATATTATTCAATAATGCCATTTGGTTCAAACATGATTCCAAGACTGACCACTTTTTCCTGCCTTATCTCTTCTAATCAGCTTGGTTGTAGAAGAGCTTTAAATCAGAGGTTCCCAACCTTTCGGGTACCAGGGACCGGGTACGTGGAGAGAGGTTTATCTGTGGACCAGAGGGGGCATGGTTTTGTGTGCTGCCTGCATTCTGCATATGGGGCTTTGCTTGTTTGTGTGGACCGGTTGCTGGCATGCCACAGCCTGGTACTGGTCCACAACCTGCAGGTTGGGGACCCCTGTTTTAAATCATGCAAGACTGCTTTAGTGTAGGATCTTTGTTTTCCTCCATCTCTTAACAAACTGATTCAAATTTCTAAGATGGGTACCATGGAAAATGTTATCTCTTGCTTCTTTCCTTCATCTTTCTCTACTGCTCTTATTTCAAAGGGAGGTACAAAAAGGAATAGAAAATTGTATTTCAGTTAAAAAAAACAAAAATTATAAAAAAGGTTAAAATATAAGGCAATTTTTTTACAAAAATAAAAATTAAACATTGTTGTGAAATGGAATAGAAATGATATAGACAGAAGCATATTTAAGTGATAAAGAGAAGAAATAGGCAGGTTAATCCAGGCACATCCAAATGATTTGGGTTGGATTAGTGATTGGCTAAAGAATCAGGGAAAGCCTCTGATTTTACACTCTGTCTCTACTGAGAAGAAAATGCTATCTTTTTCTCTGTGCTTTGTCATCTAATTTAAAAGGCCCGTTATCAAAACTGGCTGCCATTTACCAACCTTGAAGTGTTGATCTACTGTCTGTCCTTATGTCCTTTTAAAAATGTCCCTTTTTTGAAATGAATACAGGAGATTAACAATGGGTTAATTTAAAGCAATGTTCTCTTATACAGAACAGCTAAAATGTTCTTGCCAGCAGTGTATTTCTGGGGATCTCCAAAGCATGGTTAGTGGAATTTGGGAGGATGTAAAGAAAACAGTACTGTCAGATGCAATCCCTAGAGCAGTAGCATTAAAAGCTTCCTTAGTACCAATGAGACTCTCTCAAAATACACAGGTTTGTGCAGCCAGAAATCACACTGTGTTCAAAGCAACAAGGGAAATAAATAGTTCAGAAAAGTGAATTAGAGATTTATTGAGTGGGGACAATGGTGTGAGCAAGTTCTTTTCCTTCTTTTATTTATATCTATCTATCTATCCCCCTTCATGGATTACTGCCTTGTCGTGGCGAAGGGGCTTGCGTAATTCAATGAAGCTATGAGCTATGCCGTGCAGGGCCACCCAAGACGGACAGGTCATAGCCGAGGGTTCTGACAAAACGTGATCCACTGGAGAAGGAAATGGCAACCCACTCCAGTATCTTTGCCATGAAAACCCTATGGACAGTACCAAAAGGCAAAACGATATGACGCTGGAAGATGAGCCCCTCAGGTCGGAAGGCGTCCAATATGCTACTGGGGAAGAGCAGAGGGCTAGTACTAGTAGCGCCAGAAAGAATAAAGCGACTGGGCCAAAGCCGAAAGGACGCTCAGCTGTGGATGTGTCTGGTGGTGAAAGGAAAGTCCGATGCTGTAAAGATTTTTTCTCCATAGGAACCTGGAATGTAAGATCCATGAATCAAGGAAAGCTGGACATGGTCAAACAAGAGATGACAAGACTGAACATCGACATCTTAGGTATCAGCGAACTAAAATGGACAGGAATGGGTGAATTTAATTCAGATGACCATCAGGTATACTACTGCGGGCAAGAATCCCTCAGAAGAAATGGAGTAGCCTTCATAGTCAATAAAAGAGTAGGAAAAGCAATAATGGGATACAATCCTCAAAATGACAGAATGATTTCAGTTCGAATACAAGGCAAACCATTCAATATCACAGTAGTCCAAGTCTATGCCCCAACCACTAGTGCTGAAGAGGATGAAATTGACCAGTTCTATGAAGCCCTACAGCACCTTATAGAACTAACACCAAAAAATGATGTCCTTATCATCATGGGGGATTGGAATGCTAAAGTAGGAAGCCAAAAGATAACTGGAATAACAGGCAAGTTTGGCCTTGGAGTACAAAATGAAGCAGGGCACAGGCTGATAGAATTTTGTCAAGAGAATACGATGGTCATAGCAAACACTCTTTTCCAACAACCCAAGAGACAGCTCTACACATGGACATCACCAGACGGTCAACACAGAAATCAGATTGACTATATGCTCTGCAGCCAAAGATGGAGAAGCTCTATACAGTCAGTAAAAACAAGACCAGGAGCTGACTGTGGCTCAGACCATGAGCTTCTCCTTGCAAAGTTTAGGCTTAAACTGAAGAAAGTAGGGAAAAGCACTAGGCCACTCAGGTATGAATTAAATCATATCCCTGTTGAATATACAGTAGAGGTGACAAATAGATTTAAGGAATTAGATCTGATAGACAGAGTGCCTGAAGAACTATGGACAGAGGTTTGTGACATTGTACAACAGGTAGCAACCAAAACCATCCCAAAGAAAAAGAAATGCAAGAAAGCAAAATGGCTGTATGAGGAAGCTTTGCAAATAGCTGAGGAAAGGAGGGAAGCAAAAGGCAAGGGAGAAAAACATAGATATGCCCAATTGAATGCAGAATTCCAGAGAATAGCTAGAAGAGATAAGAATGCCTTCTTAAATGAACAGTGCAAAGAAATAGAACAAAACAATAGAATAGGGAGGACCAGAGATCTTTTCAAGAAAATTGGAGAAATGAAGGGAACGTTTAATGCAAAAATGGGCATGATAAAGGACCAAAATGGCAGGTACCTAACAGAGGCAGAAGAGATTAAGAAGAGGTGGCAAAATTACACAGAAGAACTATACAAGAATGAGCTTAATGTCCCTGATAATCACAATGAGGTGGTCACTGACCTCGAGCCAGACATCCTAGAATGTGAAGTGAAGTGGGCCTTAGAAAAGCTGAGCAACAACAAAGCTAGTGGAGGTGACAGTATTCCAGCTGAGCTATTCAAAATCTTAAAAGACGATGCAGTAAAAGTGCTACACTCAATTTGCCAGCAAATTTGGAAAACTCAACAGTGGCCACAGGATTGGAAAAGATCAGTTTACATTCCAATTCCAAAGAAAGGCAGTGCCAAAGAATGTTCAAACTATCGCACCATTGCACTCATTTCTCATGCTAGTAAAGTCATGCTTAAAATCCTACAAGCTAGACTTCAGCAGTATGTGGATCGAGAACTACGAGAAGTACAGGCAGGATTTCGAAGAGGCAGAGGAACTAGAGATCAAATTGCCAACATACGCTGGATCATGGAGAAAGCTAGGGAGTTCCAGAAAAACATCTACTTCTGCTTCATTGACTATGCTAAAGCCTTTGATTGTGTGGATCATAACAAACTGTGGCAAGTTCTTAAAGAGATGGGAGTACCAGACCATCTTATTTGTCTCTTGAGAAACCTATATGCGGGTCAAGAAGCAACAGTGAGAACTGGACATGGAACCACTGATTGGTTCAAAATTGGGAAAGGAGTCCGGCAAGGCTGTATACTGTCGCCCTGCCTATTTAACTTATATGCAGAGCACATCATGAGAAAGGCAGGGCTAGATGAATCAAAAGTTGGAATTAAGATTGCCGGAAGAAATATCAACAACCTAAGATACGCAGATGATACCACTCTAATGGCAGAAAATGAAGAAGAACTAAAGAGCCTCTTGTTGCGGGTGAAGAAGGAGAGTGCAAAACTTGGGTTGAAACTTAACATTAAGAAAACCAAGATCATGGCATCTGGCCCTCTCAATTCCTGGCAAATAGATGGGGAAGAAATGGAGGTAGTGACAGATTTTATTTTCCTAGGCTCCAAGATCACCGCAGACGGGGACTGTAGCCAAGAAATTAAAAGACGCTTGCTCCTTGGGAGGAAAGCCATGGCAAATCTAGACAGCACACTAAAAAGCAGAGACATCACCCTGTCAACAAAAGTGCATATAGTCAAGGCTATGGTCTTTCCAGTTCCAGTTGTATGGCAGTGAAAGTTGGACCATAAAAAAGGCTGAGCGCCAAAGAATTGAAGCCTTTGAACTCTGGTGCTGGAGAAGACTCCTGTGAGTCCCTTGGACTGCAAGGCAATCAAACCGGTCAGTCCTAGAGGAGATCAACCCTGACTGCTCTTTAGAAGGCCAGATCCTGAAGCTAAAACTTAAATACTTTGGCCACCTAATGAGAAGGAAGGACTCACTGGAGAAGAGCCTAATGCTGGGAAAGGTTGAGGGCAATAGAAGAAGGGGATGACAGAGAATGAGGTGGCTGGATGGAGTCACTGAAGCAGGAGGCGTGAGCTTAAATGGACTCCAGAAGATGGTAGAGGACAGGAAGGCCTGGAGGAATGTTGTCCATAGGGTCGCGATGGGTCAGACACGACTTCGCAGCTAACAACAACAACAACAATCTATCTATCTATATCTGTATCTATATATCCATATCTATATCTATATCTATCTATAGCTAGTGATTTATACTGTCTCAAGCATCACCAGCTACTGCTGTGGCAATATATCAATCAAGAAGGAAAGCTTAGGTTCCTACACAGGAATCCTGGTGAGGCTACAAGACACTATAAATCACTAGTAGGAAAAAGGACAAAGACTCGTGTTTTAACAATGGGGTTCCAACTTAATCCTGTCAATATAGGCATTTGACACTCAGTAGCACAATCACGTCCCAAAGCTTGGAAATTTAAATAGGTGATACATAGGTATATTAATGTATCTAAGATACTAGGAATTATAAGCAGAATTGATTTTAGGAATATCTTGAAATCAAAGACTTGTGTTTTACTTAAAAGTTTAAAAGCACATTAGATAACTAGTAAAAAAAGTAGAATCTGTATAAGGTATATATATAGAAACATAGAAAAAGGATCAGAAAAAGTCTCCATTTTTGATGAGTTTCACTACTGGAAACTTCACAGACATATATGTGCTTTCAGTATTTACAGTATAGCAGCAATACAAGAGTGAGCATCTCACAGGTGGTTCTAACCTACAGCTTTGGTATTTGTTCTGTACCAGCCTGCTACCGGCCCTGCAGAAAAGGCAGGGAAAACCCCTTTTACAAGAAGGCAAGAGGCTGGAATTACGCCTGCCAAATTTATAGCTACAAAAACAAACAAGACACGAACCAAGAAACAGGAGCTTTAAGAAACAGGAACTATCCAAGCGGTTGCCTTCAGCAAACCAGCCCTCCCACACATTCCCCTTATATAGAGTTCAGGGCGTGGCTTCTCTCTGCCTCCTTCTGAGGAGCCCCATTGCCTTCCTCTGTTTACTCCTAATTGACTGCCTCCTGCATCGGGCGTCCTTGAACAGGGCCAGCTGTGGGTCATCTTCATCCACGCTGTCAGGCTCACACAGCTGGGTCTCCGTGGTGACCAAGTGGGAGGGGCCTGGCTGAGAGCTCTCATCAGCAAGATCTTCAACCCCCTCAGCAAGGTCTTCAACACCCCCCTCCTCCTCTGAGTCGTCCGACCCAACTGCCGAACCCATAGGCTGACCCTGAATCACAGCAGTATTCTCTGGGAGTCTCCATCAAGTGCTAGTGAGGTCCAACTTACCATCACCAGTTCTGGCCTCCCGAGTATAATTCATCCAGAGGTCCATTTGGCCCAATTCCTACACTGCTTTAGAAAAGCATTGGAAATCTGGCTTTTTTTTCAACCGGCTGTATTGATATCAACACGAAGCCATAGTCCCCTCAAAGGTAACAAGGAGGAGCAAGTGCTGAAATGTGCATTGCAATTAAATCCTTGCATGCTACGATGCAAAGCAAGCGCTGTGGCATCATTGTTTTTAGGAATAGATATCAGTGTAGGCAGACAATATTTTTTTTTCCTGAGCAAGACTATTCTGAAGCTGGATGTGAAACTTTCTAGCACAAAGGTAACTGGGGAAAAAAGTGAATCAGGAACCAGGTTGGCACAAGCATAGGACAGGAGCATTTTAAACAGTGATATTGCCCTAAGACCTTTCAGCTGAAGATTAGAATCAAATACTAGCCAGTTTATTTATTTATTTATTTTAATCCCATTTATATCCCGCCCTTCTCCGAAGACTCAGGGCGGCTTACAATTTAAAGCACAAACCAATGTGCTTAGCAATAGCCTTCATTCTATGTATATGCCTGCTTATTAGGGCTTTCGCCCCCCCCCCAAGCGGCATTATTACAAAGTCAGCTTAATTGCCCCCAACAATCTGGGTCCTCATTTTACCTACCTCGGAAGGATGGAAGGCTGAGTCAACCTTGAGCCTGGTGGGATGCGAACCTGCACTAATTGCAGGCAGCTGGTGTTACTTAAGGAGGCATCAGCCCACTGCTCCACCAAGGCTTCTGAGTACGGTCCAGTTACTAACATATGGTAACTCTTGGCCTTTTGAAAACAGCAACCTTTGTCAGGTTAATTTTGTTTTTTACCAATGTTTTAGGAACTGTATGTATATTGCTAGAGGAAAATTGGAGCAAGAAACAGTGTGAACCAATTTAAAATGCATAAGGACACTGGGGCGCTAATTATAATTTTGCTAAAAGCAATTGTCAAAATTGTAAACCTCCCTGTCAGCCTGATAGTGGGCAGCATTCTGTCATTCAGGCAGCGGGCAAAAACAGCAGATGATTGTTGCCCTTTTATATTTCTGTGTGCGAGAACTAAGTAAAATAATCAGAGTTCAGATCGCAGAGTTATATTGGTATGTCTAAAAACTGCCAAAAGAGATATCAATTGATGATAAACAAATCTGTGACTGTATTTGGAATTTCTTAATATTTCCCTCCTTGATTTAGAAGTATCATTTAAATTAGAGCCAACATATAAGTTCATAAAATGCTGTACCACCAGTTATATCTTTGTTCCAGTCTTTATATATTGAGCACAATAAATATGGGCGGGCATTATGTTGATGCTGGATGTATCGGGTTTTAATGACGCTTACAGAACAATAGAAGATATACTATGATATTCAACCTTACATTTGTGATTGTCTATTGACTCTAGTAGGCTGAGAAACATGATTTGAACATAATTCACGATGAAGTGATAGATTTGGAGGTAGTGATAGTACAGCAGGAGTAGAAAAAGAAATGAACAGTCTATTGATTTGATCCTACTAATCTAGGGTCTTCAAACCTGGCCCTTTTATGACTTGTGGACTTCAACTCCCAGAATTCCACAGCCAGGCATGCTGGCTGAGGAATTCTGGGAGTTGAAGTCCACAAGTCATAAAAGGGCCAGGTTTGAAGACCCCTGTACTAATAATTTTTGCTAGACTTGTATCCACTTTGCATTTTCTTCCAAAAGGTGCATTAAAGCATGAAGATAATACCTGTCTCGGCCTTCAAGAACAACTGAGGAGAGGACCTGATATTGTGCCAATAGTAAGAATACCTGTTGGATTCACTAGCAGTAAAGGTTGAGGATCTGGTTAGATCCAATTGGCAGTTTAAAAGTCTTTAAAGTGATTACGTAGCTCCTGGAAAAAAAGATGCAGTTCACTGAAAGAGCTGAAGACAGGTTTTATATTCACAACACTGTGTCCATTGAAGCCTATATTTTTTTAAAAAAACATGGCCAAAGCATTGCACATCCCTTGTAGTTTTGCTTTAAACTTTATGTTGAGAATGATATTGTTTGTGATTTATAGAACAGTTCAACAGAGGTTGCATTACCAATAAGGTTGACCAATAGCTATTAAATTGAACCATGTAATTGAGATATGCATGGAGTATCTCATAATGTTCTCATTCTTCTCACAACTGTTTTCTGTCCTTCTTCTAGATCTTGAATGTATATCCATAAAGTCTGCTCGCATGGGTAGATGGAGGAGGCTTAATATGTCTGTATGCTGTTAACAGAGCACTCGGTTTCTTAAAAGTATAAGATTGATTTTCAAATTTGCTGTTCATATGAATCCCAAGTATTTGGATCCTCTGTAAATTAATGACAACTTGCATTTTTTATTTTGACCTATTGGAATTCAGCACAGTTTGACAGCAAGCACTGAATTTTGCAAAACCCCAAAATGACTATAATCTTTACGTCCACAGAAAGCACAAGGAAAAAGAAATTAAATGCCTTTATTTAGTGGCAAATAAAATCCATGATCAGTAGAGCTTTTTTGGTCAAAAAGAAATGTTTTACCGGTTGCAGTCCCATAACATATTGTGTCTTTAGTGAGAATGGCTGTATGTAAATGTGGACTGAAAAGAAATATGCAGTAGGGATATTATGACCAAGGGATTAAATGTGATGGTACAATTAAGTATCATTAAATTTAGCATGTAAAAACTAAGTAGCAATTTTACCAAGTGGGCAGAAAATTGCCTTGCCTTGTTTTTCATTTTTCCACCTTTTTCATCACATCACATTTTTTAAATTACTTCTGGGAAGTATTCCTCAAAGTATTAACATCATAAATGAGAGTCTGAGATGAATAGGTGACTAACCATAGGCCCAAGCTTCATGAATGAAGGCAAATATGTGTGTCCCAGGATAATATTGCAGGATTCAACCTGGGTTGGTCACTGGGACCAAAGGTTTAGTCTACTGAGCTTTTGGACACGTGATGGAGTCCATCCTCAGGGAACTTCCCTCTCATCAGAATGTGGTACCGGTCCCAGTGACTGATGCAGATTGGATCCTGCAGCCCCACATCTGTTATTTTATGGTTCCAGATCTAACTCAATGCCTGTTGATCTCAAGACAAGTATGCCATTTTAAAACTGAAATTGAGTCTAGGGTTTTTGAGCTAAAATTCTAGATAAAACTCAATGTAAGCGTTTACTAGCCTATGTTACAAATATTTTCCTTTTTTATTTTAGGCATGCTGATCTCCAATGAATTCTTGCTTTGTTTTCTGTATCATGAAGCAGAACTCATTTTAACAATTATGAAATGAAATTGTTGTTCCTGTCTTTGGCTGCAAGAGGTATGGAGCATTAGTGGGGAAATTCAGTCTAAATTGCTTATCCTTTGATAAGTTTTGCCTCAAAGTGGAAAAAAAAAGAATTAGGGCCATTTGGCAATGTTATCAACCACCCAATAAAGAAAGGGAAAAATATATTGTTTTACATTTTCTGAGACCTATCAGTGATCTGTTTCACAACAGAACTTCCTGTATACATGCTTTTTATTCATTTGTTGTATTTTTATTACTTTATTACTTTATAAACAACTCCAGGGGACGAACATATCCAATACTACTTTCTCCTGTTTTCTCTACAATAACCACCTTACGAGAAGAGTTGGGCTCAGAGAGATTGCCTGGCCAAAAGTCACCCAGTCACCCGGTTGCCTAAGGTGGATCTAGAATTCATGGTCTCCTGGTTTCTGGGCCAGCATCTTCACCACTGCACCAATAATGGCTCTCTATTTTAACCTTTTGCATCAGGAGGCACAGCATCAAATTTCTGTTTCAAACAAGTAGCCTTTCCAAGCTTGGTACTTCACATTTGTATAGGACTACAACTTCCAGTTTCCTTGCTAACATGACTAAGCTCTCACTGCATCTTGTCTTCCCCCTTACCTGGCTGGCAAGACAACTTCAGTAATACAATTAATTTTTATCCCTATCTTTATGCATATCTTCATTTCTAACAGGATTTTTTCCATTTAGGAGAACTACAGAACTATGTATTTATTCTTATTCTTATTCTTATTCTTATTCTTATTCTTATTCTTATTCTTATTCTTATTCTTATTCTTATTCTTATTCTTATTCTTATTCTTATTCTTATTCTTATTCTTCTTCTTCTTCTTCTTCTTCTTCTTCTTATTATTATTATTATTATTATTATTATTATTATTATTATTATTAATTTTATTTGTATACCACCCTTCTCCCGAAGGACTCAGGGCGGTGAACAGGGCAATACATGTTAAAAGACATATGAATTTACATATGAACTTGCACATAATTTTTTTCCTGATACATGGGATATATGCTAACATATAATAATAATAATATAAAGTTGGAAGGGACCTTGGAGGTCATCTAGTCCAACCCCCTGCTCAGGCAGGAAACCCTATACCATTTCAGGCAAATGGCTGTCCAGTCTCTTCTTAAAAACCTCCAGTGTTGGAGCATTCACCACCTCTGGAGGCAGGTTGTTCCACTGGTTAATTGTTCTAACTGTCAGGAAGTTTCTCCTTAGTTCTAGGTTGCTTCTCTCCTTGACTAGTTTCCATCCGTTGCTTCTTGTCCTGCTTTCAGGTGCTTTGGAGAATAGCTTGACTCCCTCTTCTTTGTGGCAGCCCCTGAGATATTGGAACACTGCTATCATGTCACCCCTCACCCTTCTCTTCATTAAACTACACATACCCAATTCCAGCAACCATTCCCTATATGTTTTAGCCTCCAGCCCCCTAATCATCTTGGTTGCTCTTCTCTGTACCCTTTCTAGAGTCTCGACATCTTTTTTACATCGTGGTGACCAAAACTGGATGCAGTATTCCAGGTGTGGCCTTACCAAAGCATTGTAAAGTGGTATTAGTACTTCACTTGGTCTTGATTCTATCCCTCTGTTAATGCAGCCTAGCACTGTGTTGGCTTTTTTGGCAGCTGCAGCACACTGCTGGCTCATATTGAAGTGATTGTCTACTAAGACTCCGAGATCCCTCTCACAGTTACTACTATTGAGCAAGGTACCACCTATACTATACCTATGCATTTGATTTTTCCTGCCTAAATGTAGAACCTTACTTTTTTCACCATTGAATTTCATTTTGTTAGATAGTGCCCAGTGTTCGAGTCTGTCCAGATCCTTCTGTATCTTAAGCCTATCTTCTGGAGTATTGGCTATTCCTGCCAGCTTGGTGTCGTCTGCAAATTTGATGAGTTCCCCATCTATCCCCTCATCCAAATCATTAATGAAGATATTGAAGAGCACTGGGCCCAGAACAGAGCCCTGGGATGAATTTAATGAATTTAATAAACAGTGAATATATTTTCCCACCTGTTACTTCTAAGCTTCTTGTCTAATAGGCTTTGACACTTTTCTTCTCAAACAACTGGCCTTTCATTCATTTTGTACTTCGGTGATTATATAATGAATGGCTCCTGCAGAATGATGGCTAATTCTTACAAGAGTACTTTCCCCCCCTAAAGTCAATACATTGTACTGGTAGTTAAAATGAAAAAAATAACAATTTAGGCAGATTATTAAGTATCTTTGTAATTTTGCTACAGTTTTACCTTCCTTTGTTACGCAGAGATAGTGCTCAGCATCAGAACTAATTGCTTCACTTAGCAGGAGGAGGAAAAGAATAGAAGCTTTCGATAGAAGATAGCGACATTCTTTCCTCCCCACTTATTTTTGGTTCTCCCTGGGGGTGACCTACAAAAGCACAGGATGTGATAGCATTTCAGAAGGGCTGATAGCTGTGCATTTTAAAGCGATCACATCTTAGGCAGAGTGTTAAGAATTGCTGACAACATTAGAAGCTCGAGGTTTTTTTTCTCTTTGCCCTTTTCTCTTTCTCAAATTATTCATGTAAGGATTATAGCAAAAGAAATGCATCTTTTAGTGGTATTACTTTATTTTTTTTGCTGGAACACGTGGAGGAAATACATAGGGCTGTTTGGCAGGCAATCTGTGCAATATTTGAAAATCCATGTCAGCTGTCTCTTCTTTTATTGCTGCTAGAATAGTCAAAATTTCTCAAAGCAAACTTTACATTCCTACAGTATCTCTCTAAGATGTCAAAAATATAATGTTTTATTTCCCTGATGCTGTATTCCAACTCTTTTGTGCAGGACGATTAAGAAAATCAAATGATGTCATGACAGATAAAGAAGAAATAGGACTGAACAAGGTTAATTCTGAAAAGCTGGGAAGGAAATAGGCAGTAAAGGAATGGAAGCTGCACTAGAGATGAATGGGCCTATGTAATCAGGGTCTTTAATGTTTCAATAGTGCATCAAGAGCTTAGAAATAATTATCTCTGTCTATGATGGCATCCTTGAAATTTTGCACATAATGATGACTGCTCAAATATTATTTGAAGAAATAAAGACCCACAGCTGTAAAATTATATTAGTCTTTTGGTTTAACACCGAGGCAGCTTCAGGATAGTCATTGCAAAACCAGATGTGAGGCACAGATGCCATACCCTTAGTACCTTATTTTAAATCATATATAAATAAACTAAAAGATTGGCTTGGGGAGAGAGGAGCAGTCTCCCATGCTACCTTGGGATATGATAAACTGAGAAACATTTTTACAAAATATAGGTGCTTGTGGTCCAGAATGGTGCATTAATGGTGGTGGAGGCACAGTGGTTAGAATGCAGTATTGCAAGCTAATTCTGCCAACTCACCAGCTCAAGGTTGACTGAGCCTTCCCTCCTTCTGTGCTCAGTAATATGAGGACTCAGACTGTTGGGGGCAATATGCTGACTCTGTAAACTGCTTAGAGAGGGCTGTAAGGCATTGTGAAGTGGTATATAAGTTTAAGTGCTCTTGCTCTTGCTATTAAGTACTGTATGCCCAGCAAAAAAACAACAACAGAGCAGTCTGGGACAGAGTGAAGGGTGTTCTCAATATTTTTGTTTCAATATTTTAGTTTCAATATTTTTTTAAAGAGAGAGATGGGGAAGGTACTATTTTGCCATCATTGGCTGCTAAATTCCAAATACATTTATTTAAAACTGGTTGTCCTTCATTTCAATCAAATATATTTCCAAATAAATAGCTAGCATGAATTTATCAACCTGGAAAGGAATACCCAAAGTTTGATGGACTGAAACATGGGCAAATTTGTGATATTACAGTAAGGAAAAGAAGAAAGAAGAAAAGGAAATTAAAGCCCTTTTGAGTAAAGGCTCTCTTTCACCAATCTGAAATCACTCAATATTACTATCTTTTACACAGATCTACACTTGATTGCTCTCAGTATATCATCAGTGCATTTTCAGCTCCAAAAGAAATGGACAATATCTCTTGTTGAAAAACAATTTAAAAGATTATCTTTGTCTTCCCCAAATTATTCAGAGGATTGTCCCTTTCATATCTATTAAATTGAATAGTTGCTATTATTTCCATTTGGAAAAAAATAATAATTTTCTCTCCAGTACTGTTAAATCAATAAATTCGTATGCATTTATTTTTTTTACTTCAATCACATTGAAAATTACAGTTTGTTGGGAAATCTTAGAGGAGTTTGGAGAGTGAAGCTATAGTTTCAAAATCCAGAAGGAGTTTGTCTATATCCAACTCCAATAAATGCCAAGATCAAGCTATTTTACAAGATTATGGTGGAAGCTAAAATCCATTCTGAGTTCCTGAATAATGGAAAAGTGTCAAAGATTATAAATAAATAAATACCTGGTAAAATGAAACTAGGGAGAATTCTACATAAATATCCAGAGTGGTTGAGTAGAAAAAATGAAAAAAATCTATTTAAAAAAGCAAGAGTTTTAGAAAATATCATTGAACACTCTGTATCTTTGATTAAAATACAATGTAGGATTGTATATACCAAACCTATATGTTTCTCATTAAACGTTTTCATTCAATATAAGTCTTCTCTATTTTTTTTAAAAAAATGGTAATCTGTTTAAACTCCCTCTTTTTTGTGTTTTCTTTTTTTCCATTGATAAGATGGGATTATTCATTCTTTTAACATCTCCAGCATGACAAAGAACATTCATAACCAAGATAGCTTCCAAATTGTTCTATGAATAGAAAAATACAATAATCTCTTGTATATGTCTATTATTTCCTACTCCAAACTGGGGCACAATTTTAAGATTTGCCAACAAAGCATTATCATAGTAAGGATCACAGTCTATGCCACATCTGTGTTAAGCAGGAATATATTTAAAATTTAAAAGCTACATCTGTCTGCATAGCAAAAGCTTCCAAGGCAACTAACAATAAAACAATAAATGACCTAGATGAGGGAATAGAAGGGGAACTCATCAAATTTGCAGGTGACACTAAGCTGGGAGGAATAGCCAACACCTCAGAAGATGAGCTCAGGATCCAAAAAGATCTTGACAAACGTGAACAATGGGCCCTATCGAACAAAATGAATTTTAATGTGGAGAAAAGCAAAGTTTTATATTTAGGCATGAAAAATAAAAGGTATAAGTAGAGACTAGGCAAGACCAGTAACTGTGAAAGGGACCTTGGAATCCTAGTGGACGATCACTTGACTATGAACCAGCAGTGTGCAGCAGCAGCCAAAAAAGCTATTACAATCCTGGGTTGTATATAAACAGAGCCATAGAATCAAGATCACACGAAGTATTAGTACCGCTTTATAAAACCCTAGTAAGACCACACCTGGAATACTGCAACCAATTTAGGTCATCGTACTACAAAAAAAGATGTTGAGAGTTTGGAAAAAGTTCAGAGAAGAGCAACTAAAATGATCAAAGGCCTGGAGACTAAAACATATGACGAACGGCTGTAGGACTTGGGTTTGGCTAGTCTAAAGAAAAGAAGAAACAGAGGCAACATGATACCTGTATTCCAGTATTTGAGGGGCTGTCACAAAGAAGAGGGCATCAAACTATTGTCCAAAGCACCAGAGGGCAAGACAAGAAACAATGGTTGGAAACTGACCAAAGACAGAAGCAACCTGGAATTAAGGAAAAACTTCCTAACCGTGAGGACAATTAACCAGTAGAACAGCTTGCCTTCAGAAATCATGGGCACTGCATCACTGGAGGTTTTTAAGAAGAAACTAGACAGTCACTTGTCTGATATGGAATAGATTCTTCTGCTTGAGCATGGGGATGGACTAGAAGACCCCCAAGATCCCTTCCAGCTCTATTCTATTCTAAAAGAAAATTTTCAATTAACATGAAATTTGGTCGTAGATTTCAAGAAATCAGAGGTACAATTATCTACTATATTTGTTTTTATTTGACAGAAAAGAAATGAAGTAGAAATAAAACAGGTATGTAAGCTTTCATTTAGGCAAAACAGACATGGACAATGCAAGCAAGTCAGAAATTTCAGTCCTATCTACTTTGATGTTTTTACTGCACCATAGTCCTGCTTCTCACTACAATCCTTGAGTACTCAAAGTTTATTAAAAAAAAATTAAAAACAAACACTCACCTACTGGCTGCCAAAAGGATAATCTTGAGCAGTAGGCAGGTTGACAGCTAGTTCCACATGATATAATCAAATGGGAATATCATTTCTCCAGTATTGACAAGTTGTGCTCCTGGACATCAATAATGATTCAAAACATACTCTGCAGCACTAATTTTTTTCTCTCTCCAAAGGCAGTCATCTATTTCACATGTTACTACAATGTGCTTAGCTATGACAAGCTATCTCTATAGGCAAGAAGAAACACAGCTAGACAGTGACTATCTAGCAGCGATAGATATACTGATATTAAACTGAAGGACCAGGCTGGGGCTAGGATATCATGGACAAAATATGTCTATGCAGTTGCTAAGAGTCAATGTCAACTTGATAGTATAGTATCAATCAATCAATCAATCAATCAAATTTACTCCTGAGGCATGCAGGAGCACCATTATTTTGTAATTTTTTAAACAACACTTTTTTAAAAAAAATGGATAAATGAGACATAAGAAATGGTACTACTTTAGTAATAATGGTAAAACATGGAGATGGTTAATTTCTTCTATACTAACTACCAAGTAAAACAATGTCATCAATATTTGGTGTATAAAAAAAGATGCACAGAAAATATATTGTTATACTATGACCAAAAACCTCATGGTTTAGGGCCAATTTTTTGCAAGAAGGTATGTATAAATACAACTGAATACCATTTATTGAGAAAGAAGCAATTTTTACTTTTATCCTTAAATGTTCATTAGAAAAGTTTGTCTAGTAATATACAGAATGTAGCCAGCTCTCCATGTGCATACTATAATTCTCTAAATAGAGGTTGGGAAATAGCCAGATATTATAATTCCTGGACATCCCTATTCTCATGAGAGAGATAACAGATTTGGGAATTGAGGTTCAGTGATACCTAAAGAATCCTGGTTCCCCACCTTTGCAAACAAATCCAGAATAGTACCCAGAAGTATTTAGGAACACGATAGGCACTTTGATCAAAATTTCCAGTAGACTTACTTGCACAAACCAGACCTTTTAAAGTATGAGTTTTCTGGAACACTTTTTATTGCAACCACGGGTTCTTAGAAGAATGAGAGGAAATAAACTGTTTATATTATTTTTTTTATTGAAAAGTTTTACAGTACATTTTATTTTTAACAAAACAAAACAAAACCCCTCCCAACCCCTTCCCCTCTTCCCAACCCTCCCCAACACCTCCCTCCCTCCCCCTCCCCCCTCCCCAACTTCCCAGAGCTAAATACAAGGTATAACAGTAAAAACAATCATAATCTACCATATGCAAACAACAATAACTATTAAATCTGTTGCACTTTAACTCTTATAAAATAACTACAAGCAATATAAATATCACATCAATACTTATTCAAATGCTAAGTGAAACTTTTTAGTCCCATATTTATTCTGGATGTAATCAATCCATTTTTTCCACTCCACAATATATCTCTGTTGCGAATGGTCTTTCAAGTACGCTGAGATCTTTGCCATTTCCGCCAGGTTGGAAACTTTTAAAGTCCATTCTTCTATGGTCGGCAGTTCTTCCTTCTTCCAATATTGCCCTACTAAAAGTCTTGCTGCCGTAATTAAATTCAACATCAACTTAGTGTCCACAACAGTAGTGTCAGTAGTGATGCCCAGTAAAAACAATTGCGGACAAAACTTTATCCTTTTCTTAAATATCTTCTGCATATTCCACCAAATTTTAATCCAAAATGCTTTAACCTTTTTACAGGTCCACCATATATGAAAATACGTTGCATCTTCACCACCACACCTCCAACATTTAGGCTGGCAGTTTGGATACATACTTGCTAGTTTTTTAGGATCTAAATGCCACCTATAAAACATTTTATAAAAGTTCTCTCTTAAATTTTGAGCTTGCGTAAATTTTACATTTCTCACCCAAATCTTTTCCGAAGTATCCATTGTAATAACTTCTTGAAAATTCTGAGCCCACTTTATCATACAGTCTTTAACAAGTTCTGTCTCTGAGTCAATTTCTATCAGTGCAAGATATATCCGTTTGATATGTGCTTGACCTTGATCTCTAATTTGCTTTACCAAATTTTCATCAGTCATTGAAAAACCAATTTTCTGATCTTCTTTCCACCTGGCCTGTAATTGCCCATACTGAAACCAAGTTTGAACAATCTTTCCTTCTCGTAAGATATTATACGGCTTCAAATACCATACATTCCTTTCCAAACTTAAAATTTCCTTATATGTAGTCACATCATGTTTAAACCCAACACTTATGTTTTCTATTGCATGTTTCGGTAACTCGTGGCCTTTTCCCTGCCCAGACAAATTTATTAATACCCTTTTGCCATTCCTCCAAGTTTGAATCCTTTTTAAGAATAGGTATCATTTGAAATAAAAATAGAAATTTCGGCAAAACATTCATTTTCACTGCTGCAATTCTTCCCAATAAAGACAATTGTAGTTTTTTCCAGCTATCCAATTCTTTTTGAACTTTTCCCCATAGCTTTTCATAATTATTTTTATATAGCTTTGCATTTGAGGGTGACAAGTATACCCCCAAATATTTAACCCTTTTGACAATTTCAAATCCCGTTAGCCCTTCTAAAGCAGCCTTTTGTGATACTGTCATATTCTTAGACAACATTTTAGTTTTTTGTATGTTAACTTTGAATCCAGAAACTTTCCCATATTGCATTATTATCTCCATCAATTCTACAACTGAATTTTCTGGCTGGGTCACCGTAACCACCAGATCGTCTGCAAACGCCCTCAGTCTATAATCCTGATCTCTTATTTGAATTCCCCTATTTTTTCTGAATCCCGTATTTTAATCAGTAATATCTCCAATGTTAAAACAAATAGTAAAGGTGACAACGGGCACCCCTGCCTTGTGCCCTTTTCAATGTTACATACTTCGGTCAGACTATTATTTACTATTATACGGGCTGTTTGCTTTTGATATAGTGCCCTAATTGGTTGTAAGAAATTATCCGCAAAATTCATTTTATCTAATACTTTCAACAAAAATTGCCAATCCAATTGATCAAAGGCTTTTTCAGCATCCAAAAAGATCAACGCTGCAGGGATCTGATTGTTTCTTTCCAGAAATTCCAACAAGTCAACTATATGCCTCACGTTGTTCTTCATTTGTCTACCACTTATAAACCCAGTTTGATCACCATGAATTACTTGTTGCAGTACCCTCATTAATCTGTTAGCTAAAACCTTAGCAAATATCTTGTAGTCCATATTCAAAAGTGATATTGGTCTATAATTTTTTGCTCGGGTGACATCCTGATCTTCCTTCGGAATCAAAGAAATAAAAGCAGTTTTCCAAGACGGAGGCACCCCTCCTCCCATTTGAATTGTCTGAAACAATTCCCTTAATGGCTTTACCATCTCTAACTGTAAATTTTTATAATACACAGCAGTCAGCCCATCCGTCCCTGGTGCCTTACCCACTTTCAATTGTTTAATTGCTAAAAATATTTCTTCCTCATTTATCAATTGATTCATCTCTTCCTTTTGTTCTTGTGTAAGAGCAGGAATATTAGCATTCATCAAATATACATCAATATCTGCCTCACTAATCTTATCTCTAGCATATAACTTAGAGTAAAAATCAACAAAAGTTTTCTTAATAAGACTCTGCTGATACACTACCTTACCCTTATATTCTATTCTATCTATATTAGAAGCCCTTTGCTTCTTCCTTAACAAATAAGCTAACCATCTACCTGGTTTATTAGCATTGCAAAAAGTATTATGTCTAGCATACCGTAGGTTAGTTGCCACTTGATCAGCCATCAACTTGTCGAACTGTCCCCTTAATAAATTAATTGCCTCTTTAATCTTCACATCCGATGGATTCAAAATTAAAGCCTTTTCTTTTTCCCTAATTTCATTCTCTAATTCCTTCCTCCTAAGTTCCAGATTACGTCTAGATTTGTTATTCAAATATATTAACACACCTCTCATATAAGCTTTACTGGCATCCCAGACCATTTCAATAGAAGTACCCTTATGCATATTAATTTCAAAAAAATCCTTCATCTGTTTTTTACATTCTTCCACATTTTCCTGATTTCTAAACAGGTTCTCATTTAGACGCCAGGAGCGCCTATCTCTATTATCCTTGTCTATCTCTAGCCAGACTGGACTATGGTCAGACATAGTTCTTGGACAAATCTTGATCTTCTTAATCCTGGAAAAGAAATCATTAGTAATTAGTATAAAGTCAATCCTAGAAAAAGATTGATGTCTGTCAGAAAAAAAAGTATAGTCCTTTTCTTGCAAATTTCTTTCTCTCCAAATATCTCACAGTTCCAAATCATCCTTCATTTCAAAAAAGGGTTTAGGCAGTTTAGCATGACTTGGAACACTTTTAAAAGAACCGCTCTTGTCCATTTGAACATCCAAAACACCGTTCCAGTCTCCCATAAAAATAAAAGATTTATAATCCAACTGAATAATCTTGCTGTGTAGTAAACTATAAAAGTCTGCTTGTTGTTGATTAGGAGCACATAATCCAACCAGAAGTGTTTTCTTGCCTTCTATTAACAGTTCAATTATAACATATCTTCCTTGTTTATCTGCTTCAATTAGCTCCGCTGCCAAAGTATTCTTAACATAAACAACCACTCCATTTTTCTTGTCCGTTGCAGAGGCAATAAAATGTGTACCCAGTCTTGAATTTAATAAGTACTTTTGATCCGTAACTCTAATATGTGTTTCTTGTAAACAAATAACATCATTCTTAAATTGTTTTAAATATTGAAAAACTTTCTTTCTCTTCTGCGGTGAATTTAAACCATTAACATTCCAAGTTAGAAACTTTGTCGCCATCCTTCGTGACCCAAAGCTTTTGGAGCGCTTCTTCCAGGATCACCTGTACTTTCTTAGGTCGCGCCCCTCCCACAGCTTCACTATAGGTAAGTTTTGGAGGTCCCGTGACTTTCTGCTGGTCTTGTTTTTGCTCTCGTCTCATTCGTCTCGAAGCAGCGCGCGTCATCCTCTGATCTCTGGCCTCTTCTGATGATACTGAAATTTGATCCACTCCTGTAGCTTTCTCATCTATCTGCGTTGTTCCTTCAGCACCTTGTAAGTTCTCACTGCGTAGTTGAGGCTCTCCCTCACCATTCTTCTTTGTAGATTCCAAAAGTGGTATGGGGGTTGCTTTTAAAACATTACTGTAAAAATCACATGCCTGCAACACTGTAGTAAGACGATGTCTCGTACCTTCATGCATCACCACCATACCCACTGGTATCTCCCATCTGAACTTAATATCACGTCGCCTTAATTCTTGTGCCAAAAAGGCAAATTCCTTCCTTCTCCTTAGGATTTTTGGAGGGATCTCTTTTAAAACCAAGACTTCTTGCTCAGCAATTGCAAATTTAGTATTGTAAGAGGCTTGAATGACCTCATTTCTAATTGCTCTCTTTGTAAAATAAACCACCACATCTCTGGGTAATTTCCTTTGTCTTGCAATCCACGAATTAACACGGAAATTTTTGTCTATACCTTCCATAATTGCATCTGCTGGTCGCCCCAGCACCCCTTCCAAAGCCTCAGAAACTATTTTCTTCAAATTTTCTTTAGGATCCTCTTTTAAGCCTCTGATTCTCACAGCAAACTCCATCTCATGATACTGTACCAAGGTCAAATCACTATCAATTTTCTCCACCACATTCTCAGTCTCTGACATTTTTGCATGTAATCTGATATTATTTTGGCTGAGATCTTCCATTCTTTCGTCCAAACGCTCGATACATATAGCCATGCCTTGAAATGCAAGTAAGATGTCTGCCCTTATTTCTGTTAACTTCTCATCCAGCTTTTCATCCATAATCTCAGCTAATTTTTCTGTTAACTTCTCATCCAGCTTTTCATCCATAATCTCAGCTAATTGTTGCAATTGCTTTTCCATAACCTCTTGCATCACATTCTGCAAGTCTTTAACTGTAAGAGTTGGTGCAGGTGCAGGTGCAGGTACAGGTACAGGGGGAGGGGGCAATAAAGCTTGTAACGAAGACTGCTGCACCGGAGAAGCCCCCACGCTTCTAAGAACTTTAGAAGATTTAGCCACCATTTTCACCCACTATTGCCTGCTACACACTTTCACTTTCAAACTCCGCAAAGTCCATTGAGTTAAAGATCATAAATTCACTTTCACCTGGATCTCCTGTATCGCTCTGCCTGCATCCAAGTTCTCAAAAGTTCTCTCTTGCTGGCAGGGATGGTTGCAAACGCCCTGTTCTGCTCCAAAAAGCCCGGAGCAGAGGCACCCCGCAGTCCGGAGCAAACCCAGGCTTCGGGGGGGCTCAATCCTTCAGCCGCCAAAACTTTTAGTTCTGGCAGCCCCGGAGAGCTCTACCCCTACCTGGGCGCTCACCCCCTCCTCTTCTCCCGAGGAGGGGGCTTCTGAGCTGCCAAAACAGCTGATCGGCGCTGTTTTCGTCGGCTCTACGGAGCCGCGGGGCTGACAGCCTGAGAATGGCTGCCTCCGGCGACGCCTTGCCACCCGGAAGTCATAAACTGTTTATATTATTGATATAATGTGAATGTTTTAAATTTTTTGCCTCTTTTTTAAAAACTGAAAAAAAAATCTAATTAACACTAAGAACCAATCTATTTAGAAAGGAAAGGGAAAAGAAAAGCCTTTGTTGATAGAACTGCAGAAGAATTCATCGTGTCCATAATTATATGTGAACAATATTTCATGTTCTGTATTCTATACATGCAGGTGGAAATGAGCACCTCACTACACTTCAGATGCTTCTGGATTGAAAAGATTGGAATCCATTTGAAGTTTAGGTCTAAATTATTACCATATTTGCTTACTGATTTCCAAGGAAACATGCACAAAAGAGAAGCAAATAGAACTTCTGACCCAAGTATCTGTCATCTCTACCGTATAGAATATAGAAGAATACCTTTGTGATTTGTGATTCATTCTGAGAGAAACTGTGATAAATCTATATTTATACAAAGTAGACTTTCTTTATAAGTTATGTGCCTAAGAATATTACATTTTATTGACAAGCAAAACTACCTCTTATAATTTCAGATTTCCTATAAAAAGAAATTGCATCCTTTGTCTTGGGCAGCCACTCAATACTTTCAGTGTAATTATTAGCAGACTGTTTTATACTAAGATAAATTCACCAGTTTCATTTTTGAAACCGAAACTTGAACATATAGAACTTACTATTCAGTAGTATTTTTATTATCCTAACCACTTATGCTTAAGCTTTATGCACTAATCTGAATGATATTCGTAACACTTTAAAAAGTTCTATGTAATCTTGTCTAACCTAAATTATATTCTTTTTCCAACAAGACTAGTAATATTTCAGCAAATATTCTTTGAAAAAAAATAAATTTTGAACAGAAGTATTGGATGGAGAAAATGTTGATAATTAAGAGGTTTGTTTTTTTTATTTTTAGTGAAATTAGTCACTGCCTCCGTTGCAATTTCAAGATATTTTGTATGGCTGAGATTATTTTCTAATCACTCTGCCTGCTAAGTTATGTTTGAATGACAAAAACAAAGGCAAATGCTATTTTTAAAGATAAGCAGAATCCATTAGTGTGTGATCAGATCATAGACATCTCAGAGATGTAGATTAATTACACAACTATGCAGTTCAAAGAAAATGCCCTTCACTTCAGTTTAATTAAATGGAACATGGTTTAATATTTGCAAAAGCTAGACAGATATCAAGTTTTGCTTTTCTATTGCCTTGTACATCATTGGATCAGATTTACCGCTTTAAAAATGTCTGAACTAATAAAATAAAAATTGTAATTTCTACCAAGATTCTAACTGAGGTAGGCAAATTGTAGGGCCAGAAACTAAATGGTAATTAAAATGAAATGACCTTCAATAAATCTGCCTAAACAACTGTGTTTGGCTAGCTAAAAGCTCATTTTAAAAACTTTTGCAGTATTTAATTCAAATATACGTCTCTGTAAACCATTTACTCCTATAATAATCAGCATTCCAGTTCTAATTTTTTTTGCCAATATTTTTTTCCACAGAACTGTACTCCATATTTGAATATTCTAGAAGCTGCATGGTCCCAGATTGACTAATACGCCGAGAAAAGGTAGTCAACTTTCTTACTCTACAGCAGTACTCCCCAACCTTTGTGGCTTGGCAGCCAGGTTGGGGGTGGGAGAGAGAAAGGCACTGGGACATGGCCCAGAGTTTTAGGACCTCTGCTCTACACTACCAGGAATGTTATGGTATTCTGATTATTACCTCATCATAATGAATTCACAAATTTAACTATTATAATAATTCCGTTTTGAAAACCTGATAGTACAAACTTACTTATTTACTGTATTTGATGTATTGTACTATATTCATTGATCTTTAGTTTCTAGTAAGTGATTTCAAGACTGCAGTGAAAATAACCTGCCAGTCTGAGTGATCTTACCATATAGAAGAAGAGACTCTTGAAGTGCTTAGCTAGTGGGGCTGTCAGATTGCTTTATACAGAGAAAGAATACACATAAACACTAAAGGTAACAATATCACCATTATAAGATCATATTCTTGAGGCTGGTGCTTCATGAAAGAAAAATAAGGATACCGTTTATATGAAATAAAATGGTGTTAGGAAAGCCTGTGCTATTTAAATCTGTCTGCAGCTATGAGCATATTTTGTGGACTCCTTAATTAAGTGAATTGTCAAAATCAGAAGAAAAAGAAGATTGAAATGAAAGGGAAGAAGAAAATGATAAAACCCCTGAAAATATCGATATCAAGTATAGAAATGTGCAAAGTCTCAGACAAGAAAGGAGATCAATGTGGTCAACAGGTTTATAGGTGCCAAAAGCTGGTGGAATTCCAACTTTACCCACAGGTGATGATATCATTTTCTTAGCAAAATATTTCCCACTCAATGTAGCCTTTGTAGGATTCTTGTAATATCTTGTGATTCCACATGAAGTCTTTCAATGCCATTCAGCTGGTAAGCAGTTCCTGCTGTTGCAACATTGCCTTCAGTTTGGTCATCTATGATTTCACCCAGTTTCACCCATTTTGATGCTGTAGTACAGGAATGTCAAACTGCCGGCCTGTAGGCCGGATGCATCATGCCAAAATCAAGTCCACCCCATTGCCAGCAATGGGGAAAAAGTCGCATTATGTCTCATGCATCACATGACATCATGAGTTTGACATGCCTGCTGTAGTATGATTGAAAAATCTCGTGTACAATATTATTGTACCTGACTTTAGCATATTTGACATGGATTACTGAAGAATAATCTACGTTGAGAGACTGCATTTAAGAATTATATCATAAAGATCAATTCACTGGATAGAAGGAAAATTCACAATATGCCTAATCCTGTTTTCTGCCATATCTGCTCTTACCCTTTGAAAGGAAGAGTAGATTTTCTAACAGAGACATGTTTTCTTCCAGTAAGAATGGCTCATCAGAGATAATTATAGCATAAACAGGTGTAAAGTGTACATAAATTTCACTTTGTGAATTTTTGTGAAACAGCACTTACAGTGATGCAAAACATCTAGATTTAGGTACCTCCAAGGATAACTAGGCAAATCTATTGCCTGAAATCCTAGACAGTCACTGCTAATGTTAGTGAATATCAAAATCATTTAAAAATATCTAAAGCCAATTTATTTATCTGGATTTATATAGCCATTTATCTCACAACTTAACTCCATGCAGTGAACATGAGATTAAAACCAACAAAATAAAGAAGACTGTTAGTAATTAATAATAACATAACAATAACAGCATTATGGCACTGGAGGACAATGTAACTCACACTATAGAAACTCATAGCCCTGACAACGCCGTCTGCTTCTTTGGGAATAACCAATAACCAATCAAATTCATCATTGGTATAGTTGGATGGGAACTGAAATATTATTTTTACTGATTTTTATCCAACTCTGCAGAAACTATACTACGTTATCTGAAATACGTTTAGACTCCTCTAATTTCTAAATTGCTTTGTTTGCTTGCTTTCATATTTTTTGGTTTTGTACAATAGTTCTTCTTGTACAATCACTATTACCATTTTTCCCATTAATCTTTTCAGTTAATAGCCCATAGCTTTCATAATGTCTTCCTATAACATTGTATTATTCTTTTATGGCATTCCAAAAATGTTTCAATATTTACATTTTTCATCCTAGTGCTGCCTTAGATTATTATTTATTCATTATTGCATTCTTTTTCTGTCATAATATCTATCCTCGGAAGCTTTTAGCAACTGATAAGAGATCCTGATGAAGGCCTTCAAGAGGAAGTCAGTCAATCCAGAAAGAATATAGATCTTATTTAGCTGTATAACAATACAATACAGGAAATCCTTGACATATGACCATAACTGAGAAAGGAATTTTGGTCATAAGTCATTGTGGTCATTAGTTGAAGCACTCAAAGGATCAAGCCTGATTTTTCAACCATTTTTACAGTGACTGCCAAATGGAACACATCATCATTAAGTGAATCCATGCTCTTGAATACTGAAACTGGCAAAAACATCACAAATTATGATCATGTGAACATGGGATGTAAAACCAGTAGTAATTGTGAGCTGATTGCTAAGCTCCCAAAATGTGGTCATATAAACACGACATATGTGTGTCTCTGTGTGTCTTTGTCTGTGTGTGCATATGTGTGTGTGTGTGTGTGTGTGTGTGTGTAGTATGGCATTTTATGACAGCCAGAACTGTTTTCTGAAGTGCTTTTCTGAAGCTGTTGTGACCCTGAATAGTTGTTCAATGACTAGTCAAGGACTACCTGTGCAGATAATGCTCACATATATAGAATTGCAATTAACTTTAAAATTGTGTATATAGAATTTATTATCATTATCATTCACCAAAATAGCCAATAGGACTTAATAGAAGCTTTTCAGGGTCCATTTTATGCTGTTTTTCATGGACAGTCATTTCTCACAGTGTCTAGGAGTAAACGGAGTTATAATCCTTAGTAATTTTAAGGTAATAAAAGGAAGATTGGTTTTAGCTTTTGGTCATATAGATTTCTGATTTCTTTTTCCTTGTCTCTTTGTAGTTAGCCATACTCGGTGAAACAACACAGCTTATTATAGATTATATCTGAACATTCAACATTATTTTTAAGGGAAAGTTTGTTAATATAATTATTAATATAATTCAGAACTGTTCGGAAATCACTTGTACTACCAAAAGGCACAAAGAAAGATCCTAATCCTATGAATTGCGAACAAAGTAGAACTAAGTGTCTGATCTGATTGCAGAAGAGTTTTGAGATGAGGTCGGGACACATGTGACTGACTAAAGCTTTCCCACCCCTGCCATATACCCCTAAAAGAACCTTATCAGACATTAGAATACAGGTAGTCTCCAACTTACAACAGTTCATTTAGTGACTGTTCAAAGTTACCACGGCATTGAAAAAAGTGACTTAGGACTGTTTTTGTCACAATTACGACCTTTGCAACATCCCCCACGGTCACGTGATCAAAATTTAGATGCTTGGCAAGTGACTCATATTTATGATAGTTGCAGTGTCCCAAGGTCATGTGATCACTTTTTGCAACGTTCTCTACAAGCAAGGTCAATGGAGAAGCCAGATTCACTTAACAACCGGGTTACTAACTTATCAACTGCAGTGATTCACTTAGCAATTGTGGCAAGAAAGGTCATAAAATGGGCAAAACTCACTTAACAAATATCTCACTTACCAGTAGAAATGTTGGGCTCAATTATAGTCATAAGTCAAGGACTACCTGTATATGTAACTGATTCAGGATCTTCCAATGGTCAACCATGTATTTAAGAGACAATCACTATGTGCTTTATTTATTTATTTATTGATGATAGGTGCTGCCTTCGGAAAACATTGTTCTGATAAAATTGCACAAATCTAAAAAATTCAATTTCTATATTTTGAAATTATTTTAGTTTGGTTCACCTATGTGATGAGAGGTATTTAGCTACAACAACAATTCAGACTCAATCTTATTACTTTGAGAATGGGAGATGAAGTACAGAGGACCCCAGAGAGAAACTTGGAAAAACATTTCCACATATTGTTCCTTAGGGTGTCCTTGTCAGCTTGAGAAAATGCATTAATGGCCTCTAAAAACATTATTCTGCTTGAACACTCTTGCACTAATTTAAGATTCTGTTCGAACAGGCTTGAAATATACCTCCAATTTTCTCCATCTTCTGAGATTTAACATTCAGTTGCACACTTTCCAAACACACTTGCAAAACTCCTACAGTGCTGGGGTTTTTTTTGGTTTTTTTGGTTTTTTGACTGGGTGGTTCTGCTGGGTTGTTTGGGTCCAGCAAGGTTGTTCCAAAATCCAACATTGGCCCTTAATGTTTAAATTATATATTTAAAATCCACTGAAACATGAAGAACACTGGATATAACATATGTGGTCTGCACGTGGAAATATTACTTTACATATCACTTGATTGCTAGATAATTATGTATAATCAGAGCCTTGGTGGAGCAGTGGGCTAATGCCTCCTTAAGTAACACCAGCTGCCTGCAATTAGTGCAGGTTCACATCCCACCAGGCTCAAGATTGACTCAGCCTTCCATCCTTCCGAGGTAGGTAAAATGAGGACCAAGATTGTTGGGGGCAATAAGCTGACTTTGTAATAATGCCGCTTGGGGGGGCAAAAGCCCTAATAAGCAGGCATATACATAGAATGAAGGCTATTGCTAAGCACATTGATTTGTGCTTAGAGTGTAAGCCGCCCTGAGTCTTCGGAGAAGGGCGGGATATAAATGGGATTAAAATAAAAAAAATAAAAATAAAAAATCAAATTGTTGATTCTTAATCGCAATAATCTATCCCTAACCTGGTCTTACAGAGCTCCCAACTCTGCTCCTGTAGTCATCACCAGAGCAACTGAATCCTCCTGCTTTGCTGATGGGTGTCTTCTTTTCTTCTCTTTTACTTTTCCCATCATTAGAACCTCACACATTATCTGTTAGATCTTGACATAATGTGTCCAGAGTAGGATAATTTGAGCCTTGTCTTTCATACCTTGAGTTTGTTTGCATTCTTGGCCGTCCACAATATTCTCAGGAACCTTCTCCAACACCAAAATTCACAACTGACCGTACTTGTTATACTATACTGCTTCTTCAAAGTCCAACTTTCACATCTATAAAATATCACAGGGAGTACCATAGCCTGCACTGTTCTGATCTTTGTAGATATTGACATACCACAGCATTTGAATATCTTTTCCAAGGTCTTCGTAACTGCCCTATTAAGTGCTAGTCTGCTGTGTATTTCTTGACTGCTTGTTCCTTTATTGTTGTTCTAAAAGACAGCTGCCATCCACCACTTTGACTTCTTTATTGTCAGTGCTAAGGCTATTTTTTGGTCTTCTTTATATTTAATTTTAGCTCCATTTTTTTTCACTATGCTCCTTGACATAAGTTACTAGAACTTGTATATCCTTTTTTCATTTTCTGCTATCAGATAGTGTAATTAGCATAAAGTGGATTGTTGACTTTCTTCCTCCAGTTTCAAAACCATTCTCTTCTTCTTCAAGTCCAACATTCCCTAACACATATTCACAATATTCATATATCTCTTGGCTTATTATCAAAGCTGTGGAAAATCCAACCATATAGTCAAAGTTTACTTTGCTATTTTAATCCTTGGTTTTTTGTTTCATCTTCAACTATTCTGTTACGTGTTTTCTTGTGTTCATTTTATGTTTCATTTTAAATTTTTCAGCAAAAGTGAACATAAATTGCAGCATTGTGCAAAAATATGACTTCCATAGAGGTTTATAATGTTGATATAAAACATGTCTGTGGACTGATCAATATAGCTAAACATTCCCCTCTGTTCTTTGGCCATGCTGCACATTCGTCATTCACCACCTTTCCAGTCAGTGTGTGCATTTCAAAGTACAATTTGCAAGACAGAAAAGAGGCAAGGCAAAGGTGATGGGGTACACCAAGGTCCAGATCTGAATCCAAATTTGTTTACTGATACCAATTCAATCAGAAAATGCATCAAAGTAATTTGTATAGCTGGAAAGAGAGTGAGACTGAGTCTTACACAGAGCCATTCAAGTCAAAGCTGGGATGCCCATGGCTGCCAGAGGTGGAATGTCTAGGTCAGCCTAGGGAATTCTGGGATTTGAAGTCCACAAGTCTTACAGTTGCCAAGTTTGGCATCTCTTGATCTAGATGTACTGTAGTTTAAGTCAGAAGCCTGGCTTTGGTACATAAAATATTTTCCATCAGAACTATCCACTCATCAGTGACTACAGCTATACAATACAACTCTCACCACTGTAACAGCTTGCAGATGGAAACCGGTGATTGAGAAAATGCTGTCAACATCTAAAGGAGGCCTTGGCTGCATCTTTTTAAAAGCTGGTCTCTTTCATTGTGGAAGATGTTGAATATCTGGTACAGTTTTTATACTGTTGAGCAGGTGTGCACTTTGTACAGCTTGTAGCATAGAATTGGTGCTTAATAAATGATGAAGTTCAGTCAAAAGCCAAGGAGCTTTTGAATCCGTGGAGCTTACTTGCTAGATAATTATATTTTTAAAAAGATAAAAATGCAATAGTTTGAGAATTGAAAAATCTATTTCCCTCTATATGCTGTAATTAAAAAGATCTGTTCCAGATTTATTGATATCAAAACTCAACAATATGAAAAAGCACTTGCCTTTTGTTGCTTTAAATCACTAGAAGAATTGTATATGTTTAGAAATTCCTGCCCTCCGCATTTTATACAATAATTTTGGTTCCATAAATTGAACAGATTTAAGTGCAATTATTTTCCAGTTACAGTTATTACACACAGGCATGCATCATTTATTAGCAAATGGCTTATGATATTAAATTATGTCCTCATTATGATGTAGTGCCTGCCTCCTTATATCTCAAGATAGGAGGGATAACCTGGGAATCAGTGTACTAATTCTAGCATTGCACAGAATTACAAAAAACAAACATGGAAATTAGACGTGTGCTTTTGATTTCAGTGTGAACTGCAGAGCCAGATTTAGTACTTAAGAAAATCACCTACTTTAACTCAAACCCAATCTGAGATAAGATTCATGATGCCACTAACTAGCACATTAAGTTGTTTCTTTTGGTCCCTTATCTGAATGGGGTGGCATTTGTATAAACATTTCTGTGGGAACAGATGTTTAATTTTTAGAATAATAGGTGTGGGGGTGAGAACAAATTCTTTAAAATTCTCATGGCTTTTTCAAGAAAAAGCTTGTGTTATATTATGGCAGAAGTAGATTAAATTTGTAATGTGGAGGGTATGTGGTAAGTTCTACCACTTCATAGAAATCAGAAAGCTGGATGATTTTTACTTAGTCACAAAGATGTACATTTTCTGACCAAATATTGTAGGCAAAATTACAGTAGGAAACCTTTTCTCATAGTTTTGCTCAAGTATTTTAGAAACTGTCTCCAAGTTAATGAAAATAATTGTTTTATTTGGACCAACTTTCTGAAAATAACATATACATTTATTTATTTTTACATTCAATGCTGGAACAAACATTCTTACCAAAGAATTCCAGGCAACATTGATATGTAGCAACTACATCAAATCAACAGCACTTTGTTATATTATTTCTTACAACAATCAACCATAAGAAGTATCAACAATCATTATAATAGATCTGGCTATTGATATACTTTTCTTCCTTTCCATAGTTATGAAAGATATATACTCTGAAAAAAACAATGAACAGGTAGGTTGTTTGGCTAAGAGAATATTAATATGCATGTCCCACTGAGCTGCCCTAGCTGTTTCTGCAAAATGCCACTTTAATATTTCACAATTTTCTTCCAGTTTAATGCAAACTCTAATTATATTCTGCAAGCCTATTTTATGAACATTCATTTGGGTATTTTTGTGGTTAAAATATAAGCAAATCCGATAAACCCATAAAGAACTAAATATTATTCATACCTGCTCTTATTGCATGGCAAGAATAATTTCATATCTCCCCACGAGTTCTACTATGCTGCCTCATCATGATGAACAATCTTCCTGAAACCAATGTATAAATATTCCCAACAGGGTTTCTGAAAGATGGAAGATAATGAAGCATTAGAAGTGAAGCAAAATAATAATTTATCAGTTTCTGTCAATTGAATGATTTGTCTATTGCAAACAACCAAAACAAAGCCTATACATAGGGACATCATCAGATAGAGTGCCTTTTGGAGATAGAAGAACTCAGTTATATAGCAATGGCATGGATAGGCACTGATTGTAAAACAGATCATAAACTGCTCAGGTGCAAGTTCCAAGTTAAACTAGAACAGAAGAAGAAAACCAACCACTTTCCATGCTATGATTTCCATATTATGATTTTGAATGTATCCTAATATTTTCAAGGAGAACATCAGGAATCACTTTGAAGTCCTGAACCTCAGTGAATGAGAAACAGAAGAACTGTCAAATGAAATCAAAGAAATTTTTGACTGTAAAAACAACAACAACCCTGCTAGACCAAGCATAGGAGAAAACAAATTGGATCTCAGAACAGATGGTAGAAATCAATACAAAATCATATTAACAATCCTATTGATTTCAGCCCCAAATGTGTTAAAATAGAGCAAGTCCAAGCCATTATTTAATATATTATCCATGAGTTTTATTTCCAACAGTAAAACAATTGGAATCAAGTTTGTTAAACTTTGTCTGAAGGCACCTATTGTCTGCTTCCTCAAACTTGATAGGAACACTTGCTAAACCTCATTTTTACTTTACTTTATCCTGGATTTGAGCCATGCTGTATTTCAAACAGGATGATTTAGTAGCAAGCACTCAAGAGACAATAACTTAAGTTTGTACTATTAATGCATGCCACAGAAAATAGTTAGCCTTCTATATATCTTCTAGTTCTACCTTATTCACTGATCAATGAGATGTCTCTAAGAACATGCATGAAAATTAGTTCTGATTAATGTTTATTGCACATCCAGCACACTCTTAACTTTGTACTCTAATTGCTTTTGTTGTGATAGGGTTTTCCCCCCAAATAGCTCACTCTGCAACTGAGCAACAAAAAAGTAGTTCTATTATTTGAATTCTTTTTTTGTTTATGAATAGGAATTCTTTAAAATATTTATTTAAATCCATTCCTTCTTAAAATTCAATTGAAGATATTATGAAGCAAAGTTTAAAAATAGACAGAAAATTAACAAACATGCATTTTAATGTAGCAAACTCTTCTGTACTAATATTCATGCATTTTTAATGTATAAATTTGTCAACTTAGACTCTGGAGACAAAGAAATGCAAGATTATTTATTTATTAATTTTATTAACTTTATATGGCTATCCATCTCAAATATAACACTCTGGGTGGCTGTTAGAAACAAAATAAAAACAGTAAGCAAATCTATAAATAAAATAAAAATGCAGAAAAGCAACCACACATAACAAACATCTTCAATCAATATAGCTAAGAAATGGGCTCATTCCCATTATCAGGGCCCTAGACTTCATGACAAAATTGGGTGTTCAAGGCTTCACAAAAAGCCAGCAGGATAGGAGTGAGTCTGATTTCTGGGAGAAAGAAGCATCAGAATCAAACTTAATAGGTGGGTGCTATAACAGAAAAGTCTGTCTTCTTGGATTCTGCCAGATGGCACTCCCTTGAGAAGCGACCTGAGCATGCCTCATAACCTGAATCTAACAGCATGGATAAAAGCCACAAGGGAGAGATGGTCTCATAAATAATCCAACCTCAAATCATGAAAGGCTTAAAGGGAATCATCAGCACCCTGAATTGTATGGCAACGACACTGAAAGAAAGATATCAAAAACAGGAAAGGAAACGTAGGTAAAACAGGTTTACACTCTCCATACTTTTTGGTCTGCATAAATCATCCTTGCTTGCACCATGTCTACTATTTCATACATCATTATTTGTTCTTTAAATTTGTCGCTTCTCTCTTTGGGAACCTCATCAACATACTGTAGTCCAACAATTATTTTCTTCACCAACTTTTTCTTCTTGAACCTATTTTGATGCTGAATCAATTTTCTTTCATGCATTTGCAATGTAATTCAATTCTCATTCATTCTTGTTCATTTTTATGCTCAAGTAATCTCAATATCCTTCTTTCATAAAGATGAGTCACTTCATATTCAATATCTATTATTATTGACTCTATATCTACACATCCTCTTTCCTTATGTCTGCTATTAATTTTGTTGGAAGAATAATCGACTTTCTAATACATTTGATATAGGACTCAGTCTATCAATTCATGGACACATTCTATTTTTATTTTTGTTTCTTTTACTTCTTCCAAGTTCATTTCTTTCTCTAAGACTCAGTTTTGAACACCAACAAAATTGTTCTGGCCCTCATTCAGAACTCTTTGGTACTCTTATATTCTTCCTTAATTATGGTTTTAGACTGATATTCATCCCTTTGTCATGTTCATATACGAGTAGACATATGCTTAAACTACATATTTTAAAGAAGCATATTTTTCTAAGGTAATGTTTGCCAATCACTATTCCCATACATTTTTGCTTCTTCAAAAGGCCCAATAACTTTTTTTACTTCTCTTACTTTCCAAATTGCAATCTTCCATATGCCATGGTTGTCACCAGATTGGCCTGTAGGTATTATTGGGCAGTAACCATCATGGCTTTAGACAATTGACAATTTCACATTTGCTTTTTAGAAAAATAGAGAAATTGTAAACTAGATTATCAGACTTAGGTTTACCAATATCACATGAAGCATTATCTGCTACACTTAGGCACAAATACAGTCAAAGCCAGCTTTATTCTAAAGTACATTAAAGCTAGTTAATACAAGTTAGGATATCCAACCTAGAAACTACAGATAGTCCCTCAGATTATAACCAGTGACTTAGCGACCATTCAAAGTTATGACAGACCTTCCCAGGGCTACATATCATCCAGATTCAGAGTTCTGATGGCTGCCCGCCACCCAATCACTTGACTGCATTTTATGCCCTTGGCAACCAGCCCATATTTATGGCTGTTTGCAACATTCTCTTGCAGTCAACATTTACTTCAAATTTCTGGTAAAAACACCCATAGTGAGCTATGTGCCACTTAACAACCACCTCAAAAAAGATTGTAAAATCAAGCAGACTCATGTGAAGATTAGCTTAATGATCGGTATGTCTTATGACCATAATTACCTGTACACTATTTATTTATTTATTTATTTATTTATTTATTTATTTATTTATTTATTTATTTAATTACATTTATATACGCCCTTTCCCGGAGGACTCAGGGTGGTTTACAGGGTAATTAAAAACCAAAAATACAAAAGTTAAAAACCAAGTTTAAAAAAGATTAAATTTATCCCTGTATAAATTTACTACCTGTACATTGCAAGCCAATTAATTATTCCCTTATCTCTTTTAACTAGGACTTTATGCAGTGAAAAGTGGTAGTAAAATTAAAGATGACCAAACTAATGACAACAGGTAGAATAACTAGCTTTAGAGCTGTGGTGGCACAGTGGTTAGAATGCAGTAATGTAGTAAAGTAAAGGTAAAGGTTCCCCCGCACATGCGTGCTAGTTGTTTCCAACTTTAGGGGCCGGTGCTCATCTCCGTTTCAAAGCCGAAGAGCCAGCACCTGTCCGAGGACGTCTCCATGGTCATGTGGCCAGCATGACTAGATGCCAAAGGTGCACGTAACGCTGTTACCTTCCCACTGTAGTGGTCCCTATTTTTCTACTTGCATTTTTACGTGCTTTCAAACTGCTAGGTTGGCAGAAGCTGGGACAAGTAACAGGCGCTCACTCTTTTACGTGGCACTCGGGATTCGACCCGCCAAACTGCCGACCATCTGATCGACAAGCTTAGTGTCCTAACCCACTGAGCCACTGCGTCCCTACTAATGTAGTGTTGCAGGCTAATTCTGCTGTCTGCCAGCAGTTCAATTCTCACTGGCTCAAGGTTGACCCAGCCTTCTATCCTGCTGAGGTTGGTAAAATGAGGACCCAGGGGGCAATATGCTGACTCTGTAAACCACTGTTCAAACATCAACATACAAAAAATATGAGAGTTTATTAAAGAAGTGGAATAAAGAAACAAAGATGATGAGCAGTAAGGTATATAGACGCAGTTAAATTGGCAATGAGCGAGCCTGAAGATCTAAAAACAGGTTAGGGACAAATCATCATGGGGGAAAAAATCTAAGAGTTTACATTTATCTGAAGGTACATGAGCAAACTAACAAATTATACATACTTAGGATTTTAATTGCACTAAAATCATAATAATAAATTATAATTACCGTATATACTTGAGTATAAGCCGAATTTTTCAGCCCACTTTTTGGGCTGAAAAAATCCACTTCGGCTTATACTCCAGTCAACAAAAAAAAAGAACTTACCGAGGACTTGCGCGCGGCCGAGCTACTTTGCCTGACGCTGCTGGGGTCGCCCGGGCGCCTCTGCTCGCCCTCAGCAGCACCTGGCCCGGAATCACATGCGAAACAAGCCCGGCAGAGGAGCCGGAGTGGCGAGCAGAGGCGCCCGGCCCAGATCCTGCAAGGCCCGGCCGAGACACGCCCCCAGCAGCAGAGCTGCTCCGGCTCCTCTGCCAGGCTTGTTTTGCATGTGAGCTACTTTGCCTGACGCTGCTGGGGTCGCGTCTCGGCCGGGGCCTTGCAGGATCCGGCCCGGGCGCCTCTGCTCGCCCTCAGCAGCACCTGGCCCGGAATCACATGCGAAACAAGCCCGGCAGAGGAGCCGGAGCGGCGAGCAAAGGCACCCGGCCCAGATCCTGCAAGGCCCGGCCGAGACACGCCCCCAGCAGCGGAGCTGCTCCGGCTCCTCTGCCGGGCTTGTTTTGCATGTGAGCTACTTTGCCTGACGCTGCTGGGGTCGCGTCTCGGCCGGGGCCTTGCAGGATCCGGCCCGGGCGCCTCTGCTCGCCCTCAGCAGCACCTGGCCCGGAATCACATGCGAAACAAGCCCGGCAGAGGAGCCGGAGCGGCGAGCAGAGGCACCCGGCCCAGATCCTGCAAGGCCCGGCCGAGACACGCCCCAGCAGCGGAGCTGCTCCGGCTCCTCTGCCGGGCTTGTTTTGCATGTGAGCTACTTTGCCTGACGCTGCTGGGGTCGCGTCTCGGCCGGGGCCTTGCAGGATCCGGCCCGGGTGCCTCTGCTCGCCCTCAGCAGCACCTGGCCCGGAATCACATGCGAAACAAGCCCGGCAGAGGAGCCGGAGCGGCGAGCAGAGGCGCCCGGCCCAGATCCTGCAAGGCCCGGCCGAGACACGCCCCCAGCAGCGGAGCTGCTCCGGCTCCTCTGCCGAGCTTGTTTTGCATGTGAGCTACTTTGCCTGACGCTGAGAAGACCCGCTTGGGCACTTGGGTTGGTGTCAGTCTCCGCAGGCCCTTCTCGTTTCCAGGAACGTCAAGCGCGCTTGGCTCCCCACCCCCACGGCAGGGCAGGGCAGGGCAGAGACTTGCTCGCCCTTCTGACGGCCCTGAAGAGAAACGAAGGGCTTGCAAACTCCCCGCGAGAAGCTGGGCGAAGCGCGCGGCTGGGCGAGTGTGTGCCTGCGCGCGTATTTACGAAAGAAACGCTCCGAGAGTTCTTTCTCCGCCCCCTTGGGGGGAACTCTAGCGACTGCTGTAGCCGCGCTTCTCTTCTCGGCTCCGAAAATAGGGATTTCTACTCTCTCTCTCTCTCTCTCTCTCCCCTCCCCACCCCGCATTCTCCTGCCTCTTCGATTGCGACAATAAAAGGGCGAAGGGTGCGCTGGTTTCTTCCTCCTTCCTCCCCCCCTCCCCTCCCCTCCCCGATTGTCAGGTGAGGCAGCTGGAGGTCTGGCCGGGAGATTGTAGCCGTTTTGAAACGCCGCGTCTTGAAACGCCCGATCAGCTGATTTTCGGGTGGAAGAGCCGCGGCTTGAATCTGTTTGCATCTGCCTGAATTAGACCGAAACGGCCTGAATTTGACCAGAGTTGCTTTGTAATGGCTGGAGGAACTGCAGAGGAGGTCTTGCCGGGAGATTGTGGCTGTTTTGAAACGCCGCGGCTTGAAACGCCCGATCAGCTGATTTTCGGGGCGGAAAGAGCCGCGGCTTGAATCTGCTTGTATTTGTTTGAACTTAACCAGAAACGGCTCGTAATGGCTGGAGGAACTGCGGAGGGAGTGAATGCTCCAGCCTGGAATATTTGGAAAGGCTGGGGGAACCGGATGAACTGCAGCTTAAGCGACTGTTGCCGGAGGAGCCATGGCTTGAAACGCCCCAGTTTTGGGGCAGCGTTTGCTTGTTCCGGGTAGAAAAAACGCTGTCGACCCCGGCATCTTTTGCGGGGATTTCCCATTTCCCGTTGCGAAACCAGCCGAGCCCAAGTCCACCCTTTCTTTTTTTTCCACGGCACGGCCTTTCCCACGATCGTGTCTCCTTCAGATCTTACGCAAGCTTCCTCGATTTCCTGGTGTGTGTGTGTGTGTGTGTTTCTTTCTTATTCCTCCCTTCTCTGGTGGTTGGAAAGGCGTGTGACGCGCTTCGACAACAACTCTGCTGGCTCTCTCGGTGGGAACCTCCCATCCTCTATATACCCCCATTTCGGCTGCTTCGCAAACTGCTTCCTCCACCCCACCCCACCCCACCCCACCCCTCCCCGCAAAAGATGCCGGGGTCGACAGCGTTTTTTCTACCCGGAACAAGCAAACACGCAGGCAACCCTGCACTATTCAGCTCAGTGAAGTCACGCTTGGTTAAAAAACAGATTTAATAATAATAATAATAAGAAGAAGTTGGGCTGATCAAATGTTTCAATAATGACTGAAGGAGAGCTGCTTGTACCTTGGTCTTTGTGCTGGTGTCTTGACATGCCAGTGTTTTTATTTATTCCATTTATTCCATTTGATCAGCCCAAAGTACAAAAAACCCCCCAAAAACAAGGTCTAGTTTCACGGCGATGAGCGACCGGAGTGCCAATCAATTAGTTAACAGACTTCATCAGTTCCAAAATCAAGATCACACCGGCAAGCTTTGTCAGTTGTCACTCGCGGCAGTACAAATACACTAGTACGGAAAGCTGCCGTTCACTTTCGGGGGGAGGAAAAAAAAACACAACAACACCGCATGCTTTCCGCCCCGAAAATCAGCTGATCGGGCATTTCAAGCCGTTTCAAGCGTGACTTCACTGAGCTGAATAGTGCAGGGTTGCCTGCGTGTTTGCTTGTTCCGGGTAGAAAAAACGCTGTCGACCCCGGCATCTTTTGCGGGGAGGGGTGAGGTGGGGTGGGGTGGGGTGGAGGAAGCAGTTTGCGAAGCAGCCGAAATGGGGGTGTCAAGCCCTACGGGGACCAGGGGAGCACTTCCAACAATGCCCGCGCAGCACCGAAGGCCCATTGGCACCCGCACCCCCCAACTGTTCGGCGGGCGAACGCCAGACCCGCTGCCGCACTTACAGCTGATCGGCGGCCGGAGGAGATTGTGGACGGGCGCAGAGGGTCCGCGTCAGCACAGACAGCTGATCGGCGGCTGAAGGAGACTGCGAGCGGCTGCGGAGGTTCCGCGCCGGCACAAACAGCTAAGGGGCAGCCGGGGACGTCTACCAGTGGTCACGCTGCGCGATCAACTGAGCGGCAGCTAGAAACAGCCGCCGACGGTCGCACGGGCCTCACGGGACTTTTCGGGTCCGATGGCGGCTTGGAGAGTGTGGGTGGCTGCTTCGCAGACCTTGCATGCCGCTACAACCGCCAGGTCTGCGAAGCAGCCACCCACACTCTCCAAGCCGCCATCGGACCCGAAAAGTCCCGTGAGGCCCGTGCGACCGTCGGCGGCTGTTTCTAGCTGCCGCTCAGTTGATCGCGCTGCGTGACCACCGGTAGACGTCCCCGGCTGCCCCTTAGCTGTTTGTGCCGGCGCGGAACCTCCGCAGCCGCTCGCAGTCTCCTTCAGCCGCCGATCAGCTGTCTGTGCTGACGCGGACCCTCTGCGCCCGTCCACAATCTCCTCCGGCCGCCGATCAGCTGTTGATGTGGCCGCGGAACCTCTGCAGCCGCTCGCAGTCTCCTTCAGCCGCCGATTAGCTGTTTGTGCCGGCGCGGAACCTCCGCAGCCGCTCGCAATCAGCTGTAAGTGCGGCAGCGGGTCTGGCGTTCGCCCGCCGAACAGTTGGGGGGTGCGGGCGCCAATGGGCCTTCGGTGCTGCGCGGGCATTGTTGGAAGTGCTCCCCTGGTCCCCGTAGGGCTTGACACCCCCATTTCGGCTGCTTCGCAAACTGCTTCCTCCACCCCACCCCACCCCACCTCACCCCTCCCCGCAAAAGATGCCGGGGTCGACAGCGTTTTTTCTACCCGGAACAAGCAAACGCTGCCCCAAAACTGGGGCGTTTCAAGCCATGGCTCCTCCGGCAACAGTCGCTTAAGCTGCAGTTCATCCGGTTCCCCCAGCCTTTCCAAATATTCCAGGCTGGAGCATTCACTCCCTCCGCAGTTCCTCCAGCCATTACGAGCCGTTTCTGGTTAAGTTCAAACAAATACAAGCAGATTCAAGCCGTGGCTCTTTCCGCCCCAAAAATCAGCTGATCGGGCGTTTCAAGCCGCGGCGTTTCAAAACAGCCACAATCTCCCGGCAAGACCTCCTCTGCAGTTCCTCCAGCCATTACAAAGCAACTCTGGTCAAATTCAGGCCGTTTCGGTCTAATTCAGGCAGATGCAAACAGATTCAAGCCGCGGCTCTTCCACCCGAAAATCAGCTGATCGGGCGTTTCAAGACGCGGCGTTTCAAAACGGCTTCAATCTCCCGGCCAGACCTCCAGCTGCCTCACCTGACAATCGGGGAGGGGAGGGGAGGGGGGGAGGAAGGAGGAAGAAACCAGCGCACCCTTCGCCCTTTTATTGTCGCAATCGAAGAGGCAGGAGAATGCGGGGTGGGGAGGGGAGAGAGAGAGAGAGAGAGAGAGTAGAAATCCCTATTTTCGGAGCCGAGAAGAGAAGCGCGGCTACAGCAGTCGCTAGAGTTCCCCCCAAGGGGGCGGAGAAAGAACTCTCGGAGCGTTTCTTTCGTAAATACGCGCGCAGGCACACACTCGCCCAGCCGCGCGCTTCGCCCAGCTTCTCGCGGGGAGTTTGCAAGCCCTTCGTTTCTCTTCAGGGCCGTCAGAAGGGCGAGCAAGTCTCTGCCCTGCCCTGCCCTGCCGTGGGGGTGGGGAGCCAAGCGCGCTTGACGTTCCTGGAAACGAGAAGGGCCTGCGGAGACTGACACCAACCCGAGTGCCCAAGCGGGTCTTCTCAGCGTCAGGCAAAGTAGCTCACATGCAAAACAAGCTCGGCAGAGGAGCCGGAGCAGCTCCGCTGCTGGGGGCGTGTCTCGGCCGGGCCTTGCAGGATCTGGGCCGGGCGCCTCTGCTCGCCGCTCCGGCTCCTCTGCCGGGCTTGTTTCGTGTGCGAGCTACTTTGCCGGCCGCTGCTGAGGGAAGATCTCTGGAGAGGAGCATAAGGTGAGCTGCTGCATTTCCCAGCCTCGGCTTATACTCGAGTCACCAACTTTTCCCACTTTTGGGGGGTAAAATTAGGGGTCTCGGCTTATATTCGAGTCGGCTTATACTCAAGTATATACGGTATATTGTTTAGGATAGTCAGAATTTCATTGTTAAACAACACAGCCTCTCTCAGGAAAAAAAAGTATATCAAAGCATTACTGCATTACTACTAAGAATGTGACTGTATATTCAACCACTGTTTCACAGTTCCACATGATTATAGCATCCCTTTACTATTCATTCTTTTCTTTCTTCTAATTTTATCCATTGTATCTTGATTACTTTACATAACCAGTTTGTCACATATTTAAAGGATGTTGGATGTCATAAACTGAAGGACTGCGGACCTCTGTATGTGAGTTTATTAAATATGCAGGAAATGTATATAGACAGAGATTATAGAATGCAGCTGTGTGGGTAGTAAACATTATTGGATATTTTCACCACTGATTTCTGAACTGCATTAGTTGCCAGTGTCTTTCTAGATGCAATTCAAGATGCTGATTGTCAGCTTTAAAGCCCTTCATAGCATGAGATCACCTGAATGACTGTCTTCTCTCAATTATTTCTATAATCCAGCAGATGGGCATGTCCTGACAGCCAAGAAATGTTTGCTGCCTTTTCTGCTGTAGTGCCTGCCTTCTGGAACATTCTCCCTCCAGAAATTAAGATGACTCCAACTCTGTTGGCCTCCTGTAAGGCCTTGAAGACCTGGTTATGGGTCTGGACCAGCAGTGCCAAAGTGTGTTAAGAGCTTATTTCCTGGTTAAATTAACATTTATGGATTATAATTTTTCTTGACTACTGTAGATATTTATTTATTGTATTCTTTTTGCAATTGGTTTTATCCAGAATCATTTATTTTAGATGAGCAGCCAGAGAAATTGAATAAATATTTTTTTTCAGATAAAAGTCCCATGAAACCAAATAAGATTCTTTTTCCTATGTAAAATTGCACTTGTATAGATTACACTACAATCAAATACTGATCATGACAATGTAAGAATTTCAGGATCTGTTTATTTTTACTTTTGTGATACACAGTTGGAAAAAAGAATCATGTGATGTACATAAAAAAATAGGTGCAAGTGTAATTACAATGTTGCAGCCACCATCTTGAGTTTTTCAACTATTACTTGTGGGCACTCTTGAAGGTTTCACAATGAAGAAACAAATGAGAAAATATAAGGAGAATATGAAATTGATTAAAAAGCCATAGAAATAGACTTCAGAATCTTAGATACGATTTCCTTGGTCCTCTCTTGCTATTTTTCTCATTTTCTCATTTTCAGGCAATGTATTGTATAAAAGAAAGGGTGGATTTTGTACGACTACACCATGACTGTTTGAATCCCTCTGACCATCTTGCACATGACTACTCCTGCAACTGAAATATGGTTTCTGAGCTCAGAAATGTAACAATAGAGATAATCAGTAAAATAGACACCAATACTGTGCTTGAGTTTTATTTTTAAAAAGTGTGAAGAGGGAAGGACTTGGGGCTAAGTTCTAAATGACTGGGTAATACCAGAAGAAAAATAAAAATGGTGAATATTCTGGATCAAAGCCGTTGTACTGTAATTAATCCCTTGTTAAGACCTCTATAGTCTATATAAGCAGATACCATTACCATTAACAGCTCTCTCTCCAGATAGTTGAACTCATGGAAACACCTTTATCATTTAGAAATACCTTTATTGCATGTAGAATAGCTTTCAGCATGGTAAGGTGCACTTAGATGATGTTTGTCAGTATTTCCAAGGTCAGAAAATGTCAGTGTCTGCACATGTCTGCTGTTATCACATGTTTGCTGGTTAAAGGAGAAGGAGAAGTCTCTAGGGTCAAAGGAGGAGCAAGTCCATCCCAGAAAGGGGAGGGAAGAGGAAATACATCATAGGGTAGGAGGGTCTGACTGCCCCAAAACAACCACGTGGTGGCAGCACAGTAAATGTTGCCAAGTGGTCAGGAGGAAGGGAACATGACCACACGTATAGATATGTTCATATGATAGAAACACTAACTCAATTCTCCCAAAAGCGGCTTCTGAGCAGCATACACTCATCCGTGTGGTAAATCCTGTCATTTGAGGCAGGAAAAATAACTTTCAATGCAGAATATAAAATAGCAAGAGAATAGTGATGAAAATTCTGAGTTGGCACATAGATGTGGCCAGGGAACATTCACGTTATAGGGGTATATTGATGCCAGTTCAAACTACAAGTTAATAAGCCTGTGTAGTTGGAATTCTGTTTTCCATTATGTTTATCTCAGGTCTCAGAATAATCACCTCTAAAACTGCCACCTTTATTTAAGTTCCTAACAAAATAGGTATTTTATAAAATCATTCATTGTTCTATGTCAAACAAAAGAACATAGAATAACAAGGTTGGAAGGGACCTTGGAGGTCTTCTCCTATTCAAACAGGACACCTTATACCTTGAATGGTTATCCAATTCTTTTTTTGAAAACTTTCAGTGATGGAGCACCCACAACTTCTTGAGGCAAGCCTTTATACTGCAACCATAATGCACTATCAGTTCACATGATCTTGATATTATGCCTTTATTGATGCATCTTAGGACTGCATTGACTTTTTTGGCCAATGGAAGAAATGGAAGAAAGTGGAAGAAGGGAAGAAACATTTTGTAGACTTCTTTTTGTAGAATAAATAAGAAACTAGTAAGAGACTTAGGGTACAAAAGAATGATAAAGAAAATAGTATGTAAATAAATGTATGAGAAAATCTTAAATTAACCATATGTATACATATCTTTTTAAAAAACATTTTTACCCTTCCCACTTTATACAAACTATGGAAGACTTACGTTAAATAAGATCTAAAACCATACAAATAGTGCATCAAAAAAGAAATAAAAGTTGATCCCATGTTATAATTATTCATTTCTCCAAAAGCTAGCTGGAAAAGCTATGTTTGTACAACCCCCTATAATTATCAGTATTTGAACCCAAATGTTCAATATTGGAAATATTGAAATAATTTTATTTTGGGGAGACACTAGAAAGATGTATGGGCACTAGAACATGGAAGCTTTTAGGACAGTAATTCGGAATTATTTGGTGACAGATCCATCTTTCAACTTCTTAATTTCTTCCAGAATGACAAGTGATGATGAAGTGGAGTTTAAAAATTAGAAACCCTGGTCCTGCCATCATCTGTTCCTTCTATATGGGAAAAAAATAATTCTGTACAGAATTGGGGAGGCAGCCATTGCACTCTGCTTTACCTTGCATGAAATGGTCATTGAGCACATGGTCTGTCCAATAGGAGAAGACATAAATCAGACAATAAAACACAGGGGCAACAACAACAATCCTCTAGGAAATGAAATGAGATCTTGCCTGGGCTCCATAGGGAGGAATTTCTTACCTGTGATCTAGAGGCTAGATCTATATTTATATCAATAATACCTAGATTACACATTTTAGGAATTTAGGAGAATTCCCTGACTGATAAAGAATTATGGCTGTATATTAATGAAATAATCCAATGCCTAAAATGTTATTGAAAATATTTTATTTTCAATTTTACTTTTGCATAGTTGATTTATATTACTGTGTTTTCCTATTAGGGGAAATATATAAAGAAAGATATATGCTTTGTAGTTGAAAAACAAAGAAATGGAAAATACTAGGTTACAAAGCCCATTATTTTCACAGATAATGATCTTTACCTTATTTTATGCTAAGTAGATTTATCTTCTCATCTAAAAAAGGATGCTCATTTTGGCTACCATATAAAAAGTGAAACAGCAATAATCAATAATAATCAAGAACAGAGTTAAAGACATAATGAAAATGTAAACTTAAGACAATAAAACCCATAATTATTTTTTTTTTAAATAACAAAAGCAATGTAATACATCTTTCATCCTTTAAGAAATGTGCTTTTAATGTCTAGCAACTGTGGCACAAACTTTCCCTGATAACTTTTTTAATGCCATGTGCTTATCTTCACTCATTCCTAACCCAGGGGAGAGGCAGTTTAAAGTTTCATTTAGATATTCCACTGTTTTCCCTCTTCTTACAGATTTGGCTGTGGATATAACCATCAACAATGTCATTCCTGATACTGTATAGTCATGGATGGAATATGCCCAACTCATATTGACTCATATCTGGGTTGCTGTAGACATGTCCTTACTTTCTGGAATTCTGGTGTAATGATGATATTTACCTCTTGCAGAAAGTGTCTCTATGTAATGGTGTCCTGTATTTTCCGAAGCATTCATAAGGTCTTACATAAGCATCTTATAATGTTCTATTTAATACTATTATAAAAGAATAATTTGTTGTTAGTTGCGAAGTCGTGTCCGACCCATCGTGACCCTATGGACAATGTTCCTCCAGGCCTTCCTGTCCTCTACCATCTCCTGGAGTCCATTTAAGCTTACTCCTACTGCTTCAGTGACTCCATCCAGTCACCTCATTCTCTGTCGTCCCCTTCTTCTATTGCCCTCAATGTTTCCCAGCATTAGGCTCTTCTCCAGTGAGTCCTTCCTTCTCATTAGGTGGCCAAAGTATTTGAGTTTTAGCTTCAGGATCTGGCCTTCTAAAGAGCAGTCAGGGTTGATCTCCTCTAGGACTGACCGGTTTGATCGCCTTGCAGTCCAAGGGACTCGCAGGAGTCTTCTCCAGCACCAGAGTTCAAAGGCTTCAATTCTTTGGTGCTCAGCCTTTCTTATGGTCCAGCTTTCACTGCCATACATTGCAACTGGGAAGACCATAGCCTTGACTATACGCACTTTTGTTGACAGGGTGATGTCTCTGCTTTTTAGTGTGCTGTCTAGATTTGCCATGGCTTTCCTCCCAAGGAGCAAGCGTCTTTTAATTTCTTGGCTACAGTCCCCATCTGCAGTGATCTTGGAGCCCAGGAAAATAAAATCTGTCACTACCTCCATTTCTTCCCCATCTATTTGCCAGGAATTGAGAGGGCCAGATGCCATGATCTTGGTTTTCTTAATGTTTAGTTTCAACCCAAGTTTTGCACTCTCCTTCTTCACCTGCAACAAGAGGCTCTTTAGTTCTTCTTCACTTTCTGCCATTAGAGTGGTATCATCTGCATATCTTAGGTTGTTGATGTTTCTTCCGGCAATCTTAGTTCCAACTTTTGATTCATCTAGCCCTGCCTTTCTCATGATGTGCTCTGCATATAAGTTAAATAGGCAAGGCGACAGTATACAGCCTTGCCGGACTCCTTTCCCAATTTTGAACCAATCAGTGGTTCCGTGTCCAGTTCTCACTGTTGCTTCTTGGCCCGCATATAGGTTTCTCAAGAGACAAATAAGATGGTCTGGTACTCCCATCTCTTTAAGAACTTGCCAGAGTTTGTTATGATCCACACAATCAAAGGCTTTAGCATAGTCAATGAAGCAGAAGTAGATGTTTTTCTGGAACTCTCTAGCTTTCTCCATGATCCAGCGTATGTTAGCAATTTGATCTCTAGTTCCTCTGCCTCTTCGAAATCCTGCCTGTACTTCTGGTAGTTCTCGATCCACATACTGCTGGAGTCTAGCTTGTAGAATTTTAAGCATAACTTTACTAGCATGAGAAATGAGTGCAATGGTGCGATAGTTTGAACATTCTTTGGCACTGCCTTTCTTTGGAATTGGAATGTAAACTGATCTTTTCCAATCCTGTGGCCACTGTTGAGTTTTCCAAATTTGCTGGCAAATTGAGTGTAGCACTTTTACTGCATCGTCTTTTAAGATTTTGAATAGCTCAGCTGGAATACTGTCACCTCCACTAGCTTTGTTGTTGCTCAGCTTTTCTAAGGCCCACTTCACTTCACATTCTAGGATGTCTGGCTCAAGGTCAGTGACCACCTCATTGTAATTATCAGGGACGTTAAGCTCATTCTTGTATAGTTCTTCTGTGTAATTTTGCCACCTCTTCTTAATCTCTTCTGCCTCTGTTAGGTCCCTGCCATTTTGGTCCTTTATCATGCCCATTTTTGCATGAAACGTTCCTTTCATCTCTCCAATTTTCTTGAAAAGATCTCTGGTCCTCCCTATTCTATTGTTTTCTTCTATTTCTTTGCAATAAAAGAATAATATGGACCATTAATTATAGTCACTGTGAAACATTGTAGAACATACGTTTTTGAACATGCACACTTTAATATTATGCCAAAATTACCTGAAATTTTCAAATAAAGAAACAAAAGAGACTTGCTAATCCATAACGTGAGCAGGGTTTTTATTTGCAAGCCAAGATTTATAGTTTCATACACTGTGTAAGATAACCAATTATCCCTTATTTAAACAACCACAATTAAACAAACTATTATAATATAATATGCAAGCACCACACTCCAGTGGCCTTAAAACTATTTTAGAGATAGCCAATGGAAGAGCTATTGTTTAGTTACTGTAATCCTTATAATATGCAGCATGAGAGGTTCATTTCTGTAATATGGGTTAGGTAGCAAATCTCACAGCTGAAACAGTATTGAGGACATAATTTAACAAGAACTTGGAAGACAGTTACACTTGAAAAAGAGAGATGATAATTAACTTACACCACTAAGAGTGTCAGTCAAGGATGTGAAAAATGTTATCTGAAGATGGATCTACTTCTTTTTTTAAAAAATGTTAGCAAGGGGGCTTACATGATATTTAGGCATCTCCAGGAAAAAATGGATGGATGAATTCATGAATGCATTGAAGATGTTCCTTGTCACAGAGCCTCCTAGAACTGAAGTTCCAATGAGCAGAGGAGCTTCCACTGATACCAGAGCAAGTACAAACAGGAACAAGAAAGAATTTATATATAGTGGATAATTATTATACTTTTCCAAGAAAGTAGAGAATTGCCCTGAATGATAGAATATTGAGAATGAAAAGAAGAAACTCATAAAATGAGCACAAAACAGCTGCTCTGAGGACATTAGAAATTTTTATATTTTGATTCTGTGTATATGCAAATGGAAATTAACTTCTATAATATATCTTCAAGTTCATTATTTAGAAAATTGAATTCTAAAATTTACAAGTTAATAAAGACATGTCAGTTTTATGCTCCAGGTTGTACTGATATTAATCTTTATTTTCTAGACCATCAAAAATCATAGAAATTAACTATCTCAAGGACTATATAGGTATACCTCCATTTGTGTGTGAATATGCATGTATGTGGGTGTTTGTGCAATATATATATTGTTGAGAAGCCTTGCATCATCCTGATTCTCAGTACAAGGCTTCTCAACAAACTCTATTCTTGACTTTTCCTTTTCCTTCTCCATCTTCTTATTACTGATACACATTAATTGAAATAGCTTTTGGAATCCAGTAGCTAATACAGGTGAAACTTGAAAAATTAGAATATTGTGCAAAAGTTCATTTATTTCAGTAATGCAACTTAAAAGGGGAAACTAATATATGAGATAGACTCATTACATGCAAAGCAAGATAGTTCAAGCCGTGATTTGTCATAATTGTGATGGTTATGGCATACAGCTCATGAAAACCCCAAATCCACAATCTCAGAAAATTAAAATATTACATGCAATCAATAAAACAAGGAGTCTACATAGAACAATATAGGACCTCTGAAAAGTATAAGCATGCATATGTACTCAGTACTTGGTTTGGGCCCCTTTTGCAGCAATTACTGCCTCAATGCGGCGTGGCATGGAAGCTATCAGCCTGTGGCACTGCTGAGGTGTTATGGAAGACCAGGATGCTTCAATAGCGGCCTTCAGCTCTTCCGCATTGTTCAGTCTCATGTCTCTCATCTTTTTCTTGGCAATGCCCCATAGATTCTCTATGGGGTTCAGGTCAGGCGAGTTTGCTGGCCAATCAAGCACAGTAATCCCACGGTCATTGAACCAGGTTTTGGTGCTTTTGGCAGTGTGGGCAGGTGCCAAGTCCTGCTGGAAAATGAAGTCAGCATCCCCATAAATCTCGTCTGCAGAAGGAAGCATGAAGTGCTCCAAAATCTCCTGGTAGACAGCTGCATTGACCCTGGACTTAATGAAGCACAGTGGACCAACACCAGCAGATGACATCGCTCCCCATATCAACACAGAATGTGGAAACTTCACACTGGACTTCAAGCATCTTGCAGTGTGTGCCTCTCCATTCTTCCTCCAGACTCTGGGTCCTTGGTTTCCAAATGAGATGCAAAAGTTGCTCTCATCAGAAAACAGGACTTTGGACCACTGAGCAACAGACCAGGTCTGTTTTTCTTTAGCCCAGGTAAGACGCTTCTGACGTTGTTTGTTGTTCAGGAGCGGCTTGACAGGAGGAATACGACATTTGAAGCCCATGTTGTGGGGTTGTTGAACCAACGAGATTTTTTATTTTTTTTATTTTAATTCCATTTATATCCCGCCCTTCTCCGAAGACTCAGGGCGGCTTACAAGCTTAGCAGTAGCCTTCATTCTATGTATATGCCTGCTTATTAGGGCTTTCACACACACCCCAAGCAGCATTATTACAAAGTTATCTTAATTTCCCCCAACAATCTGGGTCCTCATTTTACCAACCTCGGAAGGATGGAAGGCTGAGTCAACCTTGAGCCTGGTGGGATGTGAACCTGCACTAATTGCAGGCAGCTGGTGTTACTTAAGGAGGCATTAGCCTACTGCTCCACCAAGGCTCTCTGATGGTTCCGTCCTAGGCGCTTAATGGACCCTGAGAGGTTCCAGGCAGGTCTTGGGTCCCCACCTGCCTCCTTTGCTCACAGCTCGGCCAATGCCCTAGTGGAAGCCTGGGAAAAGGCAGCCACGGAGGCACTCAACCGAGTTGTACCCATGCGGCCCCTGACCCGGTGCAGATCCCAGTGGGCTCCATGGTTTTCTGTGGAGCTCTGGGAGATGAAGCGTTGGAGACGGGGCCTAGAGAGCTGTTGGAGATCCAGCCGGTCTGATTACGACTAAGGTCCTTTACAAGGTCTTATCTCGCAGCGATGAGGATGACAAGGTCTAATTACTTTGCTACCCTCATCACGTCCACAGATAACTGCCCGGCCACTCTGTTTAGGGTGACCCGCTCCCTCCTTAATCAGGAGGTGAGGGAGGAGCCCTTGCGGGGTCTTGCCGAGTAGTTTAGTCAACATCTGTCGGACAAAATCGCTCGGATCCGGACTGGTTTGGACTCCGACTGGGCAGAGTCTGACAATGAGGACATGGGTGGTCTTGTTGATGTTATCTGGGAGGAGTTCGATCCTGTGACTCCGGACAATGTGGACAGGATCATGGGGAAGCTGAGCTCCACCACATGTTTATTGGACCCGTGTCCCTCCTGGCTGGTTTATGCGGCTTGGGATGGGACATGAGGCTGGCTCCAGGCAGTGATAACTGCTTCCTTGAGTGAGGGTAGTTTTCCCGCCGCCTTGAAGGAGGTGGTGCTGAGACCTCTCCTCAAGAAGCCTGCCTTGGACCCATCTGTATTAAACAACTTTCGTCCGGTCTCCAACCTTCGCTTTCTCGCGAAGGTTGTTGAGAGCGTGGTGGCGCATCAGCTCCCTTTGTTCCTGGAGGAAACTGATTATCTGGACCCGTACCAATTGGGTTTCAGGCCCGGGCACAGCATGGAGATGGCATTGGTCGCTCTGGTGAATGATCTCTGGCGGGCTTGGGACAGGGGTTGTTCCTCTGTCCTAGTCCTATTAGACCTCTCAGCGGCTTTTGATACCATCGACCATGGTATCTTGCTGCGGCGTCTCAGGGGGTTGGGAGTGGGAGGCACGGTTCTTCAGTGGTTCTCCTCCTACCTTCTGGGACGTTCGCAGTCGGTGTTGGCAGGGGGGCAGAGGTCGACCTCAAGGCCTCTCGTTTGTGGGGTTCCTCAGGGGTCGGTCCTCTCGCCTCTCCTGTTCAACATCTATATGAAGCCGCTGGGTGAGATCATTCGTGGTTTTGGAGTTGGTTATCATCAGTACGCTGATGATACCCAGCTTTTCATTTTGACCCCAAACCACCCCAGTGATGCCCTCGACGTGATGTCCCGTTGCCTGGAGGTGGTCCAGGTCTGGATGGGGAGGAACAGGCTTCAGCTCAACCCTGACAAGACTGAGTGGCTGTGCGTGCCGGCATCTCGGGAAATTCAGATTATTCCACTTCTTACTATGGGGGGTGAGTTATTACCCCCCATAGATAGGGCTCGCAACCTGGGTGTCCTCCTAGATTCACAGCTTTCCTTAGAAGATCATATAGTAACTGTGACTAGGGGGGCCTTCGCCCAGGTTCACCTGGTGCACCAGTTGCAGCCCTATCTGGACCGGGATGTCTTGCGTACAGTCACTCATGTGCTCGTGACCTCTCGGTTAGACTACTGCAATGCCCTCTACATGGGGCTGCCCTTGAGGACCACTCGGAGGCTTCAACTGGTGCAGAATGCAGCCGCGCGAGTTGTGTTGGGGGTCTCCCGATACTCCCATGTTACACCTCTGATCCGTGAGCTGCATTGGCTTCCAGTTGCCCTCCGGGTGAGATTCAAGGTGCTGGTGATGACCTATAAAGCCCTACATGGCATGGTTCCGGATTACCTACGGGAGCACCTGCAGCCGGCGTCAACTTCACTGGTCAACTTCACTGGTCAACTTCACTGGTGCGCTCCCACAGAGAGGGCCTCCTCCGGGTGCCACCGGTCAGAGAATGTCGACTGGTGACCCCCAGGGGGAGGGCGTTCTCTGTGGGCGCGCCAGACCTGTGGAACCGCTTACCGGTTGAGCTCCGGATGGCTCCCGACCTCCGCTCCTTCTGACGTGATCTAAAAACTTATTTATTCAAACAAGCCGGCCTGGTCTGATGGGTTTGGGGTTTTAATTATAGATTTTAACTAATTTATTGTATCGGGCACAATTGTTTAATTTGTTTTTAATTTTTGTATCTTGTATTTTTGGTATTTATTGCCCTGTACACTGCCCTGAGTCCTTCAGGAGAAGGGCGGTATATAAATCAAATAAATATAAAATATGTCCAGGATCCGTCTGTGTGTGATGGCTCTTGATGCACTGACTCCAGCCTCAGTCCACTCCTTGTGAAAGTCCCCAACACTTTTGAATGCCCTTTTCCTGACAATCCTCTCCAGGCTGCAGACAATCCTCTCCAGACAATCCCTGCTGCTTGTGCACCTTTTTCTTCCACACTTTTCCCTTGCACATAACTTTCTATTAATGTCCTTTGATACAGCACTTTGGGAACATCCAACTTCTTTTGCAATTACCTTTTGAGGCTTTCCCTCCTTATGGAGGGTGTCAATGACGGTTTTCTTCACAACTGTCAGGTCAGCAGTCTTCCCCATGATTGTGATTCCTATTGAACCAGACTGAGAGACCATTTAAAGGCTCAGGAACCCTTTGCAGGTGTTATGGCTTAATTAGCTGATTAGAGTGGGACACTTTGAGCCTAGAATATTGCACCTTTTCACAATATTTTAATTTTCTGAGATTGTGGATTTGGGGTTTTCATGAGCTGTACGCCATAATCATCACAATTATGACAAATCACGGCTTGAACTATCTTGCTTTGCATGTAATGAGTCTATCTCATATATTAGTTTCCCCTTTTAAGTTGCATTACTGAAATAAATGAACTTTTGCACGATATTCTATTTTTTTGAGTTTCACCTGTATTTCCATCATAAATTAGTACAATTTCACTTTGTTCACCAATTTTCACTAACTTCTGTTGTGTAACTTAAAATACTTTTCATTGTCCTATTCTGTTTCACATGCCTCTGATGGCTGAGGTTGTGTTGTTTCCCAAAAATTGGAGACACTGTATTAGGCTCAGGCATTGTGAGAGCAGTTAAATTTGCAAAGTGACAGATGGCCAGATCTGTGGTCAATATGTGAGTTTCCTTGCTTAAAAGAAGATTGATTCAAGTCAGAGTTAGACTAGGAAAGTGAATTGGCTTCAGCTGGACGCCTACTGCAACCGGCCATGTTAGGCTACTTTGCTTGTGGCTTAATAGTTCAGTTTAAAAAAGCAGGGCTGTGTTGTGCTTTCCATGTTTCCCAAACCTTGCTGCTCCCATGACAAAATACAGGTACAAATACCAATTGTATCTGTTTTTGTATCATTGTATTGTATCACTGTATCATTTTTCTTGACAGTCTGTCTTTATCACTGTTGTATGAACTGCTTCCTTTATACAACATCAGACAGGACTCTGCTTAGAAAAATATATAAGACCTAGGTACCCTGCTCCTGTAAAATTTGGTCTTTATAAGAAATATTGCAAATTAGTGACAGAAAAGACAGAAGTTTTTTTTATTACTATGGAGTGGTAAAAGAAAAAGCCTTAGAGTCCACACTACCCAGATAATGATGGGCTTTTCCCAAACCATCAAGTCCAGTCTCAAGAGGACATCTCAACACAGGACTTGGTTTTTGTCTCAGAACAAATGCAATATGATTTGAGAATGGAGCACATTATCATTTGTTCTTTTTCCCGTTCATATCACTCTCTATACAGCTGACCAGTGCTAACAATCCTGCAGTGGTGATCGACCTATTCATTTGTTCATGGTTTCCTGAATTTACTGGCCTACAGCTAGGGCACAAGTATGATTATAATTTTTGGCAAGTAAAACTGGTGTCTATCAGCAAAATGATTTTTTAAAACCAAAATAGGCCTTCTGATTGTACTGAAAACTGGCCAACTCAGTCCTCACTTGGTAATAATGGCTGCTCAATATTGTCAGACATTGCTCATGCCTGCAGGTCTCTTTCTGATAGGTATAAAGATAGATGATCCAAGGGCCATATACATTTTGCTACTAAAGACTGCCAGGATATACAAACATTGATGACTGCTGGTACACCTTCTCCCAAACATTCTACAATAAAATAGCCATTTAGTGGGCACTTCTGGGCACAGTCATCCTCACCTAATTGTCCAACCCGCTCTCATGAGGCCCATAGCTATAGCAATGTCTCATTTCCTTATGTATTTTCTCTGGTAGGAAGTCATCAGCCTCACCAGCTTCAGTTCAAAATAAAAGAACAAATTACATGTTGTGCATATATTCCTATGGAGTATGTTTGGTCATCATTCTCTAGATGAATGGTGTTTGTGGCCTGTTTTGTGAGTTTTAAATTGGGTTGTTACCCGTTTTTAAGGACATAATGAATGCATGAAGTACATCTAGTAAGGGAAAGCCACAGCATCTAGACCATGAACAGCAGTGGGAAACAACTAGCCAGCTTTGATGATAAGGTAAGATAACATGATGAGATGAGATGAGATGAGATGATGAGATGAGATGAGATGAGATAATTTTTATTGTCATTTTTTTACAATGGGCACAACGGCACACATCAAAAATGAAATTTAGTTGCCCGCTCTCAAAGTGAAACACATAGATGACACACACCTAAAACATACTATAAACAACATATGTATAGACCCACACCCCTACATATACATAACAATAAAATATTAAATACTGTCCATCTTGAATATATAACGGAAGGAGGAAGCCTGAGAGTTCACAAGGTTAATGCTGTATGGAATGAAACTATGGTTGAATCTGGATGTTCTGCTATGGATACCACGAAGCCTCCTTCCAGAAGGTATTAAGGAAAACAGGTTGTGAAGAGGATGAGTAGTGTCCCAGATAATCTTATAGACCCTGTTCAAACAACACTTCTGTGCTATGTCCTGGATGGGAGGTAGGGAACTGCCAATGATCTTTTCTGCCATCCTCACCACTCTCTGCACTGCCTTCCTGTCTGAAGCAGTGATGCTTCCAAACCAGACTGTGATGCTGTATGACAGGATGCTCTCAATTGTAGAAAGTGGTCAGAACAGGGGAAAAAAGATGAGCTTTTCTCATGCGATGCAGAAAGTGCAGGTGCTGCTATGCCTGCTTCACCAGTTTCTCACTGTTGAGCAACCAAGCCAGTCTACTCGTTAGCTACACACCCAGGAATTTGATGCTGGTAACCATCTCCACAGGTGAATCATTAATGCACAGAGAAGTGCGGCTGTGCCTGCATTTTCTGAAATCGACAATGATCTCTTTGGTTTTTCTGGTATTTAAAACTAGGCTGTCTTCCTTACACCAGTTCACCAACCCCTCAACCTCGTTGTGGTAAGCTTCCACACTGTCATCATGAATAAGGCCCACTACTGTTGTATCATCTGCGAACTTCACCATATGGCTGGTGGCAAACCTAGCACAACAGTCATGAGTCAACAGGGTGAACAGCAGCTGACTTAGGACAAAGCCCTAAGGAGAACCTGTGCTCAAGAAAATGGTATTAGAGGTATTTGTTCCAACTCACACATATTGAGGTCTGTTGGTAAGAAAATCAAGAATCCGGTTGCACAAAGGGGTGCTTAAGCCTAAATAAAATAAAATAAATAAAAGAGATAAATAAATAAAATAAAAGAAATAAGAGACCACGCAATTGTACCATGCTTGTGTGGAACTGTCATGTACTTGACCAGTCAATTCAACAGGTCAAACAAAAAGGAAGGGGAAAAAAGAGAGATTTTGAAGAACTGATTCCCTCCCACAAGCAAGTCCTGAACAAGGGGATGAGCTAATACCAGGGTGCTGTGACAAGAAAGTCAAATGCAAAGCCCAGTTTTCTAGCCAGTCAGAGCCACCAGCTCATCACAGAGAGCAGTTTGCCCAATGGACCCCAACTATCTGACCACATGTTCTGGCAGAAGGTACAGAAGATACATCAGAAAACTCTGGCAGCTTTCCTACAGTAGACCCCCCAGGATCCCACAACCAAAATATGGGTGGTGGGCTTGCGGCTATATCATTTGGGACCAGTTGCTGGTCTGTCCCTGCTCTGGTGAGAAGGCTGAATTAAAGACAACCATCATTCTGGAAAGGCAATGTCGAAACACCTATAAAAGCCACCACAGTTGCTGCGTATTTGAGGGGGCTTCCGCTTTTCCTCCAAGTGGCTGGAATCCAAAAGAAACAGCAGAGCTCCGCCTTTCCTCCTTCGGTACTAACGCGGCAGGCAGAGGGTTAGGGGGCTGACTGACAACCTTTCCCTCTGCGCTGCACACACGTGCCTACAAAGGCACGCACATTTAGAGCGTCTTCAAACAGAAGGCTCTGCTGGTACTCTGAGCACGCATCCGGCCCCGCACGCTGCTGTTGTCGCGATTTGAAGCGGTTTCCACATGGCTGCGGATTAGCAGCATCCTCTGCCGACGCCACCTCTTCTGCTGCTTCTCTCGCGCGCATCTCTCCCACCCCCTCACCCCAGCTTCGGGCTTCTGTCTTGCGTGCTGCGCGGCTCCGTTTGACCCATCGCCCTGGGTGCTTCTCACAGGGTAAGGGGGTGGGGAGGATCGGGGGGGCTGGGGGGGGAGAGAGAGACGGGCTGCTCGGCTGACTACACTCCGAGGAGGAGAGGGCGAAAGCTGCCAAGTAGCACGTCGCGCGCAGCCCACCTCAGCACAAAGGGCTGCTGCCTGCTTTCCCTCAGCTTTCTGAGGCGGAGGCGGCGGCTGTTATCACCGCACCGCTGCGGTATTTGGCCGGTTCTTCAGCCCTTCGGTTCCTTTCCTGCCTGATGGTATCCATTGGCGCTGGGTGGGAAAAGCCCAGGTCGCTTGGAAGGTGAATGTCTTTTTTCTTTCTTTCTTTCTTTCTTTTTTTAACGAGGCTGCGGGGGGGGGGGGTTGGAGGGGTGGGTGTGTATGGGAAAGAACGAACGAGGGAGACCAAGAGACCGGCGCGCGCTCCCTCTGACAGGGAAGGAGGCGCGCGCGCTCAAGCTTTTTGAGCCGCCGCCTGCAATTTTCGGCGGCATCCTTTCAGAGGTTGGTGCTCCGTCGCCTCTCCACACGGGAGGAGTCGCGTATAGTATAGTAAGGGGAGTTCTGACAAGTGTCTGTGACTGACAATATTGCACGGCCGAAGGCGGAGGAGCAGCGTTTCCCATTCCCCTCGCCGGTTCTGCTCCCTGTGGTTGGCTAATGGCTACATTTCTCCCAGAAACGTAACGGGTATCTCAGGCTAAGCGGCGTCCCTCTCTAGTCGCTGGGTGGCTCTGCGCGCGCTTGCGCCGGGCTTTCAGGCAGATTCAAACGCCGAAAGCCTCCCGAGAGCCTCGGACCCCTCGTTAAGCCGCAGGGAGTCAGTAAACTCGGGCGCCTGTTGTGACCGGGGGGGGGGAAGGGGGAGAGATTGGCCTGTAATTTGGACGCTCTGTTTGTATCCTGTTAGCGGTCCCCTTTGTGGTCCGTGCGTTCCTTTACACCCCCCCCACCCCCCTATCGGAAATGTAAAAGCCTGACAAGATTCATCCTGTCTTAAATGACTAGCGTAAATAAGTACCGAGATTGCAAGCAGTGACCCCCCCCCCGAGCAGGACTCGGGGCGGGGGGGGCGATAACAATTGTACTTTCATCTAGTTAGTAGAAATGCAGCCGCTGGAGAGCCTTTAAAAGGCAGAAATGAGAGGCAAAGCTACTGGCCACGGGGCAACTGCATTGCTTTTTGACGATGGCGATGATTATGGGGGCTCTGTTTTTGAGTGAGGCTGCTCAAGAGAACTGGGCAGGGTGCTTCGCTCTTCCTTTTTTCCTCCTTTTGCTTCTCGGTCCTAGTTAAGAAGTATGGGGCGGTCAACAGTACTATTGTTTAATCAGATATTTAACTTTCTTAAAGTTATATTTACAATGTAAAGTTATGTGAAACGGGATAGGATTGAGTGTGCCTTGCGTAATATCAGTTGTCTTCACTGTCACCAACACCAGTGGTCAACAATACGCAAAGGGATATCTTTTGTGGGGTGAAGTCAGATATTAAGTTGCCCAAGAGGCTCACTCTTCGAAATAAAGTACAGTGCTGCCAAGATAGCCAAAGGAGAGAAGAAGATTATGAATATATAGCTTGGTGCTCTCTAGGAGCACAATTATTAGCAATATTTTTAATAATGAGGATGTGAAGATAGGATGGAACAACGTGCGCATCTGCTAATAAAAAACCCCCTCTTTTTTGCTAATAGGAGGTAATAAAATGTTACTTATTGATGATTTAAATTTTTTAATCAGAAACAATTTGCAGAAGACTGAAATACACCTCCTGGTATATTTTTATATGAAAATCGCCAATATACAACTTGTACTTGATTTATTTATAGATGAATATGATTAGAATGTTAGATGTGCATATTTTAATATTAGAATAAGTAAAATAAATAAATAATTTACTGCTCTGGAAAGATATAAAATACCATATGGTAATATATGTCATTATGACTGAGGAGCTCAACTAAGGAGAGACAAGAGAAAATATTTTATCACAATATTATTCAGATAAGGATGATATATACTCCCGATGAACAGTAAACAAAATTATCTTAATTCAAATATTACTTTCTTAGAATAATTTTATCTTTATTAAAGCTTATCATAAGATTAAATCAATGTTATTTACACTTAGATATTAATGAGAACTCAGGAATAGCTGATCAATCTTGTAAAAGGCACATTTATTAAACAGCACAGATATTAATGACAGTTAAATAAAATCAAAGTATTCTCTGGTAAAACATATTTTTATACTAATGTAAAAAATCTATGATTGAAAAACCAGTCATATAAGCTGTCAAAAAGTAGATCTAAGTTTATGTAATATTTATTGACTACTTTATAGTTTTTTATTGTCCTTCCTTCCCTAATATCTTAGTATTATCTTTACTTTTAAAATTAGAAATAAAACAATTAGTATCTTTTTGCCCATAAATGCTTTAATCATTTTAATCATTATACAGAACTGAACTTGTATACCAATTAAAAAAAATGAGCTACTTGCTTAATCTATTGTACCAAATCTTGTGTGACACCTATGCTTGTGAATTATTAAGTACTTTATAAAATAAAGTGTCTGTTAAAATGTAGTGTGGAAACAAAGTGGACTGAATTCATTGTGACACATAGGATTTCAGGAAGTAATTGTGAAGTATAGTCATCTCCAAGTTGGTAAGCTCCAGACATGGTGAGCTTGACTCTGAATGACATTATGCTGGGAAAGACTGCTGTAGAGTTTTATGTATTTTTAAGTCCTATGTGGTAATATTTCAGTGAGGTTTTATAATACAAATATTTGTTCTATATGCCTGTAATAGATCTGATAACAGAGGCTAGTCATAGTGTTATTTTAAACATTGCATAAAAGATTTTAAACATAAAAGATTCAGGCACTCTTTATGATATTGAAAGATGGCAAAATTGAACAATCATCATTATTATTGCTTTATGTATTGGTATCATTATTTCACCTTTAGGTGAAAAAAAATCAAACATTAAATACTTTCCAAAAGTTCTACATTTGACAAAAAAGTTGAATGTTAAAATATTGTGGATTATCTTTGCAACTAAAAAGCAAAATAAAGTATGTTAGATATACCTGAAAGAGCATACCATTTTTCCAATGAAATTTTCTTCATGTTGATCAACTAAGGCAAACATTTCTGAAGTTAAAAAAAACCTTATCCCTAATTTTGCTTTCTCTAAAAAAAGCCTTCTGTTTTTCTTAGCAGTAAGTTCAGATATGATTGAGATTATTTAAAAATTCTCTCATAAGATCCTACTCCATAGAGAGAACAGATAATAAAGACAATCTTGACTCACATTGCACTAATTCTTTTTAATAATAGTGGCTTGGTATTTCTTCATCATAGCTTTAAGTTTGGAAATTTAAATCAAGATGCAAAACAAGATGTAAAACAGTAAAGGGAATAACCCATGTTACTGTTTGCAGCTCTTTGGATACCTTTCAGCAGAAAGGCTTATAAAAGAGAGTAGTCTGTAATAAATAGGCAATTATCTCTTGATTATTGACTGAGTTCAGAGATTATGATAAGATATGAATTGAATTTTTCTAACTGTCATTTGCTGAATGGATCACAATGACCTGGCAAACTATGATACTATAGTACATGACTTATAAGCCATAATATTTATATATCTGCTAAGCCATTGTGACATGGGATACTATATAAATAAACTATTGTTTTATAGCACTTGGAAAAAGAAACATGGAAGTAGTCTAGTACAAAACAGCCACTTCACAAATTGCTCTTCCTTCAGTGACCTGTTCAGAATAGTAGAATGTGTGAGAGAATGTGGTGGTTAAATAGTTTGCATTAGCTCAAGAAGATGATAAATATTAGAATACTTTCAACGTACAATATTCAAGAAATCAACAGATTTTTGAGCATCATAAAATATGATTCCTATATTTTAATTAGCTATGTTTAACAGTCCTTCCAGCTGGAATTTCAAAAAAAGTTCTCCACACTGTAGAACGGGGGTGGAGTGGGAAGGAGTAAACTGTACATGTAATAAAATACTTTATCTGGGGTTATAATTTATATACAGTAAATATGAGTGAAACAACCAGTGCACAAGGATTAAGCAGTTTAGTATAGGAGGATATCATACACTCTATCCCTAGTATGTGGAATATGGAGTTTATTACATACTCCATCAATGCTTAACTATTGATATCTTAAACCATTTCCTCTCCAAAATTGATGCACAATACCTTTAAAATAAGATACAATATTTGACGTTTTAATCACATACAGAATGAGTGCCATTGAATTATGAATGAAAATTAATACTTTTGCATTGTAAGTAAATAAGGTTGCAATCCTATTCATGCTCATATGGAAACAGCCCTTGCCTTCTGTGAAAGGAAACTTAATGGCAGTGGAATGGGCCCAGGGCACTGCTGTCTAAGTGATATAACTCTTGAGCACTCCTTAAGGAGCATAATAGTAAAGGGAAATGATATTACTTTGGCTGGATAAATATATTCTCACATGTGCATTTACCTTTTTTGATGGTAAAGATATAAAAATAAAAAGCAGTTGTTTTCTGTTTAGAACATCCAAGCTCAACAGCAATAAGAATCAATAACTTTTAAAAGTTTGAAATTTTTCATTTTTATAATGATCAGGCAACATATTTCTGCCTATCTTGCTATGGAGTTGTATACATGTCTCTGTAATATCATTGGTAAAGGGGAATGTCCACAATGAACTTTCAGATTTTTGTTTCCCATTGCAGTTAGTCATTCTGTTATGCATGTGTAACAATACACACACACACACACACACACACAAAGTTTTCCTCTATTGCAGTTCTGGCTCAGGATGCAGGGAATCTGATTAAAGTAATACATATTGAGGAACTTTTCTTCCATGAATATATAAACTATAATTTATCAGGTCTAACCCATACCAAAGATGATTTTAAGGGGGAAGTTTAACAAAGAGACACAAGCAGAAGGAATGAGAGTTAATGTTATATTGACAAACTTTTTAAAAAATCTGAAATCAAGGGATGTTCTACTCAAAGTTATTTAAAAAAAATTAAAGAGAAATTGGTGATAATTTCACAAAATATGGAACTTATTTTTGACATATGTTCCAAAGGTCAGAAAAATAGCTTGCCTATCCTGTTGGCTCTCAATGATAAACCGATCCTTTCATGTATGAAGATGATAATTATTTCTTCTGTATGTTCCTTAGCATATGTAAAAAAAACCCTCAATGTTAAATATATTGAAAATTAGAATTTTTTTTAACCAATACATGTCACTAATTTTTCTTCATGACTGTTCTTGTCCATTTGTGTTTCTGAATCCTATTCAAAATGAAGAAGAAATGTACAGTTGGCTTGGCAACTTACAGCAGCTTGCAATATGTTCTATAACTTATCAGAAGGATATTGAATCAATATTATATATACTCCATTGTTTATTTCAGTGTACAAGGACAATGCAGACTGTTCAAAACCTTATGATACAGAATTTGTAATAATTATACTAACTTGGTTTATTTATATGTATTTGACTTTTAGAAAATTGGACTGTTTCTGCTGCAGTTGTGCAATTTGTTCTTATTAGAGAAAATTAAAACAAAGCTGTTTTTCAATGCTAAGAAAGAAGTTATGAAAAGTATTGTTTTTGTAGAGGCTTATTTTGGTTAAGCACTTCTACGGTAAATTAGAAGTTTCTTCTTTTGGCAGTAAATGCCTAGAAAGAAGAAGAACCCTTTCTTAAAGTTAAAAAGAAGAGCTAAATAAGAATAAAAAGAATAAATTCTACAATCAGCACATAATTAGAAAGGCTTTCTGCTCAATCACTCATGCCCAGTCATCTCTCATTTGGACTATTACAATGTGCTCTACATGGGGCTACCCTTGAAGAGTATCCAGAAGCTTCAGCAGGCAGATAGGCAATCTTGGGTGCCCAAAGAAAGGTGCATGTATTTGCTTCTTGGTCCAATTCAATGTGTTGGTTATGTTTAAAGCCCTACATGACATGGGACCAGCCTACTACGGAATCAACTTAATACCATTACATCAGCCAGTTGCAGCCAGTCAGGTAGAGAAAGTATGTTTCAGATCCCATCAGTTAAAAAATTCTGACTGGTGGGGTCCAGGAACAGAGTTTTCTCTGGCATTGCCCACATCCTGTGGAACATTCTCTGCCACTTTTATGGCTTTCGGAAAAGGGGTGAAAACATGGATCTAGAGTCTTGCGTGGGGAGCACAAAGGAGCATGCAACTGTCAGGTTGGTTAGCACCTTGGAAGCTCACTCCCCTTTAATTAATTTTTAATATTACCTGCCTCTTTAAAATTTTTCACTTTATTACCTGTCTCTTTAAATTTTTTAACTTTTATGTTTTAATATTTTATAATACACTGTCCTGAGACCCCCCTCTGCGAGAGAGTAAGATGGTTTAAAAATTTGATAAATAAAATAATCAAAAAACTATAGAGAAGGTAGTTATACTATAGGTATAGAGCAGGTTTTTTTTCATAGATAGAATTACATGGAAGTAGGAAGTCTTAATACCCAGTCTGTAATTGTTTTATATGTTAAACAGTGTTTTGAACTGGGCTGAGAAAAATGATACAATAAAATGCAGATGTACTAGTAACAGTGTACACATGCTCTGAAAAATGGCTTCTGCTGGAAGCTTGGCTGCTGCATTCTGCACCAGATACAATTGCAGAGCACATTTCTAAGGAAACTTATTGCATTAATCTAGTCTGCTGTACAGTGCGCAAGTGTATATTTTATTTTAAAAGGGTTCTAGAATAACCATGCTGTCACTATGAGCAGAATCACATTTAAACCAATGATATAAAGGGAATACACAGTGACTATAATTCGGACCAGTATTTCTATTGCTAAGCAGTGCAGTTGTAAAGCACAATCACATTGCTTAGTGATGGTAATCTCTGCAGTTCCAAGTTGCTGTTGTTATTCCGTGATCATTAGGCAAAGTAAGTTCCTCCTGGCTTTCAACAACTAAAGTCAGTGGGAATGCTAGCAGGAAGTTGCAGGTACCAGCCTGGCAGGCAGGTAAATGGTTGCTCCTTGGTTGGGGAGAAAGAGTGGCTGCAAGGGGTGCAGGGAAGGGTTGAAGAGGGTGTGCAAGTATGTGGAGATGTGTGGGATAGATGGCTGTAAGTTCAGCAGATGTGCAGTGGTATAGTGAGTGTTGGGAAAGGTGCGTGAGGCTATAGTGTGAATTGGGAAGGGATTTGGCTATGTAGGAGGTGCTGTGCATGTTGGGGAGGGTGCATGGGTGTCCACAAGTGGTTGGCACAACTCATGTCTACAGTGTAGAGTGGAAGGAGACTTATCTAGCAACTTGCAGCCTTCCCTTCCCACTTTCCCATTGATTTTCTGAGAGAACTGTCAGGGAAGATTGCAAAAGACAATCACATGATTGCAGGGTGCTTGGACATCAGTTGTAAATGCAAATGGGTTGCCAAGCATCCAGATCACAATCATGTGACCTTGAGGTGCTGCAACGGTTGTAACTTTGGCGGTCGGTCATAAAAGTCCTTTGATACTTGCATAACTTTGAACAGTCACTGAACATATAGTTTTAAGCTGAAGACTACCTGTAAAAGTCTTTGAAGAGACAATATTTCAGAAACATTTTTTAGATCCTGTACTTCAAATATACAAAATTGTGCTCAGTATCAACAGACTCATATTATCCACATAATACTATGAGACCAAAAGCACTGCAAATGTCTATTTCTATATTTAAAAAAAGGGCTAATGATGTCTCCTATAGTCAGGTGCAAGCTTCCCAAGACTTATGGATTTTTGATGTCTGTGAGCAGTATTAGAAAATATGATGAATATTTATTTATTTATTTATTTATTTATTTATTTATTTATTTCGTTTTATATACTGCCCTATTCCCAAAGGACTCAGGGCGGTTTACAGGGCAAAGTTAAAAGACAAAATAAGAATTAAAATAGAATTTAAATTAAATTAAATAACAATTAGTAGCCCAAAGTTTAAAATTTAAAAGTTTAAAAATTAAAACCCCTCAGTCCAGGCCAGATAAATCAAATAACCAAGTTTTTAGGTCCCGGCAAAACAAAAGAAGGTCGGGGGCGGTCCAGAGTTCCACAGGCAGATCGTTCCACAGGGCAGGCGCACCCACCGAGAACGCCCTTCCCCTGGGGATCACCCGCCGGCACTCACTGACCGGCGGTACCCTAAGGAGGCCCTCCCTGTAGGAGCGCACAGGATGATGGGAAATTGATGCTGGCAGCAGGTGCTCCCTAAGATAATCCGGACCCATGCCATTTAAGGCTTTACAGGTCATCACCAGCACCTTGAATCTCACCCAGAGGGCAACCGGAAGCCAATGTAGCTTGTGGAGGAGAGGTGTTACGTGGGAGTATCGGGAGACTCCCATCACAACTTGTGCGGCCGCATTCTGCACCAGCTGAAGCCTCCGAGTGGTCCTCAAGGGCATCCCCATGTAGAGAGCATTGCAGTAGTCTAACCAGGAGGTCACGAGCACGTGACTGTGCGTAGGGCATCTTGGTCCAGATAGGGCTGCAACTGGCACACCAGGTGGACCTGGGCACAAGCCACCCTGGTCACGGCTCCTATATGATCTTCCAAAGTGAGCCGTGAGTCCAGGAGGACGCCCAAGTTGCGAGCCCTATCAACGGGGGGTAACACCTCACCCCCCCATAGTTAAAGATGGACAAAACTGGTTCATCTGAGATGCCGGTATGCACAGCCACTCAGTCTTGGTGGGATTGAGTCGAAGCCTGTTTCTCCCCATCCAAACCCGGACCGCCTCCAGGCAATGGGACATCATGTCGAGGGCATCACTGGGTTGGTTTGGGGTGGAAAGAAAAAGCTGGGTATCATCAGCATACTGATGATATCTCTCCCCAAAACCACGAATGAGCTCGCCCAGCGGCTTCATGTAGATGTTGAACAAGAGGGGAGAGAGAACCGACCCCTGAGGAACTCCACAAACGAGAGACCTCGGGGCGGACCTCTGCCCTCCCGTCAACACCGACTGTGAGCGGCCCAGGAGGTAGGAGGAGAACCACTGTAAAACAGTGCCCCCCACTCCCAACCCCCTGAGACGCCACAGTAGGATACCATGGTCGATGGTATCAAAAGCCGCTGAGAGATCTAACAGGACTAGGACAGAGGAGCAACCCCTGTCCCGAGCCCGCAAGAGGTCATTCACCAGCGCGACCAATGCCGTCTCCGTGCTGTACCCGGGCCTAAGCTTGATTGGTACGGGTCTAGATAATCAGTTTCCTCCAGGAACAAAGGAAGCTGATACGCCACCACGCTCTCAACAACCTTCGCTAGAAAGCGAAGGTTGGAGACTGGACGATAGTTGTTTAAAATAGCCAGGTCCAGGGCAGGCTTCTTGAGGAGGGGCCTCACCACTGCCTCCTTCAAGGCGGCAGGGAAGATACCCTCTCTCAAAGAAGCAGTTATTACTGCCTGGAGCCAGCTTCGTGTCTCCTCCTGAGCTGCATACATCAGCCAGGAGGACATGGGTCCAATAAACACATGGTGGAACTCAGTCTCCTCATTATCCTGTCCACATCCTCCGGGGTCACAGGATCGAATTCATTCCAAATGACATTCTCAAGACAGCTCGATTCCTCCCCGTCAGTCTCCACCCAGTCAGAATCCAAACCGGCCCAAATCTGAGCGAACTTGTCCACAAGATAATGACTAAACTCCTCGGCCTGCCCCTGCAAGGGCTCCTCCCTCACCTTCTGATTAAGGAGGGAGTGGGTTACCCTAAACAGGGCAGCTGGGTGATTATCTGCGGATGCGATGAGGGCAGCGAAGTAATTAGACTTCGCTGTCCTCATCGCCATGAGGTAAAGCCTCGTAGCGGTTCTCAACCGCAATCGGTCAGATTCAGACCGGCTGGATCTCCAACTGCTCTCCAGACCCCATCTCCGACACTTCATCTTCCGGAGCTCCACAGAAACCCATGGAGCCCATCGGGATCCGCGCCGGATCAGGGGTCTCAGGGGTACAACACGGTCGAGCTCCTCAGCGGCCCTTTCCCAGGCATCCACCAAGGCGTCGGCCGAGCTGTGAGTGAGGGAGATAGGTATAGACCCAAGCGCCGTCTGGAACCGTTCTGGATCCATTAGGCACCTGGGGCGGAACCACTTGGTCGGTTCCGCAGCCCAGCAGCGAGGGGTGGCAAAGTGGAAGACCAAAAAGTTCATTATAAGAATTTTTTTAAATTATACAAGGTAAAATGGGAAATTGGGAAAACATTGATAAATGGGCCAAATAAAATTAATGAATTAGTATTAATATAAAGGGGCTATGAGAACCCAAGAAGCAAAATGTACTTTTAGCATATTTCAAATTGTTAAGGGCAGATATTGCTTATTTGCAGGAGACTCATGTGATAAAACAGTACATCTCTATTAATGAATGATTATGTGGGACAGGCTTACCTGACATATATCTCAACAACAACTAATTTGTGGCCATTTTGGTTTAAAAATTTTTTCCAGTTGATGAACAACAGGTTATTACTGTTGTGAATAGCTGGTATTTAATTTTGTGTGCTAAAATAGTTGGAACTGTAATAGCTATGACTAATGTTTATGGACCAAATTTAAATGTTCCTTTTAAGTTTTAGCAATGATTTGGACATTTGAATGAATGTATTTATGACAAAGTGGTAGGTAATAGGGGAGATTTTAATGAAATATTAGATCCTGAGCTTGTTAAAAATACACTGATATGAAAAAACATAACAAACTCTGGCAAGTCCTTAAAGAGATGGGCATACCAGACCATCTTATTTGTCTCTTGAGAAATCTATATGCGGGCCAAGAAGCAACAGTGAGAACTGGTCACAGAACCACTGATTGGTTCAAAATTGGGAAAGGAGTCCGGCAAGGCTGTATACTGTCGCCTTGCCTATTTACCTTATATGCAGAGCACATCATGAAAAAGGCAGGGCTAGATGAATCAAAAGTTGGAATTAAGATTGCTGGAAGAAACATCAACAACCTAAGATATGCAGATGATACCACTCTAATGGCAGAAAGTGAAGAAGAACTAAAGAGCCTCTTGTTGCAGGTGAAGAAGGAGAGTGCAAAACTTGGGTTGAAACTAAGCATTAAGAAAACCAAGATCATGGCATCTGGCCCTCTCAATTCCTGGCAAATAGATGGGGAAGAAATGGAGGTAGTGACAGATTTTATTTTCCTGGGCTCCAAGATCACTGCAGATGGGGACTGTAGCCAAGAAATTAAAAGACGCTTGCTCCTTGGGAGGAAAGCCATGGCAAATCTAGACAGCACACTAAAAAGCAGAGACATCACCCTGTCAACAAAAGTGCGTATAGTCAAGGCTATGGTCTTCCCAGTTGCAATGTATGGCAGTGAAAGCTGGACCATAAGAAAGGCTGAGCGCCAAAGAATTGAAGCCTTTGAACTATGGTGCTGGAGAAGACTCCTGTGAGTTCCTTGGACTGCAAGGCGATCAAACCGGTCAGTCCTAGGGGAGATCAACCCTGACTGCGCTTTAGAAGGCCAGATCCTGAAGCTAAAACTCAAATACTTTGGTCACCTAATGAGAAGGAAGGACTCACTGGAGTAGAGCCTAATGCTGGGAAAGATTGAGGACAATAGAGGAAGGGGACGACAGAGAATGAGGTGGCTGGATGGAGTCACTGAAGCAGTAGGCGTGAGCCAAGATGGACTCCAGAAGATGGTAGAGGACAGGAAGGCCTAGAGGAACATTGTCCATAGGGTCGCGATGGGTCAGGCACAACTTCGCAACTAACAACAACAACATGAAAAAATAATGAGGGAAATAATTAAAACCTATATGAAAGAATTTATTAGATCCTTGGTGTTTGATCTATCCAACTAAAAAAGAATACGTATTCTATTTTACTACCATCAACTTTATATCATCAAATTGAAGAATGTAATATTAATGTTCATTATATATTAGAACATAGTGGAATTATTTTGAATTGTTTGTTTCAGAAACCACTCAAGGTATTGAGAAGTTGGTATTTCAATGTTTTCTTATTGAATAATAAATACTGAGCATGATACATGGTCCCAGAAGTATGCACTAGAGACTGTTATAATGCTTTTGAGTAGTAGCATGTATCTTTGAAACTTCAGCTGATATACTACTATCTATAGAAATATTATATAAAAAGAATTATATGTCATTCACTAACTTTAGAGAGCTTCTTCCCTAATCAGAGCTAAGTTAATCAAATTGAATGCCTAATTCTTAGAGAAGAAAAATTGCTGCAGTATAATAGAGACCATACAATGGAGGTCTGACAAATGTAAATGAAGACGTGCAAAATATATACCTACAAATATAATAAAAGAGTTGGAATTAATTCATATTGATCTGCTTAAACAGGGGAATAATATAAGTGATTGGAGCAATTTATTATAAGGAACTTCGGTGATGTAGTGCAGACAAAGAGAATTGAAAGAAATAGTTGATTACACCTATTATTTTGGTTAAAACATATATGATAAACTCTAGGTTCATAGAGTAGAATGATGTGCTATCATTGTTGCTATTTAGCAGTGGGCTAATGCCTCCTTAAGTAACACCAGCTGCCTGCAATTAGTGCAGGTTCACATCCCACCAGGCTCAAGGTTGACTCAGCCTTCCATCCTTCCGAGGTAGGTAAAATGAGGACCCAGATTGTTGGGGGCAATTAAGCTGACTTTGTAATAATGCCGCTGGGTGTGTGTGTGAAAGCCCTAATAAGCAGGCATATACATAGAATGAAGGCTACTGCTAAGTTTGTAAGCTGCCCTGAGTCTTCAGAGAAGGTAAAGGTAAAGGTAAAGGTTCCCCCGCACACGTGTGCTAGTCGTTTCCGACTCTAGGGGCCGGTGTTCATCTCCGTTTCAAAGCCGAAGAGCCAGCGCTTGTCCAAGGACGTCTCCGTGGTCATGTGGCTGGCATGACTAGATGCCAAAGGCGCACGGAACGCTGTTACCTTCCCACCGTAGTGGTCCCTATTTTTCTACTTGCATTTTTACGTGCTTTCGAACTGCTAGGTTGGCAGAAGCTGGGACGGGTAACAGGCGCTCACTCTGCTATGCGGCACTCGGGATTCGACCCGCCAAACTGCCGACCTTCTGATCGACAAGCTCAGTGTCCTAACCCACCAAGCCACCGCGTCCCTTAGCTTCAGAGAAGGGCGGGATATAAATGGAATTAAAATAAAATAAATAAAAATAAATAAAATAACTTCAACAAAGGTAGAATTTTTAGTATAACTAGAAACTAGAGCTATTGTCAAGGGCTGAACAATATTGATTTGGAAAAAAAAGTAAAAATAGACACATTTTTCATAACTGTAAATAGCATTTATTATTTTTCAGGACATACTATCAGTGCAGCTTTAACAAGATTTTGTACTATAAATTATTCCTACTCCACTATCAAGAGAGCCTAATAATTTAAAAATAAAATTCAGAATGAATATGGATGGAATTCATTGTTTTTTTTCCAAGATGCAGATTGGCCTCTATTTGTAGGCAAAATTACTATGCAATAACATGACTGGATGTATAATTTCCTTTAATGCCAACATATTTATTGAATAGACAAATGAAATGTATTTTTAGGCAGCAAGATAATATACACAGTTCAAAGTTTCACCATTTAATTCAGAATATATACATGCTCCTATGCAACTAATCAAACACACCTAACAGATGTTTTCATTGCCTTTTCAAAAATTATTATTATTAATCTTCTTTCATGGAAGTAAAAAAGTACATTTATGGATAGGATGTTGAATATTGTATGAATCCTTTTGGAAAACTGGCTTGGGAATTTGAACATGATGCACTTTGAGCTTTGGTTTATGCTGTTTTATATTGTAATGATGTTCTTTTATATTTATCATTTATATTTATTTATTTATTTATTATTTTCTGTTAGCCACACAGAATCATATTTTGCACTTTGGATAGCCATTCAAACCATTTAAATAAATTAAATTTGTAAGGGAATAGTGACAATGTAAAAATGATGAGTAGGCAGATGCGAGTATAGGTTGCTTTTAATATGTACATAGAGTATGTACTTTGAACATAGTTTGCAGTTTCCTAATTGTTTTACACAGTACATATTCAGAACGTATTATGAAATTAATATAATATAATATAACACACAGTGTATTCTATGCCAAAAAACTTGAAATCAATACATCTCTTTAGAATGACCAATTTTCTAGTTGAATGACAGCTGATTTTTCAGCAGAGGTGGTATAGCAGCTCTGATTTTCTTGTCTCCATCTGCTCCATTCTGTCAGGTGGGTACTGAACAGGTGACAGGTGAACAGTTATTATTTTACCAATCTTTTTTTAGAGTTTCTAAATAAATTTTAATGCTTGACATATACTGTACAATTGCTGTTAGCATCTCTGTTTAATTTTTTAATGATGTATCAAATCAATGCTTATAATGGTCATAGACTAGCATGTTAATGAAATATTGATTCTTTGGGACATTGCTTATTGTGCTGGTGTAACACAATAAGCAACAGATTTTATTTAAAAGATCTTATTTCAAAGAGTTTTTTAAAGAAACATAATTGGTTTTTTCCTAGAATTTTGAACCTTATACAAAATACTAAAGAGTTGCTTTTTTTGCTTATACCATATTGGTAGAGCTAGTCAACAATATACAGTTCAATAGCAAGAAGTGTGAGGTTCTGTATTTAGGAAGGAAAAACCAGATGCATAGGAACAATTGTAGATGATACACGAGAGAAGGACTGGTGCATCATTATAGACCATGAGTCAGCAGTATGCTGCCAATAAGGTTGATGCAATCTTGGGTGACATCAGCAGAGGTATGGTATTGAGATCATGAGAAATGATAGTTCTGCTCTTTGCTGCACTGGTCAGATTAGGATTGCCACATTTTAAAAAGGATACTGACAAAGTGGAAAAAGTTCAGAAAGGAGTGATTAAGATGGTGAGGTGTCTGCAGGATAAATCTATGAAGGACAGATAAAAGAACTAGGTATGCTTAGCATAAGGGACGCAGTAGCTCAGTGGGTTAGGACGCTAAGCTTCTTGATCAGAAGGTCAGCAGTTTGGCGGGTCGAATCCCGAGTGCCACGTAACAGAGTGAGTGCCTGTCCCAGCTTCTGCCAACCTAGCAGTTCAAAAGCACGTAAAAATGCAAGTAGAAAAATAGGGACCACTACGGTGGGAAGGTAACAGCGTTCCATGTGCCTTTGGCGTCTAGTCATGCTGGCCACATGACCACAGAGACGTCTTCGGACAAGCGCTGGCTCTTCGGCTTTGAAACAGAGATGAGCACCGGCCCCTAGAGTCGGAAACGACTAGCATGCATGTGCGGGGGAACCTTTACCTTTATTTTTATGCTTAGCATAAAGATAAGATTAATGAGAGTCAGGATAGCAGAGGGTGTGGATTTATTCTTCAATAGCACTCAAGGATAGGACAAGAACAGAGGGACATCCATATTTGAAATGAGAAGAAATTTCCTGTCCTTAAGAATTTTTAAGTGGTAGAACAGCCTGCTACACTTTACTGATGTTAATGATTTTTGAAATGACACCCATTTGGGATGATATGAGATTTCCTGTTTGGGGCAGAAAATTGGAATAGAAGGTCTCCAAAGTTAATATTTCATTTCTATTGTTTTCAAATTTTGAGAAAGCTGATAATAATTAGTTATTAAGTGGTTTAGAAGGCCATTTATGTCATTTTAATTACAAAGCTCTGTCTTTTTTAAACATATGTTGTACGGGTGTGTACATTTGCAACACATTAAAAAGGAGAATTACAGTCAAACTGTTTGTTGTGGCTGTATATTGGCATTTTGATCCCTTTAGCAGACCCATCTGGTTAAGCAAAAATAGTAAAAGATGTAAAGCAATCAAGAAAACTGACTAGAAAAGAAACAGAAATGAAATATATAACAGCTAAAATACTTTACATTTTATGAAGATTTTCCCCCCATATCATTTGTGGTATGTGTAGCATTGTTACCATTCCTGAAAATTTTACTTACTCCAGTCAGGACAAGTAATTCAGTGTTTTAGTGAATTAGAGGGGAGGGAGAGGGAAGGGAGATGGACAGAGAGAAATGCACTTTCCATAGTGGAATTCTATGCATTTTTATAAACATCCTCTTTTGAACAGTGTTTCAGGAAATGTTCATTTATCACGAGTTCATTATGCTCTTGATAGAAATCTTTCTCTTAAAGACAGCTGCATCTAACTGCATCTGACACTCAACATTCTTTGTAGCAAAATGTAAAATTCAGTAAAAGCCAAAAGTGTTATGAGATCTGAAGTAAATGTAATCTTGAATATGGTGATTAAAGATCATTTCATATCTCTTTGTTGCCTATCTTCTATAAATGATGCAAAATAAATATAATTGGAGAAATGAAAATCAGTGCAATTGAATCCAACTTAGTTTTTTTATTAATTATAATATGCGTCAAATACTTAGTATAAGCATTCTGAGTAGCCAAAGTAGGCATTTGTGTAAGATATGACATAATTTGGTAAAATTATTGCAGACCTTAGTATTGTTGATCTCCTGAACATATGTGTGATATAAAACAATTTTCATAAGGTTCTATTCAATAAGATTTAAGTAAATGATTTTTGGTTTCTATTTCCACAGTAGCTAGCACTCAGCCTGTATTTCAGTTGAAAGAAAAATATGTGTTCATCTATTGTGTATGCACACAATATGTTTTAAGGACATCAAATACTTATGTAGGTGGTTTTCAAGTGAAGTAAATGTATTGGGGGGGAGAAGGGGAAAAGGTCAAGCTGATGTTTTAAATTCTTAAAATATTGTCCCAGTTGTGTCAAATGACTAATGTTTTCCATTGCTATATTTTTTCATAGTCCTTTCCCGCAGACTCCACTTAGCTCTCATTCGAAGAGCATATTACCTTGTCTGAAAATTCATTATGTCTGTGGGTGGAAGAAAAAAGTACAAGTTATTCTTATAACAGTGGAATTCGTATTTTTAATGCCTATCTTGTTTTAAGTGGTTGTTTTCTAAGCACGTAATATTGAACCCAGATTCCAATGTAAAAACACTTTTATCCTTCTAAATTCACAATATGTAAATATAGTTTCTGAATAAAATAATGTTAAAAATTCAAAGTCTTAAATTACTGCATATTTAATGCTTTTGATTAAAAACACTTCCATACCTTATACCAGGGGTGTCAAACTCAATTTCATTGAGGGTCGCATCAGCTTTGCGGTTGCCCTCAGGGGGCTGGGTGGGTGTGGCCAGGGTGGGCATGGCCTACTGGGTGGGAATGGCTAGAGTGTGTATGGCCTACCCACAAAAAATGCAAGCCATGGTGAACCTGCACGTGAATCTTGCCTTCTTTGTCTCTAGCAAAGTTCTGGTTCTTCCTTCTTCCACTTCTTTATTCTTTAAGGTAAATCAAATTAATTAACTAATATTTAAAAAGGCATACCTTTAGTCCAAATCATGAAGTTAATAACTATTATAATTGTAAATATTGCCAATGAGTGACAAGTGACAAATTGTATTTATATTTTAGCACAGAAGCCACTTATTATCCACTTTTAATCTAATGTAAAGATCCCAGTATCCATCTAGATTTTCTATAAAATCATTTTTTAAAAAAACTTTTAGATCTGGATTACCTCATAGTGTCAATTTAATGTGAGAAAATGATCAAAATGATTTTTTTCAGAAATGATATGCTACAGTTTCCAAATCAATACGATAGGAACACAAGACCTAGCAAATCTATTATATTTTGACCCAAAATAATTCAATTAACCTAATAGTCCAATAATTGATGTTATGAGAAATCTAACAATTTAAAGCCAATTTTAGCTTTAAAAGCTTCTTCAGCAGGTAATTTTATTTTATTATATAAATCTGAGTAAAATTTTAAAGATTGAACATTTGTCTTCTCACCAACTGTATATTCTACCATTCATATCTCTAATGACTATAAAAAAATTTCCAACATGTTTGTGTGTCTGTGTGTGTGTGCATGCATGCGTACTTCAGACAGATCTTTCAACGTTTCCCCAGTATTTTTACATAAATGTGTTGGCCTAAATTAAGTTTATGATAAAATTTTATTCAGCTCATACTTAGTTGTCAGACCTGCTGTTCGGGCTGGGGGTGGGACATATGGTCATCTACAAAGAATTTTTAATTTGTCTTTCAAATTAATATTATATAAGTCTTATAAGCCACCCATTCCAAAATTAAGAAACTGGCATTAAATTCAAAGTAGTACAATCTCTCAGAATTTACCTGCTTTATAAATTTACTGTCATTGAAATACCAGCTCTCAAATATTTGAGTATAATTGTTATACTTAATAGAAAGTAAACAAACAAGCAAAAAAAAAAAAACTGTAGGCAAGAAAATGGTAAGTGAGCACCTGTCCAGCCTAGACGAGTTCAAATCACCAGGACCAGACAGATTACACCCCAAGGTTCTGAAGGAATTGGCAGATGTGATCTCAGAACCACTGAACTATATTTTTCAAAGATCCTGGAGCACTGGGGAACTACCAGAGGACTGGAAAAGAGCTGATGTAGTTCCCATCTTCAAAAAAGGGGGGAAAATGGATCCAGGAAACTACAGACCTATCAGCCTGACCTCAATACTTGGGAAGATTCTGGAAACTATAATCAAGCAACAAATCAATGAACAGCTAGAGGCAAACAAAGTCATTATCAAAAGCCAGCATGGGTTTGTCAAATACAAATCCTGCCAGACAAATATTATTGTATTCTTTGACCAAGTGAAAAAATTAGTGGACTAGAGGAATGCTGTTAATATAATTTACTTGGACTTCAGTAAGGCATTTGATAAAGTAGACCACAACTAACTACTTGATAAGATAGAAAAATGTGGGTTAGACAGCATCACCACCAGATGGATTCCTAGCTGGCTGACCGGCTCTACTTAGCATGTGGTCTTCAATGGGACTGCATCTACATGGAGGGAAGTGTGTAGTGGGGTGCTCCACGGCTCTGATCTGGGCCCAGTGCTCTTCAACATCTTCATCAATGATTTGGATGAGGCGATAAATGGGGAACTCATCAGATTTGCAGATGACACCAAGCTGGCAGGAATAGCCAACACTCCAGAAGATAGGCTTAAGATACAGAAGGATCTGGACAGACTCGAACACTGGGCACTATCTAACAAAATTAAATTGAATGGTGAAAAAAGTAAAGTTCTACATTTAGGCAAGAAAAACCAAATGCACAGGTATAGTATAGGTGGTACCTTCCTCAATAGTAGTAACTGTGAGAGGGATCTCTTAAATATGAGCCAGCAGTGTGCAGCAGTGTGCAGCTGCCAAAAAAGCCAACACAGTGCTAGGCTGCATTAACAGGGATAGAATCAAGATCATGTGAAGTGTTAATGCCACTTTACAATGCCTTGGTAAGGCTACACTAGGAATATTGTATCCAGTTTTGGTCACCACAATGTAAAAAAGATGTTGAGAATCTGGAAAGAGTACAGAGAAGAGCAACAAAGATGATTAGGGGACTGGAGGCTAAAACATATAAGGAACGGTTGCTGGAATTGGATACATCTAGTTTAATGAAGAGAAGGACTAGGGGTGACATGATAGCAGTGTTCCAATATCTCAGGGGCTGCCACAAAGAAAAGGGAGACAAGCTATTCCCCAAAGCACCTGAAGGCAGGACAAGAAGCAATGGATGGAAACTAACCAAAGAGAGAAGCAACCTAGAAATAAGGAGAAATTTCCTGACAGTTAGAACAATTAATCAGTGGAACAACCTGCCTCCAGGAGCTGTGAATGCTCCAATACTGGAAGTTTTTTGTTTTTTTTATTAAAGAGTTTTACAAAAACAAAATTTTACAATATATCCCCAAATCCCTCCCACCCCAAACCCCCCCACTTCCCCCCCCCACTTCCCAGAGCTAAATACAGGATTATAGTTACAATAATCATATTCTAAATAAAAATTATGCATAATATACAATTAACCAAATTCATAATGCGCTTTAACTCTCTTTTAACATAACTACCAACAACGTACCAATAACAATATCCCACTAAAATCTACTCATAAGCTAAATGGTACTTTTTAGTCCCATATTTGTTTTGAATATAATTTATCCATCTCCTCCAAATTGAAATATATCTTTCCTGTGAATGATCCTTCAGATAAGCAGAAATCTTAGACATTTCTGCAAGATTCGAAACTTTAAACACCCATTCTTCTACAGTGGGCAAACTATCCTTGTTCCAATATTGTCCCAATACTGGAAGTTTTTAAGAAGAGACTGGACAGCCATTTGTCTGAAATGGTATAGGGTTTCCTGCCTGAGCAGGGGGTTCGACTAGATGACCTCCAAGGTCCCTTCCAACTTTATCATCATCATCGTCATAGAGTAGGATGAATTCAAATACAACATAAATATACACATATGTGTGTATATTTACTTATCACACTATGTTGCTCAAGGACTTTTATTGTTGGAAAAAAGCTTTTCAGAAAATAGTGGCCTATTTTCCATCTTGCCAGTCAAATGAAACAAAAGTTGGCCTTTATCTAACTGATACTGACAGATAAACTTTTGATTGTTTTATTCTTATAGCACCTTAGCATGCAATTTTTTTGCATATATATTTTATTGATTTTTTTAAACAAAGCATAAATCACTCAATAATTGGTAAACAGTGTGTTGTCTGGGTTACATTTGCAGAACAATCTTTAACAATTAATTTCTATAATCTATATTCCATATGTTAATTTAAGTTGATTTCCTCTTTCCCCCAAATATCCTTTATTTTTTGCAAATATTAGGTTACTACAATTCTTATTATTTTGATAAATAACAGTTAAGTATATAGTTTTTCCAATATTCCTAAAGAATAATAATCATATTGATATAATATTTCTTTTCTTATTGGTCATTTTGGTTGCCTTATCATAAATCCTGTTACAAAACTTATTTCAGTCTATTTCTCCCACCAAGTTCTAAATATTCTTACTAGTGACAATTTTCTCAACGATTAATTACATTTACATTGGCAAATTTAATTCTATTTTTTCCATATAAGCCCTCTCACACTTTTAAATTTCTTAAGAGATAGATAAAAGAATAAAAAGAGAGAGAGAAAAAGAAGAGAGAAACGAAAAAGAGAAGGAAAAAAGCAATAGCAATGAGATATAAGAAATAACATACTACTTAAATTAAATTAAATTAAATTAAATTAAATTAAATTAAATTAAATACTTATATATCCCTCCTGTTAATATATATTTATTTCCTCAATTTCTTATTCTTTTTAACTATAGCTAAGAATATATTTAATCTGTTTAATCTTTAAGCATTCCATTCAATAGATCTAATCATCTAATCCCCTAACTCTAATTCAAAACATTTTTTATACTTTTCTTAAATTCAGTCACATTTAAGTACCTGAAACATTTGCTTTATTTAAGTCATTTCACCTTTTTTTTTTTACAGAAAGGAAAGAAGCATACTATATTAGTTGGAAAATTCATCCCTCTAAAAGCAGTATATTCCAAAGTTTTTCTATTTCTTTAACCATATTCAAACAAATACTTCTTTTTTAAGTATTCTCTCTGATAGGTCCCATCGTCTATTTTCTTAGTTTCCATTTTAATCATTTTTCTCTGCCCAGTGTCTTTCTTAATCAATGTACTTTCCTGAATCAAAAAAAATTTCTGTTTAGTCATAGGCAGGGGTAGGCAATCTCGGCTCTTTTATGACTCATGGACTTCAACTCCCAGAATTCCTGAGTCATTCCCTACCCCTGGTCATAGGTGTTACTGTAGATGGAGAAGATAAATCAGCATTTACCCACTTCTTTTTATTAGGAATCTTTTTCCTTCCTTTTCCCTCCACCTGTCTTGTCATCTTTTGTCTCTCCAGTGTTTTTCCTTGTATTTCTGTAGAATATTTTTTCCAATCCTTTTCCTTATCCTCAAAGTTGCTTTGAAGCATTGAGATGTAAGTTATATTTTCTTCCACTTGAATTGAATCATATTCTTTTGTTTTATAAGGTTCCATCCTTAAGTCTCTATCCTCAGAATTATGTTCAGTAATCTCTGCTATATTTTCCTGAGAATTTTCTTGGAGTAAAATTAAATTGGAGATAAGTTGATTCATACTTTCAAAGTTGTTCTGTATTTCTTTGTAGTTTAAAATCATTGTCCTTTGAAATGGTTGCCACTTATCATATATTTCCTCTTATGAAGTAATCATTGCCTCAGATTTGTTAGTCTCTATCTACACAGCTGTGTTTATTGAGAACTTTGAAGGTCAGAGACAGAAATTTTTCCCCAAATAATCCTTGTCCACCAGTATATGTCAGCGTTGGTTCATTTTTCAGATCTTTCTAGTCTTTTCCCTCCCTAAAGGGTAAAATTCGCAGCTTCTAATAGCCAAAAGGTGGGACAGGAAACCCCCTCCTTCTTCTCTCGGAGGTCTTTTATTTTGGGGAGTTCTCTTCTTCAGGAAAGTGGATAGGATAGAGAAAATCAATATTCTTACCCAGATTCAAACGCACTGTTTACAATCAGCTTAAAGTAGAGCTTTTGACTTCCATTGTTTGCAGCTTGAGCTAGACTCTGAAGTTAGACTAGCCTTTCTTCTGTTGGCTTCTGGAAGGCTTCTCCTGAACCATTCGGAGAGACCGCTATCTCTCCTGGGTCCCTGGGACTTCCTTCCTTCATTACCACCTCTCTGGTCCTGGCCCATTTAGGGTCCCCAAACAGAAAGAAATTCAGCTGAAGGGCTTGGCATTCTGAATCCCTCAACTGCTTCGCTGCTCAACAGGAACCGGAAGTCCCTTAGCATGCAATTTGTGTGGGTCTGAAATTTGTCTCATGGTATATTTCTTTTTTGGTAAGTCTTCTATAAATCTCATCCTTGATAACCATTCTCCTCCAAGAATGGAGCAGTCCAAAAAAAAACCCTGTCCAATCTATTTTAGGAACACTAGTTATCCTTTTGCTGAATTAAAACCAACATCTTTCAGCCACGAAAGGTGTTTAATTCCATCCTAGCCACCTTTAACTGCTTGCCATCACCTCTATTATGAAACTTTTTCCCTAGATTTTTTTCTGATATTAATACATCATCCTGGCTGTTTTAACTTTTCCTTTTTAGTCCATTTAGACTCCTCCATTCTCTTTGTTCTGTGAAAATGTAAATAATCTACTCTCAGCTCTTATTAGCAACATATATCCCAGAAAGTTAGTACACAGCTTGTTTGGATGTCTACATAGATACAGGAATATGTGAAGAGCCAGCAAGACCACAATTGAGCCCAAAATTTCTGTTGCTAAATGAGACAGTTGTTAAGTGAGTTTTTCCTCATTTTATGACTTTTCTTGGCACAGTTGTTAAGTGAATCACTGCAGTTATTAAATTAGTAATCAGGTTGTTAAGTGAATCTGGCTTACCCATTCACGTTGCTTGTCAGAAGGTGGCAAAAGGTGATAATATGATCCTAGGACACTGCAACCATTATAAATATGAGCCAGTTGCCAATCATCCAAATTCTGATTATGAGACCCTGAGGATACTGCAACAATCAGTAGTATGAAAAACAGCCATACATCACTCTTTCGTTGGCGTTGTAACTTCAGATGGTGACTAAACAAACTGTTATAAGTTGAGGACTATCTGTAATCATCCTGTGTTTAATAACAAAATATATTAATATTTAAATTGAGAGTTCCAGGAGGCCAGTCAAATTAAACAATGTATACAAACACTTCTAAGGATGCTTTAATTCAAAGGAACATATGAAAGTCTGCTAAGAATAACTAGCAGGTAACATTATACAGAATGTGAAATAATATTAAACAGCACACATGCTCCAACTCATATAATTCTAATACTGTATATAATGAGTTTTACCATGATGGGAGAACCTATCCGTTATAGCTTCATGTTTTGTTGAAACAGGCTGCTCTGGTTCACTATGGTTATCATATTCTCTGGCCCAAGTTCCTTTTTCTCATTTCAAAATGTTACTTCTTCTTGTATCCTTTGGACATCAAGACATCTACAATGGCTATGATATTTGCAAATAATGGCTAAGTTAAATATTGGCTTTGTTCTTTATATTATACTATGGAATTTTCAGATGAATGTTTCACTGTATTAATGTTAATAGACTTATGACTTCATAGTAAAGTTGAATGTTACAGAAAATATTATGCTCTCAGAGAGAAAATAGGGTATTATATAGTGAAACAAAAAAGCAAGAGAATTGTCTGGCTGTATAATACTCATTTCAACATTAAATATGAGGATTTTTTTGCATAAAGTCCACAGCCAAATAAAAGATTTTGAAGGTAGAGAAGAAATACAGGGAAATAGTCACGTAATTTGTTTCTTCTTTTTTCAGAATGCAAAATGTAAACCCTAAATAAATCTTGGAAGTAAATTAGTTAATATCCACAGAAAAGTAATAGAAAGTGACAACCTCATTTAGATTACCCTATAATGAGCATGCTGGAATGTAATCCATCATGAATATATTCAAATGAAAGAACTTAATTAATGTGATTTTAAGAGATGGTATACAGTTAAACTGAAACTATATTCCAAGGTTATTGACAGGACACTGAAAGTTCTATCTGATACTTAGGAAAATATGTGCCAGTAGCTCCTATTTATTGCATATGTTTAAGTAGAAGATAGATAGCCATCTATCTGGGAAGTTGTAAATTGGATTCCTGCTTTAAGCAGAGTTTTGATTGTATAAATGGCCCATATCAACTCACTTATTCTTTTCCTAAATAATGGCCAAAATCAAAAGAATCACTGGTCCAAAGCAGTCATTCCCTTTTTGGAATATTGAATTTAATAGAAGTGAATGAGCATTTAACAAATAAAGAACTTAAGTTCTTAACCAAGCACCCAATCAAAAGAATACCACTATTGGTTTGATTGTAAATGTGATCAACACAATAAATTTACAATTCATGAAAATTGGTTAACTTATTGTCCTATTGATTACAGTTTAGTGAGTTGACCTATTGCTATGCCATTTATCTATCCTGGCCTGGTTAACAAAGGGGATCTCTGTAGTTCTTAAATTCTTTCCGTAAACTACTAGGTTTAGCCTTTAGACCAGCTAAAGATTTACTGAGACCAACTGGGCCTATAGTGCTTGGAGCAAATTCAGCCCTGGAGTGCCAAAGGTGCTTTTGCAAGAGTCAATTTTCTTGTTTTTCTATGAAGACCGTTTCTTCTCATCCAAGAAGCTTCTTCAGCTCTGACTGGATGGTGAGGAATGGAAGGATTTATATTCCTTCCATACAGCTGCTCATTTGCATTCTTTTAGAGAGTTGTTGAGGCCACTTGGAGATTTACCTGTGTCCTAAGCAGTGCTTTTTTTGTAAAAGAAAAAGGTGCTGGAACTCACACATGTTATACAACCCGCCTTGCCTACCCTACAAGGTTCCATCCAAAAAAGGTGCCGGAACTCCGTTCTGAGCATTCAATGAGAAAAAAAGCCCTGGTCCTAAGGGTCACCTAAATAGTGCAAACGGGTGTGGAGCCTTCTTGGAACTGCTGAAAGGACTGCAATGTAGACAGGAGATAGATGATGTCATAGTCCTCCTCCTCTGTTGAGAGAGGGCTGTTCAATTTTGACATAGATGGCCTCTTTGATCCCTTTTTCAAACCTACAGTCCACTCTGTACAAAATATGGACTTTGCTATCTTTGAAAGAGTGGCCTTTGTCTTTTAAATGCAGATAGACTGATGGGTTTGTTTTCCTATGTTGTGCCATGCATTTGTGAAGTTTTGTTTCCCCAATATAGAGATCTGCACATGTCTCACTGCATTGTACTGCATATACCACTTTATCAGTTTGTGTATGGGTGTTTTATCCTTGGGGTGGACAAGCTTCTGCCTTAATGTACTTTTGGGTTTCAAGTGTGCATGTATGTTGTATCGGTTGAGAATCCTCCTGAACTTTTAAGATATTCCTGCAACATATGGCTGACAATGTTGCTTTGTTTATTGTTCTCTTCCTTGTCTGTTATGAATGAGCTCCTGCTGGGTCTTCCTGGGGATTTGATGAAGGCCCAATTGAGATAGCCACACATTCTGAGGGCTTCCTTGGTGTGTTTTAATTCTTTTTCTTTCCCATCTTTGCTGGTAGGCAGACCTTCAACTCGGTGGTGTAGGGTTCTGATAACTCCCACCAGTGGGTGGTAAGAATCAAAATGTAAATATTGATCTTTGTGTGGGGCGGGGGTTTCTGTAAAATTCCGTGTTAAGGCTTCTGTCTTCTGTCCACAGAGTTGATACGTTTGGTGTACACTTCTAATTACTGTATTTTGATTTTGACCCAAGCATCATCCACATACCTATACCAATTCCAGTGAAGGAGTTTAGGGCTTTGGTTCTACCTTTTCCATGAAGATATTGGCCACAATGGGAGACACAGGCAAACCTATTACACCACCGCATTTTTGTCTGTAGAAAGCTTCATTGTATTTAAAATAGGTAGTGATCAGGCAGAGGTCTAGCATGGCACATATGTGGTCTGGGCTGAGATTGGTTCTGTCACCTAATGTGCTGTCTTGTAGCAGTAATTTCTTCACTACCATGACAGTTCAGTTGTTGGACTGCCGGTGAGGCAAGTCACATCATAGGAAACCATAGTCTCATCCAGGTCCATTTTTAGTTTCCAAACCTTGCTTTGAATTGTTGATGTGATAGGTGATGTTGCTGACTAAAGCAGTTAATAAGGTGGTTAGATGATTTGCAACATTGTTCAAGTGTGTTCCAGATACTTCAATTTCTTTGTCCTGGGTAGACCTTAGCAGTTCTTCCATATCTATTTCTGTAAATATTTTATTTCAATTATAAATCAACATTGATCTGTTAGCCTCTGTTCTGTTATTTCTGAAAAAATAAGTTGTATACTGACAACTGTATTATTATTGTTATCTGTCCAGAACAATGTGAAGTCACAGCTCCCACTTCTTTAGCTGATATTGGTTTTCATAAACATTGAGTTCTTCAGAAGAATGTAGGATGTCGCAATGAATCAGCACAGTATATGAATGGATCCAAGGAGTGTGGCCTTTTGTAGCTGACAGATATAATTTTGGCAATGCGCAGATTTTTTTAAGTGCTATCCAAGATTTTTTGGTATGGTATCCAGTGTGCTCATAACCACCTGGCCCACTATGTCTGGTTTATGCCATATTTTTCCCACTTAGTTTTTCAGATCATTACATTATGGTTTGTCACAGAGCGCCAGATGTTTAGATTGGATTTAGCATTTTTATTTACCTATCAAGTGCTTCCTAAAGACCTTTGATAGGCAGATGTTGTTTGATTATATTAAAAGTATCATAGCAGCTGCTGTAAGTAAAGATGCCTTTTGCAATTGTCTGATGGCTTGTATTATTATTATTATTATTATTATTATTATTATTATTATTATTATTATTATTATTATTGGTTGTCCATTCAGCTAAATGTTTAGACTGGATTTGGCAATTTTATCCACCTATTGAGACCTTCCCAAGGACCTGGGATGGTGATATTGATGGCAATGATGACCTCTCTTGACCTGTCTTGCAGCGGGTACTTGCTTTCTTCTGCTTGACTTTTTTGGACTTCTTCTGCTATGGATACTCTTTGCTATGCCTCACTGGGGCCTCTTCAGTAGCCTCTGCCACTGGCACATTTCTGGCATGCCCAGCAATTGGCTTGTTTAGACACTGTTACTCCTTTTTAGACCTTTGTATTCCACTGCTATTGGATCTCCTCCTGACCTTGACACAGTCTTTTCTCCATAGCTTCAACTGCTGCAACTTCAGACAAATTCAGCCCATTATTTTTATTTCCCCCTCCTCTCTTCAGTAACTCAGCTTTCAGTTTAATTCAGCTTCAGCTGTGCTCAGCTCTTCAGCTCAAAGGAAGACTTTCAGCTCTGTTCAGGCTCCAACAGCATCTCATTCATTTCAGTTGCAGCTGCAGGGAAAAAAAAATCTCTGCCCTATTTCTCTTTGAAATTCCTCTAAGCAGGAGTGTTTAAAATCTGGATGAACATTCCTGTTTCCGCTCTATGCAGATCCATCTTTCCACAAATACACTCTTTAAAAATTACTGAGCAGCTACAATTTATTCATTTTTGCCTTTCCCTATTAAAGATTATCCCCACTAACTTGGTTTGTCTAGTTGAAGTGTGGAGCCTTGGAATGTGATTTTTTTAAGCCTTTAGCAAAAATATGGACATGAATTAGAGAAACTAAAAATTTAAAAAATAGATTTATGTTATTTTTAAGGCAAATGCTACCTTTTTCCATAGTATTCCTACAGTAATCTTTAATCACCCTTTCTTCTCCTGAAATAAACTTGGGTCACAGTCTTTAACCAATAAAATTGTGTACACTTCACTGGGAATCATTTTCTCCATGAATAAGTGATTAATTTTATGTGTGACCATATTCATTCAGTAGAAGAATTTGTGTCAAAAACTGATTTCCCATATTCACCTTTGCTATTGGAATAAATTACAAATACACTTTTCCGCTTTCTATATATCTTAAAGTTTACAATTAAGTAATTATAGAATAGCCTTTTCAAATGACAGATTAAATATGTTATAATCAATTATGCTACAAAATAGATTTTGAAAGATCTCCATTTCTCAAAGGTTTTGTCCCTGTAATGAATGATATTGACCTTGAAATGGTATATGATATTTTACTGTATTGTGAATTTTACAGTAGTTTTTGTCATGATATTATCTGGCCTATTTTTTTTAAAAAAAGACCAGGAATACATATTTGTGAATTTTGTAAAATTTTGCTGTAAAATAAAAACTCTAAAATTACCAGTGGTAAGAGCTAAATTTTTAACTATAAAAACAAAGTCTTTAGCAACACATCAATAAGCATGCATTGTACATGTTTTATGTAATATTTATCAATTATTTTGTTAAACTTTTTGATCTGTTGCCAAATTTTAAATTATATTTGGTACTTTGCTATCTGGGTCTTTTAGCCATAAGGCTTCTGAGTCAAATTCAAGCTACAGTTTATCATCCATATAACCCTTTATAGCTTACATTCTTGATATCTTTGGGAATATCTGCTGCAGATAGAATCAGCCCAGGCAATATTGATGGGCCAATAGGTTTGATACAAACCCCATTCCACAAGTTGTTGGTGGGGCTACGAAGGAAATCCTTGTCTGAACCTCCTTCCTTACTACAAAGTACACAGATTTTGCTGATGTTTGAGGGGGAAAAGCTCCCTTGCCTTTTCATAGAGCAGTGATGGCAAACCTTTTAGAGAGCGAGTGCCCAAACTGCAACCCGAAACCCACTTATGTATTGTCAGGTGCTGGGTGGGTGTGGCCCATTGGGTGGGTGTGGCCCATTGGTTGGCGTGGCTGCGGTGGTAATGGCAGCCTGGGTGGGACTAAAAAGTTCAATCAATCAATTCCAACTTTGCGAGATCTTTTTTTTTTCCCCGCAAGAAGTTGAAACTGATTGATTGAACCTTTTTTTTGCACATGATGGCAGAGGCCTAAAGCAAAAAGGTTTTATAAAACCCAGCTGAAGGCCTAGGACTGGGGCGATGGCGCGCGTGCCTACAGAGAGGGCTCTGTGTGCCACCTGTGGCACGCATGCCATAGGTTTGCCACCACTGTCATAGAGTATGCACCATCAATTTGAAGTTTGGATTCCAGATTCCAGATAAAAGGCATTATTCTCTATCTGCTTAAGAATTAGAAAGCTTTTTTAAAAATTAGTTGACATTCTGAAGAAAGGATTCATTTGTCCTTTATCCAATCCTACATTTGTGATAGATGATAGATATAGATAGATAGATAGATAGATAGATAGATGATAGATAGACAGACAGACAGACAGACAGACAGACAGACAGACAGACAGACACACAGACAGACAGACAGACAGACAGACAATGCTGTTCATTAATACAGGCTTATAGGCTTAAAAATTCGAGACAAGTATATGTTGATGTGACTGGATGACATACAGATTTTTTCATAAGATCCATCTTTACATAAGACTTATGTCAGAAATGTCCTAGAACAACTTTGTAAACACAAGTTTTTTGCTAAAGTTGGAAAAAGATACATGTTTGACCTTCCTCAACTGGATTATTTGAGTTGTTATTACTTTACAGAAAGAGTACAGAAGCAACAGTTAAAATGCAATCATTTCTCATATGGCAACAGTCTAGAAATGTGATTCATGCCATCATTTTTGGCTTTGCCAATGCTTATGTAAGGTTTGTCCCTATTTTTGTAGAATACACACAAAACTGCCAATTCCACTTCTGGGAAAAGGGCATAGGTTTCAATGGTCTCCTTAAGAACAAGCCACTTTACTGAATTTGAAAAAGCGCTTTTTCTTCCAGCCACTATTCAGCATCCAGATTCTGTTTGCCTCTTTTTGTAGAATATGATGCCTTCAATTCTGTTTTGTTTGTTTTTGTCTTCAGGCTACAACAGAGAACGGAAGAACCTTGTGCTTTGTATCTTTTACTCCAAATTTCTTTTCCTAGCTGAAAGGAACTATGATATTTTCAATAAAGGTCACCAGCCAAAAATGCAACATTCCACCAATGAAAACATTTCTTGGAGGAAATAACCCACCCAATAAGATCAGAAGAATTTTTATATAATTAACATGTCTATTTAATAGAATATTCTGTCACATGCACTGTTAAGCAGGCCTGAATATAATTTTCCTTGCCCATCAATGATCTTGAAAGAAAGCAGATTTATCCCCCACCACTCTCTCCTAGATTTGGTCAAGGCTGTGTACAAAAGTGCATAGATAAGGATATCAAGATTGTGATGGTGGTGGTGGTGTGGCTTTCTACTAAGGTTTTACCATTATAGTAAACCTATGAAAATTGCAAGTAAAGACACTAGCAATTTACTAGATGTGATTCTGTTGTCATAGTAGGAAAATTTATATAAAATCTAGTAAAGCAAAGGACGCCTACAAATCTGCTAAGAGGAATTTCTTGCACTGGGAAGTACAGCAGGTATAATTGTGAAACTGGATGACATTTATACAGTACATGCTGCCAGCTTTTTTATGTTAATGGCAGTGACTGAAGCCATAACAAATGCATTAACAATGGGCCAGCAGAATTGAGTATATATTTTTCAGATTTCTGTCCTTGACTATTGCCCTAAACTATGTTACTGGAGATGTTGCTGAGAATCTATACAATCTAGTTTATCCCTCGTTGCTATTATTGTTAACTTGCTGGTTAGTATAGGTCATGTTTAGAAATGCACAAAGCAGAAACATTGTTTTATTTTGAATCCAGAACAAATTATCAAATACTAATGTTCTGCTGAACTGTGGTTGACCTACAGTGGTTTGAGAGAAGTAAAACCTGGAATTATTTGGTTGCTCTGCAAACTGGAATATGCAAAATCTGAATAGGGCAAGGCTAACACACATTGCACCCTCTCGCTTCTCTTTCAGATCAGCATAACTGTCCATCTCCTACTTCCTGATCTTCCCAGTGCCTTCTCTCCCTTCTTTCAGCTGCTAAAATATATTCCACTAGGCTCTCCCCCTGCCCCCTTTCAATCTTCCAATTGCCTAAACGTTTTCTCTTCTGGATGTGTAGGATAATGGCCAAGTTCAAGAATACAGTATTGAGTCCATTCACTTCATTCATCTCACTAAGTTGAAAGCATATTCTAGAGCAGCCATCTACAGCCTCGTGCTTTTTAGAGCTCTTGCACATCATCTGCAGTGAGCAATTCCATGCTTTTGGATTTACACTGAAATAAATTTGGAGAACTCCCTGTTAGGGAATAGCATTGTAGAAGAGTTCCTACATTTTTCTGGACACATGGGCATGCTTCTACTAATCCTTTTCTATTTTCTAAAAAAGTCTAGAAGTTTATATACCTACAAATAAAAATGTTGCTATAGCCCAGGGCTTTTCAACCAGTGGTACGGGTACCACCTGTGGTACATTGGCACCTGGCAGGTGGTTCACGACCATCCTAGAAAAGTGGTAGCAGGGGAGGGGAATGAGCTGAACCAGTAGCAGCACCGCACAAGCCTGAGTGAGAGACAGCTGGAGCTGCAGGGCTGTCAGGGCTCAGCCGAAGTGCCAGGCTCAGCGTAAGCGCCAGGCTCAGCACTTCTTCAGGGCTGTCAGGGCTCAGCAGAAGCACCAGGATCAGCGCCAGTCTCCAGCTGGAGCTCGGCGCTGATCCTGGCGCTTCTGCTGAGCCCAGAAGCAGTGCCGATCAGCTGGAATGTTGCAGCATCTCCAGGGTCTTGTGATTTACATTCACATGCTTGGCAACTGATTCATATTTATGATGGTCACAGTGTCCCAGGGTCATGTGAAGTGACCAAAACCTGCTTCAACCACCCAGCAGAGCGGGGGGAAATAAAAACATTGGACAGGAGAAAAAGCGCTGCCAGGTGGGCAGGCAGGTGTCTTGCTCGGCTGTGGCTTGGGGGGCACTTTTTTCAGTGCCATTGTAACTTCGAACAGTCACTAAACGAACTGTTGTAAGTTGAGGAATACCTGTACTTCATCACTTTTTTCCTTTCTTTTTTTTTTGGTCATCAAGTTTTTGACACCATGCTAGGTGACTGGCGGTACTCGGATGTTGCCATATCCTAAAAGTGGTACAATGGGTGAAAAGGTTGAAAAGCCCTGCTATAGCCTGCTGCTTTTCTTTTTAGGAGCTTCACGTTTATTTAAACTTAATTAAGATAAAGATTAAAAACAAGGTCGGGTAAGGGATAAAACTTTGCAGATGCTAGAAGAAATCTCCTTGGGGATGTCAGATGCTTCTGACTGCTATGTGAACTTTCACATATTAAATATTTTAGCAAGCCATGCAATTAGTACTGGACAAGTCTATCTCGAATATCAAATGACTATTCAAAGTTCAAATATAAGAAAAACAGTACATGGAACGTAAAAGGTAGATAGTATGAGAATTATTTTTCAAACTACACAAATATTTTAAACTTTTATTGGGAAGTATATTTGGAAAATTATATTGTTATATATCAATATACAAATATGCAGTTTAAAAACAACTTTTTAATTTTAGTATTGAACATGTAGCTGTTTTGGATAGGGTGTTTGTGTTATAATATTTTGCTATATTATGCAGTTTGTACTGATTGTTACTATACCTGATGATGAATGCTGATCTGAATCATGTACTGAGTAGGGCAGATATATAATTCAATCAATCAATTAAATAAATACTTAAGAAAGATAATAACATCTGAATTAAAAGTAATTTTGTTAACTTTAAATACATGGACCAAATATTTGCTTGTTTTTTTGTTCTTATATACAGAACTGTATTTTCCTTTGGTGTATCTAAACTGAATTTTCATATAGGGCCAAAAGCATTAAACTGAATTATATACTAGGAGAATGACATGTTACACTGTATGGAAGCATTTTACTGGCCCTGGTTTGTTTTAAAAGCCATAGTAGTTTGTTTAAAAAAATCAGGTAAGCCATTCAACACAGATTGTATACCATAGTAACTGAGTTCTAACTCTAAGTTATTCTTCATAAAAATAAATATATGTACAATATCGTCATAGAATAAAATATCACACTATCTTTTGATAAGCTAAAATAAAATATACATTATTCATCTGATCCGTATACATATTGGGTTGTATGAAATTAGATTTATTAGATGTATTTATTACTAGATTTCTTGATGCTTGTTTATTGATCCATGCAAGATAGACATATATAGGGTTAGGGATGAATACTTGCCATTTCTCTTAATAGATAACATAATCAGGTAGTTTATTGTATTTGATAGTCAAAAGGGATGACTAATAGCATGTCTCTGTACAATCTGGCATTAATTTGTTTTCATTGCACCCTTGCTGATAGCTTCATAAAGCTAATTTAGTAGCACAGTGATATAAAAGTAACAAATGAATCAAACATCTGAATAAATATTCAGATGACATTGTTATTTTTTTCACAGTATTCACTTTCCAATTTGCATACAATTTAGGTTTCTAAAACCAAACTTCTCTTAAGATATATTAACACATTTACAGATCTTAAATTCTGAATTTATTCTTAAAGAAAAAACAATTCATAACAATTATTCTATAAATTATGATCTGCTATGTTCTGTATCTAACATTTCAGGAACTGCATAATTAAAATTCAATAATTAAAGTTGATAATAGTTTCATGGTGTTGCATATGCTGTAATGGTAGTTTATCTTTCATGAAGAATGGACTATAATTTTAAGGCCACAGTTATGCTCATTGGCAAGAAATTTTTTTTTCTTATGTCAGTAGAGTTCTTTTTACTCTGCATATCAGAAAATATAAATGTGCCTGTGCCCAAAATAATTGAGCAGACAAAATCTCAAATAAATGAATCATAGGTTGCACTGCACAGATTGCATTGCATGTTGCTTCATGATTGTCATGAATCATTTCATGTCATTTCAGCACCATTTGTAACTTTGAATGGTCACTGAATGAGTGATTGGCAAATACTTAAATGAGTGATTGCCAATCACTCATTCAGTGACCATTCAAAATCATAATGGTGCTGAAAAAAAGATTTATGATTGCTGCTCAAAACTGTGACTACCTGTATACTTATCCCATCAAAGGGATCTGTTACATTCTCACAGTATTATCTGCTTAGTGTTAAATTATTCACACATGGTTGCATGCTTTACTTAGCCATAAATTTAACTCAATATTCATCTCATATAAAACATTCCATAATTCAAGCCTATAATGTAAAATTAAATGAAATAGGCCCTCTTCCCAGATGTAGATTGAAGGGGCCTGATTGTGGACCATATGATCACCATTTGTAAACTTTCTGGCTGGCTTCCCACAAGCAAAGTCAATAGGGGAAGACATTTGTTTACTTATTGCATGATTCACTTAACAACAGTGGCAAAAAGTTTGCAAAATGGGGCAAAACTCACTTAACAACTGCCACTTAACAGAAATTTTGGGCTCAATAAGTCTAGCACTACCTATATTACATTTTCTACTGTTTGCGGCTGCCCAAACTGAGCACAGTAAAAAAAAACTACTCATATTCTTGAAAGATATTGGACACTGGATAAGGAAGGACAAGCTAAGATATCTCCAAATGAACAGAAATAATGACCATGGCTAAGAGTGAAGGACTGGTGAATAGATTGGACTCACAGATAAGGAGAAGAGAGGAGAGGAGATTGCCACTTGTACCCTCAAAAAACTGTTTTTCATGTGGAGACTGAGCAGGTGGCTGGATCAGAAGACCTTCAAGGTCCCTTCCAGCTCTATTCTAGTCTAAGATTCTAAGACTGTTTGAGTACAGGGAGATGAAGAGAACCAACACACTCTCAAGCACAGTGGATCCTTTTAAAGGACTCTGGGTTTATTCACCCACTTTCTAATCATTTCAGAAATTATTCAGATACCTTAAGGACTTTAGAGATCTTCAAAATAATGGTTGAAAAACCACCTGGTGAATTTTCTTCATTCTTAAATAAAAGAAAAATTAGCTATAAGCTTAAGAATTTTAAAAATTAGAAATAAACAGCAAAAGCCTAAACAAGAATCTGATGTAGGAAAGTTATAAATGAATTAAGCAACTAAACAAACTGGCAATAATGGAATATTAGGACTTTTGCTTTAAGATTGAATGAAGACATTTGTGAGAATCAATTTGTTTAGTCTATCTAAACCAATCAATATTAAAACAGTAATTTGAGTCTTTCTGATTCAGAAACTGAAAACTCTCTTTTCTGACTTTGGTTCACATTGGCACATGTAAAATGGCAGAAAATACTTTGAGTTTTCAAATTCTTCAGGAGATGGAGTCAAAAAATAGCTGTTTCAATCTCAGCTGTGATGCATGCTTCTATGAACAGATTATGTCCTAAACATATTATAGAAGAAATTGATGATTTAAAAGAAAACATCTTGGACAATTTTACAAGATAAAGAGATGAAACAATTTTGCTTAATGCAGAAATATCAAAAAAGAATTTGCAGAAGTGCTGGAAAATAAGAAGAGAAAACATCTAAAGTAGAAACTAGTCTGCATAAGGACTGTTTACTGGACTTACAAAAGAAATTTGTTGAAAGTCTTGAAGAAATTCTTGAGATGGGAAAATAATAATGAAAGAGAAATGAAATCCTATAACAGCATCTGAATGAAATAAGGATTAAAATTGTTAGCAGCAAAAGAGTGAGTTTTTATTTGTTGATCAAGGCTAAAATAAGACATGTTTGTATAAATCTGAGGTTCCTTTACATACTATTTGCTGACACCAAGACTGAAATTTTAATGTTTAACAGATTTGCTTAAGAATAAGTGCTGGGTTATGGGAAGAAGAGATACTTTCATGTAATCTTACAGGGGGGATGAACTTGCTTGAATTTGTGATGAAGATTGAAAGCTACTTTATATATTTTTTCCTTTCTCTTTTTGTACACCATTAATTTTCTTTTTTATTTTTCTTTCTTAGTTTAGATTGCATTTTCTCTTACTGTTGTTATTAAAGCTTTCAATTTTTTTAAAAAAAAAATCTTGAAATATATTGATGTGTCTCCTATTATGAGATCCGTAAGAGTGATTCAGGACCATATCAGGAGTCGTGTCAATTCATGCAAACAAAAGGACTTCTTTTGTTTACTTATATTCTGAGGTAAGTAATTTTAAAAAGTTATAACTTTTTGTAAAATAAGCAGCATTTTTTAAAATTTTCACAAACTTTATGATGATTCTTGTTAACTTTAAATATCACAAGTAAATATAACAATGAAATTGCCTTTGAAGAGGGATACGGTGTGTTAGGAATAAACACACAGAAAGTAGGTGAATTTTAAAATCAGCTGACATCCAAATTCTGTATGCATTTACCATTTGCCCCTTACACATTTTTAATTGCTGTTCTGCACCAAATAAAAGAAACTAAATGTGTTACATGGGAATGAGGAAAAGAAAAAAAATATCAATCAGGATCTTTAGTAGGATGATGAGTGTATGTGTTAAAAAGAATAGTGATATTGATAATAACAAGTAAATTTTACACCTTGAATATCCTTTTAAATATCTTTGCGGCTAATATCTGTGACTTTCTTTTAGTTGTTTGCAATGAAATCTTTTTGATTAAAAAGCAGTGACTACCTTTGAGCAGATAATCTGCATCCCGGGATATTCAGAATATTCCACCTCTTTCCATGGGGGGTGAGCTTTTACCCACCGTAGATAGGGCTCGCAACTTGGGAGTCCTCCTACATTCGCGGCTTACTCTGGAAGATCATATAGTGGCTGTGACTAGGGGGACTTTCGCCCAGGTTCGCCTGGTGCGCCAGTTGCGGCCCTATCTGGACCGGGATGCCCTGTGTACGGTCACTCATGCGCTCGTGACCTCTCGTCTGGACTACTGCAACGCTCTCTACATGGGGCTTCCCTTGAAGACCACTCGGAGGCTCCAGCTGGTACAGAATGCAGCCACAAGAGTTGTCTTGGGAGTCACCCGGTACTCCCATGTTACACCTTTGCTCTGCGAGCTGCATTGGTTACCAGTTGTCTTCCGGGTGAGATTCAAGGTTCTGGTAATGGTTTTCAAGGCCCTACATGGCATGGGTCCGGAGTACCTCGGGGATCACCTGCTACTGGCGTCAACTTCCCTCCGCCCTGTGCGTTCCCACAGAGAGGGCCTCCTCAGGGTGCCACCGGCCAGAGAATGTCGGCTAGTGGCCCCCAGGGGGAGGGCCTTCTCTGTGGGCGCTCTGGCTCTATGGAATCAGCTGCCAGTTGAGCTCCGGATGGCACCTGACCTTCGCTCCTTCCGACGCGGTCTGAAGACCTATCTATTTGAACAAGCCGGCCTGGCCTGATGGGGGATGTGTTGGGGTTTTTACTGGGGATTTTTATATCACTATTGATTGTTTTAGCTCAGGCTCCTATTTAATTCTTTTTTAATCTTTGTATTCTGTATTTTTTATATGTGTCCTGTTCACCGCCCTGAGTCCTTCGGGAGAAGGGCGGGATACAAATATAATAAAATAAAATAAAAATAAAAAATAAATAACCTGGAAAGTTGTCAGAAAGAATAAAAGTAGAAAACCAGAGTAATCATAAATTGCCTATAAAGTTGATATTAAACCCCACATTTCCTAGTAAGATACTGATATGCTTACATTACAAATGTATGTGGAAAGTGAACTGAATTTGGACTAGCAATATTTTTGACCTAGAAAATGTAGACATCATATTGTGGCAAGTTGATGCCATTTTTATCTTTTAAAAGGTTTAATTTCATCTAGGATAATATAAGAGGGAAGAAATCATTAACTGATTCTTGCATCAGCAATCTTTGATGTGAGATTGTGTTGTTGTTAGTTGCGAAGTCATGTCCGACCCATTGTGACCCTATGGACAACGTTCCTCCAGGCCTTCCTTTCCTCTACCATCTTCTGGAGTCCATTTAGGCTCATGCCTACTGCTTCAGTGTCTCCATCCAGCCACCTCATTCTCTGTTGTCCCCTTCTTCTCTTGCCCTTAACCTTTCCCAGCATTAGGCTCTTCTCCAGTGAGTCCTTCCTTCTCATTAGGTGGCCAAAGTATTTGAGCTTCAACTTCAGGATCTGGCCTTCTAAAGAGCAGTCAGGGTTGATCTCCTCTAGGACTGACCGGTTTGATTGCCTTGCAGTCCAAGGGACTCGCAGGAGTCTTCTCCAGCACCATAGTTCAAAGTCTTCAATTCTTTGGCGCTCAGCCTTTCTTATGGTCCAACATTCACAGCCATACATTGCAACTGGGAAGACCATAGCCTTGACTATACGCACTTTTGTTGGCAGGGTGATGTCTCTGCTTTTTAGTGTGCTGTCTAGATTTGCCATGACTTTCCTCCCCAGGAGCAAGCATCTTTTAATTTCTTGGCTGCAGTCCCTGTCTGCGGTGATCTTGGAGCCCAGGAAAATAAAATCTGTCACCACCTCCATTTCCATTGGTTTTCTTAATGTTTAGCTTCAATCCAACTTTTGCACCCTCCTTCTTCACTAGTAACAGGAGGCTCTTTAGTTCCTCTTCACTTTCTGCCATTAGAGTGGTATCATCTGCATATCTTAGGTTGTTGATATTTCTCCAAGCAATTTTAATTCCATTTTTTGATTCATCTAGCCCTGCCTTTCTCATGATGTGCTCTGCATATAAGTTAAACAGGCAGGGTGACAGTATACAGCCTTGCCGGACTCCTTTCCTAATTTTGAACCAATCAGTGGTTCTGTGTCCAGTTCTCACTGTTGCTTCTTTACCCGCATATAGGTTTCTCAAGAGACAAATAAGATGGTCTGGTACTCCCATCTCTTTAAGAACTTGCCACAGTTTGTTGTGATCCACACAATCAAATGCTTTAGCATAGTCAATGAAGCAGAAGTAGATGTTTTTCTGGAACTCCTTAGCTTTCTCCATGATCCAGCATATGTTGGCAATTTGATCTCTAGTTCCTCTGCCTCTTCAAAATCCTGCCTGTACTTCTGGCAGTTCTCGATCCACATACTGCTGGAGTCTAGCTTGTAGGATTTTAAGCATAACTTTACTAGCATGTGAAATGAGTGCAATGGTGTGATAGTTTGAACATTCTTTGGCACTGCCTTTCTTTGGAATTGGAATGTAAACTGATCTTTTCCAATCCTGTGGCCACTGTTGAGTTTTCCAAATTTGCTGGCAAATTGAGTGTAGCACTTTTACTGCATCGTCTTTTAAGATTTTGAATAGCTCAGCTGGAATACTATCACCTCCACTAGCTTTGTTGTTGCTCAGCTTTCCTAAGGTCCCTTTCACTTCACATTCTAGGATGTCTGGCTCAAGATCAGTGACCACCTCATCGTGGTTATCAGGGACGTTAAGCTCGTTCTTGTATAGTTCTTCTGTGTAATTTTGCCACCTCTTCTTAATCTCTTCTGCCTCTGTTAGGTCCCTGCCATTTTGGTCCTTTATCATGCCCATTTTTGCATGAAACGTTCCTTTCATCTCTCCAATTTTCTTGAAAAGATCTCTGGTCCTCCCTATTCTATTGTTTTCTTCTATTTCTTTGCATTGTTCATTTAAGAAGGCATTCTTATCTCTTCTAGCTATTCTTTGGAATTCTGCATTTAATTGGGCATATCTTTCTTTTTCTCCCTTGCCTTTCACTTCCCTCCTTTCCTCGGCTATTTGTAAAGCTTCCTCAGACAGACATTTTGCTTTCTTGCATTTCTTTTTCTTTGGGATGGTTTTGGTTGCTACCTGTTGTATAATGTTGCGAACCTCTGTCCATAGTTCTTCAGGCACTCTGTCTATCAGATCTAATTCCTTAAATCTATTCGTCACCTCTACTGTATATTGAACAGGGATATGATTTAATTCATACCTGACTGGCCTAGTGCTTTTCCCTACTTTCTTTAATTTAAGCCTAAACTTTGCAACAAGAAGCTCATGGTCTGAGCCACAATCAGCTCCTGGTCTTGTTTTTACTGACTGTATAGAGTTTCTCCATCTTTGGCTGCAGAGCATATAGTCAATCTGATTTCTGTGTTGACTGTCTGGTGATGTCCATGTGTAAAGCCGTCTCTTGGGTTGTTGGAAAAGAGTGTTTGCTATGACCATCGTATTCTCTTGACAAAATTCTATCAGCCTGTGCCCTGCTTCATTTTGTACTCCAAGGCCAAACTTGCCTGTTATTCCAGTTATCTTTTGGCTTCCTACTTTAGCATTCCAATCCCCCATGATGATAAGGACATCATTTTGGGGTGTTAGTTCTATAAGGTACTGTAGGGCTTCATAAAAGGTAAAGGTAAAGGTTCCCCCGCACATGTGTGCTAGTCGTTTCCGACTCTAGGGGCCGGTGCTCATCTCCGTTTCAAAGCCGAAGAGCCAGCGCTTGTCCGAGGACGTCTCCGTGGTCATGTGGCCGGCATGACTAGACGCCAAAGGCGCACGGAACGCTGTTACCTTCCCAACGTAGTGGTCCCTATTTTTCTACTTGCATTTTTTACGTGCTTTCGAACTGCTAGGTTGGCAGAAGCTGGGACGAGTAACAGGCGCTCACTCTGCTACGCGGCACTCGGGATTCGACCCGCCAAACTGCCGACCTTCTGATCGACAAGCTCAGCGTCCTAACCCACTGAGCCACCGCTTCATAGAACCGGTCAATTTCATCCTCTTCAGCACCAGTGGTTGGGGCATAGACTTGGACTACTGTGATATTGAATGGTTTGCCTTGGATTCGAACTGAGATCATTCTGTCATTTTGAGGATTGTATCCCAGTATTGCTTTTCCTACTTTTTTATTGACTATGAAGGCTACTCCATTTCTTCTGAGGGATTCTTGCCCGCAGTAGTATACCTGATGGACATCTGAATTAAATTCACCCATTCCTGTCCATTTTAGTTCGCTGATACCTAAGATGTCGATGTTCAGTCTTGTCATCTCTTGTTTGACCACGTCCAGCTTTCATGGATCTTACATTCCAGGTTCCTATGGAGAAAAAAATCTTTACAGCATCAGACTTTCCTTTCACCACCAGACACATCCACAGCTGAGTGTCCTTTCGGCTTTGGCCCAGTCGCTTCATTCTTTCTGGCACTACTAGTACTAGCCCTCTGCTCTTCCCCAGTAGCATATTGGACGCCTTCCGACCTGAGGGGCTCATCTTCCAGCATCATATCTTGTTTCTTTTTGGTACTGTCCATGGGGTTTTCATAGCAAAGATACTGGAGTGGGTTGCCATTTCCTTTTCCAGTGGATCACGTTTTGTCAGAACTCTCTGCTATGACCTGTCTGTCTTGGGTGGCCCTGCATGGCATAGCACATAGCTTCATTGAATTACACAAGCCCCTTCGCCACGACAAGGCAGTAATCCATGAAGGGGTGTGAGATTGTAAATTATGAATATTTACTAGGAATTATTGGGAATAAATACACAAAAGCTATGGCCCACTTTATGGACAGTACTCCTATAGTTTAAAAAAGAATAATTATTTGCTTTTTGTTTTTTTTCCTTTCTTTTCTTTCTTACTTGTTCTCTATGTACAGTGTAAAATTGAATTGTTAAATTGTTAAATTATCATGCATTTCCTAGCTTCAAATAATGTCATTACTGACACAGACACACACACACACGCACACAAACAAACAGAGGGGGGAGCGGGGAGAGAGAGAGAGAGAGATTCTATTGTTTTACACAAGCATCTCAGCAGTGGCAATCCCAAACTGGATTCTCAATTCACAACAAGCAATTATAAATTGCTCTATTACACCCAGGATATGCCTAAATTATCTCCTTGGAAGTAATTACCCCAAATTAAAAACCACTGGTCAAAAAATTGGTGCATCTGTATATGCCATCCCCTCTCTATACGTTGCTTCTTTCTTCTGAGTCAACTTTGGACAAGTGCTGAGTTCTTGTAAGATTTATTTATTTATTTTTGTTTATTTAATTTAATTTGTATACCGCCCTTCTCCCGAAGGACTCAGGGCGGTGAACAGGGCAATAAATACTAAAATACAAAAATACAAAAATTAAAAACAGATTAAACCAAAGGCCCAATACAATAAATAAATTACATAAAAACAGTAATAAAACCAAAACCCATCAGACCAGGCCGGCGTGTTCAAACAAATAGGTTTTTAGATCACGTCAGAAGGAGCGAAGGTCGGGAGCCATCCAGAGCTCAACCGGTAAACGGTTCCACAGATCAGGTGCACCCACAGAGAATGCCCTCCCCCTGGGGGCCACCAGTCGGCACTCTCTGACCGGTGGCACCCTGAGGAGGCCCTCTCTGTGGGAGCGCACTGGGCGGAGGGAAGTTGATGCCGGCCGCAGGTGATCCCTAAGGTACTCCGGACCCATGCCATGTAGGGCTTTATAGGTCATTACCAACACCTTGAATCTCACCCGGTAGGCAACTGGAAGCCAATGCATCTCACGGAGCAGAGGTGTAACATGGGAGTATTGGGAGATCCCCAACACGACTCTCGTGGCTGCATTCTGCACCAGTTGGAGCCTCCGAGTGGTCCTCAAGGGCAGCCCCATGTAGAGAGCGTTGCAGTAGTCTAACCGAGAGGTCACGAGCGCATGAGTGACTGTACGCAAGGCATCCTGGTCTAGATAGGGCCGCAACTGGTGCACCAGGTGAACCTGGGTGAAGGCCCCCCTAGTCACAGTTACTATATGATCTTCTAAAGAAAGCTGTGAATCTAGGAGGACTCCCAAGTTGCAGGCCCTATCTACAGGGGGTAATAACTCACCCCCCATAATAAGAGATGGAATACTCTGAGTTTCCCGAGATGCCGGCACGCACAGCCACTCAGTCTTGTCAGGGTTGAGCTGAAGCCTGTTCCTCCCCATCCAGACCCGAACCGCCTCCAGGCAACGGGACATCACGTCGAGGGCATCACTGGGGTGGTTTGGGGTCGAAATGAAAAGCTGGGTATCATCAGCATACTGATGATACCCAACTCCAAAACCACGAATGATCTCACCCAGAGGCTTCATGTAGATGTTGAACAGGAGAGGCTAGGGGACCGACCCCTGAGGAACTCCACAAACGAGAGGCCTCGAGGCCGACCTCTGTCCCCCTGCCAACACCGACTGTGAATGTCCCAGAAGGTAGGAGGAGAACCACTGAAGAACCGTGCCTCCCAATCCCAATCCCCTGAGACGCCACAGCAGGATACCATGGTCGATGGTATCAAAAGCCGCTGAGAGGTCTAATAGGACTAGGACAAAGGAACATCCCCTGTCCCGAGCCCTCCAGAGATCATTCATCAGAGCGACCAATGCCGTCTCCGTGCTGTACCCGGGCCTGAAACCCGATTGGTACAGGTCTAGATAGTCAGTTTCCTCCAGGACCAAAGGGAGCTGATGCGCCACCACGCTCTCAACAACCTTCGTAAGAAAGCGAAGGTTGGAGACCGGACGAAAGTTGTTTAATACAGCTGGGTCCAAGGCAGGCTTCTTGAGGAGAGGTCTCACCACCGCTTCCTTCAAGACGGCAGGGAAACTACCCTCACTCAAATATGCAGATATCACCGCCTGGACCCAGCCTCGTGTGCCCTCCCGAGCTGCATAAACCAGCCAGGAAGGGCACGGGTCCAATAAACACGTGGTGGAGCTCAGCTTCCCCATAATCCTGTCCACTTCTTCCGGAGTCACAGGATCGAACTCCTCCCAGATAACATCGACAAGACCACCCATGTCCTGATCGTCAGACTCAGTCGGAGTCCAAACCAGTCCGAATCTGAGCGATTTTGTCCGACAGATGTTGACTAAACTCCTCGGCACGACCCTGCAAGGGTTCCTCCCTCACCTCCTGATTAAGGAGGGAGTGGGTCACCCTAAACAGGGCGGCCGGGCGGTTATCTGCGGACGCAATGAGGGTAGCGAAGTAATTAGACCTCACCATCCTCATCGCTGTGAGATAAGAACTAGTAAAGGATCTTAGTCGCGATCGGTCGGATTCAGACCGGCTGGATCTCCAACAGCTCTCTAGGCCCCGTCTCTGACACTTCATCTCCCGGAGCTCCGCGGAAAACCATGGAGCCCACTGGGATCTGCACCGGGTCTGGGGCCACAAGGGTACAACTCGATCAAGTGCCTCCGTGGCTGCCTTTTCCCAGGCTTCCACTAAGGCATCCGCCGAGCTGTGAGCAAAGGAGGCAGGTGGGGACCCCAGCGCTGCCTGGAACCTCTCAGAGTCCATTAAGCGCCTGGGGCAGAACCATCTCGTTGGTTCAACAGGCCCACGACGGGGAGTGGCAAAACGGAAGACCAGCCACAGGAGATGATGATCGGTCCATGACAGGGGCAAAACAATTGGAGAACCCCCACCAAGATCATCTAACCACCGTCCAGATAGAAAAACCAAATCGAGCGTGTGGCCCCCCACATGAGTCGGTCCCTGAATTACTTGCGTCAGGTCAATGGCTGTCATGGAAGCCATGAACTCCCGAGCTAACTCAGATGATCCTCCCAGGGATGGTAGATTGAAGTCACCCAAAACCATGAGTTTGGGGAACTCAATCACCAGCCCCAAGAGGATATCGAGAAGCTCAGGCAGGGCTGCTGCTGCACAACTAGGCGAAAGGTATACCAGCAGCAAGCCCAACTGCGCCCTAGGGCCACATCTCAGGAGGAGGGACTCACACCCGGCTATTTGGACAACGGTGGCCTCCTGCGGACACAGGGTCTCCCTCATAACTACTGCCACTCCCCCACCCCTACCCTGAGCCCGAGGCCGGTGAAGCACCCGGAAACCTGGTGGGCAAAGATCAACCAGAGGGATACCACCCTCTGGGCCCAACCAGGTCTCCGTAATGCAAGCCAGGTCCGCATGCTCACCCCCAACCAGATCCCAGATGAGAGGAGCCTTATTGACAATGGACCTGGCATTCAAGTACACCAGCCGGAGCTCAGGTGGCTGCTCATCCTCGCTCCCGGAGCCTCGGGGCAAAACCAGAGGGTTGGAGTGCCTCACCACTTGGAGATAGCGGAGACGCACTCCTAGATGTCGATACGGCCCTCTGTTCGTACACCTGCTGCCATTCCCTAACGTCGTGTTCAAACAGTGCAGGAATTGGGAATTGTTTCTACTCAGAAGCTTCTTATGTTGTTTGGTCTTGTGTTTGGGTAGGCAGAGATAAGTTTGGGCATATAGAAGGATATGCAGTGGAGTTTGTATGTGGATATTTGAAGCATAATTGCACAATGTATGTGTTTAACTGAGTTGTATTTGTTTAATGTGTCTATGCATTTGTGTTAAATTTAGTCTGTTTTTAAATAAATGAGAAACTTTGTCAATGCAAAGTAGTAAATAAAAATATTGCAAATATCTGACATTAATTAGCTTATTTTCAACTTATTTTGAAGTTGAACTTTCAGACTATTTTCCCTATAGAACAGCTATATATTTACATTAGAAATGATATCAGTCTGCTCAAAATAGGTAACCTTTTATGTTAATAAAAGTAAATAGAATAGAATAGAATAGAATAGAATAGAATAGAATAGAATAGAATAGAATAGAATAGAATAGAATAGAATAGAATAGAATAGAATAGAATAGCAGAAGGGACCTTGGAGGTCTTCTAGTCCAGAGGTCCCCAACCTTTTGGGCACCAGGAATCACTTATGTGGAGAGGTTTTTCCGTGGACTGGAGGGGGCGTGGTTTAGTGTGTTACCTGCATCCCGTGGATGGGGCTTTCCTTGTTTGTGCAGATTGTTTGTTGACATGCTGCGTATGTACTGGTCCATGGATCAGGGATTGGAGACCCTGATCCATGGTGAAATAAATATTAACATTCATATGGAAATAGTATTTACAGTGGTGGGATTCAAATATGTGAACAACCGGTTTTCTGTGTGAATGCTGCTTCTGGAAGTCCATTCTGGGCCTGGGCAACAAAAAATTAGCTACTGGTTCTGCCAAAGTGGTGTGAACTGGCTGAATCCCACCACTGAGTATTTAGTAAAAAAGAACCAAAAGATTTTGGTGATTTCAGTAACATTGATTTTCCTTTTCCACATCAATATCTAAAACCTTTCCCAACAATAACAGTAGAAGAAAATATTTGTAGCTCAGAATAGAACTGAAGGTGCTCTCTGAGCTTGGTTGTTTTCTTGCAGACATTTCACTACCAAACTAGGTAACATCATCAGTGCTAGTAAGGAGTGGGGTTTGCTCTCATTTTATGTTTAACAAGTCAGTGAACTACTGTATATAAATAGGTATGGAAAGATAGAAAGACATAAAGACCAATCTACTTATAACTATTTTGCAGATTTCCAATAAAGCTAAAGGAATCTTTGTGGATGTCATTTTAAATATTAGTTATTTTTGTAGATAGCTGAATATTAATATCTTATACATGAACCATGATGGTTGATTTAGCATAAAGAACATGAAGTTTTTAATTTCCCTGCAGAATCATTAGCAAGTTCATCACTTCTTATTCATGAGAGATATTACTGTTTTATTACTATATTGAAGCAAGGGGAAAATCAGCAGCAAATCAGCAGTGTTGGCTTCTGTTATGCCAAACTTTCAAAAGTGCAAATTCACAGAAGTCGTCATTTAAGCTCTCCAGGTTTGCACCTTTGAGTATTAAAACCCATTGTGAAGGCAGGTAACAGAATGCATATTAAATTGATTTTATGAACAAATCCATTTCGCATTTACATGGTTATTTTTAATAGTAAAAACAGCACAAGTGACAGTTTCCCATCAAAGACAACTGATTCCCTGTTGGCCGGGAATCCAGGAAGTCCAGGCATTTGTGATTGTACACAGCTAGTATGACCCTTCCCCCACATAGTCCTTTACAATGTGTATTCATGTTTTTGTCTGATGGCTTTTTCTAGTTCTTTCAGTCCAGGTGCCAGCAAGTAACTATGACATTATGAAATTGTTGCTTTTCACTCATTAATTTAAATTTTATTGACTCTTTAGGGAAGGAAATTGACCTATGAAATTTTGGAAAAAGTGTCTGCTTATGGGCAGAACTCTCTTCTCTGTTCTCACCTTTTAATGAGATTTTATGGGTATGCCACTGCCTGCATCAATATAATTAATATTTTAACTGAGCAGTTACAAAAACTAAAATAATTTTTCTACTTTTTAATTGGATGTCTGGAAGTAAATTTATAATTCACTAATTTATTAAGTGTTATTCTCAATGGCAGAATAATCTTTCTTATAAGATTTCTTACATAAATTCAGAATGAAGTCTTATTTAATCAGTACGGTTATTTTGTTATTTATTTTATTTTGCCAACAGCTGTTGTACAGTTAATAAGAGTCACATTTAGAGGCTTTAGAAGAGTTCAAAATTATCTTCAGAGATACAAGCAAACAAACAATGACAATGAAATCTTCAGTTGATGCTTCAAAAATGTCTGCTTTCTGTTTTCCAGTTGAAAAAAACTTCTTCATTGAAACATGAAAACGGATGTGTTTGAGCAGATGGCAGATTTTTAAATCTTTTCTTTAATATTCAAGTCCTGCTCTGCTTTATGAACATTATTGTACATTGTCAGTATTTAAGTTTTCAAAAGCAGAGAGAATAGTTAATCTGAAAATGGTAACTCTCTGTAGAAAATATTACTTAGAGCTATAATAAAAATGTAGTGTTTGTAATGGTTCACACAGAGGCTGTTTTTTGTTTACTCATTTGCAAGAAGACAAGCAAATGTGTTTATCTGAATTTTGGATAATGCAGAATATTCAGAGATTGTTCTGAAACAGAGTTCTAGTTTTGATGAACATGACAGTGATTAAGGCCCTTTTTGTTTGGAGGTCTTCCGGGCACAATACTGCTGTGCTAATTTTTCACAGAGATTGATCACACTCTGCCACTTTGTAATATACACGACTGCTCTGGGATACTGAATATGTGTAAGATATCACTTACAATTATCTATGTTTTTATTAGCTGTTCATTAAAATCTTATTTTCATTGTGGAAAATATTTATAATTCTGTCACATTCTTATTCAACAGATATATTTAATAGGCAGAAACAATGTTATGTATTTTCTTTTAAGGTCTACTGCATGCAAACTTCTGCTTTAGTTATTTTGGAAATGATGTGACTCAGAAGTCACAGACCTTATAGAAACAACATTCCTAACTATTATCCAGATATTTGTCATTAAATCATCATATAATACTGTGTATTAGATGTGCAATTTAATAGAATTATTACATTAATAAATGTAATAGTTTATTTAATTAATCTATTTCTAATTTTCAGTATAGTTACTAAGAGGTGGCTCAGTGGCTTAATGATGCTGGTGGTGGTCTCAGCTGCAGCAGTTTGAGCCCTAGCTCTGCGTTGCAAGGTGAGCTTCTGTCACTTGCCTCACCTTCTGTCCACCTAACAGTTCAAAAGCATATACTATGCAAGTAGCTAGATAGGTACCTCTTCAGTGGTGAGACAAGCTGGTGCTCTTTGCAGGCAGTTAGATTCCTGATGGCTCTGAATCTTCCCCGTTGCAGCACCCGCTTGTAAGGCATCTCCAGGAAGGGAGCAGATTTTGAGTGATGCTGCAGGAAGAGCCACTCATCTTTCTCTCTGGTGTGTAGCCAGCTCAACTTCCTGTGGCTTGGGAAGTGCGCAAGTGTGTTCTATAACAGGGCTGGTAGCTTGGTAAGCCAAACTACTACTCTGTAATAGCACTGTGGGCTCCTGGCTACTGTAACAGCACCATATATTACTACTACAACAATAATTCTAGTTGTTACCTGAAAAAACCCATTACGGGGCAAAAAACAATATTCAAGAATATTGCATATTATGTCTTATTTAGTAATAAAAGTGTTTTTTGAGCTCAACGGTGCTTATGCACACTATCTTGTCCTAGATATAGCAGCTGAAATAACACTTTATCTACCTAACGTATCTAGTTTGTAGGAACTCAGTCATTGGGGTTTGTAAACATTATTTATATTTCAGTGTTATAATTAATCAGGCTTTTTCAAGATTAAATACTTTTTTCTTCACAATATTGTGCTTTATAGTCTCAATAAATAATATGTTTGTGCCTGCTGATTGGATTATATTGCTTTGCATTTCACATAATAGAACAGATAAATATTTTGTAAAACTACAAAAGGCTGTTATAGTAAGTATATAAAATATGGGATAGTATATTCTGAAAGAAAGTTTCCCCCTCTCCAGCTCTTTTTTTCCTAATATATGTATGTGACATATAATTTTGATGCTCAAATTTCAATAAAACTTCCTTCAAGAAAATCAATAATATAAAATAAACGTGTTGCTGCATTGCATTCAACATATTTAAGGTACAGTGTCCATGCAGTTGAAAATTAGCAAGCATGAACAAAACGCTTAATTATAAGTCTTCACATGATGCTCTAGACCAGAAATATGCAAGCTTTTTAGCCTAGGGACTACATGATATTGTTGAAAAGTGCAGGAATTAGGCTGGAGTTATTGTGACATATTATCCTGATTCAGAGCAAGAAGATGTCCCTTAAGATACTCCAACTCTTAACATACCATTTTGTCCCTCAAGAATTTCCCAGTAATAAAAACAAAGGAAGGATAGATAGATAGATAGATAGATAGATAGATAGATAGATAGATAGATAGATAGATAGATAGATAGATAAATAACCCACAATCCCTACACTTTTCAGTTCCACCCATTTGTGGCTATGGGTGCCACAAACAGGGTTCCATTGTTCCGTATGTGGCCTTTAGAAAAGGTTTATCATTTCACACTACTCTTTGAAATGCCATATTTGGAGCTACGTACAACTTTAGTTTCAGTTTAATTCATAGGTTTGAAGCAGCACTTTTGTAATTAGGAAATGATTCAACAAACTATTTCTTGTCTTTGTACTTCTCTTCAGTATTATATTGTTTCATTAAGTTAGCAACTAATATTTAATTTTTAAAACATGCATATAGTAAAATACAAATCTAATTTTTTATTACTAAAACATTTATTTTCAACCATAGGTTTTAGCAAAATACGTATAAAATTCAGCAATCATATCAGTTCAGTACATCCTCTCTAATATTAACAGTACTATTTGTCTGAGTACACTTTCATATCTTCCTTGTAGCCTTTGCAACAATGCACATTGTTTCATTACCTATTTGCCTTCATCATGGAATGAAAAGTGGGTTTTTTTAAGTAGAGCAATTTAATTGGATTAACCAGGGTGTGATGAATCTAGTTCTGGCTTTGAGATACACTTTGCAATGTAATAAGTAATGGGTCAAATCTTCCACCTGTAAGTTATTACAAAAGTGTAAATCAAATGCAATTGTTACTCCTTTATGTCTTCTATCCAGATAAGCTGTTGTCATTGTTTGGGAATTTAAATTTAATTCTGTAATTATATTATTTCACTGTTTGAAGAAAAATTCAGGCATGAAATATTTACACTAAGATTTCATTTTTGCTACTACAACAGGATGAAACCTATTCATATGAAGCCTTTGTGCTAGATAACAACTTATGAAATCTACCATATTCTATGCTATGCAGCCACAGAGAAAGCATAAGATTGTCCAGTAACTTCATGTTGTAATACATTACTACTCTGTATCAATAGTGATAATGAAAACATTTATCTGAATAAGAACATTAGTTAAAATAGTATAATAGTTTTAAATGCCTTATCGGAAGGTGCCTTTTTTTACAATAGTATGCTTGAATTGTATAGTACCTCCAGAAAGGAAGAAAAGTAGCATTATATGGTCCCTTTAAACATTTGACAAGTGAATTATTTTATTATCCAATATGTAAAGCTTGATTTCCAAAAGAAGTTATAATTTAATTTGGATATATTATAATGATGATGTACAATTATGAGAATGGTCCAGAGTGATTACCCTGATCCACCATCTTGAAAGCTAAAAGAGGAGTTGAGAACAACTCTGATCTTGTGATGTTGAACCATATTAAAGAATGGTCAGTCAAATAAAAAGCTTTGAATGAAGGGACAGGTATTACATTTCCTTCAAAGAATTTTAAATTTTAAATTGTGGTTGACTCCAACTGCTTCTATAATGTACAATTTATTAAAGAAATACTGAAGTGTTGCATTTACGCTGCAATTTACTTCTGGTGAAATTCAGTGTGAATGAAATCCTGAATCCCTCTCTGCACATGCAGTAGCATCCCAGAGAGGGTTAAAACCTGCAATATGATGAATATGAAGTCAGTGTGGGTCCTGCACTATTTGAACATTGTGCTTCATATTCACCTCTAAATGGGGCACAGTTTGCATCACAATTTTACACCACCACCTTACACATTTTGATACTTCAACTCTGCAGTGCACAGATGATTTCCAAAGCTGATTTTGTTTGCTTACAACCTCACAGGAACACAGACATCTGGGGAAAGCACTTGAAACAAGTGTGCCAAATATAGCAGAATACCAGACTACTTTATTATGTTTAGGGAGGAATTCTTGTCTTATACAGTATGGTTTGCAAAGCAGATCTTTCTTTTTTGTGCATGTACATTAACCTCTTTTCATAAACCAAAAGCAGAGGGGGAAAAAACTACTTTAGGAGAAACACAACTGCCTGAAGGAAAAAATAGAAATGTAGTGCTAGCTACCATCAGCTGACGCTGAATGTTAAATTTGAAGATAACTATTCTACCTTTAAGGATGCAGGAGAAAAAAACAACCCAAAGATCACTTTAGCTCCCACTGAAGAACAAAAATCCCAAAAGAAAAAGAATTCAAACAAAAATTAAAAAGAAAACTCCAAAACTGCAGGAACCTTATTTTTAAAAGACTTAGCTAGGAATGGAATAAATTTTCCATTTTGTGGAAAGTGTAAATCTATGTTGTTGTTGTTATTCTGAAGATATTTCTGCATATAACAAAACCAAACTGAATTAAGTTTTACAAAGCTTTCTTTGAAATTACCTTCCTTGTCCTCCATGATGGTAATAAAAACTTATAGAGCACCAAGCCCAAGAATGTACAGTATTTTGAAAGCCTCATATATGGGAAGCAAGCAAAACAGATCTTTCAAAAGCTCTACTTTTCAACTTTGAGCTCATGAGACAGATTTTTGGGAAACACGTTCAGACATAAGTTTCATTTCTGTCATGCTCCTAGTAATTTTTCTCAGTTAAAAAAAAAGCAAAAATAGTGCATCTTGCATTCTACATTCATCATGCATGATAAGGTACTGTATGTGTCACTTTACTTCAACTGAACTCAATCTTGCATAAAATTTTCCCAAGAGCCTTTTAAAAAACTGGTTTATTAATGCAAATAGTAGACTTCCCTTTTACCATTACTATTGAACTTATTCTGTCTTCTATTTCCAATCTTCAGTTTTTTCATTATCCAGTTTTTCCCCCCTCAGATACTTTAGCATTACATCCTATCATAAACTAACATTCAACATATTCTTTGTTACTGGCATAGATGTTTCTTTTAGCATTTCTCATATAATCTCTTCAGCTTTAATAAACAGTCCCATTATCATTTGTCATTTCTGCTTATTGTTGCAATTTGAAAACAAGAAAAATATAATAATTTTGTCTTACCTTTCTAATCATATAGTTAGAATTTTTAACTGGGTTAGAATTTTTTAAAAATGAAAACAATTGGAATAAGAAATGTTGTGAAAGTGTAACAGAATTTACTTCCACAAATATTTATAGACTGAGGTAATTACATTTAATGCTAAGATCTGTTGGTGATCTGAAAGCAAGAATAACTTGGTGAAAGTCTGAACTTGGAGAGAATGGGGTATGAATGATGCCCTTAATATGAAGTGATGCTCTTAATACGAAGTGATGCTCTTAACACAAAGTGATGCTGTTAAGACAATGATTTTGGCAGCTTGTTTTAGTGGATATCTAATATACCATAGCGTAACATTGTGCTATTTTACAACAGGTAAATATTGACCTTCTTTCAAGCAATTCTGAATCTAGATCTATTTGTATTACGAATGAAGAATGCCATTTTTTAAAAAAATGTAACTATGTAATTAGCAATGTAATCAGAAAAATATCAGATTGAATCTTCCATGCCTTTTGACTGCATTTAAATATATTCATAGGGAGAGGAACAATTAAAATAACATTAACAAATATCATTTTAAAAACATATCAGAATTCATAACTGTAGTTATAATGATATTCTTATTTAGAAGTGATAAACATTTTGAGATGGTTTTCCTTTGCTAAGGGACTAAATAACTTTTAGATCCTTGAAAGATGGGGAAATAGGTTTCCCTGATAAATGTTGTCATAAAAAGAGAATTTTTTATGTGTATGCATATATGACTAACAATTTCATTCAATTCTATATATTACTCGATTGGCTTATAATTTAAATGGCATTGCAATTAACAGTACATGAAGTAATTTTTATGGTTCATTTTTGGAAGCTAGTACTGCATATAGAATTTTAAAATTAAAGATGTAATGATAGTAAAATGAAAAAGCATGGAGTTTTTCTTAACATTTTATTAGTTTTTAAGAATTACAATCTTTAGTGCAAATAGAACCTTGACGGGACCTTACTTATTTTTTTTTAATGAATACAGAGAAGAACAGAAACAAAAATATATATAAAGTTACTGAACAAACAACTGCATTGACTTGGATTAGCCTCTCTTTGCAAATATGTGTGTGTGTGTGTGTGTGTGTGTGTGTGTATGTATATGTATATGTATATGTATATATATATATATATATATATATATATATATATATATATATATATATATATATATATATTCATCTATGTGATCATAATTGAATTTTAGATTACTAACAGAGGTTTGTGGTGCCATACCAAAGATTCTTACAGTTAATTGTACTGTAATGAGCTAAAGAGAGAGATATTTTACTTTGGCCAGTTTCATTGAGATCCTATTAGTATTTGTGTGTGTGAGAGAGAGAAAGAGACAGACAGAGAGAGAAAAGGAGAAAGAGACGGAGACAGAGAAAGAGTCAGACAGATGGAGACAGACCAAGAACATCAAAAACACTTTCAAAAGCAATGTGAAGTTGAAAATAAGTATCAGAAAGGAATTGGTGAGATTTTTTCCCTTTTTTTTCTTGCAGACATTTCATTGCCCAACTAGGAAACATCATCAGTGCTAGAAGAGAGTGGGTTTGCTCTCTCCTTATATACAAGTGGCTTGCCCTGTCAGTGTTGTTCTTGGTAGTTTCTAGATTAGGCTGTTTCTGTTTGTTAGTCTGAGTTTGTAGTTCCTTGATTGGGATATTATTTACTACTTGATTTTTGGTCTAGTATTAATCCTGGTATTAATCTGTGCTTATCTGGTTTTCATTGCTGGCAAGGAACTGTTTTGGTCTTTCTGTTTCCTGCACTGATGATGTTACCCAATGAAACATCTGCAAGAGAACAACCAAGCTCAGAGAGCACCAAGTTGAATCCTCAGCTACAAATGTTCTCTTCCATTAGAAAACTATGCATCTATAAAGTATGATAATGTTCATACAATGAATAATTTTATTGTTAATTTTACATTTGAATAATATGTTCATGAAAATATATATTCACAAATTGTTAATTATACTATTAGCATGGACAGGGATATTTTCATTTGATATAAATTCCAAATTAGAGGATATTCTAAATAAATTATAACTAAAACAGCTGTAATGGTAATGATTTTTGGTATCTTCTAAGCATTAAATTAAATTACATTTGAATCATGATATAAAAAATTACAAGGGCAAGTTTGAAATCAAGCAGTTTTTCAAACTGTGTGTTAGCTGCTGAAGGAACATGGCATTTTGTCAGATATCCAACTTCTTCGTAAAACCTCACCTGTCCATTATATCTTTTTAATAATAATTCAGCTTGTATTTGTCATCTTTTAAGTAACCATTCAAACTTCAGAGTAATTGTGGAAGTAGCAGTATGGCTGAAGGGTTTAAGATAATTCTGTAAGTAGAGAAGGCTCTGAGAGAGACAGATAAAAGGCTAAATCCTCTTCCTGTAATTCCCTACTGATAGCCCTATCTATCTCTGTTCTAAATTAGAAAGTCTACATATTAGAAAAGCTAGGCTGAGTAAATCTCAGAGTATTAATCACAACATTTGGTCATAATGAACTAAAAATGTACCTTTTTGTAACTGGTGTTATTTCACCAGCTAAAACTGAGTAACAGCTAAAATATAAAGATTTGTTGATTGATCAGAACTTGGTAATTACATTTTATTATAGAAGATACACATTTTGTGTATTCAATGGAACCTAATCTGATTATTACATCTGCTCACTTGATTCTATAATGTAACAGTTTATTTTCTTGCAATCCTACTTCAATTTTCTTAAAATAATATATGTATAGTTATGTATAATGCAATGCAATGCAGTACAAATCAGGATGGATGTTAGTATTTCTACATACTAAGTATAATTTATACAGGTGCAAGTAGGATATAGGAGATATTTGTTATAACTTTAATGTAGTGCAATGCTTTCCCAGAAAGTATTTCTTGCAATTTTATTATGCTTTAACTTACCCTTATTGTTATTTTTTCTTCCTAATTAGCTGTACTTTCTGCTTCAAGTGACAAGATATTTTTTCTAAGTACATATTGTTTTCCAATGAAAATTTACGATTTCCATTTTAATGATCTCATTATCTTCCTGCAAGACATTTACACCTGTTATTAGGGCCACTGTGACATATAATGTAAAAATATTAGAAGAATGGTAAATTTAAGGGCCACTGCTCAGTAATAATTGGATGTTAAAAATGAGATGGAAAAACAAGATATTCCTTTATTAGAACCTAGATCTGAGTATCACAAATCTCTAGCATAGTGGTTAGAGTGCCATCCTTTGACATGAGAGTCCTGGTTTTGAATCTCAGCTGGTCCCTACCTTATCATTAGAGGCCCCTGGGCAAACTCTCTAACTCTTCACCTTCCTATCTCAGTAACACAAACTAAGAGAGACCAGACAATTTATCTGCTAGCCAGATTAACAAAGTCCATGTCATATATTTGGGATCAAGACAATCTGACAAGTGGGCTATTTGGGATAAAGCATACATGGATAAAACAAGAGAACCTGGAATTGATGAACTGGGCTTGCAACACTTTATTTAATAGGAGGTGATATATGAAGCATAAAATAGAATTAGGCATGGACAGAAGATGTAAATCCACACTAATTGAAAAACTAGTTCTTCAGCATAGCTATACATTACATCCTCAAGAAGATACAGAAAAATAATGATATGCATCCAAAACCTAACACTGGAATATCTCTGGCAGGCCCCCAATACAGAACACAGCAGTATGAAGAATAAGATCATGAATAAACTGAGTACAATCTTCGAAATTGGTTACCAATGCTCAGTAGTGAAGTACCATCACATAGTATGTTAACAGATGACAATAGAAGCTCTCAGGACAATCCCTAATACCAACATACCTGAAACCTGTAAACTGGTAATACACAATAGCTGCTGCAAACCTTGAGGTGTTTGGTTATACAATCAAGAAAAACAGCAGTGCATCATAAACCACCACCCCAGTCAAAAAAACAAGGTTAGAGACTAAGATTAAGAAAATTCAGGAGATTAGTCATCTTGTGAAATTACAGAAAGTGTGAAGATTAAGGATAAGACTTGACTACTGAAAAAATACAAGAGTCAGACTCCCTCTGAGGCCCTAGAGACTGATAAACAAATGCTTGCAGAACTGGCTACCAGGCTAAGAGGATACTCAGCAGAGAACAAGAAGATAAATGCCCTGTTTCTGCAAAGAACTATCCAAGGTATATTCCGTACTTGAGGTCAACAACACAGTAAAAGCAGAGTAACCAACAGCAGAAACTGAACAGTAGTGGAAGAACATATGGGAGAAAGAGATGATACATAATACCAATGCAAAGTGGCTGCAGGACTTGAGAGGGGAGACTACAGCAATTTCCCAGAAAAGGAACCAGACAGCATCACAGAAGCAGACATTCAACAGTGGGTCAAGAACATAAAGAGATGAACAGCACCTCACCTGGATAAAATCCACACTTACAGGCTAATGAAATTAGCAGTTGTGTATAAACACCAAGCAGCAAAGCTGAACCAGTTACTAACAGCAGGCTTCCATCCAGACAAGAATAGGGTTGAAAGGGATCTTGGAGGTCTACAGTACTTAAGACAAGAATCCTCATCTCAGACAAATGTTTGTTTAATCTTTTCTCGGAAACCTCCAGTGAAAGAACACCCAGGAGGCAAGCTGTTCCATTGCATAATAGTTCTTACTGTCACGAAATTCTTCCTTATTTCCAGGTGGGATCTCTCTCTGATGAACTTCCATCCATTGCTTCTTCTCCTACCCCAGGTGCTGTGGAGAATATATCTTCCCTGTGGTAGCCCTTCAAATAGAGGAAGACTGATATCTCTTTAGTCTTCTCTTTGTTAAGTTAAACATAACTAGTTTCCTTAGGGATTCTTCATAGGATTTAGAGGCCTGATCATCTTTGTTGCTTTCTCTAGGGTCTCAACATGGCAATCACATGATTGCAGGCTGCTAATTCCCTATTTGACTCCTTCCCTTGGCTGGGCTGATTCCTCTCTGACAGCATTCATAACCCAATTGTAAGAGGAGCTTCAGAGTTCATCTTGTGATTTTCTTAATTTTGAATGAATCTCACATTTTAAAAAAAATTCAAGGCTTCTAGTTTTACTTTTGATTTTCTTCACTCAGTCATTGTTCTGTGTGTGTATGTATAATTTCAAATCTATAAGGTTTATAGAACTCTCTTATAAATTACTTTCCATGTTTTAAATATATCTGTCTAGATCAGGTATGTCAAACTGCCGGCCTGCGGGCCAGATGCATCATACTGAAACCATGCCCACCCCATTGCTGGCAATGGGGAAAAAGTCGTGATACATTGCGCAACATCACATGACATCGCGAGTTTGACATGCCTGGTCTAGTTGATAAGTTAGACACTTTTAACTTTCCTGCAATTTGAATATGGTAGTAGCATTCACTATAGCTTCCTCCTTTCCTTATATATTCAAGATGGACAGTATTTAATATTTATTTGTTATGTATATGTAGGGTGTGGGTCTATACATATGTTGTATATAGTATGTTTAGGTGTGTGTCATGTATGTGTTTCACTTTGAGAGCGGGCAACTAAATTTCATTTTTGATGTGTGCTATGTGCCCACAGTAAAAAAAAAGACAATAAAGGTTATGTTATCTTACAGAGGAAGCTAGTTCATTGTCATACTATATGCTATCATGGAAATCATAACACCTTTGTTCACACAACCCTCTCCTCCAAAATGCTAAGCATCATTAAAAAGGGAAACAGAAAAAAGGAATTGCAGTCACCAAAATCAGTTACAATAGAAGTAATTTGAAATATCTAGGCACTTTGCCAACAGCTTTAGTAAGCTGAATTAATCAACACTTTGAAGTCTCTTGCCAAGTCATGCAGTGCTTTAATATTTCAGTATAAAAATATATGTTATTTTCTTCTATTTATTGACATCCTAAACCTCTTCACATTTTCTACTGGCTATTTAATTAGAAATGACTAAGAATAATTTTATCTTTGTAAAACACATCCTTATTATTCAATTTGAAGTAGTAATAATTTTCTAATGGGGTTACTAGTACTGTGAATAACATAAGTATTATTGAAAAGCAGTAGCACAAAACATGCATGGGATTTATTTCCGGATACGCATTGATTATAAAATACCATTGTTACTAAAATTTGCTTTTTCTACTGAACTATTTTGATTTTGCTGTATAAACTGCTAAAAAGAAAAGTACCTCAGGTCAAAAGATCATAAAGATTATAAAGTGACTGATTGTAAATTATAAATTTAAGAGATTTAAGTATATTTCTTATTTGTAAATACTGATGCATTTGTATGTTATATCTTCATCCCCTTCATGGATTACTGCCTTGTCGTGGCGAAGGGGCTTGTGTAATTCAATGAAGCTATGAGCTATGCCGTGCAGGGCCACCCAAGACGGAAAGGTCATAGCAGAGAGTTCTGACAAAACGTGATCCACTGGAGAAGGAAATGGCAACCCACTCCAGTATCTTTGCCATGAAAACCCTATGGACAGTACCAAAAGGCAAAACGATATGACGCTGGAAGATGAGCCCCTCAGGTCGGAAGGCGTCCAATATGCTACTGGGGAAGAGCAGAGGGCTAGTACTAGTAGCGCCAGAAAGAATGAAGCGACTGGGCCAAAGCCGAAAGGACGCTCAGCTGTGGATGTGTCTGGTGGTGAAAGGAAAGTCCGATGCTGTAAAGATTTTTTCTCCATAGGAACCTGGAATGTAAGATCCATGAATCAAGGAAAGCTGGACGTGGTCAAACAAGAGATGACAAGACTGAACATCGACATCTTAGGCATCAGTGAACTAAAATGGACAGGAATGGGTGAATTTAATTCAGATGACCATCAGGTATACTACTGCGGGCAAGAATCCCTCAGAAGAAATGGAGTAGCCTTCATAGTCAATAAAAGAGTAGGAAAAGCAATACTGGGATACAATCCTCAAAATGACAGAATGATCTCAGTTCGAATCCAAGGCAAACCATTCAATATCACAGTAGTCCAAGTCTATGCCCCAACCACCAGTGCTGAAGAGGATGAAATTGACCGGTTCTATGAAGCCCTACAGCACCTTATAGAACTAAAACGATGTCCTTATCATCATGGGGGATTGGAATGCTAAAGTAGGAAGCCAAAAGATAACTGGAATAACAGGCAAGTTTGGCCTTGGAGTACAAAATGAAGCAGGGCACAGGCTGATAGAATTTTGTCAAGAGAATACGATGGTCATAGCAAACACTCTTTTCCAACAACCCAAGAGACGGCTCTACACATGGACATCACCAGACGGTCAACACAGAAATCAGATTGACTATATGCTCTGCAGCCAAAGATGGAGAAGCTCTATACAGTCAGTAAAAACAAGACCAGGAGCTGACTGTGGCTCAGACCATGAGCTTCTCCTTGCAAAGTTTAGGCTTAAACTGAAGAAAGTAGGGAAAAGCACTAGGCCACTCAGGTATGAATTAAATCATATCCCTGTTGAATATACAGTAGAGGTGACAAATAGATTTAAGGAATTAGATCTGATAGACAGAGTGCCTGAAGAACTATGGACAGAGGTTCGCGACATTGTACAACAGGTAGCAACCAAAACCATCCCAAAGAAAAAGAAATGCAAGAAAGCAAAATGGCTGTCTGAGGAAGCTTTGCAAATAGCTGAGAAAAGGAGGGAAGCGAAAGGCAAGGGAGAAAAAGAAAGATACGCCCAATTGAATGCAGAATTCCAGAGAATAGCTAGAAGAGATAAGAATGCCTTCTTAAATGAACAGTGCAAAGAAATAGAAGAAAACAATAGAATAGGGAGGACCAGAGATCTTTTCAAGAAAATTGGAGAGATGAAGGGAACGTTTAATGCAAAAATGGGCATGATAAAGGACCAAAATGGCAGGGACCTAACAGAGGCAGAAGAGATTAAGAAGAGGTGGCAAAATTACACAGAAGAACTATACAAGAATGAGCTTAACGTCCCTGATAATCACAATGAGGTGGTCACTGACCTCGAGCCAGACATCCTAGAATGTGAAGTGAAGTGGGCCTTAGAAAAGCTGAGCAACAACAAAGCTAGTGGAGGTGACAGTATTCCAGCTGAGCTATTCAAAATCTTAAAAGACAATGCAGTAAAAGTGCTACACTCAATTTGCCAGCAAATTTGGAAAACTCAACAGTGGCCACAGGATTGGAAAAGATCAGTTTACATTCCAATTCCAAAAAAGGCAATGCCAAAGAATGTTCAAACTATCGCACCATTGCACTCATTTCTCATGCTAGCAAAGTCATGCTTAAAATCCTACAAGCTAGACTTCAGCAGTATGTGGATCGAGAACTACCAGAAGTACAGGCAGGATTTCGAAGAGGCAGAGGAACTAGAGATCAAATTGCCAACATACGCTGGATCATGGAGAAAGCTAGAGAGTTCCAGAAAAACATCTACTTCTGCTTCATTGACTATGCTAAAGCCTTTGATTGTGTGGATCATAACAAACTGTGGCAAGTTCTTAAAGAGATGGGAGTACCAGACCATCTTATTTGTCTCTTGAGAAACCTATATGCGGGTCAAGAAGCAACAGTGAGAACTGGACAGGGAATCACTGATTGGTTCAAAATTGGGAAAGGAGTCCGGCAAGGCTGTATACTGTCGCCCTGCCTATTTAACTTATATGCAGAGCACATCATGAGAAAGGCAGGGCTAGATGAATCAAAAGTTGGAATTAAGATTGCCGGAAGAAATATCAACAACCTAAGATACGCAGATGATACCACTCTAATGGCAGAAAGTGAAGAAGAACTAAAGAGCCTCTTGTTGCGGGTGAAGAAGGAGAGTGCAAAACTTGGGTTGAAACTTAACATTAAGAAAACCAAGATCATGGCATCTGGCCCTCTCAATTCCTGGCAAATAGATGGGGAAGAAATGGAGGTAGTGACAGATTTTATTTTCCTGGGCTCCAAGATCACTGCAGATGGGGACTGTAGCCAAGAAATTAAAAGACGCTTGCTCCTTGGGAGGAAAGCCATGGCAAATCTAGACAGCACACTAAAAAGCAGAGACATCACCCTGTCAACAAAAGTGCGTATAGTCAAGGCTATGGTCTTCCCAGTTGCAATGTATGGCTGTGAAAGTTGGACCATAAGAAAGGCTGAGCGCCAAAGAATTGAGGCCTTTGAACTATGGTGCTGGAGAAGACTCCTGCGAGTCCCTTGGACTGCAAGGCGATCAAACCGGTCAGTCCTAGAGGAGATCAATCCTGACTGCTCTTTAGAAGGCCAGATCCTGAAGCTAAAACTCAAATACTTTGGCCACCTAATGAGAAGGAAGGACTCACTGGAGAAGAGCCTAATGCTGGGAAAGATCGAGGGCAATAGAAGAAGGGGACGACAGAGAATGAGGTGGCTGGATGGAGTCACTGAAGCAGTAGGCGTGAGCTTAAATGGACTCCAGAAGATGGTAGAGGACAGGAAGGCCTGGAGGAATGTTGTCCATAGGGTCGCGATGGGTCGGACACGACTTCGCAGCTAACAACAACAACAACAATCTTCATCAGTTTTTTCTTAAAGTGTGATAAGAATAGTTACATTTCTATTCTATTCTGCTCTTACATTTCTACTCTAATGATTCATGTTGAAAGAAATCTTCATTTTCTGAAATCTCAAATTATGTTACTGTGATAGAAACATTTGTATATAATACTTTTTAATTTATTTAAGAAATGAGTAATCTTCATATTGTTGATTTAATAAGTTCTCTGCCACAATGATACTATGAAATCTTAATTGGTTTATACTTCAATTTTAAATTCTTGTTTTCTGGTTTTGTCCAATAAATCCAGTCTTCCATAGCTAGTAGTTAACCATAAAAATTTGTATGTATTTCATATTTTTGAGGAGAAGTATTGTATCCATATATGGGAGAATGTGAATATATATGAGATTTCAGAAAATTGTAGTGGAACTTAATTTCTCCATAATCTTTTAGGAAGTGGCTTCTCAGAGTTGTGCTACCTGATGTAAGTTTGGCTCTTAAGCTGAAACAGATTCTCCAACCTTGTTCTATATCACCTATCTAGTAGGTCCTCTAATGCCTCTATCAAATGCAAAATATTCAGGATGCTTGAAGCAGTCAAGCCCTTTGGTCTTGAGGGTAAATACTTGCCTGCCCACCTCAGATTAAATTACTCATTCAAGAAATTTTTATTTTCTGTGATTATTGCCACCTTCTCAATACCACAGCTAACTCACTGTCAAAATATTAAATAGACTGTAACCATGGAAATATGTAACACTTGGTCAAGTGTCTTGATGTTACAGATTCTGCTGTTTCTAAGACTAACTAGCAATATGCTATATGTATGATCTAAATCTTGAACTTCCCAAAGTATAACTATCAAATTTGCATTCCTAAATGACTCATTCTTCAGCATAAATGACATGGAGATGAAAAAAATGACATGGAGATGTAACAAAGGAAAGAATTAACTGCTTAATTAATAATGTGTTAAAATCAGTAATGACCAATCTTTATTTTATCTTTTTCCAATTGTTAAATGCTATTCCTTCTCAGAAGTGACTACACCAACCAGTCTTGCTGTTCAGAAGCTAAACACTACTGGGTTTAGCTAGTATTGTTAGGAGACTTTTGTAAAATACTGTGGCTGTAAGCTAGACTGGGAATTTAAAACAATTCTGCAACAAAATAGTGAAAATCACTTCCACATGGCTGCCAAGAAAACTAAAACAGTGTATTTGGGAGATGATTAGAGGTTGAACACAACTTGAAAGAGAGTTTACTCATTATTCCAGATAATGAACAAGGGGTTGATTTATGACTTCATTAAAATGAGAGTACGGAATGGGTTACATCACTTTGGATACTGAACTGATGGGTGACCTATTATGAATGTCATGAATCAGTCTTTTCCCTATTAAGACCTTAATACCCTAGAAATAGAAGATAAACACAGCAGGCAAAATGCTGACAGAGTTCTCATTTTGAATGTTATAATTGTCTGATTGCAGCAGGTTATTTTGAAATGATTCCTCTAGTATTTTCTTCTGGTCATATTCTGTAGTAGTAGCATACCAATATATGGCTTGTGCAGAATCAACCGACAATATGTTGTCTATATTTACTGTATGTCTAGAAATTAGGGAGTTAATTGACTTTTTTCTGATACTGTGGGTAATAACTAATCACTTTTAAATATTTTGGAATAGTATGAATCTATTGGGTCAAGCTTTTGATTGTAGATAGACTCTTGTTTTAGCTGCATTGAACTATGTCCTTGCAATTGATTTTGGTCAACATATATTGATTTTAGATTTTCCTAAAAAAGTATTGAAAAAAGATAAATAATCAACTTGTTATGTTAACAATATTGGATGTGTAAGGGAAATTAGAAAATAAATGCAAAGCTAGCATTTTTATGGGCTTTCTTGAAAAATACCAGCAAACATATAAACATCTTTTGAAATTTAAGGTAATGAAATATATTTATTGTATATTCTGATATTTCACCAGTGGAAGTTTTTTTTTATATAAAAAAATAAGAACAGACTATATGTGTATATTCCTGATAAGGCTATTTTGCATATTAGTATATATTGTATGAGGGGACGTGGTGGCTCAGTGGGTTAGGACGCTGAGCTTGTTGATCAGATGGTCGGCAGTTTGGTGGGTCAAATCCCGAGTGCCGCGTAACAGAGTGAGCGCCTGATACTCGTCCCAGCTTCTGCCAACCCAGCAGTTCGAAAGCACGTAAAAATTCAAGTATAAAAATAGGGACCACTATGGTGGGAAGGTAACAGCGTTCTGTGCGCCTTTGGCGTCTAGTCATGCCGGTCACATGACCACGGAGATGTCTTCGGACAAGTGCTGGCTCTTCAGCTTTGAAACGGAGATGAGCACCAGCCCCTATAGTTGGAAACAACTAGCACACATGTGCAGGGGAACCTTTACCTTTACCTTTATATATTGCATAACTTCTACTTTTTATTGAAAAAGCAAACCTGGAATTGTTTGAGTCTTAGTCCATTTTCCAAGCAAACTAATATTGTACAGGAACTGCTCTAGTACTGAAGAAGTATCCTGGTAAAGCTCCCAGGAGTGCTTTGCAAACTTTTCAGTGAACTCTTTTCAAGAACTGCTGAAATATCAGGACAGACAATAATGGTATAATTAAGCTCCATGATTCTCCAGAGTTTAACTAAGGAACATTAGGAGCATTGCAATGAGAGGTCAACCTGTCTGTAATTCAGCAGGCAGGTCTCGTTGAGTATGCTAGACTTATTTTTTCATTTGTCCTTTATTTTAAGTGACCAGTGAATACAGATGCCTTCGTAACTGAATTTGTAGGCAAATTCACTCTGTGAAAAATAACATGCTAAAATGTCTTCTTTCCTTTAATCTTTTTTTGTGTAAAATGTTTGTAGCTCACCTTAATCTTTGCCACATTTTCCAGTATTGTGTATTTCAGGTGTATATGGCTTACCTGGTGGGAGTTGATAAAGTAGGTTGTATTGAAAACAAAAAAAGTTAAATTAACTATTATAATCAAGTTGTCAACTCTGATTACTCAATTCTATCTCTATTTAAATAATAAACTTAAGGTGGTATGCTCAATTATGGTATCACATCAGTTCTAAAACCTCAAATTAGTGAAGAAGGAATTCAACAGAGCTTTGACTGGGCAACAGGAACATGAAATGTGTGAATGGGAACGTTGAAGAAATGTTTTGCAGCTTGACTGTAATGCACTAGTGTGTAAGCATTTTATCTGAAATAGTCAAAGTAGTTTTGTCTTAAAACATGGGCATTCTCACTGTATTTCTGCTGTATTTGTGCTTTTTCCTAAGTTCTCCCAGTAGCCAGGAAGTTATGGGTTTTAGGAAGGTGATGCTAAGAAGCCAGTAAAAATTATTTCTTTGACTCAGAACAGATTTCTTGACTTTATATAGCTGGTGTCTAAGAGATGCTTGTATTGCATGATATCAGTCATTTCTTAATTATCCAGAGGATGTTTTTGTATTACATTTGAGATATAAAGTTCCTTCTTTTTCAGTAAAGGAGTCCCTGCTGATTTTACTCTGCTATTTGTTGCCAACTACAGGGAGCGGTCATATATTGCTATTAGTAGTTTTCTTTCTTTAATTTTCCAATTTAAATGAAAGAAATATATGTTTTGTTTTTTAAAAAAAGTACAAAGTTTGAAAAAAGAGTAAAGAAAGTAAAAAAAAATAGTAAGTAGGTTAAAAAGATACCAAAAAAAATAGAATGAAAGAGAAGAAAATAAAAAGTTATAAAGAAACAGCTTCCATCTTCTTAACAGCAGTTACAAGTACATTTATGTTTTTTCAGGACATTATCTGCATTAGTTTTTCTTGTATTACCTCAGAATGATTATTTAAAGTTTGTTTTGAGAAGGATGCTAATAATACAGTATATTGGCTCCCATGATTTTTACCATTTGATACGCTGTCCTTGGTATGTGGAAAGATAGTCTCTGCTGGATGTAACAAATTAAATACAAGTAGTCCTTGACTTACAACCATTCATTTGTGAACATTCTAAGTTACAATGGCTATGAAAAAAGTGACTTATTACTATGTTTCATGCTTACAACCATTGAAGCATCTCCATGGCCATGTGATCAAAAGTCAGGCGCATGGCAACTGTCATGTATTTATGACATGTCCCGGTATCATGCGATCACCTTTTGCAATCTTCTGATAAGTAAACTCAATGGAAAGCCAGATTCACTTTACAATTGTGTTACTAACATAACAGTTACAGTGATTCACTTAACAACTGTGGCAAGAAAGATTGTAAAATGGGACAAAATTCACTTAACAACTGTTGCATTTAGCAATGGAAATTTGGGGCTCAGTTGTGGCCATAAGTTGAAGACCCCCTATATTGAGCTCCTTTTTTCATCCTGAAAAGATGCAGTGGATATATTGAAAAGTTCCAAAAAAAAGTTTCATTTTAAATAATATACAAAGAATTGTTCAAAGGTTGAATGATCATAAAATTCTTTCATATCCTGCCACAATTGAAAGACAATCAACAGCATTTAAGTCAATCTTGTGAGTTTCCATTAAAAGAGACAGCTGAGTCAGAAACAGCATCCATTATTTATTTCGTTAAATGTAATCATTAATACAACTTCATTTGTTTGAGTTGCATGATTGCACTTGTTTAGATTTGTCTCTTTTGTGGGATAAGGTGCTTTATTCTTTCCCTGCTTTGGGTTGTTCTTAGTAATCTTAACTTGTTCTTCCACCATGTTCTTCTATAGCCATGGGCCAGATACTCCAAGTGCCAGTGTTTTGAGCTCCTGTGAGAAATAATAACTTGTCAGTATAGCCATATCCAAATATTTCAGAAGTGGTTTTAAAAGAGCCCATCTTCTTATTTATCAATTGTTAAAGACAGAAAGATAAAAATTGCTGTTTACACAGTCAGTAGGCATAATCTGTATCAAGATCTGTCATGAATTCCTTGCTTGTCTCTCACTGAGGACAAATTTGCTGGAGGAACAGTTACTGCTTCGGGGGAAAACAAATGAAGTCAGGGAATCATCCTGATCATTTCCTTGCAGAAAGAGAAAGAAAGCTGCCTGCCAGCATTTTTAAAAAGTCAATAAATTTGTTGCCACTGCCCTAAAAGATATGCTGCTGAGTGCCTTCAATGACTCTAGGCCTTACCAACGCTGCCGGCTCTCGTATTGATGCTGCACTGCAAGTCATCAAACAGCTCATTGGTGCTTCAGGTATTCCTTTGCATCCCACAATTATTTTTACCTTATCTGTGGAATCCTTTCCCCTTTAGAGATTATGCAGGCCGTGCTCTAAATATTGCTGACTGTCAAGTTCTATTTCTATATTCCAATGCAGAGGATCATAGCTATTTGGGATGTGTCTAGAATAAGATATATGTTGTTGTTGTTTTTTGTTTACTTGCAATTTTAATGCCCAATGTATAATCATCTGTTTTTGGCTGCTTTGATAGTAGTATATGAACTTGGATTTGTTTTGTTTAATTTCTTTATTTCCACGTGGCATCTTCTTTTATTGAAAAGTTAAATTCCCGGATTGCCACGTAAGTATGATCTTCAAGGGGCCCACACGAGGAGTTAAAATTGAGTAGGTAAAGGTAAAATGTAGATTGTCCTGTTAGCTTATCAACCCCCATCTTTCATTTCTTTCTTTATTATGTCAGAACCCAATTTGTGTTATTGTTTTGGCAACATCATAGCTTGTTGTACATGCTTCTGTTCTTACATTAATCGTATTAGCACATTATTTCTTTCAGATATAATCAACATTATTTTGTGTTCATTTTTAACCGTCTATTGTTATGAAAAATGCTAACTTTGAAGGAAATGTTCACTTTTGCATTTTGAAATGAAAGAAAATGTTTGAAGAATCAAGTGCAATTTTAAGAGTAATGTATGATGGCTTGTCTGCTGTAATCGTGAGTTCTATACTATATAACTACATTGCATTTAATACTCCAATCATAGGAGTACTGTATTAATCAAGTGCTTAAAAGTAAGCTAATTAAAAATATTACCATTTAACATTTTAAATGGTAAAGAGGTGATCCTTTGGTTTCTAAACATGAAATTCAGTGGATGCTGCATTTGCCATCAATTTGTCTATGATTCTTCAATTCACATTATAATAGAGTTTGACAGCTCTCTTCATATTTGCAAGGATAGGCTTGTTATGTCATGATGATAATTATTTGCAGCAAAGTTGCTGATATTGAATGCATTAGGACAGATTCTTTTTAGACATCTGTAATTAGCTTCCAATTTTATCTTGCACGCTTCTTCTATAGAGTTACAGTGATTTTGGCTGTTATTCTGGGTTGATTGAGAGAGGAGAATAATCTCTTTCAAGAACCTTCATTTGACAATTCCTTGACAATATATCTGCAGTTTATTTATTTTTTCTCTTGAGGAAGTTTGGTACTTGCTGTGTAATTACTTTCCAACAATCAAAAAGCCTCTCATCCTTAGCTGATGCTTGGAGAAATTCTATTCTAATCAGATGCTATTTAGAAATGAGATTGATACTTTATAAGGCTGAAAGATAATGGATGGATGGATGATATCCTTCAATTTACTATTTATCTCAGTTTTACTGACATTGGCATTAACACTGGACAAAGATAAAATGTGTTGTGTAAGAGTGCTTTTAAAAACAATCAAAATTTCTGTTTATATACTATAGCTTGTCTTGTCAGTGTTAGTGGGGTTGTGATTTTCTCCTTAGTAATCAACAGGGGAGAAATGTATTTTCAAACTTGTAAGATTCTCTTATTGTAATCTTACAATAAAGTATAGTAAGTTCATCTGGGCATGTTTCTCATCTGGACTGCTTTGCAAGGCTGATAGGAACTCATTTGCCCATAAAATGAGTTTACCAGCTATTTTTAACTTAAGCTTATCTCATATATTTGATAAAGTTAAATTTATACCTATGACCTCCATATATACCTTCTGGCAGTAAATGTAAATTAGAAGTTAAACAAAGATCCTAGCACAAGTCAGAAGGGTCTATTACTGATCCATGAAAGTGAAATAAAAAGGAACTTGATAAACGATAAATGTGAATAAGTACAAAAATTAAAGCCCCATTTATCTTTCTCAGCATCCAAATCAAAGTCTATCTGTAAACAAATCACTAGTCTACAAGGATAGATTACTTATCTAGGGTCTGTAATCTGTGCTCTTCAGGCAGAAATTAGGTGTCCAGTTCAGCCCTTCTCCTCTATTGAGCTGCCATGCTATCAGCCCCCTCTACCACAAAAATCCTGCAGGAGAAGGTCAATATGAACAATCATGGGATCTGGCAGGGTGAGAGCTGTGGACCATAAACGCAAAGCTTTTGCTGTGTCCCTGCATAACAGATACAATGCCCTTCTTGACCTTAATAGGGACACTAATGAGACAGGTCAAGGTAGTTCTGATGATGATAACTCAGATAAGCATGGGGTCATGGTCCGAAATGAAGAATTTGTTTTGGACAGGGGAAAATATGAATCAGGTATTACTCATCAGTCATGGAAGAAGAGCAAGGCATCCAAAAAGAGGAGCCACCTTCTGGATGGTGAGTCAATTATATGGGATGTACATTTAGGAAAAGACACAGAGGTTTTGAAAGAGGTCAGGTGTCTTCCAGGTACTACTGCCAGCAGGGACAAGAAGCGTATTTTTAAGATAGTCAAGAATGCCAGCAAGGACTGTGATTTGGATGCTATTGTACATCTTGACACTAATGATCTGTCCCAAAAAGTTGTACTCTCTGTGCAGAATGATTTCCAGAGCTTGGGACAGGAACTTAGCAGGATAGGCTGTAGGCTTACTTTTTCAGAGGTTTTACCAGTGTATAAGGAACAAAACAGAAAAGGCCAGTGTATAGCAGAATTCAATATGTGGCTAAAGGAGTGCTATATAGGGGAAGGCTTTTTAATCATGATGTTTGCAGCTGGTCAATGAAAAAGTGTATAAAAGAGATGGTTGAAAGGGACTGAGTTACTTTGCAATAAATTCACAGATTTTCTGGAGAAATATTTAAACTGAACAACGGGGACAGTGAGTTAATTGATACAGAACATTCCTGTCTCCAGCAATCTAAAAATTATAGGGTTATCAGTGCATGTAACATAGATGTGTGTGCGGACAAGAATATCAACCTTGCTGTCAAGCAAAATAAAGCTTTTAATAGTGAGTGCCACACCAAGTACGTACACTAATCAAACAGGTGGTAAGAAAATAAGGGAACTCAGGCACCACACAGGTTATGTAGAAAGTAAACACAGGGTTAGTCATAAAGGAGTTAAATGTCTATACACCAACGCACATAGTATGAGCAATAAACAGGGTAAATTAGAAATTCAGGTAAGTGAAGGCAGATATGATATTGTTGCCATTACGGAAACTTGGTGGAATGAAACCCACAAATGGAACACACTAGAGGATTTAAATTATTCAAAAGAAACAGACCAAATAAAAGTGGAGGTGGAATTGCTCTCTCTATAAGAAATAACTACTTCTCTACAGAAATAGAGCACAACAATGATGAAAACTGCCTTGAATGCATTTGGGTCAATATAAAAGAGGGGGAAATGACATTGCCATAGGTGAATATTATAGGCCACCCAACCAAAGAGAGAAAATAGATGAACTTTTTGTTAGTCAGTTAACTAAGGTATGTAGGAAACACATCACAATAGTAATGGGGGACTTTAATTACCCTGATATCAACTGGGAGATAAACTCTGCACCAAGTGGAAGATCAAGCAGATTCCTGACACACCTAGCAAACAACTTTTTCTCCCAAAAAGTAGAGAAGGGAACTAGGGGAACAGTCATATTGGACTTAATTCTTATTAACAGAGAGAAATGATAGAAGGTGTTGAAGCCACAGGAACCTTGTGGGGGAGTGATCATGCAATATTGGAATTCAACATTGCAAGCACAAGCAATAGAACACACTCAAATTAGAGTCTTGGACTTTAAGACATCTAATTTTAATAAACTTAGAGAGAGCTTGGGAAAGATTCCATGGATGAGAATCCTCAAGGGGAAAATAACTCAAGAAGCCTGGGAAATTTTGAAAAGTGAGATTATAAAAGCCTAGTCTAGCACAATACCAAAAAAGAAGAAAAATAACAGCTCTCAAAAGAAAACAGCATGGCTGCATAAAGGACTCTCTGATAAATTGAAAGACAAATAGGACAAGTATAAAAAGTGGAAAGAGGGGCACATATAGCAGAATATAGCAAATATAGCAGAATATGAGCAAATAGCCTGAGCCTGCAAAGATGGAGTAAGGAAACTAAGGCTCAAAATGAACTAAGGCTTGCAACAAAAGTCAAAAATAACCAAAAAAAGGTTCTTTCAACATATAAAAAACAAGAAAAAAGTTAAGGAAATGATTGGTCCATTAGTGGGAGAAAGTGGCAAGTGGGTCCATTAGTGGGAGAAAGTGGCAAGAAACACAGAGAAAGCAGAACTACTTAACCTGGTTTTTGCATCCATCTTTACACAAAGGGAAAAAACAGTCCCGTAAAAAACAGATTAGAAACACAAGTTAAGATAGGCAAGAAAATGGTAAGTGAGCACTTGTCCAGCCTAGATGAGTTCAAATCACCAGGACCAGATGGAGTACACCCCAAGGTTCTGAAGTAACTGCCAGATATGATCTCAGAAGCATTGAACTATATTTTTCAAAGATCCTGGAGCACTGGGAAACTACCAGAAAACTGAAAAAGAGCTGATGTAGTTCCCATCTTAAAAAAGGGGGGGGGAAATGGATCCAGACCTATCAGCCTGACCTCAATACCTGGAAAGATTCTGGAAAAGATAATCAAGCAATGAATCAGTAAACAGCTAGAGGCAAACAAAGTCATTATCAAAAGCCAACACGGGTTGTCAAAAACAGATGTCAGACAAATCTTATTGCATTCTTTGACCAGGTGACAAAATTAGTGGACCAGAGGAATGCTGTGGATATAATTTACTTGGACTTTAGTAAGGCATTTCATAAAGTAGACCACAACCTACTATTTGATAAAATAGAAAAATGTGGGTTAGACAGCATCACCACCAGATGGATTTGTAACTGGCTGACTGGCCATACTCAATGTGTGGTTCTCAATGGAACTGCATCTACATGGAGGGAAGTGTGTAGTGGGGTGCCCCAGGGCTCTGTTTTGGGGCTAGTGATCTTCAACATCTTCATCAATGATTTGTATGAGGGGATAGATGGGGAAGTCATCAAATTTGCAGACGACACCAAGCTGGCAGGAATAACCAACGCTCCAGAAGATAGACTTAAGTTATCTTAAGGATCTTGACAGATTTGAACATTGGGCGCTATCTAACAAAATGAAATTCAATGGTAAAAAAAGTAATGTTCTACATTTAGGCAAGAAAAACCAAATGCACAGGTATAGCATAGGTCCATGGTGGCAAACCTATGGCACGCATGCCACAGGTAGCACACAGAGCCTCTCTGGGCACGCGCACCATTGCCCCAGTCCTAGGCTTTTATCTGGGTTTTATAAAATCTTTTCGGTTTAGGCCTCCGCCACCATGTGCAAAAAAAAAAGGTTCAATCAATGAATGTCAACTTCTCGTGGGGAAAAAAAATCTCGCAAAGTTGGAATTGATTGATTGAACTGTTTAGTGTCACCCAGTCTGCTGTTACCACCCCAGCCACACCCACTCAAGGGGTGACACTCACCCAATTGGCCACACCCACTCAATGGGCCACACCCACCTAATGGGTGATGCCCAATCAGCACCCAACGATAAATAAGTGGGTTTTGGGTTGCAGTTTGGGCACTCGCTCTCTAAAAGGTTCGCCATCACTGGCATAGGTGGTACCTTATTCAATGGTAGTAACTGTTCAAGGATCTCAGAGTCCTAGTGGACAATCACTTAAATATGAGCCAGTAGTGTGTTGCAGCTGCTAAAAAAGCCTACACAGTGCTAGGCTGCATTACCAGAGGGATAGAATCAAGATCACATGAAGTGTTAATACTACTCTCTGTGCAGAATGATTTCCAGAGCTTGGTAAGGCCACACTTGGAATACTGCATCCAGTTTTGGTCACCACAATGTAAAAAAGATGCTGAGACTCTAGAAAGAATACAGAGAATAACATCAAAGATGATTAGGGGACTGGAGGCTAAAACATATAAGGAACTGTTGCTGGAATTGGGTATGTCTAGTTTAATAAAGAGAAGAACTAGGGGTAACATGAGAGCAGTGTTCCAATACCTCAGGGGCTGCCACAGAGAAGAGGGAGTCAAGCTATTCTCCAAAGCACCTGAAGGCAAGACAAGAAGCAATGGATGGAAACTAACCAAAGAGAGAAGTAACCTAGAACTGAGGAGAAATTTCCTTACAGTCAGAACAATTAATCAGTGGAACAACCTACATCCAGAAGTTGTGAATGCTCCAACACTGAAAGTTTTTAAGAAAAGACTGGACAGCCATTTGTCTGAAATGGTATAGGGTTTCTTGCCTGCTCCCTTCCAACTACTACTACTACTACTACTACTACTACTACTACTACTACTACTTGTTGTTGTTGTTGTTGTTCTTATTATTTAAACTAATGCTTTTGAAGTTTGTTCACAGTTAATATTATAGTTATTTTACCAGAACTTTGATGTCCATATGCCAATTGAGTTTCAGCTGAATGCCTGTTAATAAGATGAATAAACTATAATATATGGGCTAAAGTGATACACTTATCAAAGAAAAATTGTATTTAATAGAACATATGCAGGATCCTATGGGATAGTGTGGGAGATTTTTTTCTAAGCTGAATCTGTCTGGGGAAAGAAGTAATAACATGTATTTAAGATATAAATAATTCAATCAATTGAAAATAAATTTATGTCAGTGTTTTGAAGGTTAAATATTTGTTCCTTTGCTACCAATTTCATTCTCACATTATTTACATAAAGACATATCCAATAATATACACATGAATAACATATTTTGCAGCATTGCAGATCAGAAATGTACCTGAGTTTTTGTTAATAATGAAACAAATGTTCAATCTGCTTAGTAAAATATTTATCCCACAAAGAAAGATGCATTCAGGGCCCGTGAACGAAATATTCAAATTATTATCAAATAAGAATGTAAATTTCTATGGACTGCTATGTAAGGCTAGTATCTGTGAGAGATGATAAAATTTTATGTCATAGAATAAGATTTCAAGTTATAGTTCTAAATGCGAACATTTATCTATTGAAGAATGAAAAATGAATTCATATTTAAATATATTAACAAAACATCACATATCTCCTAAATGCTGAATTTAGTGCAGACCCTCATTTGGCACAGCACAGGACTTCTGAGCTCATGCAATCTACAGTACTCAGCTGCTAAACTAACTGGATTATAGGTTCATATCATCATGCCTGAAACTCTAATCAGGCACTAATGTATTAAGTAAGTTTTCAGCTTCAGTAATACTATGAAAAGATCTCTAGATACCATCTGATGCTTTAAAAACAAGTCAGCTGGAAACTTTCTAAAATACTTTTTATTACTTTTAAAATAATAATAGAAAAATAAAAAACAAAAGGAAACAAAGTACAAAGATAGATACATTATAAAATTACAAAATAAGTGCATAAAATAAGCAAAAAATGCAAGAAATAAAAATGAGGTATAATTACAATTCCATATATAATTATTTAACACAACATTGTGCAAGTATGTGTATATGAATATCATGTTATTTTAACCTACTGTATTTTGTATAAATAAGTCCAATGTTTGATTATACTTATCCATACAATGTCTATTTCCACTTACAGGTAGCAAATATAATCAAGTCTTCAATTAATTGAGTAAATGGGACCATATGTTTATCTTTCCAATGTTGCATTATCAGTCTTTGTTACACAGACAAAATATTTATATTGTTCAGTTGTCAAATTCCACATACTAGGGAGACTCTCTCAATTGCATTTTTTGTAAAGCTGTTGTCAGAATCGAAGAGTATCATAACTATTTACTGAACAAAGAGTTTTTTTTCTATAAATATTTTGCAGATATTTGTGTAGAAATTATTCTTAGAATATAAATTAATCTGGGAATAATTTTTAATCTAAGAGATTCACCTTTTCCTAAATGAAGGTCTATCCAAATCTGAAGAAACCTCTTTATATATTTTATTTACATTAAATATTACTGATTTACATTTTCAGTATACACATATCTAAGCATTTAATAGATTCAGTACAAATATGGAATTGATATGCCTTAAATGGATGGATAACCAAATTTTGCACCTATTGGCATCAACTCTGATTTAGACCAGTTAACAGAATATCCAAATATTTTATTAAAGGCATCTATCATTACTACACTGAAATAATAATGTGAGAAGAATATCATCTGCAAATAAAACATTTTATGTTCAATTAAATTATATACTACTATGTAAATCTCCCTATATTGTCTAATAAAGGTCCCACACAAATTTCAAAAGCAAAGGTGAAAGAGGATAATAAAAAATATGATAAAACTTTATTTTAGATATTATATGGGGAACTCATATAATATCTTGATCCATTTTATAAATCTCAAAGAAAATCCAAACCTATTAAATACAGCAAACATATACTGTCTAAAGATAGCTGGAATATTTGGCATTCTTCTCACAGACCAGGATTCTAAAAGAAACAAATGTATTTCTATGTTAGCATCCTTTATAAGGAATATAGTGCTATACTTAATCTCTTTCCATTCAGTGGTTTGAATGGTTGTCTCAATGCAATACATCATTTTTTGCAGCAAACCTGAAATATAATAGTCCATTTTGGTCTGTAACTTTCTCAACTTTTTGTAGAGTTCAGCTCGGCATTCAATACCATAATTCCAGATATTCTTCTAACTAAACTAAATCCAAGCAGCAAGTGAAAAAGTTAGCAGTAGCAGCACTAGCGGGAGCGGTTTTAATCGGCCCCTTCATTGCCAAGCATCCCCATGGAAGTCAATGGAGGTGCCGCAGCTGGCCTTTCGAGTTGGTGAGTGAATGAGAGCAAGAGAGAAGCATTTTCAAGCAAAGTGTGAGCGAATGACAATGTGAAAGAGGCTTTTTAGAGCAAAATGTGAGTGAATGAGAAGGCAAGAGAGAAGCTTTTGCAAACAAAACGTGAGTGAATGAGAGCGAGAGACAAGCTTTTCCAAGCAAAGGTGAGTGAATGAGAGCAGAGGGGGCAGGGCGGCTGCATGTCTCGCCTTACGCTCCACTCTTCTGTCAAGCCTCTTGTTCTGTGCATGCGCGTGCATGCGCGCCCATTTTTTGCGGCTCCCAGTTTTTCCTTTTGTGAGGGAACTGGTTCTGAGTGGCTTTTTCACTGTTTCAGGTTGCCAACCCCTGCCCTATGCCATCACTCTGCTAAATAACTAATTCTCACAATGCTGTCAAACTATCCGGTAAGGCTGTATTACTATTATTCTTTTCATCTTCCCTTTTACCTATCTCCTAGTCTATTTATGACTGTAACTTTGTTGTTTGTATCTTATGATTTATATTGTTTTATTTAGTATCCTAGTATGATTTATGTTGATTGCTTATTTTAGTATCCTATGACTATCACTAAGTGTTGTATCTTATGATTTATTTTTACCGATGACTATGATCAGGGCTTTTTTTGTCATAGAACGCTCAGAACGGAGTTCCGGCACCTTTTTTGGATGGAACCTTGTAGGGTAGGCAAGGCGGGTTGTATGACATGTGTGAGTTCCGGCACCTTTTTCTTTTACAAAAAAAGCACTGACTATGATCATGATTTATTACTTATTGCTTGTACTTACACTGAGAGCTCATGTATCGGAGACAAATTCCTTGTGTGTCCAATCAAACTTGGCCAATAAAGAATTCTATTCTATTCTATTCTATTCTATTCTATTCTATTCTATTCTATTCTATTCTATTCTATTCTATTCTATTCTATTCTATTCTATTCTATTCTATTCTATTCTATTCTATTCTATTCCATTCTATTAATATAAGGGAGAGGCACCTTTCCTACTAGGAAATTGATCTTTCAAAATAAAAGTTACTGGATAAATTCAGGAAATTTTGATCTATAAATGAATTATCTGCATAGAAAATTTTAATAAGATAATTTGAATATCTGATATAGGATATATCTATTGGCCATTATTTATTGGATTTCTTTGGCATCTGATTCCCTAAAATGTATATATAAATATTATATATAAATAAATAATCTTCAATGGCATGTTGGTCTATAGGTGAAGACACTTGCTTCTCTTTTGGAAGGTGGAGAGTTCAGTCCTAGGCACCAGCAGATGTTTCTCTATCAGAGCTCACAGAGAAATATCTACTGTGAACTCCACATAGGCATTAGGAAGGGCAGACAGTCAGTAAACACTCAGCTCCTTTCAGTTGCCCTGACTCCACCCCAAATAAAGGGATTAAAGAGTCATAAAAAGAAATCATCAATTATTTTAATAATAATAATAATAATAATAATAATAATAATAATAATAATAATAACCTACTGACAATCCAAATTGCTGACTTTTCAACGACAAAATTGAAACTGTTTCACATTTAATATGTGAGTGCAGCAAAATCACGCAAACTGATTACAAAGCTAGACATGACCAAGTTGCTAAACTAATCCACTGGGCATTGTGTAAAAAATACGACTTGCCTGTGTCCAAAAAGTCATGGGAACATAGGGTGGAAAAAGTTGTCGAGAATGAGAGGGTGAAGACCTTGTGGGACTTCCGAATACAGACAGATCGTCATTTGGAACACAACACGCCAGATATCGCAGTTGTAGAGAACCGAAGCATACAGCTGATTGATATCGCTGTAGCAGGAGATGCCAGAGTCGAAGAAAAAGAACTGGAAAAAATTACGAAATACCATGACCTGGCCATTGAAACTGTGCGATTATGGATGCAACGTGTAACAGTGATACCCATTGTCACTGGGAACTATGTCCAAAAACTTTGCAAAATACATCAAGAAATTGCAACTTCCTGCAATAACTCCAGCAAAGCTACAAAAAATTGCGCTACTCAGAACATCTTACATTTTAAGGAGTTACCTTATTGACACCTAGGATGCATTAGTGCCAGTCAATTTGAGTGTTCAGTTGACTGAATTTGATGTTTAATGAATAAAAGTTATATAACAATAACAACAACAACAAACAACAAACAAACAACAACAACAACAACAACAACAACAACAACAACAACAACAATAATAATAATAATAATAATAATAATAATAATAATAATAATAATAATAATCTTCCAAGGAGACTCACTTTCACCACTACTGTTCAACATCGCATTAATTCCAATACTAGATGCAGTATTCCACGTTTGGCCTTACCAAGGCATTGTAAAGTGGGGTTAACACTTCATGTGATCTTGATTCTGTCCCTCTGTTAATGCAGCCTAGCACTGTGTTGGCTTTTTTGGCAGCTGCAGCACACTGCTGGCTCATATTTAAGTGATTGTCCACTACGACTCCAAGATCCCTCTTACAAACAATGGAATATTATTATTTCCTCTTCCATAGATGTCAAATATTTTAATAAATTACTTGTTTTTTTTAAAATGAAACTCAAATGAACTAATTGACAAAAATAGACTTTGTCACAATTATTTTTTAAATTAACAAAGAACTTTTAAATCTCTAAATGTTGTTTATAAATATTGTTATGTATCCTAAAAGTGGGCTCTCTATATGAAAATTGCTTTGTTTCTCTACTTATATAGATTTTTTTAAAATCCCATTTATATCCCGCCCTTCTCCGAAGACTCAGGGCGGCTTACAATCTAAAGCACAATGTGCTTAGCAATAGCCTTCATTCTATGTTTATACCTGCTTATTAGGGCTTTCGGGCCCCCCAAGCGGCATTTTTACAAAGTCGGCTTATTGCCCCCAACAATCTGGGTCCTCATTTTACCTACCTCGGAAGGATAGAAGGCTGAGTCAACCTTGAGCCTGGTGGGATGCGAACCTGCACTAATTGCAGGCAGCTAGATAACTTTCTGGCATCATATTAATACATGTAATTGCGCTCTAAACCTATTGCCTGAGAAAATTGGTTTGCAGTTATTTGATTTTCCCAGGTATGCTAATCACTCACACTTTTTTGACTCTTCTTGGCACAGAGTTCAGTTGAACTGGAAGACAGTGAATTCTAGTCCCACCTTAAGCAGAAAGCTAGTTGGGTGATCTTGGGCCAGTCATTCTTTCTTAGCCATAGTAAGGAGGTAAGGGCAAACCACTTCTGAAAAACCTTACCAAGAAAACTGCAAGGACTTGTCTAGGCAGTCTCCTAGAACACCGGTGCCCTGGAGAAAGGTTTTTCCGTGGATCAGAGGGATGTGGTTTTGTGTACTACCTGCATCCCGTGGATGGGGCTTTACTTGTTTGTGTGGCCCAGTTGCTGGCATGCTGCAGACCGGTGCCAGTCCATGGACCGGGGGTTGGGGACCCCTGTCCTAGAATCAGACATGAGTGAATAGAAGGGGAAAAAATGCCAATATATTCTAAATGCAAAATATATTCATGTCTTTGATGGATTGAGCTGGGAAATATTTCAAAAACAAACAATAAAAATATTTCAGTTATTCTCCATTGGATAGTGTTTGAAATAAGTTAGCTGCATATTTTAATTTCAAATCCAAGTGAAATTCATTTCAGCCACCCATAGCTTTAAACTCTTGGTTTTCTCCCTGTATATGTTTCATTATCAGGCTAGGTAATATCATGGAAGTGACGTTTGTGGGATGTTTATATATAGCAGCCTGTCCTTCTTGCCGGGCATGAGTTTGAGCAGGATGTGTTGATTGGTAGCATTGTTTCTTCTTTGATTGGCATGCTATTGGCTAATGCTTATTGTATGATTAGGTGCTGATTTTTGCTTATCTTGGTTAATAGATTATAATAAGAGGAAATGTGTTTTGGGCTGTTTGTCCTTTATTTGACCTTGTCAATGTTCCTAAATAACATTTATTTCTTTATGTCTGTTGATTGTTAACTTGTCAGACTGTCAAGCTTCTATGAATTCTTTTGCATTCTTAAACCTGGCTTGATCTAAAATGGAAGTAGTTGTGTTCTCATGCCTATTTCATGTTAGATCAGGGGTCCTCAACCCCATGGCTATGGACCAGTACTGGGCTGTAGCATGCCAGTAACCAGTCCGCACAAACAAGGAAAGCCCCATCAACAAAACCATTCCCCCTCCAGTGTGTGGAAAAATCTCTTTCCATGTAACCAATCCCTGGTGCTGAAAATGGACCTCTGTGTTAGATGACAGTTTTGTCATCATCATCATCATCATCATCGTCACCAAAGCCAAGGCCATTGTAAAGTAGCACACACTAACTGAGCGCTTGACTACTAGCACTTTAATAGCACACAAAAGAAGTGACATAAAAAATCCTTGTTCAGATGAGCAGAACTCCAGAAAGCAGTAATATTTTGTCTACAGAACATTTCCCCAAGTAATAGATGCCCACACAACTTCATAAAATAGTGTTTATCAATGCAACCAACCATAGCACAATCACTACAATCCATAAAAAATGATAATCTTTCCATAATTAAAAATATTAAAAATAAGTTAATATTTTTAAAAATATTAAAAATAAAAAAAATTAAAAAGAAGTAAAATAAGCCAACAACAATCCCTTGGCATAACTGTAATTCACAAACCAATAAAATCCTCCAAAACACCACAACCCCAAAGGCTCAGTAGCCAAAGAAGACAAAACATTTACAATATATAATGTCTGGACACATTTACAAACATCAATTCCCAGGTAGAAGATATGAAGAAAACTCATCAGTTTCACAACCCATGAAGAAGTTCAACAACAGTTTGAACTGAAAAGCTATAGTCATTTTATGTTAAGGCAGGCAGAACAATATGCCTAGAAACATGGCAGTCTGACAAATTAGTAATCACCACACTAAAGAAATAAGGCCCATAAGCATTGAATAAATCAAAGAAAGGGTCAGGTAGCTTAGAACAGATCTTTTCAACCAGTGGTACGGGTACCACCTGTGGTACATTGGCACCTGGCAGGTGGTACGTGACCATCCAAGAAAAGCGGGGGAGAGGAATGAGCTGAACCCTGGCAGCACTGCACAAGCCTGAAGGAGAGATGGCTGGAGCTGCAGGGCTGTCAGGGCTCAGTGGAAGCACCAGGATCAGTGCCAGTCTCCAGCTGGAGCTCGGTGCTGATCCTGGCGCTTCGGCTGAGCCCAGAAGAAGCACCGATCAGCTGGAATGTTGCAGCATCTCTAGGGTCTTGTGATTTACATTCAGATGCTTGGCAACTGATTCATATTTATGATGGTCACAGTGTCCCAGAGTCATTTGAAGTGACCAAAACCTGCTGCAACCACCCAGCAAACAGGGTCAATAAAAACCAAACACACCCCCACCCCACCCCCGCTGCCAATTCTCAACAGAAATGCTCACAACAATGAAAACCTCGGACAAGAGGAAGAGCGCCGCTGGGCGGGCAGGCAGGTGTCTTGCTCAACTGGGGCTTGGGGGGCACTTTTTTCAGCGTCATTGTAACTTTGAACAGTCACTGTGAACTGTTGTAAGTTGAGGACTACCTGTACTTCATCTTTTTTTTTTGGTCATCAAGTTTTTGACACCTTGCTAGGCGACTGCAGTGCATGTGATTATATGTAATCTTGTCCAAGTGTATTCTATGACAATTCCCATTTACATCCATTTACATCCCATTTACATCCAAGTACGTGCTGTAAGCAGCTTTTGGAATTGGAAGATAGAATTGCTTTAAACTTCTATTCAGGATTGTGAACCTTATATATTACTTTATTTGCCCAATAAAGGAGTATTTTTCTCTTTTAAATATTCCTTACTGTTATAAGAATAAGTTAATAAACAAAATTATATTTTATAGCAGAAGATTTTTATGAAAAATTCTAAAATAAAAGTTTTAAGAGGTACAGATGTATTTGTGTATACATACTTTTCTAGCAACTTATCCTGGTTAGCATGCATTGTATCAACAATATTACCATTCTTCCTGAGCTTTTATTTGGCTAATAGCATGAAATATTTCCTTTATGGTAATTGATTCTGTCATATTTTTAAAATGCCATAACCATCTTTCAAAGAAAATGTATCTTGTTAAAGGTTCAGTCTAGGGCAGGGGTGTCAATCTCATGACGTCACGTGACGTCAAGCAACGTATCAGAGTTTTTTCCCCATTGCCAGCAATGGAGTGGGCGCGGTTTTGTCGTGACACATCTGGCCCGCAGGCCGGCAGTTTGACACCCCTGGTGTAAGTAGGAAGCATAAAACATAAATTTAAAAAGAGAAAATGGAAGTACAATTAACAAGGAGAGATTTAAAAATTGAGAGGTGCTTTAAATATAAGAATTGACAAATATTTAGGTCAGTGTCTTCTAACATACAGAGATTCCAGCAACCCTACCCAGCATGAACACAGACTTCACACTGTGGGATATGTGAGACTAATGGTGCTAGAGACCAGCAAGAAATAAATGCTAACACAACCTGAAAGAGCAGATGGTAGCTTATTAGAAAGAGTCTTTAAATATATAAGAATAATTTAATAGTTCCCTTGCATGTGTTGATTAGTGGTGATATTCTTGAAAGAAAGTCATTATACACAAGAAGCTGCAAGATGCCATTTTGAAATCAAAGGGGTGGTAGTTATTTGGTCTTTTTTCTTTATAAATAGTGCTTTGCCAGGAAAACCAAAGGGACTAATTTATATATTTAGATATATAAATATCTAAATTTATAATTTATCTGAAACAATGAAAGCTGTTGTTGAATTATAGAAAATCTATAAAATTACATAATGAATTCTACAAGCTTTTTGACAATATAATTAAACCATACTTGGATAACTTTAATAAAACAGGTACAGATTTCTGAATAATACATATTCTATGATATGCCTTCATACAGTTATATAGATATGTTGATTTAATTCTTTTCATAAAATCAACATATCAAAGAATGTTTTGATATCTCATTTTAATGTACAATGTAAGGTTATAATTGAAGCAGAAATTATCCCCAAGTGTTGAGTCATTCATATATGACAAATGTTCCATGGTATTTTTGAGTCCCTTGTACTAAGCAATATTTCATATAAGATGAGACAATAATAGACATTTGGAAGTTGTACACTTTCCCTAGAAGTACATCTCAGGGTTAGGAGCTACATGTTTTGAAGGGATTTTTTTTAACGCTGAATGTATTACTCCCTGACAATAGCCTTCTATTTTATTTTATTATACAGGATTTGTGTTTAACTTGTATGTCACTCTAGGTTTTTATGAGCTGGGCAGCCTATAAATATGATTTCAAAGAAAAAATAAACCAGGTGGGTAGCCTTTAGGATACTGTTTCTATAGAAACAGTAACACAGTGAAGCACCACAACAGCTGACTTCCCATTTTGTATTGGAAAGAACTAAAGCTTAGGGCTAAATCACATGTTTCACATGCAACAAATCCTTGTTTCTATCAGCTCTCCAGAAATAGTTGAAAAAATCAGTAACTGAAAGCACAAATGATTACACTATTTCCTACATTGTACCTAATTCTTTGGTACTTATTTTTCTTTAAATTGTGAAATAATAATAAAAAGTAGAATTTAATAACTTTTGTATGTTTTGGTTAATTATTGCTAAAAATCTTTGGTCATGGCATGCATAGTGATCACCTATGGCTCTCATTTTAGCTTGGTATCACATAAAGGTTTCATAGGTTTACTGTTTCAAACTTGCTCTGACCTAAAGTTTATTTATTGGAACAATGACCAGATATAAAAAATACCAAGTATTATCCATTCCCCCCTCCCCCCCACACACATTTTCCATTGGTATTTGGAAAACCTAAGCCATATCAATGTTTTTTGCCCAAATGGACTGTATTCTTTAATGGTACAAAAGTTTTAGCTCTGGTTTGCATTGGAATAGCCCTGTTATGGCCTGGGAGGTGAAACGCTATCAGGTTTAAGATGAATAGGCAAGATATAAGAAAAGCATTGGGGAAAAGAATGATTAATTTCTGTATAAAAATAGTACCCTAATAATTATGTGAACTATTGTTGATTTTAAGGATATTGAAATAGATGTAAGTAAATTATGGCATTAAAGAAGGCAAGAGTGTGCTGTGAGTCATGCTGACCAGCAAAGTTAGCTACTGATAAAAAAAAATTGGCTTGGTTGCAGTTTATACAGCTATTCTTATCCTATTAATTATATAGAAGAACAATCAAATGTGTATGTTTAAGGTAGAAGACATGTGAGTGTAGACACATGCATGTATGGTAAGTGGAAAACAGAATATAGATGGCATATTTATTATAACTCTAAAATATAGATGGCATATTTATTATAACTCTAAAATAGAACTCTGGATTTATACCATAACCCTAATCTTGTGTGCTTTATTTCCTGTTTTCAGCCTATCTTGAAGGCCATCGAACAGGCAGTAGTCACACCGGACAGCTCATATATTTGTGTAAATTACTAACAGTCTCCCTTAATTCTTTGTTAGTAATTTACACACACACACACACACACACACACACACACACACACACATATATATATATATATATATATATATAATACTATATTATACTATATTATATTATTATTATATATAATACTATATATATATATATATATATATATATATATATATATATATATATATATATATATAACTATATATATATATATATATATAACTATATATATATATATATATATATATATATATATATATATATGTTGAGATAATAATAATAATAATAATAATAATAATAATAATAATAATAATAATAATAATAATAATAATAATAACAACAACAATAATAATAATAATAATAAAAAAGTTGGAAGGGACCTTGGAGGTCATCTAGTCCAATCCCCTGCTCAGGCAGGAAACCCTATAACATTTCCGACAAATGGCTGTCTAGTCTCCTTAAAAACATCCAGTGTTGGAGCATTCATATTTATATCATTGTTTAAATTTGATAGAAAAACATTTCTTCAATAAGATATGAAGATAATGATATGAAGATGATTTGTGAATTATCACCATATATCTCTAATAGTAACAACATTAGATTAAAAGTAGGATTATTGAACCCTTTTTCTTTAAATTCCCAAATAACTACCTAGCATATCTGTTCTGTAATGGAAATGATCACAATTGAACCCCATTTTCTTAAAAGCTGATTTAGCCATGTTTACCTTTTGTGTTTGTCCTTCAGTAATATGGTACCCTAACAATTTTACCATTTTACTTCTACGCCCCACTCAGAATATTCAGTGACTCATTTCTGGAAATCAATACCTGCAGATCAGGTTTGGGCCTACATTTATGCACCTTACTATCTAGCCTTTTTTTTTCCAAATTAGGAGTTTTAAGTTGTAAAAATGTTCTAGATCTTATAATTGAGAAAATGTCAAGTTCATAAATGCTGCAAGCTAAAAATATAAAAGGAATTAGTAACACTGATTAGATATACATTTGATTGTATTAGCTCCTTTTATTTGATTTATACTGATAGTGACAAAATATTCAGAGAAATTCAGCTAATTGTCACTTGTATTTAGAAACTCATCCTTGATTTCTTTTTCAGTTGACAGTAATAGATATTAGTACTTTTGGAGACAGAAAAAATATATATCCAAATGAAGACAAATTTACTATATAAATCATCGTATAATATCATTTTTGAAGTGCTAAATAAATAACTGTGGAATATTATGTTATTTGTATATTAAAACCATCCCAGTTTAACTATTATTTTGATTACATTCCAGAACAGGCAAGAATCAAACACTGCAAGGGATGGATTTTCACTTCTCAGTCTTCTAGAGTTGACTACAAGAGGTATGGAATATAAATACTTGCTTTATTTATGTAATTGCATTTCTTTGCTCAGAAATGTAACAGCATTTACATTATACAACATTCTGAAAATCAAAAATGTAAACATGTTTTGATCCAGGATTTTCATTTCATTCAGCTTTGACTGACATTTCTCTTCTGTATTGAAAGTTATTAATTCACCCATCCCATAATCAAGTTATCTAGTTTCATAACCTTTTAGTTGCCTCAGGCATATTTATGTTATAATATCAACTAGTTGAATGCAGTTGACAGAAAGGGTGATTCCTAACTGTGAAGAAATGCTCAATGTGCCTCTCATTTTTAAAATTGGTTTATTGTAATGCGGATTCATTGCTGCAGCTCATAACACAGAGTGACATGGGATTAATTGTACTATATCACTGGTACTTACTGGTAGAGTAGCTCATAGGCTTACAAATTCATCAGATATGATTGTTGGATTCTTATATAAATAACATCCTTGAGGAAACAAAGTCTTTTAATTGTGTATGCATTTCACAAATAAAAACATATTACTTGTTTGTCTTGCTTTATTTAGCATTGGGGATCTTTTTTGAAGTTGTGTTAATCAGACGTACTATTTGACTATCACAAGAAATTCTTAATACTTACTGTTTTGTATTCCTAATACCCGATTTACATAATTGACATCAAAGATATTTTGATATAGATAAAGCAACTGGCATGGATTATGGGTAGCATTCTTTAATACATAGATAAAATGTTGAAATATTAATAATACTATTGTTTCTAATTCTAAGGAATATTATCAAAGTCGCTTTTCCTATCATTAGAAACTTTTTGACTTTGATAATGGATTATAACATACTTTACAATGCTGGATATCATTCCATATGCAGCTTCGGTATCATGCAATGAGCCTCTCCATTCCACTGTCTAGCCATCAAATAATCTCAATATGTGGGCAGTAAGTGGTTTTAAATATCACATGACATACAGGATTATGGAGAGACCATTTTCAAGAGCTGCTAATTAAGGCAACTTCATTTGTATTCTACTGTTTGTTAAACATGTCCTCCACAAGATTTACACATGCACAAATTACATAAAAGGTAAAGGTTCCCCCGCACATGTGTGCTGGTCATTTCCAACTCTAGGGGCCAGTGCTCATCTCTGTTTCAAAGCCGAAGAGCCAGCGCTTGTCCAAGGACGTCTCCGTGGTCATGTGGCCGGCATGACTAGACGCCAAAGGCGCACGGAACGCTGTTACCTTCCCACCATAGTGGTCCCTATTTTTCTACTTGCATTTTTACGTGCTTTCGAACTGCTAGGTTGGCAGAAGCTGGGACGAGTAACAGGCGCTCACTCTGTTACGCGGCACTCGGGATTCGACCCGCCAAACTGCCGACCTTCTGATTGACAAGCTCAGCGTCCTAACCCACTGAGCCACCACGTCCCTACAAATTACATACAAAGTGAAAATTATTTGTTCAAAATTTTAATAAGCAGCATTTTTGCTCTAACACCCCCCTTTTCTTCTTTTAAGGATTCCAGTTATTTTATCTGTTGACTTTCTTCCTGCTGTCTTTATTTTAAGTTGTTTTAATTTATTTATTTTATTTATTTATTTATTTGTTTTTATATACCGCCCTTCTCCCGAGGGACTCAGGGCGGTGTACAGAGCAAGGTAGGTATACAGTTAAACAATAGTAAAAAACAATAGTAAAAACAAATGAAACCCCAAGAGCTATCAGGCCAGGCCGGACTGCTGGAACAGGTAAGTTTTTAAGTCGCGCCGGAAGGTGCGAAGGTCGGGGGCCATCCGGATTTCGGTAGGCAAGCAGTTCCAGAGGGTTGGCGCACCTACTGAGAATGCCCTCCCCCTGGGGGCCACCAGCCGGCATTCTTTGAGCGGTGGCACCCTGAGGAGGCCCTCTCTGTGGGAGCGCACAGGACGGAGGGGTGTTGACGTTGGCAGAAGGTGCTCCCGTAGGTAATCCGGACCCATGCCATGTAGGGCTTTGTATGTCATTGTTAGCACCTTGAATTTCACTCGGAAGGCAACCGGAAGCCAGTGCAGCTCACGGAGGAGAGGTGTGATATGGGAGTATCGGGAGGCCCCCAAAAGTGTTCGTGCAGCTGCACTCTGCACCAGCTGAAGCTTCCGAGTGGCTCTCAAGGGCAGCCCCATGTAGAGAGCGTTACAGTAGTCAAGGCGAGAGGTCACAAGTGCATGGGTGACTGTACGTAAGGCATCCAGGTCCAGATAAGGTCGTAGTTGGCGCACCAGTTGAACCCGAGTGAAGGCCCCCTTGGTCACAGCTCCTATGTGATATTCCAAGGATAGCTGTGAGTCTAGGAGGACACCCAGGTTGCGGGCCCTATCAACAGGGGGTAATAACTCACCCCCGATGTTAAGGGATGGAATGTTCTGAGTGTTCTGGCATGCCGGTATGTACAGCCATTCAGTCTTGTCCGGGTTGAGTTGAAGCCTGTTCCTCCCCATCCATTCCCGAACTGCTTCCAGGCAACGGGACATCACGTCGAGGGCATCACTGATGCTGTTTGGAGTTGAGATGAAAAGCTGGGTGTCATCAGCATACTGATGGTACCCTACTCCAAAACCACGAATGATCTCACCTAGCGGTTTCATGTAGATGTTGAACAGGAGAGGCGAGAGAACCGACCCCTGAGGGACTCCACAAACGAGAGGCCTCGGAGTCGACCTCTGTCCTCCTGCCAACACCGACTGCGAGCGTCCCAGGAGAAAGGAGGACAACCACCGCAGAACCGTGCCTCCCACTCCCAATCCCCTGAGGCGCCGCAGCAAGATACCATGGTCGATGGTATCGAAAGCCGCCGAAAGGTCTAATAAGACTAGGACAGAGGAATGGCCCCTGTCCCGGGCCCTCCAGAGATCATTCATCAGAGCGACCAATGCCGTCTCCGTGCTGTAGCCCGGCCTGAAGCCCGATTGGCACAGGTCTAGATAATCCGCTTCCTCCAGGACCTGAGGAAGCTGATGCGCCACCACACTCTCAACAACCTTCGCAAGGAAGCGAAGGTTGGAGACTGCACGAAAGTTATTCAATGAAGCTGGGTCCAAGGTGGGCTTCTTGAGGAAAGGTCTCACCACCGCTTCCTTCAAGGAGGCGGGGAAGTGACCCTCACTCAGAGAAGCAGAGATGACCGCCTGAAACCAGCCTCGTGTCCCCTCTCGAGCTGCATAAGCCAGCCAGGAAGGGCACGGGTCCAGTAAGCATGTGGAGGAGCTCAACCTCCTCATAATCCTGTCCACTTCCTTTGGAGTCACAGGATCAAATTCCTCCCAGATGACGTCGACAAGACTGCCCATGTCCTGTTCCTCAGGCTCTGCCCAGTTGGAGTCCAGGCCGGTTCGAATCTGAGCAATTTTATCCAACAGATATTGACCGAATTCCTTGGCTCGACCCTGTAAGGGTTCCTCCCTCACCTCTTGGTTCAGAAGGGAGCGAGTCACTCTGAACAGGGCAGCCGGGCGATTATCTGCGGACGCGATGAGGGTGGAAAAGTAATTGGATCTCGCCACCCTTATCGCTGCGAGATAAGACCTGGTGTGGATTCTTAGTCGCAACCGGTCGGATTCGGATCGACTGGATCTCCAACGGCTCTCTAGGCCCCGTCTCCGACACTTCATCTCCCGGAGCTCCGCGGTGAACCATGGGGCTCGCTGGGATCTGCGCCGGGTCAGGGGCCGCAGGGGTACAACTCGGTCAAGTGCCTCTGTGGCTGCCCTTTCCCAGGCTTCCACTAAGGCATCCGCCGAGCTGTGAGCAGGGAGTGCAGGTGGGTTCCCAAGCGCTGCCTGGAACCTATCAGGGTCCATTAGGTGCCTGGGGCGGTACCATCTGGTTGGTTCCACGCACCCACGGCGGGGGGTGGCAAAGCAGAAGTCTAGCCGTAGGAGGTGATGATCGGTCCATGACAGGGGCATAACGGTTGTGGAGCCCCCACCAATATCATCACGCCACCGTCCAGATAAGAACACCAAGTCGGGGGTGTGGCCTCCCTCATGAGTCGGTCCTGAAATTATTTGCGACAGGTCCATGGCCGTCATGGAAGCCATGAACTCCCGAGCTAGTTCGGACGATCCTCCTAGGGGGACGGTAGGTTGAAGTCGCCCAAAACCATGAGTTTGGGGAATTCAACCACCAACCCCGAGAGGACATCGAGTAGCTTAGGCAGGGCTGTTGCTGCGCGATTAGGTGGAAGGTACGCCAGCAGCAGGACCAACTGCGCCCCCAGACCGTATCTCAGAAAGAGAGACTCACACCCGACTATCTGAGGGGCGGTGGTCTCCCGCGGGCTAAGGGTCTCCCTGATGATTACTGCCACTCCTCCGCCCCTACCATGGGCCCGAGGCTGGTGCAGCACCCGGAAACCAGGTGGGCAGAGTTCAACCAGAGGGACACCACCCTCTGGGCCCAGCCAGGTTTCCGTGATGCAAGCCAGGTCCGCGTGCTCACTCTCCACTAGGTCTCGAACAAGGGGAGCCTTATTAGCAACGGACCTGGCATTTAGGTAGACCAGCCTGAGCTCAGGAGGCTGCACATCTTCGCTCCCGGGTCCTCGGGGGAAGTACAGAGGGTCGGAGCGTCTCACCGCTTGTAGAGAGCGGAGATGACCCTCCCGGTGTCGATACGGCCCTCTGCTTGTGCACCTTCTGCCGTTCCCCACCATCCTGGGAATTGGTTGTCCGTCAGCTCGCCACTGGGCTTTGTCAGCGACTGAACCCCGCTCCTCATCTTCGTGAACGGTCGTAGGCCTGGCCTGCGCTATGGTTGTTGGAAGGTCCCCCTTCGCTGAACAACCATAGTCCTTTCCCACCCCCCTCCCTAACCCGACAAAGAACTTAACTAAGAACTTAACCAGGGGCCTCTTGTTGGACTTATGCTGGAGGCCCCTGACCCTGCCCGGCCATCTCTCAGAGGCCCAATGGTCGGGCCCGTCATCGAGATTGGATGTAGCGTAGGCGGGTCGCACCCAGGAGAGGGGGGAACCCCTGAGGGCGTGCAGGTCTGTGCTGGAGTATTGCAGGAGCATAGAGTCACAAGGGTTTCGGGAAGGCAGTCCCCTGGATGGAGAATTAGCAGGAGGGTCGAGTCGGGTAGGTGGGTATCTGGACCGTCACCCAGCCACTGCCACTTGGTTGGGTGAACCCCAGAAGCAGGCCACTCCCCATCCTCTCACGATGGGTTGTGACTCTGTTTCCGGGGGTGGTCCAGAACACACTCTGGGTGGAGCATACCCCATAGAGCTCTCACCTCTATGGGGCTGCAGGTGTAAGGTCAAGCCACTCTGCCACCGTGGCTTGCACCCAGGCCCATCATGTCCTGTGGGGAGAGGGTGGGCAGGGAAGGTTGAGAGTTGGCAGAGGCAAGGTGGTGTCGGCTTCGATGGTCCAGTCGCCGCTGTCTCCACTGATCAGCTGGACCGTGGCGTCTCCTTTGGTTGAAGATCGGCACGGAGACACCGTCGCCGCCCAGGAAAAAGGTTGAGGGGGCCAGGGCATAGAGGAGTCGTCGGCACCCACTCGGAACGGCTGCAAACGGCTCAGGGTGCGGGCCGGAGACGCCACGCCGCGTCCACTATCGCCACCGTCGAAGGTTCCTTGTAAAAGTGGTTGACCGGGGCCTGGAGAAGCTTTCACCACTGCCGCGGCCCTCGCCGCCGTCGCCTCCATTGCACAGCTGTTCCGCTGATCCGCTGATCCGCGGCGTCTCCTTTGATGTAGATCTTTCGGAGGCGCCGCCGCCTAGGAGCAGACCAAGGTGGTCGAGGGAGAACGAAGGCGCCGGCCCCACTCAAGACGGCTGCAGCGGTTCAGGGGGCGGGCCAGAGACGCCATGCCACCGCCGCTAGCGCCGCTGTCAAAGGTCCCTGGGAAGACGGTCGACCGGGGCCCGGAGAAGCTGTCTCGCCGCCCGCGTCTTCGTTGCCGCCGCTTCCGCCGCACAGCTGGTCTGCGGTGCCTCCTTTGATCCCTCGGAGATGCCGCCGCTACCCAGGAGCAGATCAGGAGGCCGAGGCAGAGCAGAGACGCCGGCCCCACTCAGGACGGCTGCAACGGCAGCAGCGGCTCAGGGGGCGGGCCGGAGACACCACGCCGCCACCGCTACCGCCGCTGTCAAGGCCCCTGGGAAGGCGATCGACTGGGGCCCGGAGAAGATGTCCCCGCCGCCGTCGTTTCTGTTGCCGCCGCTTCCGCCGCCCAGCTGATCCGCGGCGCTTCCCTTGATCCCTCAGAGATGACGACGACGCCCGGGAGCAGATCAGGGGGCTGAGGCAGAGCGGAAACGCCGGCCCCACTCCAGACGGCTGCAATAGCTGCAGCGGCTCAGGGGGCGGGTCGGAGGCGCCACGCCACCACTGCCACCGCCGGTGTCAAGGCCCCTGGGAAGATGATCGACTGGGGCCTGGAGAAGCTGTCACCGTCGCCGTCGTCCTCGTTGCCGCCGCCTCCGCCGCACAGCTGATCCGCGGCGCCTCCGTTGATTCCTCAGAGACGCCGCCGCCGCCCGGGAGAAGATCAGGGGGCCGAGGCAGAGCAGAGACGCCGGCCCCACTCCAGACGGCTGCAACGGCTGCAGCGGCTCAGGGGGCGGGCCGGAGACGCCACGCCGCCACCACCACCGCCGCTGTCAAGGCCCTTGGGGGAGACGATCGACTGGGGCCTGGAGAGCTGTCGCCGCCACCGTTGTCCTCATTGCCGCCGCCTCCGCCGCACAGCTGATCCGCGGCGCCTCCTTTGATCCCTCGGAGACGACGACGCCGCCCAGGAGTAGATCAAGGTGGCTGAGGCAGAGTGGAGACGTTGGCCCCATTCAAAATGGCCGCCAACGGCCCATGCGGCGGGGCGGAGATGTCCCGGCGCCCCTACGGCTGATTCGGGGAGGCAGCGGGCGGCACATTGCCCAACTCAGCTGCCCAAACTTCTGACCCCACCCCAGGGGTCCGATGACATCCCTGGGGGGCTCCTGGGGGACGCCTTACCACTGGGGCTCACGGAGCTCTCCCCAGCACGTCCGCCATCTTTGGAGCCGGCAAAAAAAAAAAAGGTTGCCTTTTTCACCTTATTTTGATATAGCCATATTTTAAAAGATGTTATAGCTTTCTGTATCTTTGTACAACATACTTCTGAGTTTTCAAAAGCAATTAGTACAAATTGCTAATAGTACTAAATAAATAAATAAATTGTTTAAATAAATAAATAAAAACTAAATAATAATTCATTGCATTAGAAATATTTCATACACAATATTTTGTCTTAAATTAAATGTGCTTAACAATTATGTTAATTATTAAGATGTAGCACTTTATTCTGGAAAAAATAAAGTCTCTCTTGAGTTAAATTGATGACCACAGATGCCCAGGAAACAGTGGGAGGCTGAAGGAAACAAGACAGAATTGAAAAACATGCAAGAAGTATTTTAATGCAATTATGAAAAAGTGAACTTAGTTTTGTGATGTTGCAATGGATCGTCTTGGCATTGTGAATGTTAATGGATTCTTATGCTGATGATAACTGGATTGTATCCATATTGCTTTCTTAGCAACAATATGAAAGTGGTTTGCCATTTTTTTTTAATCTGTGATTTTTTGTTTCTTTATCTATTTTGTCTTCTTAGCTTAGTTTACTGTCTTGAGATTTCTGGATAAATTCCTGTCCAAACCTTATATTTTTAAGCTTGCTAGCTGCTTCCATTTGCTATAGGAAAGATAAATAATTAATATATACTGGCATCATTAAAACTCCCAACTGGCTTATATAGATATACATGCTGGAAATGATAAGATTACTTCAAAGTTTCATGGCAGCGCACAACAAAGCAGGTTTTTAAGGTGATGCCAGGCTTCTCAATGTAACAAAAAATCTTGTCAAGATACTGGAAACTTAATAAACAGCTTAAAAGTAAGATTACACTTAATTCTAAATAAGTGATTTATTTTGTCAAAATAGGTTTGCTTTTGCATTCTTTTGAAACCAATATCTTTTATCAAAACCAATGCCATGGTTTTGATAAGATTCCACTAAATACATACTACTGTAATAATTGGGAGACAATGGGTGCTTTTACTTACTGAAAGTGGTAGTTATTTGGATACAGAAATATCCATGTGTCACTTTTATATGTATGTATTATCAGTGGTGGGATTCAAATATGTGAACAACCGGTTCTCTGTGTGGATGCCACTTCCGGAAGTCCATTCTGGGCCTGGGCAACAAAAAATTAGCTACTGGTTCTGCAGAAGTGGTGCAGACTGGCTGAATCCCACCACTGCATATTATACATATGTATTATATGTATTTATATATAGTAATTATTCAGTAAAGGTAGGCATAATAAAGACATAATTTGTATATAATTTTTATTGGTAAAATTGAGACATAGTCCTAACTAAGAGATTGCTACTTACACTAATATTTCTAGTATGATATATTTACTAATTTATTTCTTCTTTTTTTTTATCTGTGATTTATCTGTGATCAGGCACATAGTTATTTCTCCTGTTAAGGAAGTATACATAAATGTATACAAGAAAGCAAATGGAAAATAAATATTTTGGCCTTTTCTCCATGTTTTGGAACATTTCCTTTTTGGGGTCTTCAGCGGGCCACATGGATACTGAATTTCCAAGAATGACAAGTCAGAGTTTAGAAAAAAAATAAAAGTACATGGGCAACTGGTTTTAGCACATATACTGTACAGTTAATTTTGTCAATTTTATAAAATTTACCTTCATTGTTATGTCATGTTGTTTTGCTGCTGAAATCATACATTTCTTTAAAAGTTACAATTCCAGTGGATATTTAAAAGCTGAAAAAGTTCTATAGGCTCAAATCTGACTTTAAGTAATTACTAAGACAAGCCGGTCATATTGTTCAAAAGGAGTTGCCAGGCCTAAAGTTCTTGCAAAGCCCCTTTCAAAACGTTGGACTGTATAAAATTACATTGATGTGACAGCTGCTAATTTAGTGCTGTGTAGAAGGTTTTTTCCATCTGTTCACTCTTGCAAGTTTTGAAAGGTTTCTTTTTCTTTGCATGTCATCTCTTTCCCCCATTTATGTATATATTCTTTAAATTATTTTTATGCCTGTGTTTTGCTTTTTAGTATGAAATGACAAATCTTAAATACTGGACTACACTTTCTAATTACGAATGTGAATTATTTTTATTTAGACTAAATAGAATGATTGATATGAGGATGAAGAGTTTGATGTACATGCATTGTCGCTGTTTTTCTATCACTAACTTATTACGGTGACTCCTGAGAGACCTTCAAAAGTTGTTACCAAGTCAAAAAAAAAAATTATGTGACAGAAGGAGAAATTGACTACACAAATGACTTGGATAATTGTTATATAACTGTAGTTATTTGTATTAAAATATATATGAAAGCAAAGTGAGTACAACTTTTGGGTGCCCCTACTCTCACTTAGGGGACGCGGTGGCTCAGTGGGTTAGGACGCTGAGCTTGTTGATCAGAAGGTCGGCAGTTTGACGGGTCGAATCCCGAGTGCCACGTAACAGAGTGAGCGCCTGTTACTCGTCCCAGCTTCTGCCAACCTAGCAGTTCGAAAGCACGTAAAAATGCAAGTAGAAAAATAGGGACCACTACGGTGGGAAGGTAACAGCGTTCCGTGCGCCTTTGGTGTCTAGTCATGCCGGCCACATGACCACGGAGACGTCCTCGGACAAGCGCTGGCTCTTCGGCTTTGAAACGGAGATGAGCACCAGCCCCTAGAGTTGGAAACGACTAGCACGCATGTGCAGGGGAACCTTTACCTTTACTCTCACTTAAGGGACGTGGTGGCTCAGTGGGTTAGGATGCTGAGCCTGTCGATCAGAAGGTTGGCAGTTTGGTAGGTTGAATCCTGAGTGCCGCATAACAGAGTGAGTGCCTGTTACTCGTCCCAGCTCCTGCCAACCTAGCAGTTCAAAAGCACGTAAAAATGCAAGTAGAAAAATAGGGACCACTACGGTGGGAAGGTAACAGCGTTCCATGTGCCTTTGGCATCCAGTCATGCCAGCCACATGACCACGGAGACGTCCTCGGACAAGCGCTGGCTCTTCGGCTTTGAAACAGAGATGAGCACCGGCCCCTAGAGTCGGAAACAACTAGCACGCATGTGCATGGGAACCTTTACCTTTACCTTTACTCTCATTTACCCAGAGAAGAAAAGTGCCCCTGGCATAGAAAAATATTGTGTAATCCTAATGTGAACAACCATTTTAAACTATTAATCAATTTATATTTGATGTGAGATAGTAATTTTAGAAAATGGCTTCCATAAAATAATGTGAAATTTACTCCCCAAATAAAAAATAAATCATTTTTTCTAAAGTCTGTCCAGACAGTCGTCACAATTTACATCATTAGCACAATTACATAATTATGCCAGTAACACTAACCAGTGTAATAAAGTCAGTTGTATAATCTTAATTATGTAAATTAAGATTTAACAATCATTCTGATTTAACAGACACCTTTTGTCTCAAAATGTCCGTTAAATTAAAATATTGCATATTAGGTTAATCAAAAATAGCAACTCTACTTTGCAGTCTAATTTAAAAATTTCTCAATAATTCTCAGTAATCAAAAAGCAAAAAATACGATTAAAGAAAAGAATTTCATCTGTCACTAGGAAAGATGTGTGGTGGCTCAGTGCCTTAATGATGCTGGAGATGGTTTCTACTCCTGTGGTTTGAGTCCTAGCACTGTGTGTCAGGGTGAGCTCCCGTCACTCACCTCTGTCCACCTAACAATTTAAAAACATGTTCTACGCGAATAGATAAAATAGATACTACTTCGGTGGGGGGATGAATTGCTGCTCTATGCAGTCAGTCAGATGAATGTCCTCTGAACCTTCCCAGTTACAATGCCCATTTGTGAGGCAGGCTCTTGACAGGGAGGGGACTTTGGGTGACCCTGCAGGAAGAGCTGTTTGTCTTTCTTTATGGTGCGAAGCCAGCTTGACTTCTTGTTGCGCACCATGGGGAGCCCGTGAGCATTTCCTACAACAGAGCTGGTACTTTGGCAACCATACTATTCTGCAATTGCATTGTAGTCTCCTGGATAATGTAATAATACCATATGATCAAATCATGTCATCATCATCACACTAGAAAAATAATCAGAAGGAAAGTTTGTTTTGAGAAAGTATTTCAAAGCTGATTAATTTTGTTGAAAATGTCTTTCTTGAATATTTGTTTAATATTAGAATATAAAATAAAATATATCTAAAATCACAAATGAATGTTTCCCCAATTCATTTACTTCTTAGACTCCTGTGCAGTTAAGATTCATCTTTTATTATAAGCAAAGAATCTTTTTATAATTTATTGCAGATCTGACTTGTTTTCATTACACCTTATGGAGAAGTTCTTTGAACTGAAAATGGAAAAACAATTGCATTGAAGCCAATACCTTTATGATACAGTAAAAAACAAGTCTAGTTTTTAAAAGTATTATTTATGACTAATGCCATGGCTGCTCTGTTTTAGATATTTTGGGATTCTGATTGTACATGACATCTGATTGACAAACAAATAATATTCTTCTATAGATTGTTAAGGCACATACACTACCAGAGTGGCTATCTGTCATCATAAAAAGCCATATATCACCATCAGAATTAAATTATACTGATGAGATTGCTTCAGTTACAAAGTGGCTATTTTTCATGAACTATTCATTTTGGCAAGGAGATAGAAAATCATGTATTTGAAGCAAATTGTTACTGATGTCTGCTGAATATTCCTTGTGTGCCTTGGGCCCCCAAGCAACCATTAAAAGGTCACTTGATGAATTTAAAATAGAAAAATATTAATATCATGTACTTTTTATGAGAAATAACTTCAATATCAGTGCCATATACATATAAAAGTCCAGAAATGTGCAATCCAAACCTAGATTTATGAAATTTTATGTATGAACTACAGCAGTAATATAATTTTAAGGCAATTTCAAAGAGGTCCACTTGCAGATTTTTCAGTTAGATGCATATTTTATCTACCGGTAATCATTGGGTAAAGGAAGAAAGTGCATAGGAGAGGTTAGGAGTCAGTGGGGAATTCTTTCAATGGAGATACATAAATAGTGGAGTCCCTCAAGCATTAATACTGGGGCTATGGCCTTTCATCTGATTCATCAGTGATACAGAACTAGGACTGAGCAATGTGCCTACCAGGTTTTTGATTGCATCAAACTGTGGGCTTTAGTTAAAAATAAATGGGACGTGGTAGAATTTCTAAAGGATATATCTAGTCTGGAAAACAGAAATTCAAACTGAGTATGAGATTAGAAGTAAGTTTAAATTAATTCATCTGGCTCTATAAATAGCTTTAACTACAAATATCTTTTTCCATATAAGTTTAAGAATAATAATAACTACAACAAAGTTAGAACAGAAAAAGTGAAAAAGAAACCAACTTGAAAAAAACTTAAAAATGTAATTAGAAAAGAAAATGGAAAAGATCTGTCAATTTCATTAATCACTCCTTCCTAGTGGATAGTGCTGAATCTTTCCATCTTTTGCAAAAAATAATCTTGCTGCAGTAATCATGAAATAATCTTCCATGACTTCTAACTTTGTATACATCAGTCTTAAACAGAATAGTGCTGGTTTCAACTAAATATAAACATGTAAAAGCCTCTGTATCAATGTATGTATTTGAGTCTTAATTTTTAGCTGTTTTGCATATCTAACAAGAATGATAGAGTGTCATTTCAGGTTGTCCCCATTACTACAAATGTATTCTTGTATAAATTGGTACTGACTGAGAAGAAATTTTGAAGTAATGATAAGCAGTAAAATGAAACTTGACTGCTATGAAAAATGTGAAAAACATGTTGTGGATTACTAGGATAGAACTAAGTACAGTATTGGCTACTTCCAATATGTTATTTGCTGTATCATATAAAATGCTAAAACAAGAATCTTTGTTCAATAAAGAGTATATGCTTGATGATGTATGGTAGATGGCTTCCATTTGTTTCTTTGTACCAGTAGAAAATCTAGAATGTTAGGAAATATTTGAGAATTGCTATTAATTGGTGTCAATTATGGAAAGTTTTATAGGATATATTCAAGCCTTACATGGATTGCTCTCATGGTTTACCTGGAAATAGTGAATATGAATTTGCATATATTATGAAACTGGTTCATTGTGGCTTTCTAGTAAGCTTCCTTGCTAATGTGAAGGAAGAAGGAAAGATTTAGCTGTCTACATGCTGTATGTATGTGTGTGTGTGTATGAATGTGTCCATGTGTGTTTGTGTGTGTGTATGCATACAAAGACATTATGAAACATTATTTGCTTTATTTTATTTTCATTGGCTAGAAATATTCAACATATTTGAATGGAGGAGTGACATATTTATGTGCATTCATTTGTGACTAGATTATTTTGATTTGGAGACATGTTTTGTTTTTGTTTCAAGAGGAACAGAAGACAAATGAAATGGTAAATTAATTTCTCCCTTTAAACTTTAGCTCCACTGTCAAATACCTATGGCAGGAAACAATCTGGTTTCTTATTAAATGAGTCCTTTATTCCAGCTGTTCTATTTTATCAGTAATATCAGGATGGAGATATTACATATTAAAAAGATGTGATAAAATGAAGCCTATATACAGTAGCTCTCTTTTTTAATTTTGGAATAGCTTGAATGGCCTCTGAATATGAGCACTACTTAGTATTTTAAATAGAAAGATGCATTAAGTAGGGTAACAACCCCATAGAGGAATTGCTGATGTTGATCATGGCATAGAGGATCATTGTAGAATGGGATTTTACATAACTGTGTGAGACTAGGCCGTGAAGTGCATATTAAGAAACAGAAAATAATTAACAATAATCAGCATCTAGTGCACACAGTCCTTGAATGTGGACTGTGAAGAAAAGAATAAAAAATTTGGTTGATTGCTTAGAAGCAGTTTCAGCAAGATCTAATTGGAATGGCCAGTGTTCACTAGAAAAGTCCTTCTGCAATGTTCATCAGAAAAGTCCCTCTATCTTCTCCCTTAGCTATGTCTTAACAGAACCAAATGCTTTAAGATGGTGGGTTGGCCAATCCATTTCACCCAAAAGTTCAGAATTTGTGACTCTTCTTCCTTTTCCTTCCAGAGAAGTTAAACAGCAGTGTCCCTCAGATTCAAATTTTAGCCAGTAGATATTTTGAATAGCAGTTTCAATTTAAATTTGTTTTGAGGAAACTTAATTATGCTAGTATCTAAAATATACATATAGCAAAGCACCCCCTGTTCATTCAGTGGATCACCCTTGCTGGCAAAAATGCAAGATGGAATGGCAATTGGCTGAAGTTATTTACCAAAACTGGCAAAGGAAGACCATACTTTATGTGTATTTTTCCAATCCTCAGCCACACCCTTTAACACAATTTAATGTCAACACTAAAGTTAATAAAAATAATTTATCTCACTGATTTCAAAACAAGAACTACTGTCCCATTTAATTTACCACAATAAGAGTATGAGATGTAATTAAGCACCAATCAAGGCAACCAACCACCACAGATTGGTTAGATTAAAAGGTGTGTGGTATGGATTTATATGTTTCTGGCATTATTATTTTTTTCACAGTATGTATCTGAATTTTTATAATCAACAAACAATTACACATATAGTTTATATTATTATTTCTGTTTTAAAGGTACATGACATTATATGGTCGAATTTGGATCACTTCACACTATATCTGTATAGTTAGTTACAACTACTAAAATTATCTAAACCTTGCAAGTCCAAAAGATATAATACAACCTGAGTTGTTTTAAAAATAAAATCACTAGACACTTATTATTATCTTGCAATATTGGCTAGCTTTCATGAAAAGGTGGGCTGGTAACATCACTGTTTCCTGGGAGACACCTGCATGGGAGGTCTTTTCATGTTCCCATTAATATGCCTACCAAAGTGGTACCTATCTATCTACTTGCAACTGCACACTTTTGAACTTCTTTATCTCCAGGAGCTGGACTGAATGACGGAAGCTCACCCTTCACACAGCAGTGCTCAGGTCTCAAATGCAAGCTTGCTGATCATCAACCCAGCATCCTAACCACAGAGGAAAACAATATGATACCTTGCAATATTTAAATATATTTATAGAGACTGCCTTGAACCTAGAATGGTGATCCATGGCATATCACATTAGATTTCTAGAGAGGTATTAAACACAATCCCAGGTCTCCTTGATTAATTGGAATTGTGTATTCAGATATTTCAGCTTGCTTGCATTTACACAAATAGCTGGATGACAATTACTTTCCTGGAAGAGAGGAAAGTAATTGTTGACTGCTGAAGGGAAAAATCCAAAGAGGAAAAATAGTTTGACATATTGCTTGGAATAAAAATATTTACTTCTGGCTAGGGATACACTATGTACATAGCCTTTATTTTTGCATTGTTAGTTTATCATGAAGATAAAAATCTCCTTCCATTTGATCTATCAGTGGCAGTCATTGATGAACACTTGCAGTTTAATAGGGCACTTTTTTCTGGCACAGTTCATTCTTTTTGACAGTTGTTAGGATAAATTCCAGCTAAACAAGTAGAAATGTTTCATCAGCATTATTCAGATGCAGAGGAAAAAGCCCCTTGGTAACACAGTGTATTTTAATAACCAGTTGTTAACTTACAGGCCTGACAAATATGCATTCATAGAAGAGGAGTGGCAGGATGTAGAAGTACTGGTTAAGAAAAGATGCCCATTTCTCTGTGTTCAGTGGCATTAATTGTAACCTTCCTTTTAGATCTACTTGAAAGGTATAAGGGCAAATAGATGACTCTTCTGTAAAATACTGCAACCATTTTTAAAATATCTTTCTTGTGCATAATTTTTCTCAGGTCTATATAGGAAGTGAGTAAATCTGTGGGATGCAATTCTGTACAAAATATGCAATTTTTATTTAAGGCTGTAATGGTAATTTTGCTAAAGGAATATTCTGAAATACAAACGGTCATTTCTGTGGTTCCAGAGATGAATATATCATCTGTAATAATTCCAAACATAGCGTAATAATGACATTCAGAGACCATTGCTGAATCACTCTAAAAATCTATTTAGTCAGTTGCCTTTTTAAAGACAATTATAGAAATCACTTATCAAGGCAACTGGATTTCAGAACTTAGGATATTTTTTGTAGCTGTTTATATATCTAAAAATCACATGATTTTTCCTAATTACCGTATTTTCCGGCGTATAAAGACGACCCCCTACTTTTAAGAAGTTTTTCAAGGTTTTGTCTTATACGCCGGAAAATACTTACATGCCCTGCCCGTCGCAGAGGAGGCGAAGGCCCGACTGGCCCCGCCGGCCCTCCCGCTGCTCCCGCGCTTCTGCCGGCCCCCGAGGCGCAGCGTTTCCCGGGCAGCAGGCAGCGCCGGAGGGTAGCCGCCACCCCGCCATGGCCGGCGCCCCTCCTGCTTCCCCCCCAGGCCTTGAACTTCTCCCATTGGGCGCAGGGCGGGGCAGCTCCGCCCGCAGCCTCTTTTTTAGAACTCGTGCGCTTCCCTCTCACTGTCGGCCGAGGTGCGCTCGGCCCGGGCTCCCGGTCCCTCTTCCCGGCCGGCTTCCTGCCCTGCCCCTCATGGAGCTGGACTGGGTGTGCAGCCTCTCGGTGTGGCTGCTTTTCCTGGGCAGCCTGGCGGTGTGGCTCCTCCTCCTTCCCCCCTCCCGCCGCCCTCTCGCCTCACGAAATGGCCTCTTAGTCCGGCGCGCAGCTCCGATCCCGGCTGCCTGCTGGCTCGTCTCAGTTGCGCTGATGCGCCCGAGCGGCTGCTTCTCCCGTCCTCGGCGGCTCGCACTCCTAGTTGCAGCGCATTGGAGTAAGCGCCGTCAGAGGCTGCTCTTCGGTCACCCGCCGGGAAACTTGCCAAACCGGGAGAGCGACTGCTGCGCCCACGCCCTGCCTGGGACGCCGCGCCTGCCTGCCTCTTAAAGTGCCCACCCTGCATCCCTCTGGCCAAGGCAAAGGCGGCTGATGAGGACACTGACCTCGCTCCACAGGCGGCGGGAAGAGCTGCCACGTCTGGGGACTCCTACTCCTCCTCCTTCCCCCCTCCCGCCGCCCTCTCGCCTCACGAAACGGCCTCTTAGTCCGGCGCGCAGCTCCGATCCCGGCCACCAGGCTGGCTCGTCTCCGACAGCACCACCCGGCGGAAGCGCATCCCCGCGGGGGGGGAGAGCGGTGCTGGTGACAGGTGAGTCCGGCGGGCGCGAGGCCCTTCCCTCGGGCCAAGAGCCAACGGGCAGCGCCGCCTTCGCGTGGGGAGAGCCGCCCGACGCTCCCGCCCAGCTGTGTCCCGGAGCCGCGCCGTATAAGACGACCCGGCGTATAAGACGACCCCCCAACTTTTGAGAAGATTTTCAGGGGTTCAAAAGTCATCTTATACGCCGGAAAATACGGCATAAGTTTAAAACCAGCTAAAAACTATATTCTATAATAGTAATTTCCACATATTGGCAATTGTCATTGGGTTGGTTGCTGAATCCTGATGTACTTTTTGTAGCGTGATGTGTTTTTGGTCTGAGCACATGGATCCAGAGGCAAAAAGGTATCCAGTGCAGCTCCCACAACAAAGGTTCTACTTAAACCATTCTTTGGGTGCCCAAAATTGCTTATGTAGCTGCATTGTATGTATCAGCTGAAGCTTTTGAATATTCCTCAAGGATATCCCCATTTATGGTGCACTGCAGTAGTCCATATGGGAAATAACTAGGGAATGACTGAGAGAAGTCCTCCCTGAATCAGGAAGGGACATAATTGTCACACCATCCAAAGTTTGGCAAATCATGCATCGATAATTTCACTGAATTAGGCTAGCGCAATGCAAAACAAAGCCTATAACCAAGTGAGACAAGTGTTAAGAAAAAGAAAAGGGCACCTGCTTTGTTTGAATGAGTAAAATGTACCCTAAATTACTCATTTCCACTCCCCATTTAAGCTCCATGCAGAACAGTTACTAGTGACTGCATGAAAATTTAACAGAATTTGGCCTTAGCTGAAACTAAAACATTCACAAAATTGAAGTTAAGTATATGAAGGCCTCTCCTAAATATTCAAAACCTGAACTGTAGAACATAAGAGAGACCCAGTTTGTATAGTGGTTAAGGTATCAGGCTAGAAACAGGAGACTGTGAGTTCCAGTTCTGTTTCAGGCACAAAGGCAGTTGAGTGACCTTGAGACAATTACTCTCTCTCAGCCCTAGGAAACAGGCAGTGGCAAGCTATTATCAAAATCTTGCCAAAAAAATGGCATCGATCAGTCCAGGTAGTTCCAGGAGTCAACACTGCCTCAAATGTGACAAAACAAAAAAACAACAACCTTAATAGGAAAAATATTTTGGAAACTTATGGTTTCTACACGCAGCAAAGCAGTTGAGGGATTTGGGACTCTGAGTCCTCCAGCTGAGTTTCTTCCTGTTAGGGGACCCTAAATGGGCCAGAGGCCGCCCTGGAGAGGTGGCAATGAAAGAAGGAAGTCCCAGGGACCTAGGAGAGATGGTGGTTGACCCGATCAGTCCAGGAGAAGCCTTCCAGAAACCAACAGGAGAAAGGCTAGCCTAACTCCAGAGTCTAGCCCAAGCTGTAAGCAACAGAAGTCAAAAAGCACTATTTTAAGCTGATCGTAAACAGTGTACTTGAATCTTGGTAAGAACATTGATTTTCTCCATCCTACCTACTTTCCTGAAGGGGAGAAACTCCCAAGAAGCACAAAAAAAACAAACCTCCAAGAGTGAAGGAAGTTGGGTTTCCCCCCACCCTTTTGCAACTGGAATCGGTGAATTTAACCTTTCATGCAGAAATAAAATCTGAAAAATGAACCAGTGCTGACACCTACTGGTGGATGAGGATTATGACAGTCATGGTAAAATCGGGGGGGGGGGGACTAATCTTTTCCTGTGACCTTCAAAGCTTTAACAAATAGAGAACAGCTGTGTAGATAAAGTGAGACTTACAAACCTGAGGGAACAAAAACAAAACAACAAAAAAAGAACTTTTTTTAATTCCCTGGACCTCAAGTATTTATTCAATTCTGACTCCAAAGCTATTTCCAAAGTGATGGTGGGGGAAAATCTGGACAGTTGGTCATCATGGCAAATCAGAGATTTATAGGAAATACTTATCAAGAAAAAGTGAATATTTTTCAAGAGGAGATATATGTTAAGCTGTAACTAATTCAAAGAATGATCTCAAATCACAAAGAAATTCAGAATAACTTTGAAAATATAAATCAACTCATCTCCAATTCAATTTTATGCCAAAAAACCCTCAGGAAAATACAGCAGAGAAGGAACAGACAAAACAGATGGCTGAACATAAATTTGAGGATAGAGACTTGAAGATGGAATTCTACAAAACAAAAGAGTATGATCTAATTCAAGTGGAAAAAATTACAAGAAATACTAGATTTGGAAAAGACAACTTATATTTCAACACTATAAAATAAACTTGAGGACAAGAAAAAAGACTGGACAAAATGTTCTACAGAGATATCAGAAAAAACACCAGAACTGGAGAGACAAAAAGCAACAAGAGAAGCAGAGAGAAAAAGAAGGGAAAAGATTCCCAATAAAAACGAGTGGGCAAATGCCCCTAACAAAGATACTGATTTACTTTTTATATCTACAGCAACATGTATGAACATACGGAAAAACCTTTTGATTCAGCAAAATACATTGATTAAGAAAGATACTTGGCAAAGGAAAAAGACTAAGGTAGAAACCAAGAAAATAGATGATGGGACTTATCAGAATAATACTTAAAAAGAAAACATTTGTTTGAATATGGTTAAAGAAATAGAAAAATTTTGGAATATACTATTCTAAGAGGGATGAATTCTCTAAACAATAGCAGGATCTATGATAAGGCAACCAGAATGATTGAATAGAAAAGAAATATTATACTAATATGGTTATTATTTTTAGGAATATTGGGGAAAAATATATATTCAATTGTTATTTATCAAAACAATAAAAATTGTATTAACTCAATGCTTGTGAAAGAAGATATTTTGGGGAAAGAGGAAATCAACTAAAATTAATATGTGAAATATGGATTATAGAAATTAATTGTTAATGATAGTTTTACAAATGTAACCCAGAAACACACTGTTCACCAATTATTGAGTGATTTATGTTTTTTAAAAAATCAATAAAATATATATTTTAAAAATATAGCTATATTATCTTACATTATTAATCTGTGGTTTATGTACTATGCTAGAAGCTATTCTATTTGGGAATGTGAAGTTCTAGAAATCCATGTTAAAAATTACTGTATAAGAAAGGCTGTTGCCAATATAAAACCTAAAATTTACTTTAGATATTTGTATATGATTAGGAATTGAGACTTTGGACAAAGGATCTTCTCATGTCAATCTTCCAATTATGGATGATTATTGTCTCAAGGTTGACAGATTGCAGTCAACCAGTTTATCCAATGTTGAATCTGTGAGCAATTATGGACTTTGGTGCTGAATGCCATCCTATTTTATATGAACTTGCTATCAAGTAATGAAGGTACAAATATTGCCAATGGGAAACTTTCTGCCAAAATTGCTTTCTGTCAAAAGCATAGTTGTGCCATAATCAGAATAAGACCTGTTAAAAATGTTATGTTGTAACCTAGTCATCGTCCCAGTTCTTTGAAACTGACACAATGTATCAAGTTTTTATCTGCACTAAACTGGAAAAGTTAGGAAAATTGGATTTAAAAAAAGTTTCCCAGTTATTAAGGGACAATAAAAATATTAGTGAACTTCTTTTAAATGAAAATTAGGCCATACAAAACTGTAGGTAAAGATAAAATAAATAATATTTTCAAGAAATAGTTCCTTATTTTCATATGAAACAGTTGGAGATCCAAGGAAAATATCCAAGTTCACAAGCTGTGAAGCTCTTGATTTTGAGCCACATAAGTCAAGCTAGATATTGATAACAGGCAAGCAGTAGTTTTCAATTGTATATAGTCTTACAATTACACTTAAAAAAAGTGTACCGGTAATTCTTTTGAATAAAAAATATGTCATGAAGAAGGATAATCTCTTTTAACATATAACTTTATGTTATATATGTTGGACTTATCTTTGTGCGTGTTTTCTGAATGTGGATATCAGGGATTGAGTCAGCCATTGCCATTGTTCCCTGGTGGCGCAGAATTAGAATGCTATATTGCAGGCAAATTCTGCCCACAGCCTGGAGTTCGATCCTGATGAGCTCAAGATTAACTCAGCTTTTCTTTCCTCTGAGGTCAGTAAAATTAGGACCCAGATTGTTGGGAGCAACATGTTGACATTGTAAACTGCTCAGAGTGTGCTTTAAAGCAGCATGGGGTGGTATAGAAATCTAAGTGCTATTGGTGCTGCTATTGCAACAGGATAGGGGATAGACTCAGTTTGTGATAAGAGCTTGGATATGTTTATGGAAATTGAATGTGATAGATATGCCTTAATCAGAAGGACAGAGCATACTGACATGAACAATTATTTCAGTTTAACTTCTTAACTAGAGAAAAATTAGAGGAGGGGCAGGACCTACCGAGTTGTTAATTACTTTGCATGAACATTATTCATACAAATACAAATCCTGAGGTACTAGATGGAAAATTTGGAGAAATAGTTAAAAGCAATGTTTTCTAGTTGCCATATAGACTGGATTTCATATTTTAGAGGAGATATAGTTGCATATATCACAGCAGAGAATTTTTTTAGATAAATACTGCATTGATTTTTGGAAGCAGTACTATAGACATTTGAAAAATGATTCAGAGAAGAGCACCAGACATCCATCTGAGTCTGAAAAAAAATTGCAGCTCTTTTAACAGACATATTGTGTCAATTCCATAAACCAACCACAACTTTTTTTTCCTTTCAAGCTCACACAGAGGCTCGAATATGTTACATTGTTTCAAACAATAGCAGGGGGAAAAAACTACGATTATAGGAAATCCAAAACATTTCTTCCAAATAATTTTCAAAATAGGCATAGCCCTAATGGATAAATTTTGATCTGAAATGCCAACATTTTATTTCTATCGAGCCAATAGCACCCTCTGGAGAATAGAAATTGCTTGAAACAAATACTTTTTGAATAATCTAGATAAAACCACATCACTTTACACATAATCATCAAAGAATATGACTTTAAGCAAGGAGATCAGTCTGAAACTCATATAAACAATAAATTGAAAAAATTTACTACTTTTGGATAAACCACTTTTGTTTACATATTAACTGGAATCTAGAGTATAGATTAAATTATATATTTACAAATTAAATAATCTGGAATCTTGCCTCATTTATAGCTTGAATGGATTCAGAATTGGGCTGAAAGGTAGCTACTACTGTGTGCAAGTATATCACTCACTATCCGTGATGGTTACAAAATCATTTTTCAGCCAATTCTAGTAGTATCCCTATAATTTCATTTAACTTAATGTTCAAAATGAAATTCTATACCTGCTTACAGAAATTATTCATTTTTTTCTTTAATTGTGTACAATTTTATTTATCCTTATGGCTAGGAAAACATGACTTTTTCTATTTTGTTTTACATATTTTCTCTTATACCTATTAATTTGTAGAAATAAGACAGTTATAATAAAATAAATTTAAAAAACAGTTATCATATGACAGTCTGAATCTATACTGTATAGCAAATTCATTCACACACACAGCAGTATACATGGATTCATATTTAACAAGCACTGTTCTTACATGCTAAATTTATTTATCATGTAAGAGCGATAGTGATTTTTAACTGGTTTTGTTGTGGCTGCTGCTGTTTTGAATTTAAGTCCTATAACTGATTTAGTAATTTAAATAAGGTTTTCTTTCATTTTTATTAAAAGAAAAAAAAGACAGCAAAGAAATGTCTTTTGGAACAAATCCAGCTGCAAAAGATGAAGAAACCTAGAATTATCCCCTTTTACTTTCACCTTGAGGTAAAGAAATGATAGGGCAAAGAGATAAGAGATAAGATAAGAGTGCAAAGAGATAAGAGATAGTGAAAAGAGATAAGTTTATGTTATAATGACAGAACTTTATTATAATAATAAAATATTTCCATTGCAATGCATTATCCAGATTTTTTACATGTCAGAATTAAGATGGGAAAGAGATTGTTTCTATCAATGGCAGGCTTGGATCTGCTTAAACACATATCACAGAAAACGGCTTCTACATCTTGCTTGGTCAAAACTTTAGAAATACCAGTCCTTTTCTTTGTTCCCTTAACCCATTTCTAAGTATTTTGTGTCTGGTTCTTAATCTCCACTTTGCACGTGCATAAATTTAAGGATGTTTTCATACATACATACATACATACATACATACATGGCTTTTTTTCTCATAGAACGCTCAGAACGGAGTTCCGGCACCTTTTTTGGATGGAACCTTGTAGGGTAGGCAAGGTGGGTTGTATGACATGTATGAGTTCTGGCACCTTTTTCTTTTACAAAAAAAGCACTGCATACATGCACACATATATACACATATATACATACATATACATACACACACACACACACATATATATTATGTATGTATAAGTGTGTCTGTGTGTAGAGAGAGAAATCTGAAACAAGTGTTTCTTACAAACTGATGTTGAAAAGAAGTAATTTCAAAAGCATTCAGCTTTCCAACAGTCTGTTCAATCACACAGCATGGCAAAGAAATGACATCTAAGCTATGTTTTTTCTTTGCTATTTCTTTACCTTCCTGATTCACAGCATTGTTGACCTTTTAAAGATTTTCTTTATATCTTCTCCATGGTCACATTAAAGCAACATCAAAACACAATGGATCATGATTATGCTTTATCCAGGGCTTCCTAAAAAAATGAAGAAGAAGAAAAAGGAGGAGGAGGAGGAGGAGGAGAAAGGGGAGGAGGAGGAGGAGGAGGAGGAGGGGAAAAAGTGTAGACACTCACGAGGTTCAGGGGTGTGTTGATAACTGCAGTACTAGAATAGAATAGAATAGAATAGAATAGAATAGAATAGAATAGAATAGAATAGAATAGAATAGAATAGAATAGAATAGAATAGAATAGAATAGAATAGAATAGAATAGAATAGGACTTGGAGGTCTTCTAGTCCAGCCCCCTGCTCAAGCAGGAGAATCTATATCATCTCAGACAAGTGACTGTCTAGCCTCTTCTTTAAAATCTCCAGTGATGGAGCGCCCACGATTTCTGGGGGCAAGCTATTCGACTGGTTAATTATCCTCACTGTCAGGAAGTTTCTCTTTAATTCCAGGTTGCTTCTCTCTTTGATCAGTTTCCAACATTGTTCCTTGTCCTATCCTCTGGCGCTTTGGTGAATAACATGACCCCCTCTTCTTTGTGGCAGCCCCTCAGATACTGGAACACTGCTATCATATCTCCCCTATTTCTTCTTTTCTTTAGACTAGCCCAGGGGTCAGCAACCTGAAACAGTGAAAGAGCCACTTGGAACCAGTTGCCTCACAAAAGGAAAAACTGGGAGCCACAAAAAATGTGTGCGCATGCGCGTACATGCGTGCATGTGCAGAACAGGGTTTGACTGAAGAATGGAGCCAAGGCGAGATATGCACCTACGCTGCATATTTGAATTGATTGGTTGAACTTTTTTTAGTCCCACTTATTTTTTTTTTTTTTGGACTGCACATGGCAGAGGACTGGGAGCCGCAAGAGACGGCTGAAAGAGCCACATGTGGCTCCGGAGCCACGGGTTGCAGACCTGTGGACTAGCCAAACCCAAGTCCTGCAGCCATTCTTCGTATGTTTTAGTCTCCAGACCTTTCATCTTAGTTGCTCTTCTCTGAATTTTTTCCAAACTCTCAACATCTTTTTTGTGATATGGTGACCACAAATGGCTGCAGTATTCCAGGTATGGTCTTACTAGGGTTTTATAAAGCTGTACTAATAACTCACATGATCTTGATTCTATGCCTCTGTTTATACAACCCAGAATTGTATTAGCTTTTTTGGCTGCTGTTGCACAAAAATCAGAAGTAGAGTCAGTGTCTCAGGACAGTTCATATTTAGAGATATCGGACAGGAGGAAGCATGACAGAAGGCCAAAATGAAAGCTAAAAAGCTAAATGTGCTTGTCATTTAAGGTAGGAAACCTTCATGTCAGAATACTGCTGCTTCTAGAAATTTTAATGGAGAAAATAGTTCAGTGATATGGAGTCAGACTTCAAGCATCTGTATAAGTGATCATCAGCAAACAACCATAACAGAGCCTGCCCATTATGGCTGTATATTGTAATAGTCAGAAAATAGGTCAGTCACATGACTGATCTGATTTTACTACCTTTTTTGCAGGAGTTGTTAAATTAATCCCATGTCATTAAATGAATCTGTGGTCATTCAGTAGGCATTGTGGTTATTATGGGTATTGCCAAAACCTGGAAGTGCCTTTTTTCCCCCCAAACTCTGACAAAACATGGTCACATAACCATGAGATGCTGCAAACAATTATAAATATGGTTATGTTGCCAAATGCCCAAAGTTTGGTCACACAATTGTGAAGGGGCTCAATTGTCAGAACTTCAAGCCATAAGCCCCCTTTTTCGGGTTGGTTGTAACTTTAAATGGTTGCTAAACAATTGGCTGTAAGTTGATGACTACCGGTGTCATTTCATTTATATTTCTGTATAATCACATTCATACATCCAATAACTAGCCATCAAGTGTTCTGTATATAATTTTCACAGGCTTGTGACATGATCACAGAACTATTGTTGAAGTGGCAAGGGCATTATTGACCAAGTCAATTTGTGTGGAAATTGCCTCATAATCCAGCTCTGGTTCACTATTTCCTGCTGTGGCAGATATATTTTGCTCTACCTTTCTTGGAAAGAAACAAGACCCATGTTGCTTATTTGATCAAATTTAACATTTGCATTTTATTTCATTTCTATATGTATCATGTTTGAAAGTTAACTAGTGGAGAAAGTTGCCTGCTAATCTCATCAGGTATGTTCTAATTTCTTTTTCCCCCCTTTATTAGAGACTGCTGTGACTGCAAATGTTAAGTTCAGGTAAGAATTTCCAAACAACTGTAGTCTGTTAAAAGGAAGATGTCTCCTACAAACTAGAGAATTTTCTCTGTGTAAAAATAAATTTTCTACAAGCTACCAAGACAACCCAATGCTTGTACAATTTTCTAATCCCACAGCTTGATATTTCCTGGCATTGGTTGTGCTTTGTCTGAAGTATTGACAGATTAATAGGTCTTTAAAACATACAGGAGAGTTTCAGATGTCATGTAAAGGAAGAGAGGGCAAAAGGTCATTCTTTAAATGGCTGCACATTAAGGTGCTCTTATAAAGAAGTGAAAGAGCTCTTTATGGATCTCTGGTCTTTGTGTATAATACACAGGGGAACAGGTTGATTGCCTGAAGCATCCGTGCCATCACCTTATATGGAGGGAAGAGCTTTCCTCTCAGCACCAGTTGTTTTTTTTCAGCTTCACCTATCATAATACCAGATGATGACAACACATGGTACAACATTCCTTGTAGCAGTCACCCTCCTTGACCATCAAATTTTGACCTGGCCCTGATTAGTCTTCTAACTGGCCTAGTTTGCTCAGCCAAGGCTTGTTTCAATTGCTTGTTTTATTTGTAGAAGGGACAAGGAAGGGAGAAAACGTACATATCTAGCTCTAAATGGATGGATGGGAGAGAGAAGTCTTGGAGGTAATCTTTTTAAAACATAAAAATAAAAGTCTCCATTGAATGTCTCTACAAATGTATCTAGCGAAGCAGCAATGCTTTCATTACCAGAATACACAGACAATGATAAATGGAAAAATTAATTTTCCCCAAATAAGCAAACAGACCAAGAGATGATTTTTTTTAATCTGAAAAATGTGGCTGATTCATAAAGTAAAGAGATTGTGCAGGGGCGAGAGATTAACTTTCTATCTAACTAAAAACCATCATCTACTAAACTAAACTGAATCAAAACTGTAAATAAGAAACCTCATAAATAAACAATAAAATAATAAACTGGGATACAGATTGTTTCAAAAGCAGATAACTGGATATACCTACCAGTACCATCAGCCATTACCATTACAACAGAAGCACCATTCCAGAGCTGAATACAATTTCTAATTCTACAGGTTGGTCTCCTGAGTGTTTAATTGCAGTCAGATCTAAAATGGCTGCCATGCCATCCTCAAATACCTACGCTTTCACAACTTCATTCCATGACCATAACTAATTTAGCCTATGTCAATAGTGGCAGGAAAAGTAGTGAAGATGTTTTTGCTATAGTGATCCATCAAGAGAATAATAAAAAAACCTCAATTTCCAGAGGCAAGACTTTTCTCAACCATGTCATCTAAAACAGAATGGTACACCTAAAATACTTCTCTTCTGAAACAGTCACATTTTAGATTGCATCCTAAGCAACATTCTTTCACCCAAACACACAGACTTTTTTTCTTGAATCAAATTGCCCCCCAAAAGTGTGTTTTGTTTCATCCCCAGACCTTTCAAAGTAGCTACTTTGGATGTGGAAGGGTTTGTATGCAGACTGTTTTGCACATTCTCATAAAACAATATTAAAGTGCATATTATTTCCATCTTGTTATTCCGAAATTGGGCAAGGGGATATGTCTTGTTATATATGGTCCATGTGTTTTTGGCCTAATGTGAAGTAGGGATTTAAAGATAATCTACAACTCAGTATTACACATGAGCTAGACCTTTGTAAGCTAATAGTAAGTCATAGTAATCAAGGCTTTGTATGACATGTTACTTCAGCTAGTAAGTGCCCCATATCTTAAAATAAAAAAAACCTCTGTAACCAAAAAAACCTCTTTATGCCCTCTCTGCCAGTAATTGAAAATAGATAAATTAATATGCAAATAATAAAATAGTTTGAACTGTGTTCCTATAATTTACCAATTTTAAACAGTATTAGTATTTCCAACATGTTACAAATTCACAGATAGAATTTATACAGCATAAGATGAAGAGGAATATGAGAAGATATGTGTCCCTTGTGTGATTTAGTACCAGACAATTTAACATAAAATGAAATAAAAAAGTTAAGGACAATATGTTCTTATACTTAAGGACAGGCCTTACTGAACATTTCCTGTACACTTCAGAAATTCGACTGCCAAATGTACACTTGACTTAATTGAGAAACTGCATTGTTACAGTTTATGTATCTATAAAAGCAAATGCCATCAAAGAGCAGCAGCCCCAAAACATTTGATTTTCTATATCAAGTGTAACTTATATACAAAATTAAATTTCTTCTGCATTCCTTTAGAAACAATGAAGATATGGATCAAGTACTATTTGATGTAATCAGCTCTGGAGGCTGACATTCAGCACTCAAAACTCCAGTGAGAATAGAGCAGTTTTTTAATATGTCTGTTTCTGATCTAAGTATGTTTTAGGACTCAGCTAGCTTATCAACCCTTTGGTGTGTTTTTTGGGTGTAATTATTTTGTCCATATCATTCCAGCTTGGATGATGATTCTCATGGGCTATCACAATTGTGCAATTCTGGAAGTCCATTTTCATGCTCATGTTCTCTATTCTTCTCCACTATTCCCTGGTTACTTCTGATGATTTTTCCCTTGTTGGAGACAGAACTGGCTCATTATGAATTTCTGTCTTTTTGCCTATGTCATCCTCACGACTTCAGCCTGGTTATTTTTTGAACAAAGATTTAGCACTCTTTTAAAAGAGTATTACATCAGTGTTCAGAAATTAGGCTGGCTATCAGATAACAGGAATAGAGGAGGGGGGCTACACCAAATGGCGGTCCCAGTATTGCTGCCTTCTGCTTCATCCACTACATAAATCCCCCATCCTAGCCCCTGTTACCTGTTAGTTGGGCAACTTGATGCCTTTACAAACTACCATTCTAAGTGTTTGCCTAAACTTCCTTATTTCACAGCACATCATACTAGGGAGAATGATAAGGATAATATCATTCAGTAGCCTTGATTTGTTTGTTCATTTTACTAGTGTTATATACTAGATTCCTTTCCCAGATATGTTTTAGTTAATTAATAGATTAAACGTTTACTTTATTGTGTATAAGTAGTCAGAGACCTGGAAGCAAGTTGGGAAAAAAAGAATTAGCAAAGTCTCAGTTAAACTCATTCTAGGATCCCTCATACACTCACATACCATAGCAAGTTTAGATCTTGGTCAATGAAATAAAAAAGAGTCTACACCAGAACGACCTTCACTATTCCTAGGTTGCTACACCAATTCTCTGGCTTTGATGTCTTTCCTGGATAAACAGTCAAACTGATTCTCCTTTAAGCTGCTCCTCATCTGACTCCTTTGAAGTGTTTTTTTTTTCTTTCTCATATTCACGATAGTAGATTTTGATGCTATGGTTTCCTTTCCCCATTGGAGGGAACTCTTGCCTCATTCTTTCTCTTGGCTCCTCAGGTCCAGGTCGATAAGGGAAATGCAAGCCTTTGCATTCTTTGCAATTCCCCCTCAATAGAACAGACCAATCAGGAATAAAATTGGCAAAAGTGTTAATTTATCCTCTTCAGCATTGGTGTGCAAATTGCTAGGTTATTGGGTCTGTTTATGTTCTCCTTTCCTTTTCACATGAAACTAGAAAGAAAGGATTTTTATTGCAGCAGGATTTGGGGCAGCTCTGATCACAGCATGATTTTTATTTCTTGGTATTTCAAGTTAGCAGAACTACTATAAAGGCAATCATGGATCATCCTCAAACTGCTTCTGAGAATTTGGAAATTGAAAGTGGTGGTAGGAAGGCAGTGCTGTGAATGGGGCAAATAGATTTAATAGGGCTACCTTCTGGTGACATTAGTAGAGTTTCAAATTCATTTTTAAGACTGAATTCCCATGAATTTTAAGGGTCTCCAACTTTCCTGAATTAATGTTGACTTTCTGAACTATCCATGTTGAAATTTGTTGAATAGTATTTTATTTACAACCCTTGGCAGTACAGCTGTTAAAACAATATTTGGTTTCTTGAATATAAAATACTTTTGGATTCTTTCACTAATGATTATTGAAAATAAGGTCTTGTTCTGTCAGGAAATAAGATTTTATGTTTTTAGTGGTACCTAACCTGAGTCGGAAGGTCGGCAGTTTGGCGGGTCGAATCCCAAGTGCTGTGTAGCAGAGTGAGCGCCTGTTACTCGTCCCAGCTTCTGCCAACCTAGCAGTTTGAAAGCATGTAAAAATGCAAGTAGAAAAATAGGGACCACTGCGGTGGGAAGGTAACAGCGTTCCATGCGCCTTTGGCGTCTAGTCATGCCAGCCACATGACCACGGAGACATCCTCGGATGAGCGCTGGCTCTTCGGCTTTGAAACGGAGATGAGCACCGGCCCCTAGAGTTGGAAACAACTAGCATGCATGTGCGGGGGAACCTTTACCTTTACCTTTAACCTGAGTATCTTTTATAGAAAGATGAATACATAAGAAGAAAAAAGAGATACATCTCAGAATATACATCTAAACACTTTAATAAACATTTATAATCAAGCCTAGTTTGGGCTGGCCTTTCTGATTAAAATCATCTTTGATTTGGCTGGGAGATCTGATTTATTTCATATCTGCCTTTAATCATGTCCCTGCCAGTACTCCTTTGCCAGTGACAAAGCTTATTTCTTCTGCCTTTCAGTATTGTTAGACCATGTTAAGAGAGAACAGTTGTTCTATTGACTCACACTCCCTCCACAGCATAAAGATCAGCCAAAGGAGAAAAGTAAAAGGAATATTAATTCAAGTCATATACAGTATGCATTTAGAGTATTTTTCATGTTAATACCTATAAAGTAAGATTGATAAGTTATTACATTTTTAGAAAACTTAAATACAAGTCCATATATTGTCTAAATATTCTACAATGATGTGTGATTTAATTTCCCTTACTTTCAGCTTTAGAACTAGATGTATATTTTTTACTTGTAGTCTGAATTAAATTCAAGTGAAATCTAAAACTATTATGAACATAATTAAACAGTAATATGTGCTTTTCCTAGTATCATGGCTGAGGCTCACTTCCTCTTTTAGTCATGATTCGATGGTATTTCCAACATTAAAATCTACAGGCATTTTGAAGCTATTGTGACATAAGTCTAATTTTGATTCTTATCTATATGCTATATTTACATTGAGTTAATCCCACATTTGAAAATAGCAGGTTAACCTTTCATTCATTCATTCTTTGGTAAGGAATTCAGATTGTACAAAATTGTAGAATGGCAATATAGTCAGCTGAAATGTATTTTGATTTCACAATTTATCTAAATAAAGTAGCAGCATCTGAAGCTCTTGAAGTATTGTTAACACTGATAGGTCTTTTGAAATCCCCCTATCTACAGTATTTTTTCAGACAAAGAATATTGTTAAATAGATATTTCCAAGAACTTTCTAATAAAGGGTTTTATAGTGGAGAGGCACAGTGTCATCTTGAACTGAAATGTGACTTTTTTCTTGTTATGAACTCACTCTATTAGCATAATGGAAAGCCTTATTCTGCAAGGTCAAGATTTAATTATCAGAACCAATGTGTTTACTGATAGCTACCTCATTCTTGTATTCATTGCTTATTCAAAATGACCATCTTGAACTGCTTGGGACCAGCTTGCTATGGGATTCTCCATTACTGACTGAGCAAGATCTTTGGAGAGACCTTACATTACAGATTACTAAGAGCTAGCTACATGGAAGTAGACCACACTTCGAAATGTACCTTCACTATCATTCTGGCAACTTCAGCTGAAATTATGTATTTGTTTTTAAGCTTTCCTTGACTGATTAGGTGTGTCAGAGTTTCCTGTTAAGCATGACAGTTAAATTCTCCTCAACTCTGTATTACATTCTATCAATATGTCTGTCATGGTTCCAAAGCTAAGATCAACAAAATCAGAACTCCGAGGCTAGAGGCTTCCTCAAAGAACATGTTTATTGGTTACAAAGAATCAGCATGATCAAAAGTGAAACCAAATCTGAAATTCCCTCCAAAGAGTTACACTATTACAAAGTCAAACTTCCCACCCCAGAGCTATGCAAACGGGTACATTCCCCAATAGAATAATTTGGCGGGCTTTCTAACAAAATGCTCAGCCCTCCAAGCTAATTGATAGAATGACCTTACTTCCCACAGGATCCAAAATTGTTTAGAGTACCAAAAATACTCTGCACCCCCTCTCTTTCTTGTGGCAACCTAGAACGAGTACAATGGCTTCAGCCAGGTTTATTGCAGAGCTGACAATGTCTGTCCCTTGATTTAAATCCTGGACATGTTCCCCCTGCCTTTTCAAGTTAATGTTTATTACCTGGTGTTTAATACATTAAATAATACATTAAATCTCTAGAAATAAACAGGTGTTCTACAATAGTCCCCAAATGAGTACAGGAGCCCTAATTAAATCCTTATAAAACTAGCACTTTTATTTCCTTTTATTGGTTAGTGATCACCTAAATTAATTATAATTGGTGTCATGGTTCTGACAGAGACAAATAAAGCAGAATGCTGAGGCTTAAAAGTTCCTCAAAGAACATGTTTATTAGTTACAAAGTATCGACATGGTCAAAGGTGAAACCAAGTCTGAATGCACAAGTAACAATTGCCCAATTACAAAGTTAAAGGTCCCACCTGCAAAACTATGCAAGCAACTATGTTCCCCAATATACTTATTTGGTAGGCTTTTTATGCAATACCCAGTCTCTAGCCTCAGGAGCAGCAGATGACCTTGGTTCCCATGGGACAGAAGATTATTTTGACTAACGAAGCACCAGGGCAACCCCCCTCCCTCCGTTCTATGTAGCAACCTAGAATGAGAAGAAAAAAATGGCTGCAGTCATGCTCATTGTAGAGCTGACGCTTGGATTATACTTAGAATAACAGAGACACAGACCTTCTTTTGTTTTTTGTTTGTCTTTTCTGGAGAAAAATCTAAATGGTCTGCAAGCCATAAAGACATTTGTATTATTCCTCCAGAAACCTTGGATTGTTTACTACTCCAGTTTCCACTGTATCACTTTAAGGTAAAATCCATTATTTTAGGATTAAATATTCAGAACTGTATGTATTCTCTGAAGGTTAAAGCTAGAGAATTCAAAATCATGCATACTGTTAAATAGTGGGTTCTTGGGTGCAGGAATGATGACCCGAGGCTGAGTACAGGAAAACTCATACTTTTATTTCTTGCTGGAAACTGTACTGGAGCAAGGGCTGCAACCAACCGCAATATATAGTCTAGCCCCTAGGCGGCAGCCAATAGGTTTGAACCACCCATTGCTGCCTGGGGCTAGTCAATTGCAGGACAGGAGACAGTCTGGGTTGCTGGAGAGCCGTTAGCCGCTCTAGCAACCCACGTGGTGTAACACAAGAGCCCAGTACATAACACATACCTTCTTTACATTTGGTTTGTTTGACTTTGTATAAGCTTGAAAATCAAATAGGGTCATCCCTGGTAACTATACCATTTCTTTAATGTTGCCAAGAAAAGAAAATGGAAGTGACCACAGATTCTCCTGGAGTGAATGAATCTAGCTATTAATTGAACAAATAATTACTTGCAGTCTGGTTGTATGTTTATATTAATTGACAGGGTTGTCATAACTTTTGGAAAGAAAATACAGTAAATACCGTATATACTTGAGTATAAGCCGAATTTTTCAGCCCACTTTTTGGGCTGAAAAATTCCACTTCGGCTTATACTCCAGTCAACAAAAAAACTTACCGAGGACTTGTGTGCGGCCGAGGCTTTGGTGCTTCCGGGATCGCGCGCACCTCTCCCAAGCCACCGCCGTCCGGAGACCTGCCGAAGTTTGGGGAGGTTTGGGGAGGTGCGCGCGCACCTCCCCAAACCTCCCCAAACGTCGGCAGGTCTCCGGACCTCCGCGCCCTGCCTGCCTGCTTCTTTCCGCTGTGGAAAGAAGCAGACCTCCGCGCCCTGCCTGCCTGCTTCTTTCCGCTGCAGAAAGAAGCAGACCTCCGCGCCCTGCCTGCCTGCTTCTTTCCGCAGCGGAAAGAAGCAGACCTCTGCGCCCTGCCTGCCTGCTTCTTTCCGCTGCGGAAAGAAGCAGACCTCCGCGCCCTGCCTGCCTGCTTCTTTCCGCAGCGGAAAGAAGCAGACCTCCGCGCCCTGCCTGCCTGCTTCTTTCCGCAGCGGAAAGAAGCAGACCTCCGCGCCCTGCCTGCCTGCTTCTTTCCGCTGCAGAAAGAAGCAGACCTCCGCGCCCTGCCTGCCTGCTTCTTTCCCTTCAATTTTTGAGGAATCCAGCATGGAAGATTATGTGATTACAGGACACTTGACAACTGGTCATAAGTGTGAACAGGTTGTTAAATATCCAGTCAAAAACAGGCAGGGCGCGGAGGTCTGCTTCTTTCCGCAGCGGAAAGAAGCAGGCAGGCAGGGCGCGGAGGTCTGCTTCTTTCCGCTGCGGAAAGAAGCAGGCAGGCAGGGCGCGGAGGTCTGCTTCTTTCCACAGCGGAAAGAAGCAGGCAGGCAGGGCGCGGAGTTCCGGAGACCTGCCGACGTTTGGGGAGGTTTGGGGAGGTGCGCGCGCACCTCCCCAAACCTCCCCAAACTTCGGCAGGTCTCCGGACGGCGGCGGCTTGGGAGAGGTGCGCGCGATCCTGGAAGCACCGAAGCCTCGGCCGCGTGCAAGTCCTCGGTAAGCTCCGGGCGGTCACTTGCTTCGCGTCTCCTGAGGGAAGGGGGGGCGACTGGAGCGTGTTTCCTCGCCTGCTGGGCGCCGCGATTTGCCCGGGGAACGCGCGGGCCCCGAATGGCAGCGTGGAGCGAGGAAGCGGACAGCCAGGGCTTCCCCGAGAGCCGCGGCCACACAGGGTATTCCTGTGTATTCAGGCTTGCAAAATGGCGGATCGAGCCTCTGCTGGCGGCAGAGGCTTGCAGAGCACGGATCCAGCCTCCGGCGGCGGCGGAGGCTTGCAGAGCGCGGATCCAGCCTCCGCCAGCGGCGGAGGCTTGCAGAACGGCGGATCGGCTTATACTCGAGTCAACAACTTTTTCCAGTTTTTGGGGGTGAAATTGGGGGTCTCGGCTTATACTCGAGTCGGCTTATACTCAAGTATATACGGTAACTCCATTTCTTTAATGTAGAAAATGAGGGCATAATTCTTGTGGGTGCCTTGCTTCTCTTAGGATGAGCAATTAAAGCATTGGGAAAGGCACCTTTGTCACAACACTACTTTTTTGTTCTTTTACAAGCAAAAACACCTTTTAATTTTCCCTTAATTTAAACTGTTTTGCAATTTTAATAAGTATCTATATATAACCTGGCTCTTTGAATATCATTTCAATACGCCCAATACATTTCATGGTGGAAAAAGTTACTATGATTACATATTTATGAAAATGTGTTAATGATTTTTTTCTAGATTGAAAAAATCTAAGTACTTATCTTACTTATTTTAATTTTTAATTTATTTCATTTAAAATTTTCTAGAACATACTAAAGAATCTGTCCTTTTGAAAACAACTAGTGGTCAGCCAGATTTTGGCAGGCAAATCTTATAGTTGGTAATTTCAATTCTTTCAGCCTCTCACTATCAGCAAAGTTACATCTGTTAACTAAAATAATTAACAATGATGTTCATACTGACCGCTATTCAGTCCAGGCTCGGGACAGATCACGGTGGGATGGGGCCTGGGTTGGGCGCCTCTGGGGCCCCGGAGTGGAGTGTGGAATTGTCTATCCCCATGACGTTTGGGAATGGCAGCAGGCGATTGAACAGAGGGCCGTATTGACATCCGGGAGCGCGTCCCCGCTGTCTTCAAGCGGTGATGTGCTCCGACTCTCTGGTTTCGACCCGTGGTTCTGGGAACGAGGGTGAGCAGCCACCTGACCTTAGGCTTGTGTATTTCAACACCAGGTCTGTAGTTAATAAGGCTCCTCTCATCCGAGATTTGGTTGAGGAGGAGCGTGCGGACCTGGCTTGCATTACGGAGACCTGGTTGGGCCCAGAGGGTGGTGTCCCTCTGACTGAAATCTGCCCACCAGGTTTTCGGGTGCTCCACCGGCCTCGGGCTCAGGGTAGGGGTGGGGTTGTGGCGGTGGTTGTGAGGGAGACCTTATGTCTGCGGGAGGCCACCGTTGTCCAGATATCCAGGTGTGAGTCACTCCTCCTGAGTTGTGGCCCTAGGGCTCAGTTGGGCTTGCTGCTGGTGTACCTTTCGCCCAGTCGCATAGCAGCAGCCCTGCCTGAACTTCTCGACATCCTCTTGGGGTTGGTGATTGAGTTCCTCAAATTTATGATTTTGGGGGACTTTAATCTGCCATCCCTGGGGGGATCATCAGAGTTGGCTCGGGAGTTCATGGCTTCCATGACGGCCATGGACCTGATGCAAGTAATTCAGGGCCCGACTCATGGGGGGGGTCACACGGATAGCTTTCCCGCCACCTTGAAGGAGGCGGTGGTGAGGCCCCTCCTCAAGAAGCCTGCCCTGGACCTGGCTATTTTGAACAACTATCGTCCAGTCTCCAACCTTGGCTTTCTTGCGAAGGTTGTTGAGAGCATGGTGGCGCATCAGCTCCCTCTGTTCCAGGAGGAAGCTGATTATCTGGACCCATGCCAATCGGGCTTTAGGCCCAGGTACAGCACGGAGACGGCATTGGTCGTGCTGGTGAATGATCTCTGGCGGGCTCGGGACAGGGGTTGTTCCTCTGTCCTATTAGACCTCTCAGTGGCTTTTAATACCATCAACCATGGTATCTTACTGTGGCGTCTCAGGGGGTTGGGAGTGGGGGGCACTGTTCTCCAGTGGTTCTCCTCCTACCTCCTGGGACGTTCGCAGTTGGTGCTGGCAGGAGGGCAGAGGTCGGCCTCGAGGCCTCTCATTTGTGGAGTTCCTCAGGGATCGGTCCTCTCGCCTCTCCTGTTCAACATCTATATGAAGCCACTGGGTGAGATCATTCATGGTTTTGGAGTCAGGTATCATCAGTATGCTGATGATACCCAGCTTTTCATCTCCACCCCAAACCACCCCAGTGATGCCCTCGATGTGATGTCCCATTGCCTGGAGGCGGTTCAGGTCTGGATGGGGAGAAACAGGCTTCGGCTCAATCCCAACAAGACTGAGTGGTTGTATGTGCCGACATCTCGGGAAATTCAGGCCATTCCATCTTTAACCATGGGGGGTGAGGTGTTACCCCCCCCCCGTAGATAGGGCTCGCAACTTGAGTGTCCTCCTGGATTCACAGCTCAGTTTGGAAGATCATATTGGAGCTGTGACCAGGGGGGCTTTTGCCCAGGTTTGCCTGGTGCGCCAGTTGCGACCCTATCTGGACCAGGATGCCCAGCGTACGGTCACTTATGCACTTGTGACCTCTCGCAAAGACTACTGCAATGCTCTGTACATGGGGCTGCCCTTGAGGACCACTCAGAGGCTTCAGCTGGTGCAGAATGTGGCCGCATGAGTTGTGATGGGGGTCTCCCGATACTCCCATGTAACACCTCTACTCCGTGAGCTGCATTGGCTTCCAGTTGCCCTCTGGGTGAGATTCAAGGTGCTGGTGATTACCTATAAAGCCCTAAATGGCATGGGTCCAGATTACTTACGGGAGCACCTGCTGCCAGCGTCAACTTCCCTTTGTCCTGTGCGCTCCCACAGAGAGGGCCTCCTCAGGGTGCCGTCGGTCAGAGAGTGTCGGCTGGTGGCCCCCAGGGGGAGAGCATTCTCTGTGGGCGCGCCAGCCCTTTGGAACCAATTACCGGTTGAGCTCCGGATGGCTCCCGACCTTCGCTCTTTCCGCCGTGATCTGAAAACTTACTTATTTGAACAAGCCAGCCTGGTCTAATGGGTTTGGGGTGGGTATTTTTAATTTGTAATTTGTAATTATTTATTGTTAGGGCTAGATTAATTTAATCTTATTTTAATTTTTGTATGTTGTATTTTAATTGCCCTGTACACCGCCCTGAGTCCTTCGGGAGAAGGGTGGTATAGAAATTAAATAAATAAATAAATAAATACTTGCATATACAGCTTTAATAGTTTCTAAGCAAAAGCTATGCATCCATCTATCAAAAGTGTTGCAAGAGAGAAAAAGGTACACATAAAAACAGCTTTGAATAAGTAGTGATATCTCAGACCTAACCACAAATCCTTATTTTTAACTTTTTTAAAAAAATTGTTACATTAATTACTATTTCATCATCAGCACAGATGGTTCTTAATGTATGATTTTACTCAATGTATGAGTAAAATTGTATGAGTAAAATTTTCATTTTTGCTGAATTTGATCTGCAGTTGTTGCAGGTGGTACAGTCTCCTTGGAAAATGAGTCTAATTTTATGTTTGGCTTATTATCCATTTGAAATATTCTGTGCATATGGAATGCTATGCTTCTATTTTAGTGAGTTATTATGCAATTTATCCTATCCTATCCTATCTTGATCAAATAGATTTACAAACGATCTAGATTGTATTGCTTCTATTTGTATTGATTTTATTTTACCGTTTTGTCTTTTTTTTAAAAAAAATCCATACATTGGGGAAAAATGGAAAACCTGCAGAATATCTTTGGATTGGTAATGCTAAAAGTTAACAGGATGAAAGTATCCTACTAACATAAAGTACCTAAATTTAAATCTCTCACGTGGCAGATTTTTTTTCCAGGAATGGACAGCATGTAATCACATAATTCTATACAATATTAATAATTCAGTTTGCTAATAAGCTGTAACCCAAGCCATGTATTAATTAAATAAATAAATAAATAATTTTGTAAATGTAAATATAATTGTAAATGTACAGTAAATGTAAAATAATTAAGAATAATCCTTGGAGTAATGCATACCTTTATTTACATTTCAAGTCAAACAAATTCTTCTTTCACTCTGAATTCTAATATTTTGTGGGGTGTTTAAAGAAGAATTTAATTATTAGATTAACATGCATGTTGGTTCACATTTAAGTTAGAACAAGGGATAAAATGTTTTGAGCTGAGTGCATATATTTTGCATGTATCAGGTTAAACATCCATTTACTCAACAGCTAAAAAAACTGCATTCATTTTTTAAACTATTGCTTGTAGCATTTTTGCTTTATAAATGAAGTTAAATAATTTCTTTTAGAAAGCAAGATACTTCTTGGATTAGAAATGGGGAACAAAAGCTGTAAGGCAATATATGTTAATAGTTGGGTTCTTAGTGCAATGCCAAACATGCCAATATGTTCAATGACCATTTTTAGTAGTTTTAACCTATTTGGCTTGCAAAAATCTGGACCTTCAAAAGGTGGTGGCAAAGAGATGCACTCCTTGCTGCTCTTGTGGTTCTGGAGCTTTTCACTTCAGATCTAATTTTAGTTTTTTGCAGAGTGCCACTCTTGTACTCAACAATAAATCACTGTCTCTAGACACTTATCACATAATTTATGTCTCAAATAGATTTGGCAGAACACTTCCTTTAAAGAAATTCGACATGATTCTGTCATGCTTTCAAGATTCCGTCACTAATCTTATAAAGTTCAAATAATTAATATAGTGTCTGTTTGCACTGAAGAGCTGCCACTCCCAAATATGACTCAGATTTGAATCTTTATTGTGATGAATAATAAATATTACAGTTGATGTCTAGCAGAAGTTCAGGGAAGTTAGAAACATACATACCTATGCTCCAGGATTTAAACTCTAGGCAACTCCTCTTTCAGAATTAACAGATAGTTGAATAGCTTGGTGGCTTTATGAGATTGGTGAGATATATTTACCTAATGTCCCACTCTAGCATTGGTTCCCACTTGCCATTCTCAGCTGTCACAGAGCTACATAATTTTTCCATCTAAATTATCAGATATCCTGGTCATTTCAGTTTCTCTCTCTCTCTCTCTCTCTCTCTCTCTCTCTCTCTCTCTCTCTCTCTCTCTCTCTCTCTCTCTCTCTCTCTCTCTCTCTCTCTCTCTCTCTCTCTCTCTCACACACACACACACACACACACACACACACACACACACACAAGTCTTGCTATACTGCCTCATTATGGTGGGGTATGTGTGTTCAAGGAGGAATTTATTTATTTATTTATTTATTTATTTATTTATTTATTTATTTATTTATTTATTTTAATTCCATTTATATCCCGCCCTTCTCCGAAGACTCAGGGCGGCTTACAAGCTTAGCAGTAGCCTTCATTCTATGTATATGCCTGCTTATTAGGGCTTTCACACACCCCCAAGCGGCATTATTACAAAGTCAGCTTAATTGCCCCCAACAATCTGGGTCCTCATTTTACCTACCTCGGAAGGATGGAAGGCTGAGTCAACCTTGAGCCTGGTGGGACGCGAACCTGCACTAATTGCAGGCAGCTGGTGTTACTTAAGGAGGCATTAGCCCACTGCTCCACCAAGGCTCTGAAGAGTGTATATTTTCAGTAGAATCACTGAAGACATGGTCATCCTACCTGGCCAGTTCTCTAAAGCAAGCAGGCAACTTTAGGACAGCAGTGATGCTGGAGGCAAGTAACCGCTTTAGTGATAATGGCAAAGGCATCTATTTGTACTGTGCAAGAGAAGGCAATAGTAAAACAATCCTGTATTGTTATCAAGCAAATCACATGATTAAAATGTATAAAATGACTGACAATATGGTGCTAGATGATGGGCCCCTCAGGTTGGATCAGTGGCGTAGTGTGGGTTGTCAGCACCCGGGGCAAGGCAAGTAATTTGCGCCCCCTAACCTGCACCGCACGCCTGGCACCCCCCCTCCACAGTGGGCGGCGACCCGGTGGCTCGGATCGGATTCGCACAGCCAGCACTGCAGTGAGAGAGAGTGAGCGAGCTAGGCAGGGGCAGAGAGCTGCGAGTGCAAGCGCGCGCCCCCAGATGTTGCGCCCGGTGCGGCTGGCCCCCCTGCACCCCCCACGCTACGCCACTGGGTTGGATGACACTCAACATTCCACTGAAGAAGAGCTGAGTATTTTTAGGGCCATTGATCTGTAGTTGGACAACTTCAGGGTTTCTTCTCATATCCAACTATTGAACATTCTCTTTAGGATTTCTAATTTCTGACTCTAGTAGGCCCTATTTTATCTACTTTCCTGCCTTATTTGTTTGATGATGTTTTTCTTACAAAACTATTTTTTAATTTGTATTTCATATTTCTAAACCACCCATCTCCCTCAATCCCTAGCTGCAATGGCTTCTTAACTGTATATATTTCTAATTCTCCCAGCTATATTCTCAGCTTCTGAATCTCACTGGGTATATATTGTACAAACCAGGCTAAGAATCTAACTCTTCTGTTCACCCTTTAGTTTATGATTTGTAGATATAGATATATCATAGATAAGGACAGCATTCATAATTTCTGGAGTTCTACATCTGGCTAGGTATTTTATAATTTTATTTAATTAGTCATTTTATGCACTTTTTTCAGTAGCTGCCCTAGAGCGCTCAGTTATACAGCTAATGTGACAAATATTTTTAACCTCAGTTTATAAAATTTCATGGAAGATAATTGAATTTAAGTTCTTCTTTCAGATCTAATTCATTGTTGTTCAGTGAAATAGATTAAATAAAGGTGTACTTCATTCTCATTTAGTGAAGGACATTAAATAAGATGTTATTATAAGTACAGAATTCAGAATGCTCTCTTGGTTTTCTGTCTGTGAAACAATATGAAAGGAGCATTCTCACATGTGTTTCTTGTCACACATGCTTCAGCTTTACATAACTGTACTATATTTCTTTTACAAAAGTCCTTGTGATTTTATTCCAATTACTGCTGATTTTAGAGCTGAACTCATTTAAACATCATTTTATTAATGTATTTAATATGTAAGGGAAATGACAAATGTACAAATATATTAATTGTAAAATATTTGCACAATCTTGATTAATTATTATGCCAAAGGCATCTTTATCAATGAGGAGAACAGGGGATTTCTGCAAGGATGCAGCTGTAGAAATGTCTATCTGACTTTCTTTATATCCACATAATGAAAAATTGATAAGGTGTGATGAACTATGGAGAGAATGTATACCATTTCTAACTCAAGATAAATCCACTTTTGGATTTCCACTTTTAAATTAGGGAACTATCTTCATTTATTTTTCATCCCTCACAGATAATTACGTAAAGGAAAGAATTGTGATCCTTTGCAGTAGAAACCTCTGGCTTAAGGAACCAAAATAAACTCCAGTGACGTTACGAAGCAAACTTTATCCAGCCATCTATATTTGGCTTCTTTCTAAATTCCATCCGTTGCTATGGCAAAGTAAGCTCCAGTGTTTTTCCCCCTGAATCTCTAGCTAAGAAGCTTTTCTTGAGGTCTTTGTGACATATAATAGGTGTACAGTATATATATTTAGCAATGAAGAGCAAGAACACAGGAGGGAGATAGTAGAACACATTTTGTTTAACAACAGGGGCATAGAGTCTTTTAAAATATAACATATTTAAATGATTATAGGACAATTGAAACATTCAAAAAAAACCCTTCCCTTTGGGGAATGCATTAGGTTATTAGTTGTGTTAGTATGACGTACATCTCAAAAAAAATTGTGCCTGGATAGCCAGCATTTCCAAAACAGAAAAAAACCTTACATTTTCTTCTACGATAGGTCAGATGCGTTATATTGAGAATGTACAATATAAGTTTTCTCATATATTTACATGAATGGGTTGCCCTGACTAACCATTCTAAAATGCATGCTTTGAATATATGTTAGAATTAAACATATATAAATTGAACATATGTTAAAAATTTAGCATGTGAAGCAGCCTTTTATAGAAACTCAATACATAATAAAGAGTTCCATATTCCCCGGGAGGATAACAGAGTAGGGTTAAAGGATATCAGCTCTGCCCTGTTATTCTGGTCGGGACATACAAAAATATTTTCAGGGTATCTTAAATTATGTAAGGCTGATAAAGTACATTTTTCAAGATAACCTCAGAGCAGATAAATGAAGCATTGAGTTAATTTGGAAGAAATTACACAGGGAAATGCTTAAATAACTATACTTGGTTATTAAAAGATGGATAACAATATCTCTTTTATATAAATGTCACATTACAAGTAGTCCTTGAGTTACAATGCTAATTGGTACTGGAATTTCCATTGCTGAGTGATATGGTTGTAAAGCCTGACATCATGTGACCACATCACTTAGCAACAGCAATCCCAGCTTGGGTTGCATGTTTATTGAGGTACACCCCGGCAAAACTCTGCCGGCTTCAGCTGTGTTTCTGTCAGCCGTTATTTACCTCATGCAATAGTTGTAACTTGAACTAATATAACCATAACATTAACACATAATATTTAACGTTAATATATAACACCAGCAGTCCTCACTGTTGTTGTTAAGCGAATCCCACCAAGGACACTCCCTAAGCAAAACCATTCCTGACTTCTTAGCCCCAAGTTTCAATACAGTAAGGGACTGCCTTCTCCACCTACTCTTCCAGTAACTCCCCACTCCATCTATCTCCTCCCAATATCTGCCTTTTGGCTTCTCTGCACAGCAGCATTCCTCAATGGTGCCAACACTGGGTGTGAAATAGAGGCCTGGGGCCCTTAGAAGTCTCAGCCAGCTACCTCCAGGCCTCTACTGCAGCCCCAGAATCAGTGGTGCTGCCACTAAGGAGTGCCACTTCAAGCCTTGCACTGTGGCTAGCCACATCAGTGCCACACTTCAAAGTCCCCATCTTCCCCTTGCTGCTGTGCTGCCCCACTCCTCACACACACATGCACAGCAAGAGTGTAAAGGTGTTTATTAAAAAAAAACCAAATAGATCCTCCAAAAGCAACCCTGTTGCACAGTTCTGATTCCAAGCTCAGCATGGCAAGAATCACTGGGTAACTAAGTCCAACGAGCACACATGAAGTCCAGGAAAACAGTCCACGAGTCGAATGGGTCAGGATACACAGCACGAGCACACAAAGCACAGGAATGAGCACATTGCTCCAGCAACGCTCCAGTCCTCAGAATGGGATTAAGTAGACAGTGCCGGTTTAGCCATTCATGAGATGCGAGCTTCCCTCCTTGTGAGTAATCTAGCTGCCTGGCATGGTGCCTGTCTCCTCTCTGTCCTTGGATCAGGATGAGGTGTGGACTCCACCTCCTCCTCACTGCTAACAGGCGGCAGCTGCTCCCAGTCTTCCCCTAGAGCAGGGGTAGGCAACCTTGGCTCGTTTATGGCTCGTGGACTTCAACTCCCAGAATTCCTGAGCCAGCTGGAAGTCCAGAAGTCATAAAAGAGCCAAGGTTGCTCTTGGTTTAAGAAGGTTTAAGAAGGGTTCAGACACTCTAGAACAGATTCAAGGAAGACCATTGTGAATGTTTAGGAACCTGGAAACAAAGTTAATAGGAGAGATTATAGGACTTTAGAATGTTTTACCTTTAAATGTTACTGAAAGTAACACAGAAGGTGAAGACCTGTTCTGCATTATTCAAATCTACAGAATATTGAATAATGCTAGTAAGAAAAATTCCAGGTGACCAGATACAGATGGAGCTTCCCTTTGCTCAATGGACTATGTAAAAGCTGGGCAACCATCTGTTTTCATTTGCATTCCTGCACTGAGCAGAGAATTGAATTCAGTGACTACTTATTGCCCTTTTCAATGCTTGCCATTTTAAAAAAGTTTCAGAAGGTTGGGTTTTACCATTCAAATTCACCCTTTCCAAACTGCTTTTGAATGGCTAGAAAAAAAATAACTTGAATAATTGTGACAATTGCACTCATTTTGATCAAATGGGATCAGTTGGATCAATCGGAGGCAGATGAGTGGATGGGTTTTCACATGCTGTTCTTGTATTTATTTCTTACCTAGACAGTTGCTAGTAAAATTAGTTTAAGATACCAGATTTCTTTTCCCTCTTTCTCAACTGCTTCTCTTTCTTCAAGATGTGATCGAAAAAGGAATGAAACTTTCTTAATCCTTTAATAAATCTAACTTTTTCTTCAAATGTCATGAATGTCTGGTAGCTGATAGTGTAAGTGATAACATACTGAGCATCCAATACTACTATATTAGGAGCATTTTTATAAACAGGTATGTTGCTACTTAATTATTCAGTATTCTTTAGCAGTCTTCTAACAAGGGTTCCTGTTGAATTCAAATTTCCAGCAATACATTATCTTTTTCCATGTGGGAAGTCATTTTGAGCAGATATTTTGCCAGGAAAACTGATTCACAGCCTCAAGATACTACTTTGTTTTTTTTTAATGTAGCCTTAGGAGAGCTGTTCTGTACTAGACAGTGTTCTCAATAGATTTGGACTTCAGATCACTATCACTGTTGATGTCTTCATTACTATCATGAACTGAAATAACAGTTCATTTATTTTCTTGGCATTCTTCTTCCAAGTTACACTATTGACTCTTAGAAGTCAGTCCTGTCTCTTTCAAACTGAAATAAGTCTCTTCCCAGGCCAACATCTTTTTTTCTGTCTACTTTTGGGAGACTCTTTCTTGAAGAACTTGCTTAATTAGCTCTCTGCCTGAATGACAGGAAAACTCCAAAGGAAGTACTGATTAGAGAAGAGTATCTGATTGAGAGAGAATTAGATCTTCTGTGTGGGATGTCTTGCTGCAGGTGCTCAAGGGGCAATTCCTATAATACATTAGCAGCAAAAATATTTGTCATTAAATCATGAGACTTGTGATTGAATAAAGAATGTTGGCAAGGATGAAAGTCCTAACAGGTTTCTGATTCAGCTTATTTTCCCCAATGAACAGATGGTAGTTCCAGGTTTTTAATATCAAGTTTTATATCATGAATCTTTAGTGAAGTAATTCAGGTTTTATATGAACAAACAAAAATATCAGTTTACTGCAGTAAAAAGCATTTCAGCTTGCACAGCGAGTTGCTATGCTTAGCAAACGATGCAGAGGTTAATGGGAATACTTTTGGATCATAGCCTCCATTCCAAGTTATTTTATCTTAATTCTAAATGACAGATTGAACTGAACCAGAAAGCTTCTTAAGGTAATCATCTACTTGTCTTATATAAAGCATATTTTTGATCCATTCTATTAGTCTGATTTTATTAAAGGGAAAACATCACATTGTCAAGTATATTTTATGATCAGTTGCTGAAGAATGTAAGGATGTAATATATTAGATTAGTGTACAGGCAGATAGATACTAGATGTAAAGAATTGTAGAAATAGTCATGGATATTTTAAACCTTATGTTGCAGAAAATTTGGAAGAATAAAAATTATCTTAGAGGATATTGATCTTTTTAAAAAGAAAATGGAAATTGAGTAATTTTACAGATATGGTAGCCCTATGAGGAGCCAGTTGAATCCTACTTCTTGCAATGCTATAAAAAGATATTATGGGAAATTAAAATAGTGTCCTGCAAGCCTATTCATTTATAGAAGACCCAAGACAAAACAGTAACAATTAAGAACTATGTTGGGTGCTATATCCTGGAAATTTCACTGAGGTCAAAATCTTCATTCTATTCGTCCTTCTTTCCATCCGGTGTTTACATCTTGACCTATTAGCAGCAAATACTCTGCTTTTTTCCTTCAACATTTCTATATAATCTATCCCAAACTTCCTAGACTGTATTTTCAATAGCTTTCTAAAGGAGTGGTTAATCTGCAGCATTGCAGGCAATCTCTGCCCAAAGCCTGGAGGTTTGATCATGATGGGACTCAAGGTTGACTCAGCTTTCCATCCTTCTAGGTTGGTAAAATGAGGAGCTGGATTACATTGTAAACTGTCCAGACAGTGCTATATAATGCTATGGGGAAGTATATAAGTCTAAATGCTATTGCTGTTGCTATTGCTAAATGTGTGTTGTCCATCTAGCATCACCCTTTCCATCTAGCACCCAGATTTTCCAAATTGTAATCTTAGGCATTCCCTTCAGAAATGCCATATGTACATACTGCTGCTTGATTTCAACCAGACATATTCAGCATATTATGGGTAGCATGAATAAATATACCCTTTAAAAATCTGTATTTGCCTTAAAATTCCATGATCAACAGCACACTGAATTTATGCTTTTTATCCCAGTCCTTTCATTATCTGTTCTTGTATTTTCAGAAGTTCAGATTTCAGATAGACAAAGAACTACTCTCTTCACTCCCATGTCAAGAGATCTGTTCCACTGAATATGCCATTTCTCTGAAATTAAACAAAATAACCCAGTACCTCATTTTGGTGAATGATGAGGTACAGTCAATCAGGCTCTATGTCAAATTTATTCCCCCTAAATTAGTAGCTGCTTAGGAAGTCAAAATATAAAAGGTTTAATATACATGAAGAGTACATTCTACTTTGCTGATAAGGAAAAACTACTATGTTTTATACTTCAAAAGGGCAACCTCCTGGTGCATAATTCTCATTATGAAAAGTTAATCAGACTATCATCAAATTTCAATTATCAAAATCTTTTCAATGAATTAATCTTTATTATAGTCCTTGACCAGACTGGTACAGTTCAAAATCTTGTCATGAACAGACGATCAAATCAATGTATGCACTCTTCTGTCTGTCTGTGTGTTTGTGTGTATGTGTACAGTGATTTCTTCGTAGTACCAATAACAAGAATTGGGCTAACCAGCAGGGAAGTATCAAATGTAATCTTTTTTTATAATGTGAATTAACAGTTAATGGACACTTGAGTCAATATTTGCCTAATTCTTTTGGCAGCACAGAATTTTGCCATATTGAAAATAATTTACTGCTTCAAATCTGCCAAATATAAGTGGATATAAAATTCATTAGATCTATCTAGCTAATTCATTAAAAAGGGTGCAAACAACAATAGAATGAACAATACAAGACAACATGACTCGCTCTTTGTCATGCACAGAGTTACTCACGAAAGGCGACATCTTCCTTTTAGCAACACTAAGGAATAACTTTAAAGCAAGCTAGTGTTAACGCTTGATGTTGTTTCAAGGTCAGACATAAACATTGGGTTGAAAAGAATTGGAAATCCCACCAAAATGTTGTTTTGTCACAATTAGCTCAAATCCATTTGCTGTTCACTATGCAAAATTTGCTGCCTTAGAATCTTTTTAACATTCTCATAAACTTAGAATATTAGAAAATTAAGACAAAAACATGCAAAACCAATTTTCTCTCTAAATTCCTATGTCAAACTGAAATATTGCAAAGTTGTCGAGATAGGCAGACTCTACAGGAACAAAATTCAATTTTAACTACAAATATAAAAACTGTAAGCAAGTTCTGATCACAAACTACTTGCCAGAAGTAGAGTTGCATTGATGCCGACACAGCTGTAGGAAAAAAAGTGACTCCTTTCCAACAACCATTATTAACTTAACAGTGATTCACTTAATATCTACCGCAAGAAAGTCATAAAATGGGGGAAACTCACTTAACAATTGTCTCACTTAGCAACAGAAATTTTGGGCTCAATTGGATCATATGTCAAGGATGAATGATAGAAGATTGCAAATAAGGTATAATCATTTGCCCCAGCATTAAATTCTCCTATTATAAACCCAGATTATAGGAAGGCAATAAAAAAACTGAATAATATACCTTTCTAGTATGAGGTAAAGTTAGTTTGTATAAGCATTTGAGGAAGGACATTGATAAGCAACACTCTATGACCAAACTTCACAGCTTTTGAGAAGTGCTGCAGGCGTCAAATTTATCCATCTCATTCCATACGCTAGGCAAAAGTTAGGTCCCTCATTTTTGGCACTAGGAGAAACATTTAGAATATATAAAATAAATCATTAATTTTGATAGTTCATCAACTTTCCTAAAACAAAAGAACATCAAGACAATCAGTATGGGAGCAATTGGCTTGTTAAAAGTTCTATTTTGCAATAATTCACAAAGGCACAGTGCCTTAAATTGTACAATGAGGGGCAAAACAGATACAGGAGGAGCAACAAAGGAGCTCTTTTAATGTGTAGTTCAGTAACATACTGTACTTCAAAAGCCTTAGCCCTGTGGTGGTGAACCTATGGCACACGTGCCCAGTGCTTTTTTTGTAAAAGAAAAAGGTGCTGGAACTCACACATGTCATACAACCCGCCTTGCCTACCCTACAAGGTTCCATCCAAAAAAGGTGCTGGAACTCCATTCTGAGCGTTCTATGAGAAAAAAAGCCCTGCGCGTGACACTGGCAGCATGCAGAGCCATCCCTGTGGTCACGCGCGCCATCATACCAGAGGGAGGTGGGGCCAGGCTGCTCTCCTCCACCTCTCCATGTGTGCTTGCGCTCTCGGTCTTTCTCTCTGCACTGGGAGTCAAGGAGCAGCTGCAAGAGAAGAGCTGAGCGGATCCAGGCTGGATGGTGGAGACAGGGCTTTTTTCTCATACAATGCAGGCACCTTTTTTTTTTTGAACGGTATGCCTGCAGAGCAATTTTTGCAGACCACGAACAGCCCAATCCAGGCTCCTATAGCTGCTGAGCAATTTTGCAGACACACACCCATGACCGATGCGGGCTTCAGAGGCCTTTTTGAAGCCTCTGGAGCCCAGATCCATGACCATGGAGCAGTTTTGCAGCCCCCCAGCGGCCCGATCCGGGCTCCGGAGGCCTGGTTTTAAATCAAAAATTGAATTTTTTTCTGCATAGGAATGAAAGGCATAGCAGATAAGAGACCTAGAATATAAAATAGCCTTTGGAAATGAGAACATATTATTTTGATTGCATACTTAAAATATAAGATAGCATTTAGAATATAGATTTTGAGATGAAATCTTCTTTTATTAAACCCATTTAATTTGGGTCAAAATTGAACAGCAATAATAGTTAATCAGATTTTGAGAAGTTTCATATATTTGTTTTTAATGAAATCTTATTTATCTTTCTAATTTTTCTATAAAACTATTCTCTTTAGATTTGTAAAAGGTAGTTTTAGATTAATAATCAAATGCTGATTTGTTTTCCAATAGAATACACAAGGTCAATTTTATCAATAGTCCAGTAGAACAGAATAAATATCCTGTATTCTAATATTTATTATATATATATATACCAATAATTAAATAAGTTTAAAGTTTAGCTAGATCATACCAGCCACGGTTATCTGTACTGTCTAATTTGAACCACAACTGGTTTCAAAAGACATACAGACCTCAAAATAAATTTAACCTTTATAATGAAATCAATCACATTTAATACACTGATCACAGTGTATTTAAGTGGCAATAGATAGATCAGGGAAGTAAGTTTTGATTAATATGTAAGGTTATAGATGAAACGCTTCACTCTAAATATGAAATATTGTATTTATACATCTGGCTGAATACTGCCCCACACTTACATAACTTGTCATGAATAACATTAAGGTAATATATACATTTACTAAGCCATGATGATATATAAATAAAGAAATTATATTAAAATCAATGAAATTTATTGAAAGATTATAACTTTAATTTTTAAAATCAATACGTTGGTTGGGCATTAAGCCTAAAGAGTAAGGGCCAATGTTATGGGTCCGGGGTACCTCGAGGACCACCTGCTGCCGGTGTCAACTCCCCTCCGCCCTGTGCGTGCCCACAGAGAAGGCCTCCTCAGGGTGCCTCCGGTCAGGGAATGTCGACTGGTGGCCCCCAGGGGGAGGGCCTTCTCTGTGGGCGCTCCGGCGCTATGGAACCAACTGCCGGTTGAACTCCGGATGGCATCGGACCTTCGCTCCTTCCGGCGCGGTCTGAAGACCCACTTATTTGAACTAGCTGGTCTGGCCTGATGGGGAACATTAGGGTTTTTAATGGGTCTTTTATTGTTATTGTAATCTCTAACTGGGCACTTGTTTAATTCCTTTTTAATTTTTGTATTGTTATTTATATATGCCCTGTTAACCGCCCTGAGTCCTTCGGGAGAAGGGCGGTATACAAATTTAATAAAAGTAAAGTAAAGTAAAAGTTATATCTGAAGAAAGGACATTTCACGATCTGAGTACTACAAGGAAAAGCCATTATTCATGTTGCTGAGAGAAACAATGACCTCAAAAAACATTCTGTAAAATATAGTAAGTGATCAGTTTCATAGCAAGTTAAGCAGTTCCTTGGATAATCATGTGTAAGGTGTTTATACTTTGAGAGGTCAAAATCAACTCCTTAAACTGAGTCCAGAAGGCAATGCATAATGCATATATTTCAATATCAGGATGGTATGACCTTGATCTTCTTTTCCTGTTCACGAGTAATGCTTATATTTAATGAAAGCTAAACAAAATTAACAGTGACTGATTCTGTTTCCATTTTTCCAATTCTTCCGGAAGACACATATACTGATTCCTTCCTACCTTATTGTGGAACAAAGAATTGGACCTTAACGCTAACCATTACTCTATTCTTTTATGGAAAGCCTGCAAAAACCAGTTATTTATAGATTTGTGCATGATTTGTTATTTCTTGGATACTGGGATTGTTTGCTTTCTTCTTATATTGATTATGCTAATTTTTTTAAAAAAATAATGTAAACCACTTAAAATACTGATTGGATTGAAACACATGTAATTTACAAGACAGGAAGAAACAGCCCCAGGCATTATTGCCTTCTATTTGTATATCTTCCATGTTCTCCCTTTTTAAAAAAACATTTCACCACAGAAACATTAGTTAGAGACAAAAGAACTGTATTACTGTATATTTTAATTGGTTTTGGTAGCTCTATAAAGCTTAAGTACTTGTTAGGATCATCTTGCACAGTAGAAAATTGTTTGGGTCAGACAATAGACAAGGTTAGTTGCTCATTGGAACAGAAATCCATATATTGACCTTTATAGATTACTGTTTTGATGCAAATGCATTTCAGCCTTTTGCAAGTTCATTTATCTTATGATTTAAAATAAAGACCATTTTGCTAATTAGGAGACAGCTGTTCAGTTAAGTAAATGACTCATAGAAGCATATTTATGGTACATAACTAATTTTCAAACTTTAGAAACTTTAAAAGGAAATAGAAAAGAACAGATGCCTGTTAACAGTATCCTGAAGAGTGTTTCCAGAAAGTTGTTGAATAGCTCTTAATTTAAAGACTAAATGATACAAAGCAGGAAATTCCCAAACATTGAAATGTTATGGTTGTGATTATACCTCATCTACTTCATAATTATCTGTTTTGTATAGCTCATGATTACATCATTTTGAACAGTAAAAAGCCCTTGATTCAGTACATAATAATGTTCAATAAATATGGTAGTTTGCCTCATTAGCAGAGGATATTGTTTTTAGTCACACTTTTCTCAGCCAAGAAGTCTCTCCAGAGAGGTGGGGTTTAAAATATGTTATATACAACAATAAATATTAAAAATACTCAGCCTGGTCCAACTTCCTAAATGATGTTTGTGAAAGCATCTTCTGCTGTATTATTTGCTGACTCAATTTAAAATATCATAGGTTCAAGATCTACCAACAGTTCCCACTTACTTCAGTATACCTCCAAATTCCCTCTTTTTAAGCAGACTTTACTCTGTCTCAGACCAGTTCCACATGACCCCAAATAGTTTTGGCAGTTTGTAGAAATACATAATCAAGCAGCTTCTGAAGCAAGACATACAAATGTAGACATGTGGACAAACAATAACTTGGTTATTTGATCTTGAATTACATTGGGACTTAAGAAGAAAGTAGAGTTTGTCAAGAAAAAAAATGTCAGTTTTACCAACAGCCTATAATCAGATAGCTTCAAAACGTAAAAGCAAAAAGAAGAATTACAGCAAGAAGTGCTGGGAAAAATGCTCTTCAGTCAAGACAGTAGACTCACAACGGAGAAGTATTGATCTCTTCATTCTGGCTAAATGCAGAAACTAGTATAGTTTGTCTGTAGAGGTGGGCATGAGGCATAGATGTTTCTGGAATTTTTTGTAATATATGGCATGGTATTTAGCTGCCAAAGTGATATGCTATAAAATCTATGAAATAACGTAATTTTCCCAGGCAAAACTAGATGTCACTGGTGTGATTCCCAGTAATATCTCAGGGGATGATTTTGTTCTTTAAAATGGTGGTGTTTGCTTACCTCTGGGGACACACATGAGTATATGAGATTGAGACTGATTCAATGACTTAGGCACAGGAGGTTCTGCTGAGATTTTTTTTCCCTATTTGCTTTCATTGTTTGTATCCTGACAATGGGATGGCTTTGTTCCTCAGAAGCTAATGAATACTATAAAAATATGGTAGTTGCTAGGACTCTACTACTGATAACTAGGGGACTTTCGACTACTCTTTTTCTCCAGCTGTTTTTCTTAGTGGACTATGTATGCAAACTAAATCCATTGACTCATAGATGACTGGGTGGAGTTAGTTTAATCTTAGGCATGACTGGGCCTATTTTGATTCAATTTAATCCCACTAGGAATGGTTGATGGATATAACTTTTTATTGGTATTCCCACGACATGCATTAACTTCCTTCCACTCACTGACCCAGTTAAGCATGTTATGGAACAAGGTCATTGGCTGATTCATACATTGCCTGGATAGTACAGAAATGGCTGTATTGATGGGGATCTGTTGGGTAGGGTAGCCCATGGTGACAGGTACCTTAAGAGAACACAGATAACATGATTTGTTATTGAGCTGCATTTTGATACAAATTTCATAATGGCATCTTTCTACAATAAAGTTACGATGCATTTGTTATCATAATGATATCATAGTTTATAACAAATACCTATATGTTTGCTTTTACTCATGCTCAACATGTGTATTTATTTTATATGGAAGCAATGTCATAGTCACATCTTATGCAAGTAGCATCAGCTTCTGTGGTTGTTTCAAGGATTCATTTTATTTCTGGACTTCTGAATAAATTCTGGACAACACAAGATAACATCAGTGACTTTTCTGAGATTCTTTACTCCTATCCAGTCTCACTTGGTTTTTTGTAGCCCAAATATAGAAACCCTGTTCTTGAAGAGTGAAATGATTGTACAGTACTTGAAACCGCAGGAAAATGGGACAGATGGTGAAATTAAAAACTGAGTTATTTTTGTTGCATTACCTCATTTGCTTAAGTAAACTAAATACATAGTCTTCATTGAATAGCAACAGTTGGGGCCAACAACTTGGTTATTAAGTGAAGCAGTCACGAAGTGAAACTGTTACTATGCTTATGATCTTATTTCAGTTTTTCCTAGCTTTACAGAACTGGGAAGATCGTAAATGCAAGGATTGATCATAAAGTTAATTTTCATCACTAGGTTTACTGCAAACATTTATTCAATAATCAAGGACTACCTGCACTATACCTGGCTGCTAATTTTACATTTTCTGAGACCATTGAAGTGTATATGTAATAAAATAACAACTTAGACCCCAACCCTGGTCTGTGGACCAGTACCGGGCCATGGCATGCCAGTAACTGGTCCGCACAAACAAGCAAAGACCCTTCCATGGGATGCAGGCAGCACACAAAACCACACCCCTTGTGACCTTCTCTGCTGGCTTCTAACAAGCAAAGCCAATGATGAAGCTAGCAGAAGGTCACAAGTTGTAATCTATATGAGGTCCTCACTTAACAACCTGCACAGGCCTCACTTAAAGAATGCCAACCAGGACAATGCTGCACAGTTATGTGGGGGTTTTTTAATCTTAAATTCATGTTGGTTAATGATGAAGTTTCCTGTCCCAATTAATGTCATTAAGCAAATATTACCTGTATTATTTATATAATAATATATTCATTATTGTAAAATTTGAAATCAGAAAACTCAAGACTCTTAATAGAAAGTGGCTCCATTTTGAACTAGTGGTTCAAATTTAAAAAATACTTAATGTTTGGTTTGCATCTTTATATCTTAAAGTAGCTAGCTACTATAAGTAGAAGCAACTTTGTAGCTTTGAGTTTTCATTGTATTTTGGAGAACAATTACAAAAATATGAGCTTAAAAAAATTCAGGTTTTTCACCATGAAATTAAAATATGTGAAGGTAGAATTACTTCATTATATCCCAAAGGCATCTGAGATATGCCATGTACCCTTTCTCTCTAACCTAGTTAACCATTATTTCAAGGAAAAGATCTAAGAGTAATGGCCTCTTGTATGTAAAGTATATCTATAGAGAAAGAAATGATAGGTTTGCAATCTTTTGTGCTCATAATGTGATTGCTACAAATAATGAAAAGCAATACTTAAAAAAAGAATAATCTTTCCTCCAATCCTTATTTCATATCTTGCAAACATTCCCTCCCTATGTTTTTTTGTTCATTTTTAAATTGTTTCAGTAAAGGCTTTATGAGAATTTGTTATGGAATATAAAGCAATAAACAGTGGTAAATCAGTTGTAACACTGGAAGCTTGAGAAACAAAAAGTGTTTTCCATGACATTTAAGTTAAATAAAATAAAGAGAAAAACTGGAATATTGTGTGGGATTATTTCTATTGATTAATCTGTTTGATTAATGATATACATAATGATATTGATGTTTATACTATGGTTGTTTGGGAGTTATTTTAAATCCTTAAAAGATTCCGTTATCTGCACTGATGCTTATCTTTCTATGATCTACTCTTAAAAAATTAACTTGCTTAGTTAAAGAAATTAACCTGGTAATAATTTTTTGCTGGTCATATTTACTATATCATTGTTAAATAAATTAGTGTAAACAATGTTAATTTCAGTTATCCCCAAACTTAGCTACTGGAGATTATATGACATCTTTGGAGAAAAGATTGCAGAATGTATTTATTGAGGAACAATAAATCTAATGATGGTGATCTTATATGCTACCTTGAGAAATTCAGGGAGTTGAAATCCATACAACTAAACCTGCTGAGGCTGAGAAACACTATTCTAAACAATCCTGCATTCTTATCCCCAATGTTCACGTACAACAACTGTTCAAATCTTCAACAGGACTGAAAGTGATTTATGACTGGATTTCATACTTATGATCATTGCAACATCCCCATGGTCATGTGAGTAAAATTAGGGTGCTTAGCAACTGGCATGTATTACTGACAGTTGCACTGTTGGGTCATGTGGTCACCGTTTGTAACCGTCCCAGTCAGCTTCCAACAAGCAAATCTGGGAAACCAGATTTACAAGATGACTGCATAATTCATTTAACAGCTGCAGTGATTTGCTTAACGACTGTGACAAAAAAGGTCATAAAATAGGGCAAAACTCACTTAACAATTGCCTTGCTTAGCAATAGGAATTTAGGGGTCAATTGTGGTCGTACGTCGAGGACTACTGATATACTTTCTTTTATATTTTTACGTTAAGAACAACTATCAGTACAAAGAAGCCCTTTTCTTGTAACTTTATTTCATACAAAAAGGATCTGTTGTTATCCAGTCACTTCTCATTCTTCGTGATCCGATGGACATCACTTCAAAAGGCTTGTCTGTCAGTAAGTGTTTCTTTGACTTCTTATAAACTCAGCAGGAATTGTCTTCTATTGGCCTTTTTTTCCATTTCTATTATTCCTTTTTCAGTTCCTATTATTCTTTTTTCAAGCATCAGGCCTTCTCCAATAACTCTTAATGTGCATTTATGTATAAAACATTTAAGCTTTAACTAGATTTTTTTTTGTATTAATACTTAAGAGCGATCAATCATGTTTTATTTCATCTAGTATTGGTTCGTTCTTACAATCATATCTTCTCGGCAATTTTCTTTAGCATCACAATTCAGAGTTATAGATTTTTCCTTGCTTACTCTGATGGTCTACAGTTCACAGATGAATATTACAGTTGGGGAAGCCGTGACCTCAGCAAATACATATCCTGTTGCCAGTCTCATATCTACAGTATGTGCTTTAAGTGGTAACTTTCTATGCTGTACAGTACTTAAAATTAAGTTGTAAGGAAATCATTGGCTTTCCCCCATTTACTTAATGCAAAAATGTTACTATACTGGCACACCCTTTTGAAATTTGGGGAAGGATATAATATAGCTAAGCAAAAAGCTATGTACTCTATAAGTTTCCACTGATAAATTATTGTTTGAAAATGTAGGGAACAATAACAGTAAAAATCAGCAATTGTTTTGTGCAAATGTTTATACTGGTGGGCTTGAAAGCAAGAACAAACTTTAGAATAAAAACCTATTTAACCTTCTTTGAAAATACTATTTGGTTTAGTTGAAATCACTGTGATTGTCCTAAAAGACTGAATTCTTCCTGATGTTCATATAATAGGCACTCCTCTTTGTGTTACTTAGGGTTTTTTGGCAGATTGCTTTTCAACTATTTCTTCTAGTTAGTCTCACACACTCGGTGCACTAGTTATCTAAGATACAGGTGGTACTTGTGACCATTTGAAGTTATGATGGGCTCCTCCCCAAAAAAGTACTGATGACCTGGTTCTGAAGTTCCAATGTCCCCCTGTAGTCACATAACTGCTTCTCCTGGCTTGCCATCACTACTAAGGAGATTATGATGATCATGCCAAGGAAAAGTGCAGAGAAGAAGGTCTAATAGAATGGCGATAAGGGTAAAATACCTCTTCATCTCATCCAGGCAGAGATGGGGAGAAAGAGATAGACAGGTGAGGGAAGTTAAAGTGGAGTCAGTGCCTTGCCTTGGAAGAATTAAGGCTTCTGAGGGCCCAATATGGGAATGGTTTGGATCGGTGTGGGTCCTTGCTTAACAACCACATGGGATTCACCTGACAACTGCAATTAAGAATGCTGGCATTGCTGCCACCAAGCAGAATCATTATGTCCTGTTTTGCTTAACTACCATTTAGGTTAGCAATAAAGTTGCCAATTCAAAGTGACAACTACCTGTACCCTGTATTCATTTTGTTTTGTGAAAGGTCACACAACTCACTGTGTTCTAAATTCAGAATTAATTTCATGGATGTTTGAGTATCTGCAGTTGGGAAGTAAAGAAGGAACAAGTTTCACTGAAATCTGTTATACAGTTGTTTGATTATGACACACATTAGAGTGGGATCCAAAGAACTGCCCATACAATCCTTACTTAATTATATAATAATTATTGGGCAAGCCAGTCTTAGTGTTCATGCTAAGATTGCTTATGTACACTGGAAAATGCACTAATGTACTAGTTATATAGTATCCTAAGATATTCTAGCAACAGTGCAAAAAGCGCAGTAGAAGCAATAGTAGAAAACAGCGTTAACATAGCAACCATTTTGGCTGATCCCACAGATTCCTTAGCAACACTATCATTCCTCAGCATTCACAATGTTCTCACATTAGTCATGCATAGAAGACTCTAATTAACGTACAGCAACAGTGCAAATTCTGTGATGACATCTGGCATCCATTCTATCCATTCTATACAGGATTCTGTATTGTACTATGGCTTCACTAATATAGCTAATAGTATAACAAGTAGTGTTAAGAGTACTGTGGAACAGTGAACTGACCACTGGAGCCAGCAAGTATTTTTCCAATCTGAATTCCAGTTTGGATGCTTCCTGGGAAGGAGGGTTGAAACAGCTCCACCCTCTCCTAAATTAGGAGAATTGTTTTATAAAAAGGGAACTGAAAGCGAACATCTGCATGGGTGCATCAAGAAAGGAGTCAAGCCTGGAAGCTAGCAAAGATGTGGGAAAGAGAAACTGCCGACCCAAAGCAGGAATAGACTTCAGTCTGCAAGAGAAACCTTCAATTGATAGAGCTGCAGGACCACTGTGGGACAAGAGAAGAGAGCCTAACTAGAGTCCGCAAACCCAAGCAAGACTGCAGATCAAGCCAAGCCCACTGCGTGCAGCAGCCCAAGTGCAGAGTTCTTCAAACCAGCTCCAGGAACAGAGGACTGAGTGCTGGAGGAAGAGAAAAGCCCATTCACAAGTCTAAAAAGGAATGCAAAGGATTTTCACCTACAAATGGACTGAGATTGGCTACAAAAGCTGAATACCTGGGGGAAGAAAAAAGACTTAAAGGGCTCAGAAATAGTTAAGATAAGAAAACTTTGTTACAAACATAGGCATACAAACATAGAAATAGAACAAAGAGAAATTTAAGTATAGTTCTAAATAGTTCTAAACTCATAGTAATAGGGAGGGAGCAGAATAAGATATGAGTTTAATGTAGTAAAATGGAATAGTTTTGTATGGAGAAAAATGAATAGTTTTTGAGTACTGTACCATGTTAAGAAAAATCTTAACAAATACCAACAATTCACTGGCAATTATGCATGCAATTTTCCAAGTATAAGTTTTCTGTGAGGTTAAATCCAGTCACCCATGCAGAGCCAAGAATTATACCAGGACTACAGAGAGTTACTAATCTCGACACAAAAATCAGGCAATTCCATCAGCCTTCTGAGGCTGACTGATGAGAACAAATAAGTTTGAAATGATCATATCGGTCTCCCTTTATTCTTTGTTAGCAAGCCAAAAACAAATATACACAAATATGAGCTGCCACTGTTGTGGCTACTGCCTGTAGATGGCCTTGGGCTAGGCTGAAACAGGAAATAAGATTTGTACCATGTCTGGGACTAAGCAAGTGTATTCTGAATGCTTAACAAACATTTAACACATATCTTCCTAGCTTCTCAGCTAACAGAGAGAGAGCCTGTGGCCTAGGGGTTTAAACAACTGCTTAAGATGCAGTCGGCCCAGGTTTGAATCTCAGAAGGGTATGGCTGACTGATGAGAACAAATAAGTTTGAAATGATCATATCGGTCTCCCTTTATTCTTTGTTAGCAAGCCAAAAAAAACCAAATTACACAAATATGAGCTGCAACTGCTGTGGCTACTGCCTGTAGATGGCCTTGGGCTAGGCTGAAACAGGAAATAAGATTTGTACCGTGTCTGGGACTAAGCAAGTGTATTCTGAATGCTTAACAAACATTTAACACACACACACACACATATATATATATTGCTCAAAAAATAAAGGGAACACTTAAACAACACAATGTACTGTATTTAATAGTAAGATGTCTTATTTTCTGTTCCCTTTATTTTTTTGAGCAATATACAGTGTATGTGTGTGTGTGTGTGTGTGTGTGTGTGTGTGTGTGTGTGTGTGTGTGTGTGTGATTTTTTTGGGGGGTTGCTAACAAAGAATAAAGTGAGAATAAAGCAAGCCAAAAATATTTACACAAATATGAGCTGCCACTGCTGTGGCTACTGCCTGTAGATGGCCTTGGGCTAGGCTGAAACAGGAAATAAGATTTGTCCCATGTCTGGGACCAAGCAAGTGTTATATATATATATGTATATGTATATGTATATAATTTATCTGAAACCTCTGGATGCTGTTTTACTTTCTTCCTTTGTAAAGCAGATGCAAATTCCATTTCTTCAGCAGGAGACAAGGCATATGAAATATGACTCTTCTCATTAAGATGATTTAGATCATGCCATTATATTATTCTTTTACTAAATCTTATTAGTTTTATATGCAAACTGCCAGGAGCCACTCCTGAATCATTAGTATACTGGGAAACATTGCCATGCAGAAATTTGGTAGTGGTGTCATTTTTAATTAAATGTTTGTCTGGCAATCAACCTAATGTTTTATACTTGTCATATAGTTACTGAAAGATTTCCTTATTTAGATTATTATACTAATTTTAGATATTTCTCCTTTTAATGTAAGGTCTTCTGAACTCGGTAAATAAATAAGTAACCTAAAGCTAGTGAATGGGAAAGGGAAATACCATATCAGGTGAATTAGAGTGATGGCTTCATACCATATCTTCAGTAATTAGTTGAACTCATAAATTTCTTCCAGAAAATACATATAGAACTCAAAAAGAGAAGAAACAGTAATTTTGCTGAATCCTAATTTACCTCCTGAAATGTGAGATACACAGTTAACTATTCTATGTCTTCCTAATTCTTAATAATTAATTCAGAATATCTAACAACATGGTGACAGTATGTACTAATTAAGGCTGTCAACTGTCTTGTGAGATTAGAGACATACAAAATGTTTTTTTAAATCTGTGAATATAAGATGAGACAAAAGGAGATAACACACATTTCTCTCAGACCGAAACATTCCCAGCTGGAAAGGGATGCTGGAGTATTGGCATAGGGGAGGGGAAAGCTGGTAGACTTGAAAGAAAGAGATTTAGGAAAGAAAAAGAAAGCTAGTTGGAAACCAAAAATGGATTCTAGACAATGTTGGCTTATGAAGACTTGTTGGTTCCAGGGAAAGATAGGCCAAGACTCGTAAAACATTGCTGAGTGAGTTCTGAAGATCATCAAATAAGGTGGGAGACGAGGGACATGTTTTTCTAATGAAAATAAGCTCTATAAAAGGCTGAAGTTAGAAAATACTGAGTAAGGCAGCCAACATAAATAATGCCCATTATTTATTTATTTTCAAGAACAGGTCATAAGTCACATTTTCTGAGGTTATCATAACTTTGAACTGTCATTAAATAAATGGTTGCAAGTCAAGGACTACCGTAAAATTATTTAGCGAACTCAGATTATTTCTATTGAGATTCTAATATCCTGATATGAAGATAATATTCAAATCATGATCAAAGATAGTTAGGATAATTATTTTTATTTATTTATTTATTTATTTATTTTTTAATTACATTTATATCCCGCCCTTCTCCGAAGACTCAGGGCGGCTTACAAGCTTAGCAGTATTTATTTATAAGAAAATACTGCTGGAATATAGTTCTCTATCAAATAATTTCTAAAGTTAACTTTATTGAAAATAAACAGCTTTGTTTATTTTTTTCAGTATTTTATCTTATAGTTTATAAAAAAGATCAGATGGAGAAACAAATAGCAATAGCACTTAGATTTATATATCGCTTAACAGTGCTTTACAGTCCTCTCTAAGTGGTTTGCAGAGTCAGCATATGGCCCCCAGCAATTTGGGTCCTCATTTTACTGACCTTGGAAAGATGTAAGGCTGAGTCAACCTTGAGCCCGTGAGAATCCAACTGCCAAATTGCAGGCAGCCAGCAGTCAGCAGAAGTAGCCTGCAGTACTGCATTCTAAGCACAGTGCTTTTGTAAAAGAAAAAGGTGCCGGAACTCACACATGTCATATAACCCGCCTTGCCTACCCTACAAGGTTCCATCCAAAAAAGGTGCCGGAACTCCGTTCTGAGCGTTCTATGAGAAAAAAAGCCCTGGTGCCACCACAATTCAAAAAATCCTCTTTTTAACTGTATTTGGAAGAATCAATGCTAGAAGAAAAAAATTGCTGCAGTATTTTTATATGCTATGTTTTGTTCAGGAGCCTTGGGTAATTATACATAGCATCTCTCAACCTATATTTCCTACAATATAACTGCAATAGGTATTGCCTAAAGAATATGTCTGACCCCCAAGTCACTCCATGAGTTTCCATATGTAAGGATAAATCTGAAACTGGCTTCTCTGGTTTCCCCTGACATCCTAACCATTAGACCACAATGGCATATTTTAAGAGCTGCCTGTTTCTTTAACAATTAATTAAACGTGGATTGTGACATTGATGAAAATGTGAACTGAAACAAACAAAAATATATTTAGAAGATTTATCAAGGAAATTTGATAACATATATTCAGCGGGGGGAAAATGCAAACAAAGAAAGCAAAGAGTATATATTTGGTAGATTTCTTTTACATTAAGTTGAATACTGCTAACTTTACATATCCCTATATCTTTTAATACAAAAGATTGTTTGAACTGTTCACTTACTGTTTAGATGGAAATGATTAAGAAAGCCTGTTGTAGAGGTTTCACATGCTCAGGTTGTCTTTGAAGATTCATGAGATCAGAAGACTGGCGTGTTCCTTTTCTCAGGAGCATCTATCTGTACTCCTGAGTGCTTCTGAGTGAGAAGTTAGGTCAGTGCTTCAAGAAAAACATCTGTCATCTCCTTCTGTAGTGAATGCAGCATCTGGATAAAAAAGAACCTGGAACTTTTCATATGTCCCCTGTCAATGATAATTTTAAATTAGTCATGTATTATAACCTATGTTGCTGGGTGATGCGAATGTTATATCTTTAAACAGCTTGGAATATTTTAATTGCCCCAAATCTTTTAGGAGGATGTAGTATGGTGTCAAAATCCAAACAAATTGCTTTTAAGAAATAACCTGCCCACTTACCTCTTGATAAGAGGATTATTTGTCAGATTCCACTGAGCTGTTCTGAATTTTAATAATGCAACTGAGAAAAATAATAAAATACACTGAGAGGCCTACATAGCATAGATACTTCTGTGTTTTACAATATGGAAGATTTGAAATGTAACTAATTAATTTGATCTGGAACATGGAACAGTTCCTGAGGAAGAATTAATAAATTAATTGCTTCTACTATATAATTGTAAATTGTTTTCTAGGACATAATTATTTTGACAATCCCCAATGGAACATTTTTGAGAATGATCTGTACCTAGACCTAATTTTATTTTGATTTTATTAGACATTAGAGAGAAGTAGCATCTGACACAATTTTCAGACTCTGTGTTGCACTGGGCAGAGAAAAGTCAGAGAATATTAACTGTACTTCCAGTCCCTATTGATGCTAATGGGTTTTAAATTGTTTAACTGTAAGCAAAGTACTATTGATTACAGAGGTTATTTTATCCTGCTGAATCCATCTATTTTAATTTTAGGCTCTAGTGCTCACATTATGATTAACATACATACCAAAACACTGAGTAAACTGGTTGCTTGCTAGCTTCATAATATTTTTTTAAAAAATAATCTCTCCAGGTTTGTGCATGGGAAAATTGTAAATATACGATTAATAAGACATGATAGAATGCCTGTTTATTTCTAGCCTATACACATTTTGTTTGAAAAAATTAATACCAAATATCTTGTAACATTATATCCTATTTCAAAAGTTGTTTTTTATTGATATATAAAAATGGTTGTTCTGGAGGCAGAGTTATATCAAAAAAATGTATGGGGAATTTGATTATTAGTTTATAAGTTTATTTACTTCCTGCTTTATTTTGATTGGAGAAAGAAAGGAGAGAGCAAAAGGGTTAGGGTTACATCACATCAAAAACGGATGCATCACATCAAAACCCCGTCCACCCATTGCTGGCAATGGGGAAAAAGTCCCGTGACATCGCGAGTTTGACATGCCTGTATTACACTGATGTAAAGCTGGTTGAATCTGTCATGATTGCTGCAAAATGGCTCCTAGGCTACATTCATATAGTACTCTGAACTAACAAGCTTGTTTAATGATTAATGAATCAGTCACTGACTCTTATCATATGTCACAATGGCCACTTTCCAAAACTCCAAAATGGGTGGCATGCTTAGAAAGGTTGAGGAAACAGTGATAGCATACATGTTTGTTAGGCAACCTTTTAGCTAAGGGTGTCCTATGAACACAACCATAAAATTGATTTTATATTTTTGCCCCATTTCTCAGACTAGCCAACTAGCCCCAGATGTGTTTCCAAGTTTGATTCAATAGGAAAGCATGTTAACCTAGACTGTGATTCAAATGGATCCAATTAATCAGTTCTAACTAAAATTACAAATACACTTCTGACAACTTAAGCAGTAATGACTTCACATTTTAGGGATGCTTAAATATTTCAATTGTTGCTTTTTGTGAAATAGGTAACTATATAAATGTGATTAATAAAAAATAAATACCCCAGCTTCTATTTACTAATTCAGTGCAATTTATACTACAAAGAATTTGTGGACAAAACATAGCTAATATGTTTTCAGTGTAAATTTACATGAGTGTTTTTTTAAAAAATATTTCCTTAAATAGCTCTTCTTATTTAACAAAGATTAAGAATATACTCCTTTTAATTAATAAATTTAAATAAAGTTAATTTTATAAAAACAACATCAATGAGATTGTTCATTGTTCTTAATGATCTGAAAGACTATAGTAGTAAAATACAAAAAAAGTCATGTGTATAATTTATTTCAATGACTATGCTGTTGTTCATTCACATTTGCTTTTCATTATTCTAAATTATTCTCATTTTCTATAATTTCACAAGTGAAGCTTGATCTATTTTACTAAAAGCACGCCAAGCTTTGAATAGTGCTCTTCTAGGAAAGACATATGAGTCATGCTAAGCAGCATTCTTAATTATGTATTTTTAAAAATGGCTGTAGATTCTAGAACCAAGCTTTTAAGTTTATATTTTGTTAATATATATGAATTTTTGTAACCATCAGTTTCTTTGAAGAAATGTCATGTATGTAATGTTTTCTGCATTGACATTATCAATTAATTTACATTAAAGTGCTTAAAACAGTTTTACTCTTGTAGTCCTATTTGTTTGAAATTTCAGGTTTTTTTATTGTAGCAATTGGCAAACATTGAGAAGAAAAGTAATAATAATAATAATAATAATAATAATAATAATAATAATAATAATAATAATAATAATAATAATAATAAGAAGAAGAAGAAGAAGAAGAAGAAGAAGAAGAAGAAGAAGAAGAAGAAGAAGAAGAAGAAGAAGAAGAAGAAGAAGAAGAAGAAGTTGGAAGGGACCTTGGAGGTCATCTAGTCCAACCCCCTGCTCAGGCAGGAAACCCTATACCATTTCAGACAAGTGGCTGTCCAGTCTCTTCTTAAAAATTTCCAGGGTTGGAGCATTCACCATTTCTGGAGGCAGGTTGTTCCACTGGTTAATTGTTCTACCTGCAGGAAGTTTCTCCTTAGTTCTAGGTTGCTTCTCTCCTTGACTAGTTTCCATCCGTTGCTTCTTGTCCTGCTTTCAGGTGCTTTGGAGAATAGCTTGGCTCCCTCTTCTTTGTGGCAGCCCCTGAGATATTGGAACACTGCTATCGTGTCACCCCTCACCCTTCTCTTCATTAAACTACACATACCCAATTCCAGCAACCGTTCCCTATATGTTTTAACCTCCAGTCCCCCAATCATCTTTGTTGCTCTTCTCTGTACTCTTTCAAGAGTCTCGACATCTTTTTTACATCGTGGTGACCAAAACCACGTATGACAATGAGAAACACTTACAAGAGGTATACTATAGATTTTGGCTGTTGCCACAGTACAGAGCTATATAAAGTGAGCTCACAATGCTCAGGAATTTTCCCCCCAGCTTCCTTTTCCTGTGGCAAAACCCCTACATAATAGCAATCCATGTCACTGCAAGGAATTTCTATCCAAAGTATTTATCAGTCTCTGCCTTTTCATAGAAGTACTGCCCACATGTGTGCGGAGAAGTACATCCCAGGCCAGAGATGGTCTTCTGGGAGTGAAACTGTGTTTTCAGTCTGCAAAATTGTGAAAATGTAAGGCATGGGACAAGAAACAGTTAGTGGCAACCAAAATGTCAAATCATCAAGCTCCAAGATTATTAGCCAAAATTCAAAAAAGCAAGAACTAGGCAAACAGTGGAGGCAAACAGGTGATCTATTCTGAAACAAAAAGAAAGACGAGCATGGTATGATATAGCAAAAGAAATCCATGGAGAGCCAATGTGATTAACAAGTTGTTTTATTAGAGAACTAAGCCTTATATTTCAATTATAGAGGGTATTAGAATTGGTATTCCAAGCTGGCACTCAACCAGGACTAATAAAAATCAGTATAATTTCTTGAAAACTAGCTGTCCTGAAATTCAAAGCAAGATTATGACCCAAAAGCGCCCTTTAGATTGGCTTCAAGATTTCTGTGACCAAGTGGAAAACCCAATTTACAATATTTTTGGACTCATTTAAACTGTACTAACATTATTAATCTGCCTCTGCTTCTATAATAACTATTACTCATTTTAAACATGCAGAAAATAATCTTCCATATTGTGTAATATCTTGTATTATAATATACAGTATAATGTGCTACATATTTATACCTAGGTTCTGGATCTTTCTGCTGGATGGATTTTAACATAATATTGTTCATTTTTTGATATTTTATACAAGTCTGGTTGTGTGAATAGTTGTTAAAGGATCAGTATGGCATAATTTTCTTCATAGGTTACTCAGGTTACATGTTTTGTTCTTCCCATCCACACTGAGCTGTGTGGGCAGTGGATCATCTTTATTGTCAGTGAATAGATTATATATTTAGCTGTTCATCTGTTTTTCATGTAATGATGAAAAAACCCATGTTCTCAGTAATTTCACAATAATTTAGGTGGCCTTAGAATTAGTTCTTTATTTCCCACAATGTGTTCCTAAATTATATATATTGAACTATAGCTCCTATATTCCCATTCAGAAGAAACTGTTATGGAAATTGTATTATATACAACTATGTCTGGAAGATGCTACATATTAAAAAGCAGTAAATGATACAAAAATCAGGAACTCACAGTTTTATTATTAGAAAAGGCAATGATATAGATACAGCCACTTACAATTTAATTATAAGTAAGGGCAATGATATAAAATATCTCTTAATTTATATGCTGTAAATGTCTATATAGTACAGCTTAATTTGAGCCCATCAAAGTAATGAGGTATCATAATTACTAGAACCTTAAATATTCCCCAACTTTTCTTTTCCCATTCTATCCAGATCTGAAAAATTATAAATGATATTTATTATACCAATGTTTTAATGTGGATTACAATTGAATGGATCCTGCTTTACTGAATTCACAGGATGAATAATAGTTTTGTGAGGTTGGAGGTCATGGCAATTTGATTTAAACAAAACTGAATACAGCCCAAAGTGTTTATCACATCTTATTCTTATAATACTATAGAATGCATTATTTCTATATCAGGCCAAAAAATCATTAATTGTCTTTGGCTAGATTTAATAGTCCATAACGTTAATTTTGATGTTTTTTGCTCAGTATCTGCATTGTATTGTTGACTTTATGTTGTAGATTCCATCAAAATGAAACGGAATTTTTGTGGCAAACTTTAGTCCATCACAAGCAAATAGGGGAAGCCAGGCACCACACAAGTTATGCAGCAAGTAAGCACAGGGTCAGTCATAAAGGACTCAAATGTCTATACACTAATGCACAGAGTATGAACAGTAAGCAGGGTAAACTAGAAATTCAGGTAAATGAGGGCAGATATGATATTGTTGCCATTACAGAAACATGGTGGGACGAAACCTACAAATGGAACACACAGCTAGAGGGATTTAAACTATTTAAAAGAAACAGACTAAACAAAAGAGGAGGAGGAGTTGCTCTATATATAAGAAATAACTTTATCTCTACAGAAATAGAGCACAACAATGACGAAAACTGTAAACTTGAATGCATTTGGGTCAATATAAAAGGGGGGAAAAATGACATTGCCATAGGTGTATACTATAGGCCGCCCAACCAAGCAGAGGAAATAGATGAACTTTTTGCTAGTCAGCTAACTAAGTTATGTAAGAAGCACATCACAATAGTAATGGGGGACTTTAATTACCCTGATATCAACTGGGAGACAAACTCTGCACCAAGTGGAAGATCAAACAGATTCCTGACAAACCTAGCAGACAACTTTCTCTCCCAAAAAGTAGAGAAGGGAACTAGGGGATTAGCCATATTGGATTTAATTCTCACAAACAGAGATGAAATGATAGAAGGTGTCAAAGCCACAGGAACCTTGGGGGGAAGTGATCGTGCAATATTGGAATTCAACATTCTGGAGGCACAAGCAATAGAACACAGCCAAACTAGAGTCTTGGACTTTAAAAGAGCTAATTTCAATAAACTTAGAGAGACCATGGGAAGTATTCCATGGATGAGAATCCTAAAGGGGAAAACAACTCAAGAAGCTTGGGAAATTTTGAAAAGTGAGATAATAAAGGCCCAGTCTAGTACAATACCAACAAAGAAGAAAAATAACAGCTCTCAAAAGAAACCAGCATGGCTGCATAAAGAACTCTCTGATAAATTGAAAGATAAAAAGGACAAGTATAAGAATTGGAAAGAGGGGCACATAACTAAGTCAGAATATCAGCAAATAGCTCGTGCCTGCAAAGATGAAGTGAGGAAAGCTAAGGCTCAAAATGAACTAAGGCTTGTGACCAAAGTCAAAAATAACAAAAAATGCTTCTTTCAACATATAAAAAACAAGAAAAAAGTTAAGGAAATGATTGGTCCATTAGTGGGGGAAAGTGGCAAGAAGGTGACAAGCAATAGGGAGAAAGCAGAACTATTTAATTCGTTTTTTGCACCTGTCTTTACACAAAGGGAAAAAACAGTCCAACCTACCCAAACCAGTGCCATAAAAAACAGAATAGAAATGCAAGTTAAGATAGGCAAGAAAATGGTAAGTGAGCACCTGTCCAGCCTAGACGAGTTCAAATCACGAGGCCCAGATGGATTACACCGCAAGGTTCTGAAGGAACTGGCAGACGTGATCTCAGAACCACTGAACTATATTTTTCAAAGATCCTGGAGCACTGGGGAACTACCAGAGGACTGGAAGAGAGCTGATGTAGTTCCCATCTTCAAAAAAGGGAAAAAAATAGATCCAGGAAACTACAGACCTATCAGCCTGACCTCAATACCTGGGAAGATTCTGGAAAAGATAATCAAACAACAAATCAGCAAACACCTTGATGCAAACAAAGTCATCACTAAAAGTCAACATGGGTTTGTCAAAAACAGATCATGCCAGACAAATCTTATTACATTCTTTGACCAAGTGACAAAACTAGTGGACCAGAGGAATGCTGTTAGAGGTCCCGACGGGACGGGGTCGGAGGAGGTGGCTGCTGGTTCTGGGAATGTGGGGGTGGGGCTTCAAATCCCCACGGCGATAGGGAAAGGCAGCAGGTGTTTGCGCGGAGGGCCATATCAACACCTGGGATCGCGCCCCCGCTATCTCCGAGCGGTGGCGCGCTCCGACCCTCCGGTTAGCACCCTCTTACCCGGGGATGAGGGTGATCAGGCCCCTGAGCTCAGGTTGGTCTATTTTAACGCTAGATCCGTAGTCAACAAAGCTCCCCTCATCCGTGACCTGATCGAGGAGGAATGTGCGGATCTAGCGTGCATCACGGAAACTTGGCTGGGCTCGGAGGGAGGGGTGCCTCTCACCGAGTTATGCCCGCCGGGTTTCCGGGTGCTGCACCAGCCGCGGGCTCAGGGCAGGGGTGGTGGAGTGGCAGTGGTTATTCGGGAGACTTTGTGTCCCCGGGAGGCCACCATTGTCCAGATGGCTGGGAGTGAATCCCTCCTCTTGAGATGTGGTCCTCGGGTTCAGTTGGGCTTGTTGCTTACATACCTGGCGCCCAGCTGTGTGGCAACAGCCCTGCCTGAGCTGCTCGACGCCCTCTCAGGGTTGGCAGTGGAGTTCCCCAGGCTTATAGTCCTGGGTGACTTCAACCTGCCGTCACTGGGAGGGTCGTCGGAGTTGGCTCGGGAGTTCATGGCTTCCATGACAGCCATGGGCCTGACCCAGGTTATTGAGGGCCCGACCCATGAGGGGGATCATACTCTCGACCTGGTGTTCCTGTCTGGACAGTGGTTGGACGATCTGGGAGGGGGTTCCCCGTCCATCACCCCCCTGTCATGGTCAGATCACCACCTCCTGAGGCTGGTTTTCCGTCATGCCACCCCCCGCCGCTGGGCGGCGGAACCGTCCAGGTGGTTCCGCCCCAGGCGCCTAATGGACCCGGATCGGTTCCAGAGGGCGCTTGGGCCTATACCTATCACCCTTACCCACAGCCCAGTCGATGCTCTGGTGGAGGCCTGGGAAACGGCTGCCACCAGGGCAATTGACTGCGTTGTACCCATGCGACCTATGACCCGGCGCAGATCCCGTTGGGCCCCATGGTTCTCTGTGGAGCTCCGGGAGATGAAGCGTCGGAGACGAGGTCTAGAGAGCGGTTGGAGATCCAGCCGATCCGAATCCGACCGATTGCAGTTAAGAACCTTTATAAGGTCTTATCTTGCGGCGATAAGGACGGCGAAGTCTAACTACTTTGCCGCCCTTATCGCGTCCGCAGATAATCGCCCGGCCGCCCTGTTTAGGGTGACTCGCTCCCTCCTTAACCAGGAGGTGAGAGAGGATCCCTTGCAGGGACGAGCCGAGGAGTTTAGTCATCATCTGGCGGACAAAATCGCTCGGATCCGGACCGGTCTGGACTCTGACTGGGCAGAGTCTGACGTGGAGGAATCAGGCGGTCTTGAGCATGTTATCTGGACTGAGTTCGACCCTGTTTCCCCTGATGATGTGGACAGGATCATGGGGAGACTGAGCACCACCACCTGTTTGTTGGATCCGTGCCCCTCCTGGCTAGCTTATGCGGCTCGGGAGGGAACACGAGGCTGGTTCCATGCAGTAATAACTGCTTCTTTGAAGGAGGGTGTCTTCCCTGCCGCCTTGAAGGAGGCGGTGGTGAGGCCCCTTCTCAAGAAGCCTGCTTTGGACCCGGCTGTTTTAAACAACTATCGTCCAGTCTCCAACCTTCGCTTTCTGGCGAAGGTTGTTGAGAGTGTGGTGGCGCATCAGCTCCCTCTGTTCCTGGAGGAAACTGATTATCTGGACCCGTACCAATCGGGCTTCAGGCCCGGACACAGCACGGAGACGGCATTGGTCGCGCTGGTGAATGATCTCTGGAGGGCTAGGGACAGGGGTTGCTCCTCTGTCCTGGTCCTATTAGATCTCTCAGCGGCTTTCGATACCATCGACCATGGTATCCTGCTGCGGCGTCTCAGGGGGTTGGGAGTGGGAGGCACCGTTCTACGGTGGTTCTCCTCCTACCTCCAGGGCCGCTCGCAGTCGGTGTTGACAGGAGGGCAGAGATCCGCCCCGAGGTCTCTCATTTGTGGAGTTCCTCAGGGGTCGGTCCTCTCGCCTCTCCTGTTCAACATCTATATGAAGCCGCTGGGCGAGATCATTCGTGGTTTCGGGGTGGGGTATCACCAGTACGCTGATGATACCCAACTTTTTCTTTCCACCCCGAACCAACCCAGCGATGCCCTCTCCGTGATGTCCCGGTGCCTGGAGGCGGTTCAGGTCTGGATGGGGAGAAACAGGCTTCGTCTCAATCCCGCCAAGACTGAGTGGCTGTGCATATCGGCATCTCGGGTTAACCAACTTATTCCACCTCTAACGATGGGGGGTGAGGTGTTACCCCCCGTTGATAGGGCTCGCAACTTGGGCGTCCTCCTGGACTCACGGCTCAATTTTGAAGACCACATAGGAGCCGTGACCAGGGGGGCTTTTGCACAGGTTCGCCTGGTGCGCCAGTTGCGTCCCTATCTGGACCGAGACGCCCTACGCACAGTTACTCATGCGCTTGTTACCTCCCGTCTGGACTACTGTAACGCTCTCTACATGGGGCTGCCCTTGAAGACCACTCGGAGGCTTCAACTGGTGCAGAATGCGGCCGCGCGAGTTGTAATGGGGGTCTCCCGATACTCCCATGTAACACCTCTACTCCGTGAGCTGCATTGGCTTCCGGTTGCCCTCCGGGTGAAATTCAAGGTGCTGGTTATTACCTATAAAGCCCTACATGGCCTGGGTCCGGGCTATTTGAGGGAACACCTGCTGCCGGCATCAAACGCCCTTCGCCCAGTGCGCTCCCACAGGGAGGGTCTGCTCAGGGTGCCGCCGGCGAGAGATTGCCGGCGGGTGACACCCAGGGATAGGGCCTTCTCAGTGGGAGCGCCTGCCCTCTGGAACCAGCTGCCGGTGGAGCTGAGGACTGCCCCCAACCTCCGATCATTCCGCCGGGGCCTGAAGACCTGGCTCTTTGAGCTCTCGGGCCCAGGGTGAGGAGAAATTTTAATTGGGGTGCATTGGCTTCCGGTTGCCCTCCGGGTGAAATTCAAGGTGCTGGTTATTACCTATAAAGCCCTACATGGCCAGAGTCCGGGTTACTTGAGGGAACACCTGCTGCCGGCATCAAATGCCCTTCGTCCAGTGCGCTCCCACAGGGAGGGTCTGCTCAGGGTTCCGCCGGTGAGAGATTGCCGGCGGGTGACACCCAGGGATAGGGCCTTCTCAGTGGGAGCGCCTGCCCTCTGGAACCAGCTGCCGGTGGAGCTGAGAACTGCCCCCGACCTCCGATCATTCCGCCGGGGCCTGAAGACCTGGCTCTTTGAGCTCTCGGGCCAAGGCTAAGGAGAAATTTTAATTGGGGTTTTAATTGTGTACAGGGTCAATTTAATATTTTTTAATTCGGTTTTAACTTTTGTATGTTGGATTTTTTAATTCCCTGTAAACCGCCCTGAGTCCTCAGGGAAAGGGCGGTATATAAATATAACTAAATAAATAAATAAATTTAATATTTTTTAATTTGGTTTTTTAACTTTTGTATGGTGGTTTTTTTTAATTTCCTGTAAACCGCCCTGAGTCCTCAGGGAATAGGGCGGTATATAAATGTGAATAAATAAATAAATAAATAAATAATTTACTTGGACTTCAGTAAGGCATTTGATAAAGTAGATCACAACCTACTACTTGATAAGATAGAAAAATGTGGGTTAGATAGCATTACCACCAGATGAATTCGTAGCTGGCTGACAGGCCGTACTCAGCATGTGGTCCTCAATGGAACCGCATCTACATGGAAGGAAGTGTGTAGTGGGGTGCCCCAGGGCTCTGTTCTGGGCCCAGTGCTCTTCAATATCTTCATTAACGATTTGGATGAGGGGATAGATGGGGAACTCATCAAATCTGCAGACGACACCAAGCTGGCAGGAAGAGCCAATACTCCAGAAGATAGGCTTAAGATACAGAAGGATCTGGACAGACTCGAACACTGGGCACTATCTAACAAAATGAAATTCAATGGTGAAAAAAGTAAGGTTCTACATTTAGGCAGGAAAAATCAGATGCATAGGTATAGTATAGGTGGTACCTTGCTCAATAGTAGTAACTGTGAGAGGGATCTCGGAGTCTTAGTAGACAATCACTTCAATATGAGCCAGCAGTGTGCTGCAGCTGCCAAAAAAGCCAACACAGTGTTAGGCTGCATTAACAGAGGGATAGAATCAAGATCAAGTGAAGTACTAATACCACTTTACAATGCTTTGGTAAGGCCACACCTGGAATACTGCATCCAGTTTTGGTCACCACGATGTAAAAAAGATGTCGAGACTCTAGAAAGGGTACAGAGAAGGGCAACAAAGATGATTAGGGGGCTGGAAGCTAAAACATATAGGGAACGGTTGCTGGAATTGGGTATGTGTAGTTTAATGAAGAGAAGGGGGAGGGGTGACATGATAGCAATGTTCCAATATCTCAGGGGCTGCCACAAAGAAGAGGGAGTCAAGCTATTCTCCAAAGCACCTGAAAGCAGGACAAGAAGCAACGGATGGAAACTAGTCAAGGAGAGAAGCAACCTAGAACTAAGGAGAAACTTCCTGACAGTTAGAACAATTAACCAGTGGAACAACCTGCCTCCAGAAGTGGTGAATGCTCCAACAATGGAAGTTTTAAAGAAGAGACTGGACAGCCATTTGCCTGAAATGGTATAGGGTTTCCTGCCTGAGATGACCTCCAAGGTCCCTTCCAACTTTATTATTATTATTATTATTATTATTATTATTATTATTATTATTATTATTATTATTATTATTATTATTATTATTATTATTATTATTACAAAAACTCTCTAGTTTTCCACATATGCCCACTTAGAAAAGGCCATGCAGAAGCTGTAAATCTTTAAATATGCAATTCAACAATCCTGACCATATCTATGTCAAGAGGAGGAGGTGAAGGGGAAGGGAAGGGTAAAGAAGGGAGGGAAGGGAAGGGAAGGGAAGGGAAGGGAAGGGAAGGGAAGGAAGGAAGGAAGGAAGGAAGGAAGGAAGGAAGGAAGGAAGGAAGGAAGGAAGGAAGGAAGGAAGGAAGATGGTCTTTCTCCTTCCATATTTCACAGAATTAGAGCTTTTTCTAGAATGGTTTTTGCATATTATGTCTGCAATAAAGTAATTTGAGCCTGGTCATTTATACCTTGAATGAGAATTTGTTTGATAATCTTTAGATTTGTTTTCTTGGCTGTTCCCTGGTATTCTCAGAAACTCTTCAACATTAAGTGTCCAATATAATAAGGTAAATAAGGACTAAATTGCCAAACAAATATATAAAGAGGAATGAAAAGGAAGACTGAGAAAGCCGTGTTGAATGGAATTGGCAAGATTCTCAGTAAACAAAAAGCAAAGCAAAGATTTATGGATGTGATGTATACAAGTTTGCGAGGATAGAAAAATATGCTAAGTTTGTAGAGGATGGCATTTGTGTAACCTGATTCTACTTTTGTTTCCATTGTTCTCTTAAATGATGCCTTTAATTTCTGGGCTATGTCATACTCTTTGTCTACATTCTGCTAAATGTTGTTTAAGCCAGTGGTGGGATTCAAATATGTGAATAACGGGTTCTCTGTGTGGATGCCACTTCTGGAAGTCCATTCTGGGCCTGGGCAACAAAAAATTAGCTACCGGTTCTGCTGAAGTGGTTCGAACTGGTTGAATCCCACCACTGGCTTAAGCCAAAAGGGTTGTGTGTATCTGTGTATGTGTGTGTTGTAGTTCAGAAATATTTGGAGAGCAGGATTTCTTTCTTTGATTTCTTACAACCATGAGAGATGGAATGCACTCAGGCAACAACCTTCAATCTTGGGCATTTCTTTTTGCATGCTATAAATGTGCACATGACATGTATTGTAGTCTGTGCTGGGAATACATAGCATTGTTAAGTTTAGATACAAATGAGCTTTATATCTATATTTCTATCTCCTATCTTAATCAAAGAAATTAGAAAACTTATTGGTTTCATTCACAAGGTTAGTACAGAGTTGTATTGAACAAAGCTCCTTGAACAGGATGATTTTATTCTGAACATAAAAGGACACTTCCCATTCTTCTTGCAGTCCTCAACCTCCATATAACCTTCCCGAGAACATAGAGAGAATGGTTCTGCTGTCTATAGGAGGAGGGAAACTTTTACCAAAAATAATTATTCCTATGCCTTTTAGTTCACATACATTCTACAAATGAAAGGATATCTTACATTTGGTAACAGTTCTGAATATAATCCACAGGTATTCATACTATCTAACCCAGAAACTACAGTTATGACTGTTTTATGGCTGGAGCTCAGAAGGCCATGGCTCGGATGGCCCAATTAAACAAACTTATTTTAGAGAAAACTCCATCTTCATTAACCCCAGTGCTAAAGGTCTTTCAAGCGAAAATTGAACCAATACTTACCTATGGGGCAGAAATATGGGGATCAGTTAAGCTGCCTGGGCAGGAAATTCCTCAAAATAAGTTCCTGAGGAGAATTTTGGCAGTGTCCCCTGGAACCCCAGCATGCGTAGTAAGGGCAGAAACGGGAGTCCATGCAATCGGCACTAGGGCCATGCTGAAGACCGTTTATTATTGGCTAAGAATATCTGAGATGGAGAAAGGGAGGTTACCTAAGCTAGCGCTAATGGATCAGATTGTTTCAAGTAACAAAAATAATTGGTTATCAAGAGTTTTGAAGCGGGTATCTAGCTTTGGTATTCCGTTAAACTGGCAGCACTATGATCATAGGCAGATTCGATCTTGGATCGCACAGAGATTTAAGGACATAAGTGCACAATCGGACATCGCACAGGTGACAGTAGCAAAAGCTTGCCCCTGGTTATCGGCTAATAAACAAATTTTTAAAATAGAAAAATATTTAACCTTGCCTTTATCTCCCATCATAAGGAGATTTTTTACCAAACTGAGATTGGACCAACTTCAATCAAACATGCTTTGGGGCAGATATAGGGGGATTCCTGTAAGTGAAAGAGTCTGTTTATGTGGGATGGGGAAAGTTGAAACAATGTCCCATGTAATTTTTGATTGCCTCCTGTATTCAGATTTGAGGGAACATCAGTTGGGCAGGATCTTTTATACTAGTATCCCTGTGTCTAAAGAGCACTTCTTGCATCATTGTTTGTTAGGCTCTAATTTGCAGTTGGTGAAATGGATTGCCAAATATGCTGTAAAGTTGATGGAAATAAGAACAAATTTGGTGCAGCAGAGTGTGGTAGATTGTAGGAAAGATCACTTGATTTAAAAATGTGATTTTAAAAGTAGTTTTAAGACTGTTTGGGGTAGACGCAGGGGTGATATTGTAATATAATGTTAAGCATATTTAACCTGTATCTTAAATCATTGTATTCTATCCTGATTTTATTTTGATTGTGTTTGGTTTCAGTTTCATTTTAAATTGTATTTTATCCAGTTTCATTTGAATTGTTTTTGTCAAGTTTTAGTGATATTTTGTTTTTGGAACTTGGCAATTTGATATGGCCCAAGGGCTAATCAATAAATAAAGATGAAAGATGACTGTTTTATGGAGACTCTTTTGTAGCATAGTAGATCATGTTTAGGGACGCGGTGGCTCAGTGGGCTAGGACGCTGAGCTTGTCGATCAGAAGGTCGGCAGTTTGGCGGGTCGAATCCCGAGTGCCGCGTAACAGAGTGAGCGCCTGTTACTCATCCCAGCTTCTGCCAACCTAGCAGTTCGAAAGCACGTAAAAATGCAAGTAGAAAAATAGGGACCACTACGGTGGGAAGGTAACAGCGTTCCGTGCGCCTTTGGCGTCTAGTCATACCAGCCACATGACCACGGAGACGTCCTCGGACAAGTGCTGGCTCTTCGGCTTTGAAACGGAGATGAGCACCGGCCCCTAGAGTTGGAAACGACTAGCACGCATGTGTGGGGGAACCTTTACCTTTACCTTTACCTAGATCATGTTTGCAAAATTGTTGGTAATGCTAAAAAAAATTACACTGAACTGTCACAAACAGTAAACATGATGTAACTGAAAAGATTTGATTCTTTCTGAGGTGCTCTTAAATCCTTTTAAAACCATTCTCATCTTTGAATAAACTACTGTGTTCCATTTGATTGACTACTCAAAATGCTATTTATCTTACACTGAAGTACATACTTTTAGAATGCTTGGCAATACTTCTTGTCAAAAGCAGGTGTGAGAGACTGAAAAGAATAAAAGGACCACATACTGAACATTAAGGCTGAAATAAATCCCTTTGAGCTTTTTCTAATTTATCTTCTCAGCCGTGTTATCAAATTAGATTTTATTTCTCATCTGAATGGTATGTGATATATCTAAATTATATTTATCTTGAACTTCAATTATGAATATTTCAAACCTGTAGAATTTGTTGTCTGACTGATATATTATCTCAACAAACCCCATTGGAACATTTTTACTTCATTACTTTATAGGTAACTCAAGGCAGTGAGTATACGATACCTAATATTCCTTCTTCCTCCTATTTTCTCCACCACATCAACCCTGTTGGTTGGGCTGAGAGAGAGTGATTGTCCTAAAGTCACCAATCCAACTTTGATGCCTAAGGCAGGACTAGAACTAGTCTCCTGGTTTCTAGCCTGGTGCCTTAACCACTACACCAAACTTACTGTTTTAAATATATAACTGTTCTCTTTTAAGGATTTTAAAGTTCTCTGAATCTTGACATTGACAAATGCATCAGTATGACTGTAAATTGAGACATCCCATGGCTAAATATCTCTTTCTTTCTATTCTGTGATCAGTTCCATGCATTCAAGTTGCGTGGGCTAGGTGCCTTGTCAGATGAAGGGAGATAGATGCAATCACATTAGCACTGATGTATGAAGTATTCTTATATCAATCCATAATCTACATACTACTATTATATACTATTTCTTTAGGAATGGAACTATTCTTCATTTAGTTTAATAGTTATAAGTGACCAATATACAGGTAGTCCTCAGTTTATGACCCCAATTGGGACTGAAATTTTAGTCGCTAAGCAATGCAGTTATTAAATCAGTCACACCCAATTTTTCAACCTTTTTGCCATGGTTGCTAAGTAAATCACATAGTCATTAAGGAAATATAGCTTCTGCTATTGATTTTACTTGGATGCTGCAAACATCATCAATATCTGCCAGTTGCCAAGCACCCAAATTTTGATCACCTGACCACAGGGATGCTGTGACAGTCATAAGTGTGAGAACCAGTTGTACATCACTTTTTAAATTACCATTGTGACTTTGAACAGCCATTAAATGAATTATTGTAAGTCAAGCTCTATTTGTAGTATCTACCACTGTGCTTCAATGAATACTATCATAAATTCCAAATATACAGTTTATATATATCTATATCTATATCAGAGGATGTATGTATCTTTTAACATATCCAATTGTAGCATGACTTCTTAAAGAATTTTCACAGCATTCATATATTTTTTTAATTTGGATCCAGAATATTAATTGCTTTTAATTTCCATTGTTAACCATGATAAACTTAATCACACTGATTTTCAGTAGGAATTAACTCAGTATGCCTCAAATGTTTTAATACAATAAAGAAAAATCAAATATGCGTATTATTACATCACTTCACATTTTTGTTCTCCATTTTTCTAGGGATTTCTTGGTGATCTATCGGTAAAATACGTGTACATATTCAGATGACTCTGGGACATTTTTTACATCAATAATGAAAGGATTATCTGGCAGTCGCAGTCACCATCATGGGGTTGCCTGTGAACCTGTATGTGACTCTCTGATACATCACTCAGATAGGAAGCCATATTTGTTAAATCCTATGGACCATCATCCTGCAGATCATACTTACTATACTCAAAGAAACTCTTTTCAAGGAGAATGCATGGCTCCATACAGTGATCAGGTTGCTAGCAGCACATTTCCTCGGAGACATTATAATTCCCACAAAGAACTTAAGGATGAATGTGCTTTGGTGCCACATGGAACAACCAATAAAGGTAATCGCATCCCTGCCAATCTTTTGGACCAATTTGAAAGGCAACTTCCTCTTAATAGAGATGGCTACCATACTTTACAGTACAAAAGGACTGCTGTAGAACATCGTAGTGATAGTCCAGGAAGGATCCGCCACTTGGTGCATTCTGTTCAAAAGCTTTTCACAAAATCTCACTCTCTTGAAGGCCCATCAAGGGGCAGCATCAATGGAGGCAAATCAAGCCCAGAAGACACACAGAGTATAAGATATGGCAAACGTAGCAAAAGTAAAGATAGAAGATCAGACGGAAAATCCAGGTCAAATGCATCTGGATGGTGGAGCTCAGATGACAATCTAGATAATGATGTTTGTATTTATCATGGACCAAGTAGGATAATGACTATGGGAAGATGTCCCGACCATTCCACTTCTCAATACTTTATGGAAGCCTATAATACTCGAAGCGAACATACAGTAAAGCCTTCCAGAAGCAATAATGATGTTAAATGTTCTACCTGTGCAAACCTGCCTGTAAATTTGGATGCTCAGTTAATGAAAAAAAGCTCTTGGTCCTCTACTCTGACAGTAAGCAGAGCTCGTGAAGTTTATCAAAAAGCTTCTATGAACATGGACCAGACAGTTCTAAAATCAGAGACCTGTCAACAGGAACGGTCCTGCCAATATCTTCAGGTATAGTATATGTCATTTATTTGATTACTTGTACTGCTCTTGGTTCCATGTATTTTTTTTACACTGAGGGGAGATTGCAAATGAAAAGATGTAAGTGGGAGTTAATCTAAATACAAATTATGAATAAATCTGCATTTTGGTTGCTAAGAAGCAGTGTTTCAAATGAATGCATACAGTTAGGAACTGATTCACTTTCTTAATATATGAAAAGAACAAGAGCTCCTTAAATAATTGGGAGGGAGATTAAAAAGGAACTCTAGGCACACAAAACAGCACAGCGGGGTCACAAGGAGCTAGAGGTAGTAAAGCTTTCATTTTGCAGTACAATCTCAATGAATTCATATTCCCAGGACAGAGATTTGTTGGCTTCTGTAATCTTGGGATCTGCCTTTATGTTTGGTGATGAAAGCTTGAGACCTTTTAAACACTTAGTAATGTCACAGCATTTTGTATACTATGAACCAACCTACAGTCAGTTTTTGTCACATACAAAACAACTGAACAGCCTTTAGGAAATAATTATATGAAGTGACCAGGTTGGTGTTCCTGGCTGTTATTCCTTTAAAATAAATAGCTAGCACTCTCTGAAAAATGCAAAGTTGAAAGACTGAAATTATTGAGCGTTCTGATTATACTCTTTAGGAGTACATCAGTGACTCCCGCACAAGCTGTTTGCAGTTAATAAAGCGTCACTATTTTTCACCAGTATTGTATCTTTAAATGTCAAGAATCAGATGTCTGCTCTTGGAGCTATCATACTGCCGGTTAATTTTTGTGGCAAGAACGTGGATCAGAAAATTAACACAGTTTCAGCTGTAAAAGATCTGTGGATTATTTTTTATGCATTTTCTTTTAAAATGGATATGGCACACTTAACTGTGCATGGACAGTGGAATAATGTCAAACAAAGAAGAGAGAAGACTATGAGGAAAAAAGAGGTTTGATCAATAAAATATTTTGTTGTTGTTGGGTGGGGGATTGTAGGGACTAAGTCATTGCTCTATTTTTTATCTGCTGTTTAGTTTTATTTCAAAACATTGGGCACTCCACAGTTAGTTCTAGCTGTATTTAGCCTGATGGGCAGCTTGCAATCATAATTTTGCACTTGCATCTCCATGTTCAGGTAAAGGATTGGATTCTATGGTCCTGCTGACTTATAGTTTTATAGTTCAGATGACCTAGAAATGAAACCAGAATACCAAGTTTTAAGGGGTTATTTTTAAATAAAAAAGCATTATACAAGAAGGCACATTCAAAAATATAAAGCAGCATGATGTATGTCCTGTATGAATGTTTATCTCTGCATATTCTTATGTTCTTGGGGGAGACTGTTAGCATCAGAAAGTGGGGAATTAAGAAGATTCAGTGATGATACTGTTATGTTGTATGTCAGGCCAGAAAAAAATTAGCTTTACCTTCAGAAACTTGTCAGTTACATAGCTCATGACCTAATATATGATTGTATATGAGTGTGTGTGTGTGTGTGTGTGTGTGTGTGTGTGAATGTGACTGTGTGTGGATGGGTGGGTAGGTGGGTGAATAGATAGATAGATAGATAGATAGATAGATAGATAGATAGATAGATAGATAGATAGATAGATAGATAGATAGATAGATAGATAGATAGATAGATAGATAGATAGATAGTCTCTTCTTTTGGCATGGGCTCTTTTGCAAGGACTAATAATATAACTAATAGGATTATCTCACCAAAATAAAATTAATATGCAAGTTTGCATACCTAGGAATGAGTTCCACTTAATTTAATGGAGCTTATATCTGAGGGGATATGTATATGCTTGTCATGTTAGAGGACGTTACCTATTCTTCTTCACTTAATATATAAAATTCATTCTAAATGTATACTTAAGGTATACTTAATTGCTCTTACATTTTGCCATGCAATGTAAGATTTTAGGTTGACATTTATTTAGAAAGAAGTAAGAAATTTCATTATTTTGAGATGGTTAATAAAATATGATCGATATAAGGAAGGTACAAGGGAACAAGATGAGTACTTTAGATACTCTTTAACTCCATTAATCAAGTAAAAATTCCAAGTTAAAACAGTAATATAAGTGCTTAAGATTTTTGCAGGTTCTTTAACAAACAAGTATAAAACATTCATATTTGCAAAATCACATCTCTGTTATCCTAGAAGAAGCCATGTTCATTAATGTTTATACACAACAAAACAAATGTGTTAAGCAAAAAGAGCTGTCAGGTTTTTTTTAATTAGTTTCCCTGAAGGGGGAAACTTCCAAATAGGTAATTTTCAAGTAAGGTAAATTCCCAGGTTTTTCTAATGACACTAATCAACCATTGTTACCTTATTTTAATTATAAATATAATGATTTATTTTAGGTAAATCCAAGTCCTATGCATTATTTTTGCAATTTAGAATATAAGAATCTATACACTAAAATGCATACATTTCCATAATTGTAGTAGCAAATAAATATTCAGAGAGAATGACGAAAAGTATATCAAAAGACAAAATGAGCATGATTTTTCTGCATTCCTATTTTTTCTGTATTTGTCTACTTATTTAAGCTTCTCAAGTTTATAGGAGGTCTCTATCTGTAATCAATGAATGTGAATATTAGAATTAACTATGATCATCACCCAGATAATTATTCATTCTTACTAATCTACTGTGGCTCTGGAAGCATGAAATGTAGATCCCAACTGATGCTCAGACGCCTCAGTAGTTTTATTTACTAGCATGTCTACTATTGTCATATAATTACCTGTCTGTGTCAGATAGAGATAACTTCTAGACATTCCAGAAGTTGTGTTTGAAGGTATTTTTTAACTGAATAATGATCTTGAAAAATCAATCTTGTTTTTCTTGGTGTTTACATTTTTCTATTTTAATTGGTTGAAATCGCTGAGAGAATTGATAATTAATAAGATATTGTATCGATGATGTCCATTCAGCTCTACTCTCTTGTAATCCAGGCAGGGCAATGTAATAATACTTTTGAGTAATGAAATAGAGGGGGACTGCATCTAATCAGAGTGGGAGTGCTATTAATAGGGGTTTCATCATTTTACAGAAGTGATCTTCTGTTTCTTAATGTCACGATAATTTCACTTTAGATCAGATAAGCATGCTTTTAGATTCAACCCTGACTTTGAATGGTGCTATAAAACCAGATAGTTTTCACAGTTCTTGTAGTCTTGATCATAAGAAAAGCCCTGCTGTACTTTAATTAGGATACAATGATTTAACTCTCTCTGTTCCATCTAGAATTAGTTTAAAAAAATATCCAAATTCACGTTTATGGAATAGGGGACACAGTGGTTGGTTTCAGCTGAATCTGGCAGCTCAATATTGAGAAGGGGGATTGCACAGGGTTTTTATTACTGTTTATGCTTATCATAAATTCTAAGTATTTTTCTTTGTGTATATATGGTAATTTTATTTGATTCTCCTAAATCTTCTTCATTCACTATTATTGAACAAAAAAGGATTAATCTGAGTTGTGCTACTAGCAACAATGATATACATACCGCAAATGGAGAATTATTTTCTTTTAAATCCAAAATATCTTAGATGTAACATTTTAGCCCCCCAAAATCTTTGAGATATGAAAGTCATTAAATAGTTTCCATATCTAATTAAATTGGGGAAACAAGAATATAATCTAATTATATTAACCTAATGTACTACTATCTTCAAAGTTCAGCGTAGATCACATGGGAAATGGAAACAAAATGTGAGATTGCTGTTAATGACATGAATCATACCTTTTAGAATTTTTTTTTGAACTAATTGCTTCAGTTGAATCATTCAAAACCTTGAATAACTATTTGGAAGGTAATAGAACAACACAGGATAGAACAGAATAGAGGTAGTCCTTGCTTCATAACCACAATTGGGACTGGCAACTCTGTCACTGAGCAATGCAGTCATTAAGTAAAATATCATGTGACCACAACAAATTTACAACTTTACTCCTGCTTAGGTTGTTAAGCCAGTCACCACAAAATGTTAAATAAGACATTATGTGACCATGACATTTATTTTTTCTGCCGGCTTCCCCATTGACTCTGCTTTTTAGAAGCTATGAAGCACACAAATGGCAATCAGGTGACTGCAGGACTCTGTAATGGTCATAAACATGTCCTGATTGTGAAGTACCCAGATCTTGATCTTGGACCTGCAGAGACTCTGTAACAGGACCAGTTGTAAAATTACTTTTCCAGTGCCATTATAACCATGATTGCTAAACAGGGCAGTCATTACGCTGGACTAGGAATAGAATTGAAGAGAAGAGAAGAGAAGAGAAGAGAAGAGAAGAGAAGAGAAGAGAAGAGAAGAGAAGAGAAGAGAAGAGAAGAGAAGAGAAGAGAAGAGAAGAGAAGAGAAGAGAAGACTGATCCTCCATCTCTTTTAATAATAAAAGCTAGAGTCAAGCTGACTGACCTCCAACTGCAAAATTAGCAGAGGCTGGTGACATTCTATCAACAAAATGTACTAGTTATAGCAATAATAACTTAAAAATGACTTGGCTCCTGAAATCTTATTTATGACTTGTTTGCTAATTAAAAGATAATATAAAAGACCAAGTTATTTTAATTTATTCTTTATTTACTCAGTTGTTGAGCAACAATGAGGTTTTAGACGCTTACCCTTTTAAAACAAATAATGGAATGGAATGGAAAAATCAAATTCATAGCAAAACTTCCATAATTGAACAAAGTTATAAAACATACTGTGAGGAAATCTTTAATTGACAATGAAAACATATCAAAGTTCATGCTAGTAATTTTTTTTATTTTGCTCAGGAATTTCCATATCCATATTGCCACAACAAAGAGAGTACTTTGTCTGATCACCCTCTGCTTAATTTCATATTTGGAAGGGGAAAGTGCTGTAAAACAGCTTATGAACAAGATGGACTTCATTCTAGCAGCAAGTCAAGCATTATGCATAAACATAAGTGCTCAGGAAACACACTGATGCCTCCAAAGCAGCCACATCTAGCCTTTAAATCAGTGTTTCATGCTAGGTGGGAAATTCTGGGAATTGAAGTTTACCTAACTTAAAGTTGCCAAGTTTGAAAAACATTACGCTAAATGGACTGGTGCTCTGATCCCTGAGGAGGTTTTTATAAGCCCTAGTAGTCAACAGCCAATGCAGCTATACATACAGTATTTTGGCAAAAGTGGTCCCCAAATGGTCCCCTAATTAGTAACAATAACAGCTGTGTTTTGATTTGGTAAATCAAATATGTCCACATGCCCATATGAGGTGAGGAAACAAGCAGAAGGTAAAAGGAAGTATGCAGTGAAGGAGACTTAACATTCAAAATATGCCAAGTCATCTCAGAGGTTGACAGAATATAGATGTATTAAATGGTCTCATTTAATTACATGTGTAGCTTTTATCCAGGAACTAACATGTATCATGGTATCTTTATATTTGTGTAACAGACATTAATTCTTTCCTGCCACAATACGAAACAGTGCATATCACTATCACAAAGGATGAACTAAATATGTAGCATTTTCTATTATGTTTGTGCAAAATGAAAAGAAAGGAAATATGTATGAACATTATATCCAGGTAACAAAAAAAATCTTAAATATAGTTGGATTATATTAGATAAAAAAGGAGTTACAATAAGAAGTGGAAGCAAGAGTAAGATCCTTTGAAAATGTCTGCTAACTTTATAAAATGTCAAAATAACAAAGCAGGATATTTAAACATTTTCAAAAAATGTGTTTCACAAAAAGAGTGACAGTTTTCAAAAATCTATAGAATTTTTCATCAGACCAAATGGTAAGGAATTTTGAAAAAAACTTACATGTAGGAGAAAAAAATAAGTAATCCATAAACAATGGAATTGATTTTGTAGCCAGAGCATGGAAGAAACTTTTTTCAAGAATTCGTAACTTCTGTTGAAATTTTTACAAGAGTTTAACAACAGGTGGAGTTGGTTTTCCTAGTTTGATTTCTTCTCAAGCTTGAGTAGGTCTGTGACTGCATTTATTAGTGGATATGGACAGTGTTTCTCAACTTCAGCAATTATAAGAAGTGTGGAGTTTAACTGGCTAGGGAATTTTGTAAGTTGCTAATTAACTTAATTAGTAACATAAAACAGTTATAAGAATTAATTTGTATGTGCCTAATGTTAACATTGCAACAGAACATATCAATTTAAGTGTTGCACACAATAAGAGAAAATTTACAAATCAGTCTGCTTTAAGGAAAAGAATTCTTATAAATGTGGGAATATGATGTAGCAATAATTTAGATTCAGTTTTCTTTCAGTATTTCAATCAAAGAAAGAGGTTCATTAGAATCAACAAAAGACCATGAGAATTGCTGGCCAGATAGGAACTGCATAACCAGATTGAATAAAGCAAGGCAAGACAAAGCAAGTATGTACAGTATAGGATTTGTAATTGTAGCCTATAAAATATTTGGGTATCCTGTATGAAATAAAGAGAAATATGATCTTAATTTCTTTGTACCATGGAACCCTTTGAGAACCTAGTTAAATGTCCAGACCCCCTTTCAGAACAATGTGTAAATGCATAAAAACAAAATAAAGTAAATGTAAATTGTGTTACAAAGAACTATTATGATCGAATATAGTTATCAAATATAAAAAATAACAAAGAGGTGATGCAATAGATGTGAAAATAAACTGACCCTTCTTGGTTAAGCAGTCTCCATTTTGTTTATTCCCGGCTTGGACTTAAAGCCATGCAAATGAGGTAGAACAGTAAAGAAATGAAGATCAAATTCAGAATGTTTGTGTAGTGGTGAGGTTTATTTTTTATCCCACCTGTATTATTTTAAAAATAATTCAAGGCAGTGAACATATCTAATACTCCTTCCTCCTCCTATTTTTCCCCACAACAACAATCCTGGGAAATGAACTGGGTTAGGAGAAAGTGAGCCATTTCAGTTTTGATTTTGTATGCCTGATGATTGAGAGGCAGCTTCATATAACAGACAGGATGGTGTGAAGCAGCAACTATGGCATTCTTGTCATCTGAAGACTAAACTGTTATTTTCTATGTATTATTGTCTCTGAGCATAAACTAGATAAACTAAAGAAATGCATCTGTCTCATTACTAGTAGTGAAGGAAAATGCAGTGTCAATTTAATAAGTTTATAAAAGCGAATGATGGAAACTTTTTCCCCAAAGACCAATAAAATACAGGCCTCAGTTGCATTTATGTTCCTTTAATGTGTTCTTCTTGGTGTTCAATAGCCTTGTATCTGTAATTCTTGTTATTTTTATTCTCTTCTAAAAACCTATGTAACAGCTGTGTATCCATTAGATTTTATATATGCAGTTATATACATAAATATACATAAATAAAAAGGTAAAGGTAAAGGTTCCCCCGCACATACGTGCTAGTCGTTTCTGACTCTAGGGGCCGGTGCTCATCTCCGTTTCAAAGCCGAAGAGCCAGCGTTTGTCCAAGGACGTCTCCGTGGTCATGTGGCCGGCATGACTAGACGCCAATGGCGCACGGAACACTGTTACCTTCCCACCGTAGTGGTCCCTATTTTTCTACTTGCATTTTTACGTGCTTTCAAACTGCTAGGTTGGCAGAAGCTGGGACGAGTAACAGGCGCTCACTCTGTTACGCGGCACTCGGGATTCGACCCGCCAAACTGCCGACCTTCTGATCGACAAGCTCAGCATCCTAACCCACTGAGCCACCGCATCCCTTATACATAAATACACATATACAAACACACACACACAATTAGCAGACCAGACTAAATATATTCCATTACTTACTTGAATACAGGTAGACCTTGATTTATGACCACAACTGAGCCTAAAATTTAGGTTGCTAAGTGAGACATATTTTAAGTGAGTTTTGTTCCATATTACAACCTTTCTTGGCAGAGTTGTTAAGTGAATCACCACAATTATTAAGTTAGTAACACAGTTGTTAAGTGAATTTGGCTACTCCACTGATTTTGCTGTCAGAAGGTGGCAAAGGGGGATAACGTGACCCATGACAAGGTTGTAAGTGTGAAAAGTGGTCATAAGTCACTTTTCCATTGCCATTGTAACTTCAAATAGTCACTAAATGAACTTTTGTAAGTCAAGGACTACCTGTACTGAATTCTGATTCACACGTTTTTAAAAAATTAAAAATATAATAGGAAATTTAATGAATTAGACTCAGACTCAAATTTGGTGAATTAGACTCAGGCTCAGATGTGGGAGAGGGTTTAATGTACATTTAAATACAAAAGAGATGTAAATTAATTGGTAGCTCCCAAAAAATATCAGAGAAAGAGACTGAAACTGATTTAAGTACACCTACAGTACTCCTCATTTAGCAACCAAGTTCCATTTCAAGGAATAGGTCATCAGGCAAAATGGTCACTAAGTGAACACATGCCAGAGAGAGAGAAAAAAACTGCAAAGATCACTAGTTGCTCCATCTCATTTAAAAGAAGTTTTCTCATATAGCTGCTCCACTGTTGTGCCATTGTTATTCTTATCCCAGTGTGCCTTATTGTCAGGAGCACAAAATTTGATCATAAATGTGCACATTGGTCAGAAAATGAGGTTTTTTATTACCATGGTATTTGTGAATGGTCGCTATCTCAGGTTGCTAAATAAGGAGTGGGTGTAAGTTCTGATTGCTACATATTAATAATAGATACACAGACAATTAGCTAATTATATGGCAATCACTTAGCTTGCAGTGCATAAGCAATAATGCCCATCCTGTCAGGGACTGGAATGGACCTTCATGGCAGTTCATATAGGCCTGTATGGAGGAAAATGCTCATTACTCTTCATAAATAAGTGCAAATGAACTAGACGAAACTGCTTTAAATAGAGCAATACTTGAAAGAATGAGAGAAAGAATGTCTCTCTGTATGTGTATGTGTGTGTATACAAATACAATATTTGTGTAAATTTTTAAATTGCTAACAAAGAATTAAGGGAGACTGATATGCATTTCAAACTTATTAGTTTTCATCAGTCAGCCATACCCTTCCGAGATTCGAACCTGGGCTGATTACACCTTAGGCAGTTGTTTTCACCTCTAAGCCACAGGATCTCTCTCGCTTTGTTAGCAGAGAAGCAAGGGGAGATATATGACAAATGCTTGTTAACTATTAGATTACCTTGCTAGGCCCCAAACATGGGACAATTAAAAATTTACACAAATATGAGCTGTCACCGGTGTGACTACTGCCTGTCGATGGCCTTCAGGATAGGCTGACACAGGAGATAAAGATTTGTCCCATGTTTGGGGCCTAGCAAGGTAATCTAATAGTTAACAAGCATTTGTCAAATACAATATTTGTTTATATAAGCATTAATTTATGTTTTTGTTTCCTACATTCTAAATTCTCTCCCTCTTTCTTCTTGGGTGTCACTGATGAACTTATTCAGAGAGTCGGGTGGAGGGGAGGAATCCATAAGTCACACTTTGCCTATTTTTTTTTAGACTTGTTTTCCTTGAATGTTGATGTTGCCTCATGTCTATAAATAAATAGATAAAGCTTGATTCCTTCCCCTCTGAGTACAAAGCTTGTTTCCACTAATGTCATGTGACATTATTTGCTGCTATCATTTGGAATAATTTGTACACACTGTATTTTAAATCTCATTGAGGCTGACTGTAGCAGTTGAGTATAGAATAATGAGTTATTCTAACCACTAAGCAACCTATCAAATGATATGGATATATTTTATGGTACTTGCTTTTGTTGTTTACCTCTCTTGCAGTTTGTCATAGTTTTTTTCCCCTATACTTTCAGATAATTGAAATCTTATTTTAAAGTTCTTAGTATAAGCAATTTGTTGAATCAGGTTGTTTTGTGTCCTAATAATGGCAAACTACATAGTTATCAAGGACAAAACTTATTCAGTGACAGCAATCCTTGAGGTAAGACAGGCCATTTAATGAACATTCAAAATTACAACAGACCCATCCCAAAAGCTACGTATGACCCCCACTTCAAAGTTACAAGGGCTGTAGCAAGCCTGCGTCATTCACCCTTATGACCCACCACAAGATTGCTGCAGCGCTCTCCCACTTCTCTTTTTTTTATTGAAAAGTTTTACAAAAACAAAGTTTTACCCCCAAATCCCCCCACCCCAAAACCCCCCACTTCCCCCCCCCACTTCCCAGAGCTAAATACAGGATTGTAGTTATAATAATCATATTCTAAATAAAAATTATGCAAATATACAATTAACCAAGTTCATAATGTGCTTTAACTCCCCTTTAACATAACTACAATCAAAGTACCAATAACAATATCCCACTAACATCTACTCATAAGCTAAATGGAACTTCTTAATCCCATATTTGTTCTAAATATAATCTATCCATCTCCTCCAAACTGAAACATATCTTTCCTGTGAATGATCCTTCAAATACACAAAAAATCTTAGACATCTCTGCAAGATTCAAAACTTTAGACACCCATTCTTCTATAATAAACAAACTAATAAACAAAAGGATAGCTCTCCCACTTCTCTCACACCGTCCCATCCTACCAGAACCCTGCAGCACTTGCGCCTCTTCCCCACATCCCCATCATGCCCCACACTTACCATCTGAAGCTCTCCAGACCTCATGTTTTAAAAAGGAGGGCAGTCCAAGTGGCTATGTGGTAGCTATCAAAATGTGGCCATCATTTTGTCCTGCTTGGTTGTGAGCAGGACAAAATGGCAGCCCCCAGAAAAATTGGTTTATTCTGCTTCCTTAGAGAGTTCTGCACAATGCTATAGAAGCTTCTGAATACTGTAGAAAGCTTCAGCAGCACTGTGCAGACCTTGGTAAGGCAGCAAAATGGAGCAGTTTGTCCTCAGCCCATGCAGTGGTGACTCGAATGCAGTTACCCTTTTGTGGGAGGGACAAAAATGGCAGCCACTTTCAGATCCGCGCCATATGTCTGTAAAGAAGGAAGTCATCCCAGCACTCTGGAAGTCCTTGGAGCTCTTCAAAAGATGTGGTGAGAAGAGTGTTTTGCCTGGTAGGTTTGGAATCAGGCCTAAGGCTGGGAGGACACAGTGGGAATGCAAAAAAGCCTGTTGGGACTCAAGGTATGGGAAGTGGAAAATGGAAAGTCTCGGGGAGCTTAAAATCCAAGCTCAGAAGAAAAATAAATATTATAACATAGAACATAGAATAACAGAGTTGGAAGGGACCTTGGAGATCTTCTAGTCCAACGGTCCCCAAGCCCCAGTCCGTCGACCAGTACTGAGCCAGGCCAGGCCAGCAACTGGGCCACACAAACAAGCAAAGCTCCATCTGTGAGATTCAGGCAGCACAAAACCGTGCACACTCCAGTCCATGGAAAAACCTCTCTCCATGGAATCGGTCCCTAGTGCCCAAAAGGTTGGGGACCTCTGTTCTAGTCCAACCCCCTGCTCGAACAGGAAACCTTATACCATTTCAGACAAATGGCTGTCCAGTCTCTTCTTAAAAGCCTTCAGTGATGGAGTACCCAGAATTTGTAAAGGCAAGCCATTCCACTAGTTCTCACCATTAGGAAATTTCTTCTTAGTTTCTTAGTTGAATTTGAATATACATGGAAAACAGATACATTTTATTTATTTATTTGCTTGTAAAATTTAAGTAATTACCCATCTCATCTGCAGGAACTCTGAGCTGCATATAATAAAACCTGGAATTAAAACATTTTGCAAACCCATTAAAACAGTAGGAATATATAAAACAAGACTGTAGAAGGTAAGATGTTACATACTATATAACCAGCATGCAGGCTCCTTATTAAAAGGATATCAGATTTGCTGGGGAAAAAAAATTTTTAAAGCCTTCCAGATGTTTAAACCTAAACAGGTCTAACATGTTAAAACTGGTCTATGCAAACAAGTGAACCCGCATCCGCGGGATGCAGACAGCACATGAAATCACACACCCCACTGGTCCATGGAAAAACCTCTCTCCAAGGAACCAGTCCCTTGTGCCCAGAAGGTTGGAGACCACTGAAATAGATAATGACTTTACAATAATAAGAATCCTGGAAAGGTACAAGATAATAATATTCATAATATTAAAAGAGATTTTAATGGGAACAGTCTGAATAATTTTGACTGCATCCAGACTAATTTTCAGTGTGCTATATGCATGATTCATGGCAGTTCACAGATCATCCAGATAAAGTTGGCATTTTGTATTTTACTTTCTTATTTTTTTCTGACCAGAAATATTCTATTTTGATAGGATGACTGAAAACAAAACTGCAAATATGGTGTGGGTGTTCCATAGCACTTCACTCTCATAGATTTTATGAGGGTGGCTTTGATGAAAAGCAGTGATATTTATTGACCTTTTTTCATTCTGTCCTAAGTTATTATGAACAGACAAAATTGTTTTGTAAATTATTCTTTCTTCCCTTTTTAAATTACTGTGAAAATCTAAGATTCCATAATTCCAAAAAATAAAATAAAAAAAACATTTAAGAACTGCACAACTCAGCTTGGTTTTTCACCAAAGCTGAGTGAATAGGAAAAAAAGCACTGTATATGTGCATTTTTATAAATGAAATTGTCGCCCATAGTCTCATATATAATATTGATTCTGAGGAGGTGAAAGATTTGTATTAATTATAATGTTTAATCATTTATTTTAAGACCAATTCCTTTTCAAACCTATTTGCTTTAGTTGACCACATGAGCTTTGTCATAAGAGATTCCATGGCAAATATTTTTAAAATTACATAATTAAGATGAATTCAGATATTATAACAGCTTTTTTATTGTTACATCACATTTTTATTCCATAACTTCATGTAAAATAAGTAAAAATATGCATGTATGCAATCTCCCTATCATGCCTATGCACAAGAATCTTCTCAACTAACAATTGGGATTAAACAAGGGTCTACAAAATTCAATGGAAATTGGGCTTAGTTCACTTGTGACTATGTAGGGGTACTAGGCTGATCCCTCTTTTAACTCTGGCCACAGGTTCTGCTACTCATTCTACTACACTCCCCTTCCCCTCAAAAAACTACAAAACAAAACAAAAACAAATATGTTTAACATCTAGTACAGCCTATCCTATAGACAGGACAAGTATGGTTTGTTTCCAATAAAAAACATGGTTGAGGGAAGGGAAGGGATTTCTAGATCAAACAACATTCAATCTGTTATTCTCAGAATTTCAAATACCTTTTTTAGAGATGACATTCATTCACATATTTTTGTTGTTGTTATTAGCTGCGAAGTCGTGTCCGACCCATCGTGACCCTATGGACAATGTTCCTCCAGGCCTTCCTGTCCTCTACCATCTTCTGGAGTCCATTTAAGCTCACGCCTACTGCTTCAGTGACTCCATCCAGCCACCTCATTCTCTGTCGTCCCCTTCTTCTCTTGCCCTCAATCTTTCTCAGCATTAGGCTCTTCTCCAGTGAGTCCTTCCTTCTCATTAGGTGGCCATAGTATTTGAGTTTCAACTTCAGGATCTGGCCTTCTAAAGAGCAGTCAGGGTTGATCTCCTCTAGGACTGACCGGTTTGATTGCCTTGCAGTCCATGGGACTCGCAGGAGTCTTCTCCAGCACCATAGCTCAAAGGCCTCAATTCTTTGGCGCTCGGCCTTTCTTATGGTCCAACTTTCACTGCCATACATTGCAAATTCACATATTAACATCTGTTTAAAAGTTAATATAAGTTAAAAATCTGTTTTAACGTGCAATCTTTAGGAATAAGCACAAATGTTACCTTTTATTTTGTAGAATGACTCTAGATGTATAGATTTCAGCAACAACAAAGTCAACAACTAAATAATATTGAACAGCACGTATAAAATCCATAATAAATCCTAAAAGGCATTGATTTGAAAATCTATACTGAGCAATCATTAGTCATTGTTCTTCAATAGTGTAATTTCACTTCCTTTAAATATTTGCATATTAATAGTAAGTTCTAGTTGCTCTCCTGCGGTGAGTGATAGCCAACCACTCCTCCTTCCTAGACCTCCTGTTTATTTTCAAACTCAGATTTGCCGTTACGAAGCCCAAAAGAAGCTTAAATGTTCCCAGCTGCACTAAAGTATAGCAGAAGTGATATGAATAATGAACTTGTTATGCTACAAAACAAGTCTATTTGCTTTTTCACCATACAAGGTAAGAACATAGAAATTATAAGAGATAATTCCCCCCCCCCGCATAAAAAAAAATCAGAGAAGAGAATCTATTTTAGAAGAATGTATGATGTACGTATTTATATTTCAGCTGGGGCAGAGATGTTTAAGGAATGTTCTTGCACAAATTATTATGCTATTTTACTTTTATTGTTGGTTTATTGTTATTTTGCTTTATTTAGGACTAGAATTGCATTGAAACAATACAAAAAGCCTACAGTTTACTCAGAAGGATGTACTGTACAGTTCATTATTTTATTTATCAGCTTAATTCAAAGTGAATTATAGAAAAAAGGATATCATACTCAATATATTAATCAATGTTATTACAATATTAAAAATATAATTTATCTGTTGTAAATGTAATAGATAATAAACAGTAGTGAATTCCTTGCTAAGAATATAATAAATCATTTAGTATACATACATGATAGAATCATTTATATTAGAGAAATTTTATTTTGGAGGGAGATAGAGAAAATGGTGACCTATGTTTATTTTATTAAATACTTTATTTGAATTAGATTATGTACCTGCAGCCAAACACTGTATGGATTTCATAGACACCACTGTAAGAAATTTGTATTTGTACTAAACTCCTAAGAAAAACAGATTTATTTCAATTTTTTTCTTAAGTGATTAAAATATTATTGTAATAAGATGAATAATATTGACATTTGAAATAAAAATGTATCATCATTTGTTTTTTTCCTTTGAGTCTTTCAAATCCTTATAGAGAAAAAAATAGTCGTCTTGCTTTGTAGGTTGGCTTAATTTCATTCATGGTTCAGTGAACCAGTGTGGGATAATGCTTAGACTGTTGGGCTAGAACCAGAGGGTGCCAATTTCAAATTACTGCTCTGCCACGGAGTTCTTAGGATGGTCATTTTCTCCTGTCTCTCTCATTTTGTCTCAATTTATATATCTTACAAGGTTTACGAGGATGAAAAGAGAAAGAAGATCACCATACATGTAATTAACTTCAGAAGATGATACTGATACATTCCAGAAATAGAATTACAGTCTTAAACAAATTCAACTTGTGTTAAATAATAGATTTATCCATTTGTCCTAATGGTTTTTTCAGTAGTCAACTCTAGTATTTATAGCAATCAAATTAAATCCCACACCAAAAAATCAATTCTAGGACAGGGGTTTCTTTTTATTTCTTTCTAGAACTCTGTGGAGAGAAAAGGTTGGGGAAAGAGGATAATATCAGATTAACTAAAATCTGCATAAAGAATGACCTCTGAGTATTTGGGTCATTCTGTCTGCTTCAAAAATAGACCAGTCTCAAAATGGGTCCAGAACATTCCTCAAAATACGAAGGCAATTTGGAAATAAACCTCTGTTTTGTTATCAATGACAGACACTTGCAGATACAGAACTTTTATTATCCACATTAGAAAACTACAAAATTACATTACTTTTCAACATAATTGCCATTGAAATTGGGGCACTTGTCATAACGTCTTACAAGGTTTGAAATTCCTTAGTAGTAGTCGCTCGGCACCAAATCTGGGCTATAAGGGGCGAGCATTATTGTGAACCAACACCACACACCAGAAGTCAGCAAGCTCGACGCTTGTTATGGATTGCTTGTCTGAGTTTTCTTAATGTTTTACAGTAGACTTCTGTACTGATGCTCGAACCATACTCCATGAACTTCACTAGCAGTACTCCTTTGGCATTTTCACATTTGACAGGATTTTCTATGGCACCAGTGTGGTATTGGTTCATGATAATGTTCGCCTGCACACTGCAAGATGCACCCAAGAACGTTTGAAGCAGTTCCATTGAGATGTTTTTGATAGCCCAGATTTGGCACTGAGTGACTACTATTAAGGAATTTCAAATCTTATAAGACATTATTACAAGTGCCTCAATTTGAATGGCAATTATGTCAAAGTAATGTAATGTTGTAGTTTTCTAATGTGTATAATAAAAGTTCTATATCTGTGAGTGTCTGTCATTGATAACCAAACGGAGATTTATTTACCCTCATAGAATATTTGGCATAGTAGTAGAAATGGCTTTAAGATCTTCTATACCTTGTTTCACCAACTCCAATGTCCAACCAGGAAAACAAGTAAATTGTTGATTTGGCACCTGGGACACTATAGAATAATGTTTCTCAACTTTGACAATTTGAAGATGTGTGGACTTCAGCTACTAGAATTCCCCAGGTAGTCATAGTGGCTAAGGAAATTTGGGAATTGAAATCCACATTTTCAAATTGCCAAGGTTGAAAAACACTACTATAGAATCTCAATCTAACTTGGTTGCACTGGCTTCTGCTGCATGTTCCAAGGTAAAGTACTGAAGTTTCTTTAAAAAGATATGTTTTTAAAAAAGACAATTAAAGGGCTAAGTCTTTCATTTGTGTTACTGTTATTTTGCTGTAAAATTCAACTAAAGGATAAAACATGAATGAAAGCTATTTTGGGGAGAATATTCTTACACATTGCAGTTAATACTTGTGGCTATGGGAAAAGTGATGTACAGTAAGTTGAAGCCTAAAGGTTAGAAATATACTTTTAAAAACTTTGAAGATGTTTCGCTTCTCATCCAAAGAACTTATTTTACAAAATTCAGCTGATTACTGATGCAGAATGTTTTGGGGGGTTTTTTTGTTTTGTTTTTTGCTTTTGTCCAATTGTGTCTGATTCTCACTGACTTCCTGGACAAATCCCTGCAGTTTTCTTGGGAAGGTTTTTCAGAATTAGTTTGCCATTGCCTCCTTCCTAGAGCTGAGGGAAAATGACTGGCCCAACGTTGCCCAAGCTGGCTTTGTGCATAAGATAGGACTTAATCTTATGATTTCTCAGTTCTAGCCTGATGCTTTAACCACTACTGGCTCCCTGCTTTATTTTAGAACAGCATAATATAGATATGATGCAAAGGAAGCAATTACTGTCTTCAACCATAACAGTAAAACAGCAAGTAAGATCTCAGAATGTTTTTTTGAATTTACAAATTGACAGAGATTTCTGCAGGTAACTATAAATATGCCAAATTGACAAAATTCCACAACTTTGGATTTGATCACAATATTGAGATCCATGTTTCATCTTTTCTTACCTTTATGGATACTATCTATCAAAGTCTATCAAAGAAAATCTGTTCTACATTTAAATTGTTTTTTCAATCCTATCGATCAACAGAAATGCAAAGGAAGTGGTATATTCTCAGTAAATGGTATTTTATCTTGTAAGAATTTACCTTATATGAGTAGTCCTAGTGATACAATGGTTCAGTGACCATTCAAAGTTACAATGGCACAGAAAGAGCAGGACTATTTACCAATCCATAAAGTTGCAGACATTGCAGTATCCCCGCAGTCACATAATCATAATTTGAGCACTTGCAAATTGGTTGACTGCTACAATTGTTGCAGTGTCCCATGATCACTGTAACCTTCCCTGCTGGCTTACCCCAAGCAAAGTCAATTGAGAAACCAGCAAGAGGTTGAAAGTCATTCCCCCTCCCTCTGTTTTTTCACTAACCGTGCCACATGCACACTTATTGCCTGCAGCACTGCACACTCACATGTATTCCATAGCACCTTTCCCCTGCACTCACCCCCCCATAACTCTCATCCACAGCTCTCAGCCACTGTCCAGCTTGCCTTGAACTCCCACTAGTTTCTGTTTAATGACCTTTGTAGTTGTGAGGATACCATGGCAACTGGGATTGCTGGAATTGTCGTAGCTAACTAATGAAATTACATGACATAGTGCTTTATGCCTACATTGCTTAGAGATGGAAATTCTATTCCCAGTTGTTATTGTAACCTGATGACGACCTGTAGATACACATCAGTATTATTGTAACAGTAATGAGTAGATCAGTATCCCAAAGAGTGGGATTCTGCAATATGTTTACTGATTAGTGTTAGGAATTTCTTATTTTTGATTTAATTTTTCCTAACATTTAATTTCATCAGATGAAACCCAACATATTCCTTCTGAACATTTGAATCACGTTAATTGTAAATCTTCAATGAATCTGTAAATTTCTGAATTAATAAATCCAGACTGATAAAATTCTGTATTATAATTATCAACTTAATCAGCAAGTCCAAGACCAACTAGAAATCTTAACAAATGAAGGTGAATATACGTGTCCCAAGAAAATGCTGCAGAATCCAATCTGGGTCAGTCACTGGGACCAGATGACTTCCAAGCTTTTGGACTCTTTTAGACTTCCAAGCTTTTGGACTCTTGCTGGAGAGAAGTTCCCTGAGGATGGTCTCCAGCAAGAGTCTAAAAGCTCAGAAGACTAAATCTCTGGTCCTGGTGACTGACCCAGATTGGCTCCTAGAAATTTTAATTTTAGACAAGTCACAGTACCATGTTTATGTAGCCCATTAGTCTTTTGATAAAATTCCCATTTAATAGTTCAAAGAAGCTGAATCCTGAAGAAGTTAGTGGTACTTCTCTATACAAAAAGTATAAGCCAAAATATTTTTGAGAAATAGATTATGCCTCTTTGTCACTTTGTCCATCAGAGAAGGTTGGGGATATGGTCAGGTTTGCATACAAAAGCTTCAGTAATGCAGAATGAAAGCTTGATGCTTCATTTATAAGAATCTTATTAGATATGCGTATTCTGCTGAACAGTTTAAGCAGTTCATTTGCAATGACTATTGCAATGAATGTGCCCAAAGAAATTACTTCATGGTATAATATACATTGATATAATCACAGAATCAGCTTTGGCTTCCCCCAAACCTACATTGCTTCTAGGACAATTTGATAAGCTTGGATTTAGCATCAGTGTTCTTTGAGCAAACTGAAAAGATTTTGAATTATAGGTTCCTCAAGATGAATGGTCTGGATATACTCCTCATGGCAAAGATGAAGAGATTCCTTGTCGGCGAATGCGTAGTGGCAGCTACATTAAAGCTATGGGAGATGATGACAGTGGAGACTCAGACACCAGCCCAAAGCCATCTCCAAAGATTGCTGCACGCAGAGAGAGCTATCTTAAGGCCACCCAGCCATCACTTACAGAGCTCACAACCCTCAAGTAAGTCTGTATTAATAATTATTATTATAGGATACAAATTCAAAAATGATCAGATGGTGAGTTTTCTGAACCACCAATTATGGAAATGAGTAGGAGTGTGCCTGTGTTACCAGTTGATATGTTAAGATGTTGTCTAAGTTACAGTTTGGGTAAATAATATGTATTACATGCCATGATTCCCTGTTACATGAAAAGACAAATGCACGTGAAGCTCACCATCTACCTCTGAGACTTTGTTCCATTGCCATCAGCTGGCATAGATATTGGATAAGATGGTAGGCATTCCCAAAAAGGTTAATGCTCCGGTACTGGAAATTCCTGTTAACTAGACCTAGCTATCCCTGACTTTTTTGGTTTTCCTGCAGGATAATGGTGACAATTGTCTTCCTTTAATGTTTCTATTGAAGTACATTGTTTAAATTGAAGGTAATCCTTCTTTTTTGTTCATATATTAAAAACTTTAATTAATTTGGCTTTTATTTAAAATAAATCAATTTTTGTTTTAATACTGGTAGCAAAGCTTTTTGCTCAACCCAGACTAATAGATTATGAGGAATAGAGAACAGATACATATAATTTCTAGCCTTTAAAATCATAAATACCAATTTACTCATTTGAAAACTCATGCAAGTAACTCTTCCAATACAGATTTTGTAATACATTTATTTATTTATTTATTTATTTATTTATTTATTAGTTTTTATAAACCGCCCTTCTCCCGAGGGACTCGGGGCGGTGTACAGAGGAAGGAAGGTATACAGACCGAACAATAAAATAATAAGAAACACTAATGAACACAAACTGGGACCCCAATTAACGCTATCATGCCAGGCCAGCCTGCTGGAACAGGAAAGTTTTTAAGTCGCGACGGAAGGTACGGAGGTCAGGGGCCATCCGGATTTCGGTAGGTAAGGTGTTCCAGAGGGCTGGCGCACCCACTGAGAATGCCCTCCCCCTGGGGGCCACCAGCCGACATTCCTTGAGCGGTGGCACCCTGAGGAGGCCCTCTCTGTGGGAGCGCACAGGACGGTGGGGTGCTGACATCGGCAGAAGGTGCTCCCGTAGGTAGTCCGGACCCATGCCATGTAGGGCTTTGAATGTCATTGTTAGCACCTTGAACTTCACACGGAAGGCAACCGGAAGCCAGTGCAGCGCACGGAGGAGAGGTGTGATATGGGAGTATCGGGAGGCTCCCAAGAGTGTCCGTGCCGCCGCACTTTGCACCAGTTGAAGCTTCCGAGTGGATCTCAAGGGCAGCCCCATGTAGAGAGCGTTACAATAGTCTAGGCGAGATGTCACAAGGGCATGGGTGACTGTACGTAAGGAATCCAGGTCCAGATAAGGCCGTAGTTGGCGAACTAGTCGAACCCGGGAGAAGGCCCCCTTGGTCACAGCTCCAATGTGGTCTTCCAGGGAGAGCTGCGAGTCTAGGAGGACACCCAGGTTGCGGGCCCTATCAGCAGGGGGAAGTAACTTGTCCCCAATGTTAAGCAGTGGGACGTTCTGAATCTCCTGGCTTGCCGGTACGTACAGCCATTCAGTCTTGTCCGGGTTCAGTTGAAGCCTGTTTCTCCCCATCCATTCCCGGACCGCTTTCAGGCAGCGGGACATCACGTCTAGGGCATCACTGATATTGTCAGGAGTTGAGATAAAAAGCTGGGTGTCATCAGCATACTGATGGTACCCTACTCCAAAACTGCGAATGATCTCACCCAGCGGTTTCATGTAGATGTTGAACAGGAGAGGCGAGAGGACCGACCCCTGAGGGACTCCGCAAGCGAGAGGCCTCGGGGTCGACCTCTGTCCCCCTGTCAGCACCGACTGCGAGCGACCCTGGAGAAAGGAGGAGAACCAACGCAGAACCGTGCCTCCCACTCCCAGTCCCCTGAGGCGTCGCAGCAAGATATTATTTGTCTGTAATTATGCAATTTTTTAGTATTTATGTTTCAAAAAGCATTCTTCATTTTTGCAGGTAATTTTATTTAATGTAAATTTATTGTATATTTTTGAATTGTAAACTGCATTGCAAAATTTTTAGAAGTTCAGATTCTTAGTACATATACAGATCTAGGAAATGAAAATTAATTTAATTTAATTAATTTAAAATTAAATCAATATTATAATGAAGCAAGTTAATTTCCCTTATATAACAGTCTAACCTTGCCTAGTGGTTGTATCAGACTTCTCTCTTGTACATATAAAAATATTCTACCCATCTTTGCAGATTTTGCAAAATCATCTTAGAAGCCTAGAATTAATTATCTTGATAAATAAGATCATTTCAAATGTCCCAACAAAAATATAAAACTTTTGTACTAGTGAAGTACTAGATCTGTTAAGTAGGAGAAGTCTGAGCTGCATCTTATGAATCAGAACATTCTTTAATCAGTATGGATTTCTTTTTCTTTACTTAAACTGCTTCTGATTTTTCAATCTCAGATAATAGCCCAAAACTGACTGCAACATAATTTCTGTAGGGTTTAAGGCAAGTAGGAGTGAATTTATATATTCTAGTTTTATGACCACATTTTCCCTTTACTGCATGGAATATTGCTGTATTTCAATTTTCCAATACTAGATATTCCCAATATTTTTCCAATACTAGACATATAATATAAATCATCCTTTTTTGAAGAATGATAAGAAGGCAGAATATTTCATTATCCACAGTGCTTTTTATTTGAGTATGAAATCAGAGCTGCATTGTGGTCACATTACATAAGCAAAAACACTTTCTGATTTCTTTTAATATATTTTCTCCTTAGCCCACCTCACAATCTCCCTCCTACAATCTGTTCCCCATGCCATGGTTTCCATGTGGTTACAGAACACTTTTTGAACATTATAGTTAAAATTCTGAATAAAACACAGCTTGCTGTGATCATGAAATCACACCTCCGCTCTTTTACTCCCATTATCCTACTAGGAAGTGAGAAGCTGTTGTTATTTTTTCCTTCAGATGGCAATGTTTGCTGGGAAGGGAGGAGGGGAATAAAAATAATTATCAGGCAAATAACACTGTTCTGATTAAACTGATTCTTTTTCTGCCCTTCATAATCTTCCCATGCGGATTAATGCTTAAAATAATTTTCTTGATTTTTAAGTGTACAGATAAAAGCATTATGATTTAACAGAACATGGCCCGTGAATCTAATGGGGGGGGGGGAAGACAGAGCTAGTTACGATAAATCCTTGAATTATTACCTATACAGAATATAGTGCTAATTATTACTTGAATGATAGAAAAAGCACTTTTGATGGAAAAAGCAATGGTACTACCATTTTCTCTTTAGTGATTAGGTGCTGAATATAAGCAAGCCTTTAGGCAGATGGTATGTGAAGTTAAACAGTGTAATGCATAAGGGGTTTACAACTGCTATATATAAACAGCAACAAATAAATAAACAAATAAAAGCTAAATATTTAAATTTGAAAAGTGAAGATTTTTGGTTTAGCAGATCAATTTGAAGTTACATTTCCATGGAAATATTGCTTGTTCTTCTACCAATAAAAAGCTAACACATGCAGATTTGCAGTGATGTCAGAGGAAAGTTTACCAATTGCAATCCAATCTTTAAAAAGATACGAGAAGTATTTCTCAAAGAACATTTAAGATGCTGATAGTAAAATTGTTGATGATAGTAAAGAATGCACAATAACAATAGATACTTCCAAGTGAATTGTTGTTGTTTCTACAGAAAGGGACATTTTCAAAGGCCTCAGGATGTGCTAATTTTTATATGAAGTAATTTTTGTGTTAGTATGCAGTCTTCCTTGTGACATATTTAGAGATTTAAAAATACATTTTTTTCTATTTTAATTCAAAAATTCAAAATAATTATTCTGACTCAAAGTAATATTTAACAATGTTCACTTGTAAATCCTGCAGTAGTAGCCTTCAGCAGACTACAATTGGTTTTATTATCTGTAATTGCTATCAACCTTATACAAAATGATTGCCAAAGTTTTATTTTATTTTAATGAAATATTAGCCACCATGTTTGTATGTGCCTCTGTTTATGTAGGGTGACACAGGTAGTTTCTGAAGAAAACATATTTCAAGCAAAGCTTTAAAAGTTACACTTATGAAAATTTGTATCTTTATGGGGCACTTTTTAAAAAATGGAGTTTTGTTTCCTTTATTTTTTTAATTAAATAAAACAGGAAAAATCAATAAAAATGCATTAAAATAATTTTAAAAGAGTAGCAATGCAATTATATGACAAATAGTATAAATAATTGATCATCAGTTTGTATGTATACATATAGATGTGTGTATATATGCACACGCATATATTTTAATTTTTATATAATATTCAATAAAAGATAGGTACATTTCATTTCAATTCTTTTTATAGTAATTTTATTAAAAATTACAATAATAAAAGTTAATACACTTTAAAAAAAGAAAAAAATAGAAGATACAGAAAATTAAAAATATTGTAAAGAAAAAGAAAATAAATATATAAAAATGGTTTCCTCCATCACAAGTATAAACAATTTCTTAAAATACAACAATTTCTCCTTTCCATATCCTATCTCTTATCTATAAACAAATCCATAAAAACTTATTATTTCAGTTCTGATGAGACCAAAAAATCCATTAAGGGTTTCAGATAACAATATATTCATATTACCTTGATCAAGTAAACCAATTTTACATTCCTTTCTTTTTTTCTAACAATCTTGATCTTTATCCCTGGAAATAATGTTAAAAAACTTGATTTCTTTTCATTTTTTCTTCATGTCTTCTCATAATTTTTTTTATTTTTAACACACCTCTTTTGTAAATCAAATATAGGAAAATTATCCAGATCTCTCTCTTGCTTTATTATTTACACATCCCTTTTAATTATTATTAAGACATCAGCCAATCTCTTCTTATGTGCAATATAACATCTTTTTCCCTATCATTCTTCAAGCCTGTCATTTTTAAGTCTACTTTCAAATTAGTATCAGTCTTATTAGGTAAAATTGGGTCTTTTTCCATAAATACTTTTAAGCATAGTCTATGTATAGAAGCAGACACTCTTGGACTCTGGGTCTTAAAACTCTGGGTCCATTGATCAACAATTTTCTACAATATGCCCAATGTTATTTTGCTTCATTCTCTGTTTGTAAGTTAAGTTTGAGTGATTATTTTCTTTAACTGTAGTTTTTAGCTCCTACTAGTTCCCTTTAAGGGACGCGGTGGGTCAGTGGCTTAGGACACTGAGCTTGTCGATCAGAAGGTCGGCAGTTTGGCGGGTCGAATCCCGAGTGCCGCGTAGCAGAGTGAGCGCCTGTTACTCGTCCCAGCTTCTGCCAACCTAGCAGTTCGAAAGCACGTAAAAATGCAAGTAGAAAAATAGGGACCACTGCGGTGAGAAGGTAACAGAATTCCGTGCGCCTTTGGCGTCTAGTCATGCCGGCCACATGACCACGGAGACGTCCTCGGACAAGCGCTGGCTCTTTGGCTTTGAAACGGAGATGAGCACCAGCCCCTAGAGTCGGAAACGACTAGCACGCATGTGCGGGGGAACCTTTGCCTTTACCTTTAGTTCCCTTTAGTGTCCAAGTTTTGATCTTATTATCCTTTTTTTAAAAAAGAATTCAAAATAAATGTATTTTCCCTTTGGGTAGGATTTTTTATAATTAATTCCAAAATACTATTTGGAATTTATCTGGACCCTTACTCCATTTTTAACTTTCTAAAATAAATTTTCCAGTCATACTTTTGCTATTTATTCAAAAGAAACTTAAAGTCTATAAACTTACATTTAAAACTACTTTCACTAAATATTTCAAAACACTTAACCTGATGCTATAAAACGTATTGATCTCAAAGTTACTCAGAAAAAAAACAACACAAGTTAATTAGCAATTTCAAAAAGTTATTAGAAAAGGAAGTATCTGCTTAGTACTTCCTTAGAACAGGAAGAACCCCGTGTCCTTTCAAAGTGATAACTGCATTTTCAAGAAGATAGCTATCCCTCAACTGCCAGAACTGTAAACCCTCCAGATAGCACTTTCTTGCATATTCATTGTGAGAAGCAGCAGACTGGACACTTATGGGTAATCTCAAATCCTTTCCTTGTTTGGACAGGAATTATCAAACATCTGGTCTCCTTGCTGGCTCTAAATTCTGTTGGCTCTGCTTTTCATCAAGCTACCTTTGCCGTTTTTTCCCTGGATGTCACTTCATTGCAATCATCTTTGCACAGTCTATTTCTATGCTCAATTCATCCACTGAGCACAAGTAATATCAAGTCTTTGATATTGGATAACTGGAGACATTGTTTTAGTTCAGGATTTATTTTTGCATCTTCTCTCATCCTACGTTTGTTCAGGCTTGGGAGAGTCCCTTGTCCTTTATGTAATTTGGAAATAATAACAAAGTAGGAAAAGCATTACAGAACATGGCTTCTGGAATTCTTTCTAACTACTTAATAATAGGTCTCCTTGGAGGAAAGATGATTAGAAAGAAGGAGCTGGCAACATTCAGCATAGCTGCCCACCTGTCAATTCCATGAGGTTGTATTAAGGGGAAATTTCTGGGATTTTCATTGTTGGTATCTTTTGTTTTGGTTGACAGCCCCTTGCATATAGTCCATTTTAACAATTTTTTTTTAGTTAACATATCCCCGCCACACCAAACTTCGTCCTGTTTTCCATTTTCAGAGAGTTATGTTGACTAATAGAGTAATGATCCCCTTTACATAATTTCTTTCCAACATTCTGTTGTGTTGGAAAGACTAAAGAGAAAGACAGCCTGATCCTATTTTTTAATGCCAAGAGTAAGATACATAAACCAACTGAATTTGCATTTCAATTTCAGAAAATATAAAAATGTATTTGGATCAGTGATGGTGAACGTGAGTCAGTGACTTCTTAGTTCAGATGGAAGTTTCCTTACTTATATATTAGAATAAATTTAAATACTGGTACCCATGCTTATGCAAAAGTGACAGAGCAAAAAAATCAAAGTGACGTAAAATAAAATCAGGTTTGAGAGACTGTAGAGGAAATTTTAAGCAAATTTATACTCTTAAGGACAACTTAAGATAATGGGAACAATAAGATTGGTGGAAGATAGATCATAGTTTTGGGGATTTCAATATCTTTATGCAAGAGATGAGACGACTTGCCTTACCCATCCATTGTATCTTTCAATTTTCTTTCTCAGATGTAGAACTTTACATTTCTCTCAGTTAAATTCCATTCTGCTGATTTCAGCTCACTACTCAAACCTGACTAACTAATTTTGAATCTTCTCTTTTTTCACTGAAAGTGTTAGCTATCCTATGACAAGCCATGACCTCTTGCTCGGTATCATATATCTAGACTTCCAGGCCAAAACCCAATCAAGAACGGTGTGTTAGCTTTTTTAAAAATAAGGTGAAGATAGGTACTATTTTAGATTCTCATAGACAAGCTTCTCACAGGAGAAGGGTTGATGTGGAGTGCAGATGGCCTGGCAAAATAAATTCAGTTGGCAGCAGAGCAAACTTTGGGAAGAAAAAGAAAGGAGGAAAACTGGAATTGAAATTTTGGAAAAAATGGGTAACAACAAAATTGAAGTTGTCAGCAATCTAAAGAAAAATAGAAAAGGTGAAGAGCATAGAGAGACAATAACTAACAATCCAAAGAGCATGACAGGGCTCCAGATGATTGCAGAAAATAAACTTTTTTTATTAATCAGTGAGAAAATTGCCACTGTTTGCAATTACTACTAAAATTAGGAGAGTCAGAAAAGATGGTATACATATAAAGTCACATCGTATTCCATAGATATACATGCCTGGAGAGGCTTAAGACTATTCTGCCTTCAACTGCAAGTTAACAGTACTCTTGGAAAAGTCAGATTGAAAATCAAGCTTCAGGAAGAGATGAAAGAGGAAGTATGGATATGGCCTCGTCTTCTATAACTATAAGTCATTCTTGCTATCACTTACTAAGGCAGGGGTCCCCAAACCCCAGGGACTGCAGCATGCCAGCAACCAGTCCGCAGAAACAAGCAAAGTCCCATCCGTGGAATGCAGGCAGCACACAAAACCACGCACTCTCCGGTCCATGGAAAAAACTTTCTCCATGAAATTGATCCCTCGTGCCCAAATGGTTGGGGACCTCTGTACTAAGGAATCTAGCCGGAATACTGCAATTAAAAATGCTGGCCGGGGGAGGGGGGGAGATAACTTGCTTGTTTGCTCTGATGTTTGCTTGCTTGAATAAAAATGTAAAAGAATCTGGATTTGTTAGCAAAAAAATGAATGAGAATTTTTGGAAACTTCAGCTTTTGGCACAGTAGGATTCTCAGCAGATGCTTGTGCTTATCATAAATATCATCCCAGCAAGTTTCAATTATGTCTATCACATCATTTTGTTTTCCCAAGTTACAATTTCTAATTTCCCCTATTTATTACCAGTATATTGCTTTATATTGTTGTAACATGTTCCACTTTGAATTTGTCATTCAATCAAAGATTAGCTGCAAAATTAGAGTGCCTTTTGACTTGCCAGCAGCAAGACATTCATAATTTTATGTGCAGACATTGATTTACAGCTCTGCACTCTTGTTCTGGAATTCTCCATTAACCATTAGTTTTTAATACAAATGTGGGCAAATGTTTTGGCATGAGAACTATCTGTATTGCCCAAAGCTGGTAGAAAGCTGCAAATATGCACACACCAAGCATATGCACTCATTTGAATATGAAAATATAGACTTTTCTTTATCACTGAGCTGGACAACTGAGACAATTCTTCCTTATGTTCTCTACTTTAATAAGAAACACTATTGCACTGGCAAAGTGATATACCCATTTCCTTTGAAAAATCTGTATTTAGAAATACAGTAAAGTCCATGCCCAATCTAGGTAATCTGAAACTGGTTAGATGAGGAAGAGGATGAACAATAAAAAGGCATTCTGTGATCATCCATACAATACCCTGGTATGCAATTTAAATAATATTTTTAACATGGTACAGAAGGAAGGGTTTCTAAATGATTTCAATATTGTCAGACTTACTCAAGAGGAGGCAGGGTTTCATGTAAGCCAGACCCAAGCTCATGGTCATATCTTTCAACTGTTCCAAATTCACGGTCAGAACTTTGAACTCTGGCATGTATATCATAGCAGTGAATTTGAATGTTCTGTTTCCATCATATTTCACAACAAAATTAACTCTAGCATCTTTCTGTAAGGTGACAACTCTCTATATATTCCATTAAAGTAATGTGATATAATGCATGTGGATTAGCAACATAATCCTTTTCCCTGTTGGAATATGACTTATGCAGTTAAAAACATTCAATTTACATGCTTTTTTCAGTGTTTACTTTAAGTTTATTTTATTTGAACATTAAAATTAAACCTCCAAATTTACACTGAGGTTAAAAAGGAGATGGGTAAATAAGCCAATCTGAAGTTTAAAATTCAAAGAATCATAGCTGTGGCTATTAACATTTGCATTAATCTTGAATACTGATTTTGGTTTATTTTAAATGGAAATCATTATCTGCTACAGCAGGATGGACTTCCTTTTATTGTATTATTAAGCTGCATGAGGTCCAAAGACATCATAACACCTGCTGATTCAAAGTCCATTTAGGAATTAATTTTATATGTGGAGGAAGAGATTATATTATGATTTCTCTGTCCCTGGGCTTTACATTACAAAGAATCAGCAAAAATTAACTTCAGATTGATTTAAGATTGAAAGCATAAGGGAGAGAGAAGGTATTTGATAGGTTTATGCAAAGATTTGATTCAAATATTTGTTCCAAAGGCAACATGGTTAAATCTCCTGATTGAATCAGATGTCTCTGAATCAGTTCAGTGATTCAAAAAAAAGTGACTTTATTTGTTAGTTCAAATTAGTTCAGAGTACATCTGCACACTATTAATAATTAATCCTTTCCTTGCCAATCATCTGTTCTTTTAAGATTATGTCTGTCCAAGCAGTCATAAGGGAGATAATAGAGAAAAGAAGCTTGTAATTCTATGTAGCCTATCCTCCCCACTTATTATTCCACACTGAATTTTAGATTTTGATTTTGATTTCCTTATAACAGCGTAGTTCTCCTATGTATAATTTCAAAATGGCTCCATTTGTCAAAAGTTGACCTGGTTGCTGAGTGTTGATGGTATAAGCAGTTAAAAATATGAACAGATGGGACCTCACAATTCCACTGAGGGAAGACAGAACAGCTTTTAAAGGTTAGAGAAAAGTGTGATGTTCCTGTTTCAAAGACAGCTTTCTTTTTTGGTACTTTTAGACAATGTGTTTGTAACTGGCTTCCATAAAAAACAGCCACAGTAGGATTTATGCAGATATATATCTGTGGCTGTTACCTCTTGGCATTCAACACTACATGTGCAATTGTCATATCATCATTTTCAGCAAAATAATTTAACATCAAATAACTACTTCAGAAATCAGTTCAATCCATGTTTTAGAACAGGCATGTCAAACTGCCGGCCCGTGGGGAAAAAGTCACGATACGTTGCGTGTGTTGTGATTCAGGGTCAGCCTGTGGGTCCGGCAGCCGGGTCGGATGACTCGGATGACTCAGACGAGGGGGAGGAGGAGGGTGTTGAAGACGAACTTGCTGATGATGGCTTGGAGGCTTCGCAGAGCCCCCAGCCAGGCCCCTCTTCTCAGCTGCGCGAGCCCGACAGTGCGGATGATGATGACCCACAGCTGGCCCTGTTCAAGGACGCCCGACGCAGGAGGCAGTCAAGCAGGAGCAAGCAGAGAAAGGCTGTGGGACTCCTCGGAAGGAGGCACAGGGAGGCCACGCCCTGAACTCTAATAAAGGGAGTGTTTGGGGAAGGGCTGGTTGCTGAAAGCAACCGCTCCGTTTGAGGATCAAAGTTCCGATATCTTGTTTCATGTTCTGTTGTTTGTTTGTGAATTAAACTTGGCAGACGTTTTCCAGCCTCAGACGTTTTCCAGCCTCTGCCGTTTGTACAGGGGTTGCCTTTCTGCAAGGCCGGTAGCAGGCTGGTACAGAACAGCGTGATGTCACGTGACATCGCGAGTTTGACGTGCCTGTTTTAGAATGATGATAAAATCAGAAAATGAAATGGCTCCTTGATTTTCCTCAATCAAGGATGTGTCCACAGCTTCTTTCCTCCATGTTTTTTTCCATATCTTTCATAATTGAACATAATCAGCATCCTTTCTTTTGTTTCCAGAACTTTGTAACTTGTTAATTTCTCAGCGAAGAGAAGAGATCCATTTTAGAGAAAGAGAAAAGGCTTTTCCTCACTGCTAGTCACTAACTCTTTTTGACTGAAAATAACTTGAGACTTCAAGGAACACCTAACATGTTAAAGCATACAACCTCAGGCTTTGATTCATTGCACATCAAAGAAAGTTCTTGCATTAGATCATTTTTAAGCAAGCAGAGTATCCTACTTGATTAAGATGTTTCGAACAGTATTGCAATAGTCCTCACTTAACAACCATGGCAATCATTTCAAAGTTAACAATGCTGAAAAAAGTGACTTATCATCAGTCCTCGCACTTGTATTTGTTATTTGGCAGTTTTTGCATATTTACAATGGTTGTAGCATCCCAAGCTTATGTGATTGCCATTTGTAGCCTTTCCAGCCAGCTTCTGACAAAGTCAGTGGAGAAGCTGGCAAGATGGTGCAAATCCTAGTCAAGTGATGTCTTGCTTAATGACTCTGGGTGATTCACTTATAATTACCGCAACCAGGATTTCTGGAACTCCTATTGCTAAGTGCAGCATTGATGTGATGTTCTGCTTAACAACCATTTCACTTAGCGACAGAGCTGCCAGTCCCAACTGGGATAAAGTGAGGATTATCTGTACTTGCCTTCTCACATACAGAAGAATGCACCAGCGGATGGTGCAAGCAGCAGCATTGCTATCTAGCAATAATCTCATTTCCATCCTTTAAGGCATATTTATTTAAATATTCCTGAAGTTAAAGTTAGCATGACTGACAAAATTTGCACCATGTATTTCTTAAATATAAACTATAATAGATTTCCCCTTCATGGATTACTGCCTTGTCGTGGCGAGGGGGCTTGCGTAATTCAATGAAGCTATGAGCTATGCCGTGAAGGGCCACCCAAGATGGACAGGTCATAGCAGAGAGTTCTGACAAAACGTGATCCACTGGAGAAGGAAATGGCAACCCACTCCAGTATCTTTGCCATGAAAACCCTATGGACAGTACCAAAAGGCAAAACGATATGACGCTGGAAGATGAGCCCCTCAGGTCGGAAGGCGTCCAATATGCTACTGGGGAAGAGCAGAGGGCTAGTACTAGTAGCGCCAGAAAGAATGAAGCGACTGGGCCAAAGCCGAAAGGACGCTCAGCTGTGGATGTGTCTGGTGGTGAAAGGAAAGTCCGATGCTGTAAAGATTTTTTCTCCATAGGAACCTGGAATGTAAGATCCATGAATCAAGGAAAGCTGGACGTGGTCAAACAAGAGATGACAAGATTGAACATTGACATTTTAGGTATCAGCGAACTAAAATGGACAGGAATGGGTGAATTTAATTCAGATGACCATCAGGTGTACTACTGTGGGCAAGAATCCTTCAGAAGAAATGGAGTAGCCTTCATAGTCAATAAAAGAGTAGGAAAAGCAATACTGGGATACAATCCTCAAAATGACAGAATGATCTCAGTTCGAATCCAAGGCAAACCATTCAATATCACAGTAGTCCAAGTCTATGCCCCAACCACCAGTGCTGAAGAGGATGAAATTGACCAGTTCTATGAAGCACTATAGCACCTTATAGAACTAACACCAAAAATGATGTTCTTATCATCATGGGGGATTGGAATGCTAAAGTAGGAAGCCAAAAGATAACTGGAATAACAGGCAAGTTTGGCCTTGGAGTGCAAAATGAAGCAGGGCACAGGCTGATAGAATTCTGTCAAGAGAATACGATGGTCATAGCAAACACTCTTTTCCAACAACCCAAGAGACGGCTCTACACATGGACATCACCAGATGGTCAACACAGAAATCAGATTGACTATATGCTCTGCATCCAAAGATGGAGAAGCTCTATACAGTCAGTAAAAACAAGACCAGGAGCTGACTGTGGCTCAGACCATGAGCTTCTCCTTGCAAAGTTTAGGCTTAAACTGAAGAAAGTAGGGAAAAGCACTAGGCCAGTCAGGTATGAATTAAATCATATCCCTGTTGAATATACAGTAGAGGTGACAAATAGATTTAAGGAATTAGATCTGATAGACAGAGTGCCTGAAGAACTATGGACAGAGGTTCACGACATTGTACAACAGGTAGCAACCAAAACCATCCCAAAGAAAAAGAAATGCAAGAAAGCAAAATGGCTGTCTGAGGAAGCTTTGCAAATAGCTGAGGAAAGGAGGGAAGCGAAAGGCAAGGGACAAAAAGAAAGATACACCCAATTGAATGCAGAATGAACAGTGCAAAGAAATATAAGAAAACAATAGAATAGGGAGGACCAGAGATCTTTTCAAGAAAATTGGAGAAATGAAGGGAACGTTTAATGCAAAAATGGGCATGATAAAGGACCAAAATGGCAGGGACCTAACAGAGGCAGAAGAGATTAAGAAGAGGTGGCAAAATTACACAGAAGAACTATACAAGAATGAGCTTAACGTCCCTGATAATCACAATGAGGTTGTCACTGACCTCGAGCCAGACATCCTAGAATGTGAAGTGAAGTGGGCCTTAGAAAAGCTGAGCAACAACAAAGCTAGTGGAAGTGACAGTATTCCAGCTGAGCTATTCAAAATCTTAAAAGACAATGCAGTAAAAGTGCTACACTCAATTTGCCAGCAAATTTGGAAAACTCAACAGTGGCCACAGGATTGGAAAAGATCAGTTTATATTCCAATTCCAAAGAAAGGCAGTGCCAAAGAATGTTCAAACTATCACACCATTGCACTCATTTCTCATGCTAGTAAAGTCATGCTTAAAATCCTACAAGCTAGACTTCAGCAGTATGTGGATTTCGAAGAGGCAGAGGAACTAGAGATCAAATTGCCAACATACGCTGGATCATGGAGAAAGCTAGGGAGTTCCAGAAAAACATCTACTTCTGCTTCATTGACTATGCTAAAGCCTTTGATTGTGTGGATCATAACAAACTGTGGCAAGTTTTTAAAGAGATGGGAGTACCAGACCATCTTATTTGTCTCTTGAGAAACCTATATGCGGGTCAAGAAGCAACAGTGAGAACTGGACACGGAACCACTGATTGGTTCAAAATTGGGAAAGGAATCCGGCAAGGCTGTATACTGTCGCCCTGCCTATTTAACTTATATGCAGAGCACATCATGAGAAAGGCAGGGCTAGATGAATCAAAAGTTGGAATTAAGATTGCCGGAAGAAATATCAACAACCTAAGATACGCAGATGATACCACTCTAATGGCAGAAAGTGAAGAAGAACTAAAGAGCCTCTTGTTGCGGGTGAAGAAGGAGAGTGCAAAACTTGGGTTTAAACTTAACATTAAGAAAACCAAGATCATGGCATCTGGCCCTCTCAATTCCTGGCAAATAGATGGGGAAGAAATGGAGGTAGTGACAGATTTTATTTTCCTGGGCTCCAAGATCACTGCAGATGGGGACTGTAGCCAAGAAATTAAAAGACGCTTGCTCCTGGGGAGGAAAGCCATGGCAAATCTAGACAGCACACTAAAAAGCAGAGACATCACCCTGTCAATAAAAGTGCATATAGTCAAGGCTATGGTCTTCCCAGTTGCAATGTATGGCAGTGAAAGTTGGACCATAAGAAAGGCTGAGTGCCAAAGAATTGAGGCCTTTGAACTGTGGTGCTGGAGAAGACTCCTGCGAGTCCCTTGGACTGCAAGGCGATCAAACCGGTCAGTCCTAGAGGAGATCAATCCTGACTGCTCTTTAGAAGGCCAGATCCTGAAGCTAAAACTCAAGTACTTTGGCCACCTAATGAGAAGGAAGGACTCACTGGAGAAGAGCCTAATGCTGGGAAAGATCGAGGGCAATAGAAGAAGGGGACGACAGAGAATGAGGTGGCTGGATGGAGTCACTGAAGCAGTAGGCGTGAGCTTAAATGGACTCCAGAAGATGGTAGAGGACAGGAAGGCCTGGAGGAATGTTGTCCATAGGGTCGCGATGGGTCGGACACGACTTCGCAGCTAACAACAAAATAATAGATTTGTTGTGTATAAGTCCCCTACAGAAAAAAAATCCCTGCCTAATTTATGAGATCAGCCTAACAAAAAACTTTGCATTCTTTATTGAACTTATGCTACCATAAGTAGCATTTATTCTAAGATCAGTAGATACTATCTTATATATTTTCTTTTCATAATGCCAACCGTGTTTATTTACTTAAAGTACAGTATACTTTATAGTCATAAATAGTTATAAATAACGCATATAACACTAGACCCGTACTAATCGGGCTTCAGGCCCGGGTACAGCATGGAGACGGCATTGGTCGCTCTGGTGAATGATCTCTGGAGGGCTCAGGACAGGGGATATTCCTCTGTCCTAGTCCTATTAGACCTCTCAGCGGCTTTCGTTACCATCGACCATGGTATCCTGCTGCGGCGTCTCAGGGGATTGGGAGTGGGAGGCACGGTTCTTCAGTGGTTCTCCTCCTATCTCCTGGGACGTTCGCAGTCGGTGTTGGCAGGGGGACAGAGGTCGACCTCGAGGCCTCTCACTTGTGGAGTTCCTCAGGGGTCGGTCCTCTCACCTCTCCTGTTCAACATCTGTATGAAGCCGCTGGGTGAGATCATTCGTGGTTTTGGAGTTGGGTATCATCAGTATGCGGATGATAGCCAACTTTTCATTTCGACCCCAAACCACCCCAGTGATGCCCTCAACGTGATGTCCCGTTGCCTGGAGGCGGTTCGGGTCTGGATGGGGAGGAACAGGCTTCGACTCAACCCTGACAAGACTGAGTGGCTGTGCATACCGGCATCTCGGGATATCCAGAATATTCCATCTCTTTCTATGGGGGGTGAGTTATTACCCCCCGTAGATAGGGCTCGCAACTTGGGAGTCCTCCTAGATTCACAGCTTTCTTTAGAAGACCATATAGTAAATGTGACTAGGGGGGCCTTTGCCCAGGTTCGCCTGGTGCACCAGTTGCGGCCCTATCTAGACCGGGATGCCTTGCGTACGGTCACTCACGCACTCGTGACCTCTCGTTTGGACTACTGCAACGCTCTCTACATGGGGCTGCCCTTGAGGACCACTCGGAGGCTCCAACTGGTACAGAATGCAGCTGCGAGAGTTGTGTTGGGAGTCTCCCGATACTCCCATGTTACACCCCTGCTCCGCGAGCTGCATTGGCTTCCAGTTGTCTTCCGGGTGAGATTCAAGGTGCTGGTAATGGTCTTTAAAGCCCTTCATGGCATGGGTCCGGAATACCTCAGGGAGCACCTGCGGCCGGCATCAACTTCCCTCCACCCAGTGCGCTCCCACAGAGAGGGCCTCCTCAGGGTGCCACCGGTCAAAGAATGTCGACTGGTGGCCCCCAGGGGGAGGGCGTTCTCTGTGGGCGCGCCGGATTTATGGAACCATCTTCCGGTTGAGCTCCGGATGGCGCCCGACCTTCGCTTCTTCTGGCGCGATCTAAAGACTTTCCTGTTCGAACAAGCCGTCCTGGCCTGATGGGTGATGGGTTTGGGTTTTATTGTTTTTTATGTATTTTAACTTAACTTACTGTTATAGTTTTTGGGCATCTTGTTTAATCTTTTTTTTTAACTTTTGTATTCTTGTTTTTTAACATGTATTGCCCTGTTCACCGCCCTGAGTCCTTCGAGAGAAGGGCGGTATACAAATATAATAAAAATAAAAAATAAAAAATAAACACATTTATGCTGTTTGCCTGGAAATTTACTATCATTTCAAGACAAAATGAAGTTCTTCCAAGTACATACAAGCCTTTTCTATTAGAAAGTTCTACATTCTGTATTTAAGCTGATTATTTGAAAACATTCATAGAGAATGGACACATACGTCAGTGCAGGTTGGACATAGTTTGAACACATATATACATATTAATTGTGTAGCATGTATCTTACACTATTCTTTTTTTAAAATTTAATTTATAAATTCTTTGCCCTTTTTCATGCAGTATTTTTTTTAAAAAAATTCTTTTTCTGGAGAGAACAGAATTAAACTTATTCCCCCCCATATTGACAGCTTAAAATTGATGTGTGCTTTTGATTAAAAACAAAAAATGGAGCACCGCAGAATGTACAGCCCGACATTCCACTCAAAATGCAAACCACTTTTATCATATTTAGAATGCTTATCTTAAAGACACCACTGTCTGAAAGACTCTGCTCCTGTGGGTCAGGAGAGGTGGAGACCATTGGACATGTACTCCTTCGATGTTCCTTCTACAGAGCCATTCAGAAAAACCATATCCTCCCCATATCCTGGTTGTTCAGAAAGTATTTATCTCCTGTGGCTGCTTAAGGATGAGCAGGCAGAGATCATGGTGCAGGTGGCCAGATTCTGTGCAGCAGCATTGGGGATTCACCAGAAGCAGTGCTTTTTTGTAATAAAAAAAAAGGTGCCGGAACTCACACATGTCATACAACCTGCCTTGCCTACCCTACAAGGTTCCATACAAAAAAGGTGCCGGAACTCCATTCTGGGCATTCTATGACAAAAAAAAAGGCCCGACCAGAAACATAAACAATCATTTTAGAACTTTTTGATAATCTTTTATAATTGATTTTATTACGTGTTTTATACAGTTTTAGACTATACTCATTGTATTTTTATTGTCAGGTCAGTATGATTCAGTTTTCTGCAGATAGCTTGTTTTTGATATACTGCCTGTAAAACTAGGCAGACCTTGGTCACCCATTGATTGCATCATTGATTGTGATGTATTGCTATGCCTTCTTGTGATGGTTCTGTTTAGTTTGGTTTTATTTGGATGTTTAATTTATGTGTGGCCTTTGGCTGTAATAATAATAATAAATTGAATTGAATGCTTATCTTTACTTTTAAAATCCTTGTACTGAGAGAGCCCATGGAAATTCATTAATTTCTCCTTTCTTTCTCATCTAAGTAAAATTATATAGCACTAGAGACAAATTAACTAAATTATCAATTATTTTGAAAAGGTTGCCAACTGAAAGTTTTTTCTATTCATGATAGTTCCTGATTAGCATGCACATTTTAAAATGCACAATTAGTATGTACATTTATTTGAAAATAGGTGGATTGAATATGGAAAAAACTGGTATCAAACTAAATCAGTGTTTGAAATTGTCTATTTAAGTTACATTTAATTTCTCTCTTTCTCTCTCTCTCTCTCTCTCTCTCTCTCTCTCTCTCTCTCTCTCTCTCTCTCTCTCTCTGTGTGTGTTTGTGTGTGTGTGTGTGTTTAAAGACTATGTTTATATTTCAACCTATACTACAGCTTGATTAAAATGATAGTTCTTAGAATGATTGTATCTGGCTAACACAAGATGAATGAGAATCAGTAAAAAAAAAGCTATAGAAATCATTCTAGTTTTTCTTTTAGGCTTTTGTAGTTCGTTTAAGTTTACATCATCCATTATTAAACATCAGGTTTGTTCAAAACCATTATCCATTATTTCATATATAATGAGTTATGTCGGATTGTATTATATAAGCCAGTAATCATCAGGCTATCAAAACAGCAGATTTTTCAGATATATACAGGGCAACACAAATCTCTGTGGGTACTTTTGGGTAAAAATATTTAAGTATTCTACAATTAACCTTAGTTTTTAGAACAGAAAAATTCTGCTTCAATCATGCCACGATAAAGAGGCAAATCCATTTTGAAAAAGCATTTTTAAAAAGCCTACTGAATAATTTGCACTCTTCATTAATGAATTCAAATCCAAATTGCAACCCCCATTGAACTGATTTGGACTGGATGAATGTGCCATGCTCACCATCCAATGGGTGAAAATAGTGAAAACAGAAGGAATCAATATCAAGAGTCTGGGTGAACATGATCACTACAAATAACCTGGGCATCCTTCAGGCTGACAACATCTGAAGTGAAAAAAAAAGCTTAGAGGTGAATACATCAAGAGTGTAAAGAAGATCTTATAGGCCAAACTCAGTGGAGGAAATACCATCAAAGCAACTAACACTTGGACAATTCCAGTCATTAGATACACAGCTGGAATTGTGGACTGGACTCAAGCAGAACTAAAAGCCCTAGAAAAATAATGACAATGAATCATGGTCTTCATCCTTTCAGTGGCGTTGACAGACTCTATTTACCAGGGAAAATAGGTAGGCATGAAATGTTACAAGTACATCAGACGTTTGGAAAAGAAAAAAGGCATTGGAAGAATATCTGAAGAATAGTGAAGAAGATGCACTGAAGCTAGCATGCCAGGAAGCTTGCTGAATACTGGAGAAACCAAATGACCTACAAGAAAGATGAAGAACAGAAAAAAGGCATGGGAAGACAAAGTACTACATGGCCAGAACATTTAAAAAAAAAGCAGGCAAGGCAGATAACATCAAGATCTGCCAATTTCCTGATAAGAACAGGAAAGTTGAAGAAAGAGATCGGCTAATTCTGGCTGCACAAATGCATACAAAGCCACAACTGAAAAGACAGCAGGTGGCACCTCTGCAAAGAAGCTGAAGAAACAGTGGATCACCTAATTAGCTACTGCAAGAAGATTGCACAGACTGACTGCAAAGAATAGCATGACAAAGTAACAACAATCAGACATTGGAAGATCTGCAAGAAATATTATTTGTGTGCAAACAAGAACTGGTGGGACCATAAAATAGAGAAAGTAACTGAAAATGAAGACGCCAAAGTGCTCTGAGACTTTAGAATTCAAACAGACTTGCACCTGCTGAAAACACATCACACTTAACAATTGTCAATAAGAAAGGCAAAAAAAAGTCTCGAGACAGCAGAATTGAAGAGAAAGAATTGGAGAAGATAACAAATACAAAGACCTGTAAATATAAATGGAACATCTGTGGCAAAAGAAAGCAAAGGTGGTACTAATAGTAATAGGGAGTGCATCCCAAAATAACTCAAGCACCATTTGAACCTCATCGTCATTAACAAATTCACCACTGATCAATTGCAAAATGCAGCTTTACTCAAAACGGCTTATAACCTGTGACACCACGGATAAAAATGCCAAATCCAGTCTGAACACCTGACTGCCTATAGTATGAACCAAAATATTAAATTTATATTCTGTCCAATCTCAGCAACTCTGCATGGTTTACCAATTGTTAAAAATGTTTTAAAAACAATGAAATACCATAGAGAACATTAAAAACAATACTAGAAAAGAACACAAAACTAGATGATGCTGTTTTGACAAATGGTGCTCAGACTTGGAAAAATTATTTGAACATGAATAGGAACAGTCCCCTTTCTGGGGGTTGAGTTCTACAGTATGTCTATATATGGCTATGGGTCACTGGGTAGATTTTTTGTGTGTGTGAATACTATGATAGTTGTTTTGCTGTGATACATAGTATTGTTCTTAATTATTATAGATGAAATATAGATACGGCGTAGTGAATTATTGTTGCTTTTTTCCTTTAAGGATATCCGGTGAACATTCTCCAAAACTTCAAATCAGAAGCCACAGTTACTTGAGGGCAGTGAGTGAAGTTTCAATCAATAGGAGTTTGGATAGCTTGGATCCTGCGGCTCTGCTTACATCTCCTAAGTTTCGTTCCCGAAATGAAAGCTACATGAGGGCGATGAGCACTATTAGTCAGGTGAGTGACATGCCTGTACAATTTTAAAAAAAATAAAGTTAGAACAAAAACACCTCTGATAAATATAAATATAAAATCTATATAAGAAACCGATGTATGGACAATTCTGCAATAAAACAAATGTATGACAGCGTGTATTATTAAAAATCCCTTAGCTATCTATATAAATGCCAGTTCCTAATATTCAATAATATTATTGAATAATCATTGACACAATCAAGAGTCTCAAAATGGAACTCTATAAAATTGGTGGTTGTTGCCACACACAAATATACCTCAAAGCATGTAAAAATGCAAGTAGAAAAATAGGGACCACTACGCTGGCTCTTTGGCTTTGAAACGAAGATGAGCACCGGCCCCTAGAGTTGGAAACGACTAGCACACATGTGCGGGGGAACCTTTACCTTTACCTAAAAATTTTAACTATCACTTTAGTTTTTTCTCTATTTATCTTTAATCCTGCTATCACTCCATATTGTCCTATCTTTTCCAATAGTTTAGGAATTGTCTCCAAAGGTTCCTCTAGAATGAATACCAAATGATCTGCAAATGCTTGCAGTTTGTAGGTTTCACCTTTTATTTTCAATCCTTTAATTTCTGGGTCTTACGTAATGTTTCTATTTAAAACTTCCAAAGTTAAGATAAATAGCAATGGGGATAAGGACATCCTTGTCTTGTGCCTTTTCATATATCAAAATTCTCTGTGTAATCTCCATTTACAATTACTTTTGCCAATTGTTTCTGATATATTGTCTGAATTGTATTTATAAAGTTTTGACCAAAGTCCATTGTTTTTAGTTGTTGAATCATAAATTGCCAGGAAACATTATCAAATGCTTTTTGGGAATCTAAAAGTACTAGTGCCAGTTGTTTCCCTGGATGATAATATTCCAATGTATCTAGTATTACCCTCAAATTATTTTTTATTTGTCTCTTTGGCAAAAATCCATTTTGATCTGGGTGTATAAATTTAGTCAAAAATCTTTTCAGCCTCTCAGCTATTATTGAAGTGAAGATTTTATAGTCCACATTCAGTAATGATATCGGTCTATAGTTTTTGATCTGGGTCAGATCTGAGTCCTCTTTTGGTATCAAAGTAACATCAGCTTCTATCCATGTATTTGGGAGTTTTGTTTTGTTTGTTTTTTTAATCCCATTTATATCCCACCCTTCTCCAAAGACTCATACAATTTTAAGCACAAACCAATGTGCTTAGCAATAGCCTTCATTCTATGTATATGCCTGCTTATTAGGGCTTTCCCCCCCAAGCGGCATTATTACAAAGTCAGCTTATTGCCCCCAACAATCTGGGTCCTCATTTTACCTACCTCGGAAGGATGGAAGGCTGAGTCAACCTTGAGCCTGGTGGGACTCGAACCTGCACTAATTGCAGGCAGCTGGTGTTACTTAAGGAGGCATTAGCCTACTGCTCCACCAAGGCTCTTTGCCTCCAATAGAAGTTCAGTGAACTTAATATATCTTGTAAACATTTATAAAACTCTGCCAGGAGTCCATCTGGTCCCAGTGTTTTTTTCATTTTTTTTGTCTTTTTATTGCCTCTGTCAATTCCATCATTGATCCATAAAATATAAGATTATAGGTTTGCACACAATAACACACTCTCAATTAATCACATATTATTTGTTGAATTAACATATTTTCATAAGGATTCCTGCACATGAAAGCCAATTAATGTAGGCAAAACATTGAGCATACAGATCTATGCTTTCAGTATGCCTTGGAAATGAAATATTTGATCCATTTATTTAAGATGTTGCCTGGGTAGAGAAATATAGATAATAATAATAATAATAATTTTATTTGTATACCGCCCTTCTCCCGAAGGACTCAGGGCAGTGAACAGGGCAAACATATAAAAATACAAGACTACAAATATTTAAAAAGATTAAACAAAGTGCCCAAAACTAACAACAATAAGTTAAAATGCACTAAAACAATATTAAAATCCAAACCCATCACCCATCAGGCCAGGCCAGCTTGTTCGAACAAGTAGGTCTTCAGATCGCGTCAGAAGGAGCGAAGGTCGGGTGCCATCCGGAGCTCAACCGGCAAACGGTTCCACAAATCCGGCGCACCCACAGAGAAGAACCTCCCCCTGGGGGCCACCAGATGACATTCTCTGATCGGTGGCACCCTGAGGAGGCCCTCTCTGTGGGAGCGCACAGGGCGGAGGGAAGTTGATCCCGGCAGCAGGTGATCCCTAAGGTACGCCGGACCCATGCCATGTAGGGCTTTAAAGACCATTACCAGCACCTTGAATCTCACCCGGAAGACAACTGGGAGCCAATGCAGCTCACGGAGCAGAGGTGTAACATGGGAGTATCGGGAAACTCCCAACACAACTCTCGCGGCTGCATTCTGTACCAGTTGGAGCCTCCGAGTGGTCCTCAAGGGCAGCCCCATGTAGAGAGTGTTGCAGTAGTCTAAACGAGAGGTCACAAGCGCATGAGTGACCGTACGCAAGGCATCCCGGTCTAGATAGGGTCGCAACTGGCGCACCAGCCGAACCTGGGTGAAGGCCCTCCTAGTCACAGTTGTTATATGGTCTTCTAAAGAAAGCTGTGAGTCTAGGAGGACTCCCAAGTTGCGAGCCCTATCTACGGGGGGTAATAACTCACCCCCCATAGAAAGAGATGGAATATTCTGAATATCCCGGGATGCTCATGTATATTAAAATTTGAGGTATCTGCAGGATTCAAAACTTTTGTGAAAATGACCAAACCGTATCACCTGCCACACTGCAAATACCACATTTTTCATAAGTATACAACATCATAATGCATATATAAAGTGGATAGAGCTTGTGGTGTAATGATATGACCATTTTTTTGTCACCCACTTCTTATTAAGTCCCCTGTGGATGTCTCTGCAAGCAATGCAGATCTCTGAATGAGGAGTTTGTAGGCTGGTTGTAACTCAATGTGTCTGTTGATGGAATTGCTTGTGGACCGGCAGGCTTCAATGAACTCATAAGCTTGGCAGGTAGTAGCATGGCTGATGATTTTAGCGTTGCTCCAATCGAACTGGTGCTGTTTGGTGTCAGTGTGGGTAGAGATTAAGAATTTGGGATTGTGGCATTTGATTGCTAGCCAGTGTTCATGGATCCTGGTTTTTAATTGACATGATATTTACATAGAATTGGTTGTAATCGTTACAGATTATTTTGAAGCTTATATTGTTTCTTGCATCCTTCTGTATCTTGTCTTTGGTTCTGGATAATTCCTTGCAAAGTGTGGCTGTGGGTTTTGGGACTATTGCTATTTCTATGGGTTGGAAAATTCTGGCTGTCATTTCCATCATCACAAGACCCATCACAAGACCTTCACTTGACACACCCATACCTGAATCCCTTATAAACAGAAGAATAGTGACACTGACATGCCCTAAATTCTGCTGAAGATGTTACCTAGCCTGGTAATGAAATGTTCGGAAATCAACAAACAAGCTTGGAGAACGAACTTTCAACCTCATCCTATACCCGAGCTATAAATACTCACCACTATAATTCTTTTTGCTTTTTTTTCACACATCTTTCGCATTCTCTTTCCTTACATCCACTTTCTACTCATTTTGTTGAGAGTCATACTATCTTTTCCTACTGTGGTTCTATTTTCATTCTAGTTTTTTTTACTTTGTTCTCCTTTTTCATAAGCATTTTTTCCCAAGATCCACTTGACACTTTTGAAAAACAGTTTTCCCTGCATTCATCACCTTGCACCACCATTATATCCTTTACTAATTGTATCAGTTTTTCATCATAAACAATTAAATCAGCCATTCTTTTAAGATTCACATCCATTCCTTTGACATGTATATGCATGAACTGAGCTTGATAGTCTTTTTCTTAAACACTGTAATTGAAATAGATTTTTTTCTAAACACACCAATCATCAGTCTCATTCATTCTTAGACTGCAAATAGCTCAGTTATTTTTAGCATTCCCTCTTATCTTGTCTTACAGCCATCCAATTATGTCACCTAACAGAATATTTTTCCCTATGGATCTTAAACATTCAGTATTATTGCACAATTCTTAGTTATTTATCTTTGCTTCTTCCATTATCACCATTCATTAGAGCAAAACATTCAAGGGACTCCAATTTACAAACTCCTGCTTTCATGCTTACCACGCAACCTAGATGGTATTAATTCATACTTTCTAATATAACTTTTACTTGTTTCTTTTATAATTAAACTTACATCTTATTAGCTTTAGTCTACAAAAATTATACTGCCTTCATTTAGATTATTACATTGTTCCCCTTTCTTTTTATGTTAGTGATACAGACATACAATATTGCAAATGGTTTTCCTTTCCTTTTTTTCAATTCATATTCTGTATCAATCAGAATTCAAAGTTGCAATTTTCCATATTCTATGGTAGTTGCCAGACAGGGCCATAGATATTGGTATATTCCACCCATTCTAGCATTGTTGTTGTTGTTAGTTGCGAAGTCGTGTCTGACCCATCGCGACCCTATGGACAACGTTCCTCCAGGCCTTCCTGTCCTCTACCATCTTCTGGAGTCCATTTAAGCTCACACCTACTGCTTCAGTGACTCCATCCAGCCACCTCATTCTCTGTCGTCTAGCATTCTAGCATTATTCAATCATTATTCAGCCATTATTCAATCACAAACTTTTTTGTAGTGTACAGTGCCAGTTGGTTCTTGTACATTTTGGACAGTACGCCACAAATCAAGAAGTTCCTTTCTGTATCTAGGCAAGCTGGCAATACTGTGAATATTCCTAGTTCTACTAATACACCCACCATTGAAGTAGTAGGCAGGAACTTGAAATCCTGACAGAAAGCAGTTGAGAAGAAAGAAACTTATATTAAGGAACTTTTTTAAAAAAAAATCCACATAGAGAGAACCCCAGGGATTATTCTATATTCATACAAAATAGTTTCCTCACTAAACCACAAGCAAAGCTGTGGTATTTTTAGGATGGATAGTGAAGTTAACAGAAACCTGTGACTTAATAGCTTGTTACATGGTTGTCTTCCATTTTGTCTTTGAATATAACTAATCTGTCAGTCTTATTTTAGATTTGAAACTCAATTGGTTCATAGGCTTTTATGTCACTAAGCAGCAACTTGCAGCATATAATTTACTCAGGGTTTAAGAGGTTCACTTCTGGATCTTAGTAGCATGTTCAGAATTTTATCATTTAGAATTTAAAGAGGAACAATAGATATTCTGCATATCTAACTTTCCTGCAAGTTTTTGGACAAATAATGTTAGTAATGATTTTCCAACATTTGCATTTTTTTCTGTGCAGAGACCCTACAGAAACAACTAGTAGTGCTTGTAGTGAAGTCTATGACAAGTCAAACAGAAAAGCCGTAAAGAGATATACCATAATTATTTTCATTTTATTTTCTCTTAAATATTGATGCTATTGTTCATTGCTTGTTTGCATTGGAATTTTACCCTGAAAAAAACAGTCCATAGGGGATGAAAGATCTGGGTACATCTTCAGCATAAAGATCTTTTGAACAACAGAAAAAATATGATAAAAATCTATATATTGTATAATGCATGTCATAATAATAGTCAAAAGCCATTGTGGAGGACTTTGTGAGTGACTGACATATAGATAGTTTTAAACTAACAACAGCAATTGGGACTGGAATTTCTGTTGCTACGTAATGTGGTTGCAAACTGCATCATCATCGCATAGGAATGGCAATCCCTACAGTTCTTGTTGCTGTTATTAACTGTCATTAAACAAGACAACTTCCTGCCAGAATCCCACAACCAAAGTCAGCAGGCAGTCTAGAAGGATGTTTCAAGTCCTATCCCATAGGCAAGTAAGTAGCTGCTGCCAGGTTAACAAGGAAATGAGGGGTGGGCAAGGCTGTGGGGGAAAGTCAGAGAAGGTCCACAAGAGGCATATCATGTGGAGGGTGCAAGGAGGTATATGAAAGTAGCCCTATGGTGTGTGAGAGGTATAGCATGAGTTGAGGAGGGTCTGTGAGAAGGATTGTGTGAGTCAAGAAGGATGCATGAGAGACACTGTATGGCTTGGTGAAAATGTGTGAGAAGTGTGGCACAGGGAGGATACAAAAGGACATGCAAGATTCATTTCACAGGTTGGACAGGGTATGCAACTCTCAAGAGGTGACACACAGACTGGGGAGCAAAAGGCGCTCTATAGGTCAATGAGAATGCATGGAGGTAGCAGATGCTGTGCAGACTGGGTAGGGTACATGGATGTACAAGTAGTCAACACAAGCATAAAGGACATGGGGGAAGATGTATAGGTGGGTGAAATTTATCCCAGTTATATTTTACCTTTGACTTTAAGGGAAGTTGGCATGGAAAATTGTAAATGGTGATCATATAGTAATTAGACACTTGGCCAACAGTCATAATTGGAAAACACTCTGATTGCAATCACAGGACTTCAGGAATGCTGAGACAATGAGAACTTCAGGGATCAGTCATAGCCATCATTCATTCATATCACTGTAACTGTACAGTTGTTGAATGAATGGTTGTAAGTCAAGGACCACTTGTAAATGTTTGCCTTAAATATACTGAACACTGTTAATAATTTGTCATCAGTATTTTGTCACTTTTTTGTCTACTAAGTATTTACTATTATTTAATCGTGAATTCCTTATATCAGTTTATACTTTTATTGCATTTATTTTATTGATTCCTGTCCCCTTGGATAACATGCTTAAAAAAAAATCCAGGTGGGCTTTTTGACATCAAGTACATTTAAGGCATTTGACTTAAAACATTTGGCATATTTAAGGCTTCATGTCTTTCTTTGGTAGTTTTGTAATTAGTGTGGACAGTTACATCATGCTGTAGACAACCAAAAAATTTGTAATGGAACAGGAAAATATTTCACTTATATCCTTATATATTTTAAAAACTTACAAACCCGAAAGGAAATGGTTTATACAGCTTTTATCCTATTTTGTGATTCTTTACAATGGGAAAATAATGTTTTGATCCCTCTTCTTCCTGCTATAATATGGTACTACAGATTGCACTTTCTATTCATTATAATTGGGTACAATTAAGCTGTGTGTTTTGCCTGCAGGTGAGTGAGATGGAAGTAAATGGTCAGTTTGAATCAGTCTGTGAGTCTGTATTCAGCGAACTAGAGTCTCAGGCAGTAGAAGCCCTAGATCTGCCAATGCCTGGGTGTTTCCGCATGAGGAGCCACAGTTATGTGAGAGCAATCGAAAAAGGCTGTTCCCAAGATGATGAATGTTTGTCTTTGAGATCCTCATCTCCACCTCGCACAGCCACTACTGTGAGGACCATCCAAAGCAGCACTGGTAAGTCATCAGTGGATTTCTCTCCACTCATAATTTTGAATGTTAAATGTAATCACCTAAATGGCTCTTTTGAACCCTAGATATTCTGAATTCAATGAACCTTCATGCCCTGCACAGTCACTTGCTTCATTTTCCTTAGATATCCCTTAAAAATTTGCATTGTCTGTCTGTCCTTTGTGGATTGTTGCATGTAGTCAGAACAGTCTGTAATGGCTTATGCTCAGCAGATTTGGTTTTTTTATTGGTAATACATGTGGTTCCTGATTTATGACAACAGTTTGGACAGGTTGCTGTTGTTAAGTGATGCAGTCATAAATTTAGCACAATGTCACATGACCATATTGCTTAGTGATGGCAGTTCTGGTTGTTGTCATGATACCGGGACCATGTGGGTATTAAGCAGAATGAGATGGAAGTCCCAGGAAAGGAATGGGAGGGGTTTTGGAGGGGGAGCTGCTGCAGATGAGTACTGAGGAGCTTGGATAGTCAGCAAGGGTTGCACGTGGCTACTAGGGAATGCAGATAAGCCAGGTAGGACCTCGGGCAGGTCAATGAGAGCTGTGGTTGACAATATGCTATGGGCAGGTGTGCTACAGACAGGATGGGGAGGAGTGCTGCAGATGGGTACACACTGTGCTGGAATGGGCCAACATGTTATGGCCAACTCGCTACAGCCAACTCATTGCAACCAACTTGTCATGGCCAGCTCACCACAGCCAATTCACTGTGGGACAACTTATTGTCGGACAATTGGCTGTGGGACAACTCACTGTGGGACAATTCAACAGTTCAGTTTAATTATTTAAAATAATTTAAAAAATGTTTAAATTTTTGTCATTTACATTTCAGTTTGTCCCTCCTTTGGCATCCTTTTTTAAATGATTCTATTCTACCATTTCTTAGATATTAGTGTAACTCTTGTCCTGTGGCGAGTTGATCCTCGGCAGGTTGGTCATGGCAAGTTGGCCATGATGAGTTGGCCATAGTGAATTGTCCTAGACCCCACTGTGCAGTGCAAGCAGGTGAATGGTTGCTAAAGAGTACAAGATTCCTGGGGGGTTTCTACTCTGTAGTGGGTCTTGTTGAGAGAAACCCCAGCAGGAGTGATTTATGGAAGCAACTTGCAACCTTCCCTGTCCCTCATTGATTTTGCTTGTGAGAAACTGGCAGGAAAGGTCAAAACCTGCAATCATATGACCACTGCTTAGTGCAACACTTGATCATGGGGATATTGTGACAGCTGCAACTTTGCAGACTGGTCATAAGTCCATCTTGTTTAGTGTTGTTGTAATTTTGAACAGTCACTGAACAAGTAAAGACAACTTTTGTAATGGTGTATATGGTAACAACAACATCACACCAGACTTTCCTTTGCACTTATAATTTTAAAAAATTGCATTCGTGTACCTAGCTTTGCTATTGGTTTGTTGAGAAGCATCCCAGGAGTGCTTGACAGCTTGTAAAGTACTTCCAACTGCTGTAAAATGTCGAAGCTTCCATCTTCTCCTGAGAGAGTGGGGAAGAGAAAGAGTGCAAAAAAAGGGGGGAGATAGGAAGGCAAATCAGTGCATCAAAACTCTAGGAAGGAATGGAAGGAAAATGAAGGGAACAGAAGAAGCTGACAAGGCTCAGGACAGTACCTGGGTATGAGTGTGCATTCACATGTACAATAGGGGGAGAAAGGGCAGAAACAGGGAACAGTGTGTATATATGTGAGTAAAAGAGATGAGAGCTGAGTTAGGTAAAAGTGAGTTTGTTCATTATAGTCAGTAGCACAATAGAAGTATCATCTTAGTACCAGTTTAGCCTAATCAAAGGACATTACCAATATAGCTTCCTGAAAGAAATCATCATACTGTATAGCACTTCTGGGAGATGTCTCAAAGGTGCTTGTATTTTTTTTCAAGCATTCTTTGAGGACGAATAAGATATTTCGCTTTTCATCCAAGAAGCTTCATAAGTTGTGATTGGATGGTGGGAGGATGGAAGGATAGGTTCTGACAGGATTGGGAGGCGGGGGTGGGGAGGGGAATGGAAGGATTGCATTTCTTTGCAGTCATTTGGTCGTCAGCTCTCTCTGAGAGCCATTGAGGTGACTTGGGGGTTTATCTGCCTTCAAGGTCACCTAAATCAAGAATGCAAATATCTCCACAGACATTCTAGGCAGATGTTTCCATCTTCTGACAAAGTTGACAGCACATATCAGCAAAGATAGTCTTAAAGGATAAAAAGATATCCTTAAACAGTAAGCATATATGGTTGACCATCTCCCCATGACCTTGATGGAGAATACACTTTGAGTGTCTTGGTAAATGTTTTTAAAAGTTTCAATCATACTGATGCATATTTTCTTTCCTTGGATCATCTATATCAGGGGTAGGCAACCTTGGCTCTTTTATGACTCGTGGACTTCAACTCCCAGAATACCTGAGCCGGGTCATAAAAGAGCCAAGGTTGCCTACCCCTGATCTATATAATTTAACATTTTTCTTCTGTTTCTATGGAACATTATAAAAATACAGAATACTCTTATTATTGTTGCATTTTCAGCTGACATTACTATGATTCTGGATAAATATGTGTGTGAAAGTTACGTGTGGTATTCTTTAATATAGTCGCAGTATTTGTAATATCAAAATACTAGGAATGTTCCAGGTTTGGCTAAAATAATTATCATACCACCTGATATTCAGCAGTGCTGTGCTGCTATGTTTTGTCTTTCAACCTTTGATTTGTTGTGGGTTAATTAATATGTCTTTACATTAGCAAGGAAGCTTTTTAATATGATATTATTTTGTATATATCTTAATTTTCCAGATTCTTTTATATTATTATTTAATTAATACTTTGTTGTATATTTCTATATAATTGTGCTGAGAATATATGGATTAGAAACTCCATTTTCTGATTACATGCAGAAGCTAAGAAAAGTTCTGTGTGTTCTCCTCATCAGAATAACATAAATATTGGAAGAGCATATCTTGATTATTGAATTTCCCACACTAGGATTTACTGTATAATGAGGATATTAATAAGGTAATCTCACAAATTTCAGAAACTATCTGAGTACAATGTAATAGCATTAAACCTAAAATTCAGCAAAACACTTTTTAAAAAATTCTAATTTGAAGAAATTATATAATGAACCCAAGGAACACGAAAAGACTGGTGAAATTGAACCATGAAAATTCTTTTGACAAGTAAATTTCCACTTTCTTTTGTATCAGCCTTTAAAGTGTTAGCCCTTTCCTTACCCAAAAGCCTTAATGAATAATTATACTCATTATAAATAGTCCATGCTTAAAATAGTTTCTGTCCATACAGTTTGCATGTAGCAGGGGGAAAATCGTATTTCAAAACCAAGAAATGATAGCTTGATTGAAGAACTGAAGTGAAATGGACCTCTTCAAATAAGCACCGATAAGGATCTGTGGTTCTTTTTGAGTTCTCCCAGTGGTGATTTGATTAGACAATAGTTGTTCTTACTGCTTCTTGTCAGTTTCTGTATATTGTGGATTCTGTATTTGTTATTACTGCTGTGGGTCAGTAGAGCAGCTGACTTTGCTTTTTTAAACTATTTCTCCAAGTCTGATTGCATGTCTTTCTTTTTTATACATCTGATTTTCTTATCTCTTTAAATGGACAGCAATCAGCAATTTCAGGCAACCTATGTTATTATGTCCATTTAGCTACTTCTTACTTTTGTACACATAAAAGCATCCCTCATCTTTATGGAAACTTTTCTGAAAATGTAAAAAAAAATTTCTATCACTTAATGCTCTGTTCCATGGGCTTGCAACTCTCTTGACTTTTGGCATGCTGAATGTAACAATCCCAGAAGTCAGAATAAGAAACAATGCAATTAAAATTGAACAATTCATTAGCATTTACATGATTATACCATATATTTAATAATTTCTCTAAAATTATAATCTGATGATAATTTTCAACCAGCCTAGCTAACCACTCGAAACACCTGTCAATCTGCAGCTTCCAGTTCTATTGTTCTGGTTTAAAACTTTGCTTTTTGCAAACTTCTGACAATCAGAGTCAATGAGCAAGCCAGATTCACTTAACAAACATGTTACTAATTTAACACTGCAGTGATTCACTTAACAACTGTGACAAGAAAGGTTGCAAAATGTGGCAAAACTCACTTAACAACTGAATAACCTAAAACTAGTTTTATGCAGAATTAATGTATTTTCATGGAGCATGGTTTATAATCAATCAGAATCATAGCAGCATTTAAGACTAATTAGTAATTTGGAAACATATATTATAACTTAGAGACACTGCTACAGTCTGTCCTTGATCATATTTTCCTAAGCTGCATATTTGTATGATACTGAAAATGATCAGTGCTCAGTACAGAAAATCATTTTTACAATTGCCACAACCATTACTGAAATTCTCAATAAATTATATATGCTTTATTTCACTGCTTATTGGCACTTATTAAATAACTCCAATAGCTTAGTAAATCAGGCTGCACCATTAAAGAAGCTATATTGATTCTTTTTAGCAGGACTTGCCCTTTTATGTCCATATGATTGATAAGTATTTTTAAGAGTTTCTTTTCACCAATTTACCTGAATCGAGTTAGCTGCCCTGTAGTTTTCTGTAAATTCTGCAACAGCTGTATAATTATAATACGGTACTATTCAGACATTGGAAAATGAATATCTGAAAGCTGAAATTTGTTTTTTTTTTTTTGTTGTTGGTGAATGAAAGATATCAAATCCCATTTCTCAAAATCCCTTTTACCCCCTGCTGGCACATTTCTTTAGTGCTTGTATTTCCTTTGTCCATGTCTTCATTCTTATTTTATCATTTTGACTTTAACTAACATTAGGCAGTCTAGTCAAGTCACTTAATTAATTTCCTCTTTATCCAACTTGTTTTGAGGGAGGATGTGGTAATTTTTTTTAAGCAAACGTGACCCATTTTGATTTTCATTACATCTATACACTAAGACTATTGCATTTTGTAATTGTTTTCAATTGATTCATCAATATGCAAAACTTTTCCTTGTATTTAGGATTAACAATCTCAGTTAACAGCATTACCAATTTTAGGGTTACCCTTCAAATTATTCACAAATATGACTGGACACTTTTAAAAAATCTTTAGTAAGATATTTAACTTGTCTACAGGCCAGGATACAGTAAAGAGACAGCATTACCCATACCCACTGATGACCTTTGGCAGAGTTGGGATGGGGTGCATCCTTCCTAGTGCTTGCTGTTTTCCTAGTGGCTTTCAATATTATTAACCACAATGGGCTGCAGGAGTAGGAGTAGGAGGCATTGTGCTCCAGTAGTTCATCCAGTAGTAGTTCATCCAGTAGTTCATCTCCTTCCTGAGTGGCCAGTTCCTGTCAGTGTTGACAGGGGAAAAGAAATTGTGTCTGGGTCCCTCATGTGTCGGATGCTTCACAGTTCAATGACCTTCTTGCTCCTGTTCAAAATCTACATGAAACCATTGGTGAGGCCATCCACCAGTTTGGGGTGTGTTATTATCAGTACAGTATGTTGATAATATCTAACTTTACATCTCTAGCCTGAAATGCACAGGTGAAGCTGTTAGTGTATTGACCCTTGTCTGGAAGTTGGACATGGCAGAACAGACTTTGGCTCAATTCTAAAAAGATTGAGTGGCTAGGGCCGTTTGGAACCCTTGAGTTGGAGATGTCATCATCTTTGGTGTTGGATAGGGCTGAACCTCCTCAGTCAAGACTTGTGCACAACTCAAAGAGCAGATAGCAGCTGTGGCCAGGAAAACCTTTGCACAGAATCAGCTTCTGTTCTAGTTGTGCCCTTTCCTCAGTTAGAGGAACTTTTCATTATCAGGATTTTTTTTTAGGATTTAATATGATATTTTTCTTTCTCTAGTTTTATGTGTTTTATGTTAAATTGAATTGGGGCTGAAGGAGATGAAGGACAGCAGTCAATTCTTAATAAGCCATTGGTTTAATCCATTTGCTATTATATAATGAGAGATAGCCAGAGATGGCCAGAGTCCTTTTTAGGAATCTCAATCCTTTTCTAAGCTGTTGAATGCGCTGTAAGCTTTTAGTGAATAAAAACTAAATATTATTAGGAATGCTTGTCGATTTAAATGAAATTATTAACAAGTGGAATGGCATCCAGATACCATAGCTTTTTCAACGTATAATAAAATAATAAATTTACAATTGTAGTTAAACACTAGAGGGAGATATTGTTCTTCTGAAGTCTTTAGCAGAAGAGCTTTGAACTTCAAAAAAAATATTGAATTTGTTCATTTAGAGTCAAGTGCAAATTAAAGCTTTTAAGTCATCTTTATGGAGAAAAGTTGACAATTTTAAATTCTAATAAACATTTTGTAACTCTGTGACTATCATTTAGCATAACAATAAATTTTATTAGGATTCCATGTGAATTTTGTTTGAATTGAAATATTGGAAGGCCTTCTATCTTAAACACCATCCCAAGGAAATGGTTTTTCAGACAGAATTCCATCTTTCCCCCTCTGATAGGCTGTATGATGATAATGAAGAACAGGACTTAAATATCCAAAATCTTTCTCGGGGTGGGGGGGAACAGAGAAACAAATCTGGATTCACTATTCAGCATTCCTTTCTCATCCTACCTTCATAGGTTTTTTTCCCCTACCTGTGGAAACCTCTGAATTTGAGGAGATGTTTTACCCACCTGAAGCTGCCCTTACAGTGTTCCCAAAGAAATCATTTAGACTGAATTATATCTCTCAGTTATCCAAAGATTGTTAGTGGTTGGAAATTATGCTGAAAAGATGCAAGTTACAGCCTACACAATATAGAGAAAATGGCATGCAAATCTGTGGTTGTAATAATGCTATACAAACTGATTCATAGCCATCTTTTTAAAATTTAGATATGCAAGGTCCCAGTCCCTTACTTGAACTTGAGATACCATATCAATCTAATCAGATAACCCAAGCGGAGACTTCTTGATCAAGCAGCACTTTATTTGATCAAATTAAGCAGCTGGGTGGCCAATAATCTGGAACGCTGGCAGAATTACATCCAGAAATGCCATGCATTAGAAAGTTGGTAGCACTGCTTTATAAACTTTGTTAGCCAATGAAAATCAGACAACAGAGCCATTACATCATAAGAAAGACATCAATCATTCCTGTACACTCCCTTATTCCCTCTTTCAGTATATCACATCCATGTACATGTTTCCCAAGCTTGCATAAAATTTCTCTGGTGCAAAAGCTGATTACAAAAGCAAGAAAGCAACAGTTAAACAATTTCCCTTTGTTCCAGAACCCTTCCGGTATAAAGAACAAACTGGGGATAATCTCTGTTTAGGGACTGATACATAAATCTGAATAATTTCTCTTTTGCACCATAGCAGTAGTGCAACATAAAATGTAGTTAGCACATAGCATATAATTTTATAGAGATTACCTATGTTTAAGAAAGTGGTATTGTGCTATATGAATCATATTCTGTTCTATGCTATGCCAAGCCTGTACTTGATTTTTCTAAATGTGTTTTAAGCTAAAGATAGTTTTACCAAAGAAAGAAACAAACAAGCCTGAAGCCTTGGAATGCATGGATTTATTTTTGAAGTAGCAATGCCTTGACTGACCTCCAAGAGATATGATGAAACATAGCATTTGCAATTCTTTGAACTAGTAAGGTGGCAATGATATGCATGAAGCAGTTTGCCCTTATCTAAAAATCTATTTGTTTCTTTTGAAAATCCAAAATGGTCCCAGGAGTATTAAGTATAAAGTGCTATGTATTTTAAAAAACTGGATTTTCCTAGAGATTATTTCTTCTTTTAATCAATGTTTTCTCAAAAGGCAAAATTATAATAATAATAATACAAGAACTGTGAAGTGCTCTAATAAGAAGAAATGTTTAGTTGTACATTTCTCACATAGTACATATCAATCTCACCATGTCTTGATATAGATTTTTAAATTTCTTGTCACCAGAAATATCACAAATATGAATTGTTCTTATATTTATTGGTAAAATATTTTCTATATTCTTATAATTTAGGATTTTTTTTCTTGCCACTATTTCAGTGTCTGCTTAAGGGAAGGAATGGTATTAAATTGAGGAATGATCTAAAAATATTTTCAAAATGTAGCAATCCAATTTTACATTTAATTTATTATATTTAATTGATTCACATATTAGAAGCAAGATCTATTTTGTTTGGTTATGATTACCTTCAAGTAAGCATGCAGGATTATAGCCAGGCACTATAATCCATTTACCTTTACTTCGGGCAGTTCTTAGGACAAAACAGGAGTAGGTGGGGTTTTTTGGGGGGGTGTCTGTGTGTCTGTGTGCGTAATATGCATATTAGAGTTATTTTGTCATAATTTTATGGCAAGTTCTACTATTTCAAAATAAACTGTAAATAATTGCTTATCAACTGCATTTGTAAATTATAGTTTTATCATAAATTGGCTTGTTATATGCTATGGCCTCCCTTTGACAACTTTGTGGACTGTAATATGTTGCAGCCTATTGCCCCAAAACATTCTCGAAGAAGTAATAGAATTTGGTGTGAATTTCACCTTACACTTGTTTTGTCCTAATCTAATGTGCAATTATCCAGTACAGTAAGTCCAACTCAAGTTCCTGATTGATTTATACTTTTTGAAGCGAACCATAATAACATATGTATATACTGACCTCATTTTCCTTGGCAATATTGTTTAAGAAATATAACTCTGAATGTAACCAATTCATTGACTATGCATTTTTCTTAATGCACTGTGCAATTTACAGGCACCAATTATTTATGTATTTGTTAAAATTTACAGATTAGTTTTCTGAAAAGAAAAATGCCCTTATAATATACATTATTGTCTGGATTTGAGATTCCTGTGTTGTCAATCCAGCTTTAACCCCAGCTGCAAATGATCAAAAATCAGTTTCCTTTCTCCTCTCCTGTCTGCTCCGCTCAGCTCAACTGCTTATCTGGTCACACAGCATTGCAGCAGTACATATACGTAGCATAGCCAGATTTTCAAAACATATAATTTGGAGCTTCTTTGTTCATTCAGCTCCTTTCAAGATGGGAAACCAGAGCAGCATGTCATATTTTCTGATTTGAGAAAATAAATATTTGGGCATAAAAGCTGTGGAAACTCATTTTTTTTTTCATTGATTGAAAAAAATTACTCTAGAGGACTGTCCTGTGATCAACAAGCAGAACTAGTAAGGGGAAACAGACTTAAACTGCGATAGAAAGGATATGAATTCTGGCTGGAATCCCAGGTTTGCTCAAGAGATCAAAGGCTTTTTGCTTAGCTTGTGGAGTACTTGGAAGAGCAGCTGCCCAGTAGCTTGTCAGCATCCTGCTTCCCTTCTCCCTTCCCTCTTGACAGCTGCCAGCTGGTTCCCTTCCCTTCCCACATCAGCTATTCAGTTCTGTCAGCATCTTCCTTCCAGCAGGACTTGCTGCTTTGTTCTGCCAAGTGCTCTGTTAATGTAATAGCCACAGTATCAATGACTGCACTTTTTAAACTTCTTGCAGAATTCTTTTGCCGCGTATGGATGCATTGTCACTGTTAATCATATTAAAGGTTATTATTTAAAAATGTAGTGTGTTTCCTCAAGAAGCTAGTTGGATTTGGAAATCAATATTTATTTTTTAAAACTTATATGTTACTAAATCACTACTGACTCTAGTGACAGCAAGAAAGCAGTCTCCTGTGGGGTTTATTACTCGGGGAGACAAGAGAATAGCCATCTTGCTCAAACCATGGTTGGTGTATTCAAAAAGACACTGAGTTTGCATACTTCCTTCCCTAATCACTTTTGGAAATTGCTTGTTAACTGCTTGCAACAATTAGGAACCTTTTCGGTTCATGCATATGAAAACATCGGGTGAGTTTCCTTTGAACCTTAAGTAAAGAAATTTTATATAAAAGTTTAAAGATTTAAATCTTTGTGTTTAGAAATAAACAGCAGAAGAGCTGTTAGAACTTTGATTTTTGAAAATTACAGAAAGACTAAGGATCCAGATGAATTTGAAATAAGATTTTGGAATTAATTTCCACGGGAGAATACTTTTATTAAATTCCATTTTTAAAAAATAATAGGGTGAAATTTTGAAGGTTGGACACTAGAGGGAACTAGAAGGAACTAAATATTATAATTAAAGGAGAAGAATATTTTAACATTGGATATATTGCAAGATATTTTTTGAATAATGGATCCAAAAATTAATTTTAAGAGTTTCTGCCTCTATATAGATAGACTATATTTAAAATGTATTATGGAAGAGGAACAAGTTTTATCAGACAAGACTGAGACTGATCACTAAGGGAGGAAATAAAAAGTTGGTTTACTGGATTAAGGTTAAAATAGATATGTTGTCATCTCTGGTGCTCTTCTTAGTATACCTTTGCTGATTGGGATTAAAATGATGAGGTTTTTAAGAATTTATTTATTGATAAGAGTTTAAACATGGGAAGGATAGATCTTTGTTGCATTTTAAGAGATGATCAGTTACTAATATGATAATCCCCACCAACACTGGTCATCAGCACAACAAACGTGTGTGTTTCTGTGTGTGTGTGTGTGTGTGTGTGTATGTAATTACCCTTCAAAAGTTGAACAAATAATTATTAATTTATGTTTTCCTTATGTAGGTTGCTAGCATATTCTCTTCCCCCAAAAATATGCTTCACAGTGACTCTCTTGCACAATATATTACAGTACAGAAAAGAGCAGAACTCAAAATGGCTAAATACAGAGTAAAATAAGCAGCTGTTTCCTGCATGTCCTCAAGGGACAAATGAGAAGGCTGCAAAGCTACAATATGTCTGAAGCTGTTTCATGCCAAGTGTGGCCAATATCCTAAACCCTAAAAACATATTAGCAACTTCTGTGATTTTTTTTTTATTTTAAGCAAAAATGAAATCTAATGTTCTGTGGTTTATACAGCACATGCAAATATGTGTGAGAACAGAAATACAACTACAGATTTGAATTAAAAATAAGTTCTGAAAATGTAGCTATGCCCTTATCTTTTAGCTTATGCAGCAGGTAAGGTTACATAAAAGAGATTTTTCTTCAGCATTTGTATTAATAACTTCAATGAAGAGGTGGATGGATGCTTGTCAGATTTGCAGATGACACAAAATTAGATGAATGTTTAACACATGAAAAATTTAAATCATCTCAGTAGATTAGGTAAAGGTAAAGGTGCCCCCGCACATGTGTGCTAGTCGTTTCCAACTCTAGGGGCCAGCTCATCTCCGTTTCAAAGCCAAAGAGCCAGCAATTGTCCGAGGACATCTCTGTGGTCATGTGGCTGGCATGACTAGACACCAAAGGCACACGGAACGCTGTTACCTTCCCACCGTAGTGGTTCCTATTTTTCTACTTGCATTTTTACGTGCTTTCGAACTGCTAGGTAGGCAGAAGCTGGGACGAGTAACAGGCGCTCACTCTGTTACGTGGCACTCGGGATTCGACCCGCCAAACTGCCGACCTTCTGATCGACAAGCTCAGCATCCTAACCCAATGAGCCACCGCGTCCCTTTTCTCAGTAGATTACATGTATAAAATTAAAGTATCAGATAATAATAATGAATAGTATTAAATGCAAAGATGTGTATATAGGAAACAAAAACCAAGTGCACAGACATATGAAGGGGTGTATTGGTTGAAATAGTTGGAAAAAATATCTCAGAATAGTGAAGGATTGTGAATTGAATAGAGGCCAGCAATGTGACCCACAGTTTGATAGGCAATGAGCACATTTCCTTTAATCTGGCTTTTATTATCTTCCAGTAGTGAAAAACATGGCTTGATTCCTAAGGACCCGACTATGAAGTTTCATCAAATTACTCTAAGTGTAGTGAAGCAAAGAAGAAAAATTCCTGTGTACTTTTGTAACATGATGTAACATATAATATGAGACAATATTATATATTTCTGTCATAACTTCCTGGCCTTTTAACTTTCCTCCAGCCATTGGTACTTTGGGTTACTCTTTTCTGCACCTTTTCTGCCCTGCCCCTCCCCCCAGCATCATTTTTGAAGTACAATTAGATTTAAACGATAATATTTCCTCCAGCCATTGGTACTTTGGGTTACTCTTTTGTGCACCTTTTTTTATACAAGTTTTATTGATTTTTTAATATTTACATATACATGTATTTGTGAAGCAATACGGTGGTTGGGTAGTCAAAATAACAAATAACAAGTTGTAAATAGTTCAGGTTACATCAACGATTCCCTCTCTGATTCCCTTAATTATCACATATTCAGAATAGTCAAGTTAATACATTTCTAGTTGTAACCTAGTCAATTAACAAAATTTTCAATATATTTTCACTAATACATATCAATTTCCTGTTTTTAAATTTTATCTAATTGCAATAGAATATTCTAGAATAGCCTATAATGTACAAAAGAAAGCTTAATTTTTGGGTAACCCACAATTCCCTATTCCAATAAAGAATAATTCTCTTGCCTACAAAACTTACATTGTTCATTACAAAACATTCTTATGTTTTACCATTAAAATCTAGTTTTCATGTTAACAAATCACCAATTATTAGAAAGATATTTTTGTCTTAACCATTCAACAATTATTAAAATACTATCTTTTGCAGTGCTTTTTTTGTAAAAGAAAAAGGTGCCGGAACTCACACATGTCATACAACCCGCCTTGCCTACCCTACAAGGTTCCATCCAAAAAAGGTGCCGGAACTCCATTCTGAGCGTTCTATGACAAAAAAGCCCTGATCTTTTGTATGTAAAATTCTAGATTCTATAATATAGTTCAAAAGTAACAACTAATATATTCTATAAGTTGTCTTAACCGTACATCAATTGTTAAAATACTATCTTTCGATATATCATTCCAAATTCTATAATATAGTTCAGAATTATATTCTAAAAGCTTACTTTTTTTCCCTTACAGATCTAAAACCTAAATGTAAAATCAGTTATATTTTTAGAGATTCCCCTTAATCCATTGAAAGGTATTTTTATAGTCTATCTTTAGGAATCCCAAAAAAGAAACAAGTTCAGTTTTTTAAATCTAACTCTTGCCTTCCTTTTGTGCCAATCAGGCTTCCCTTTTGGCATCTTTAAATTCTCAAATGTATCTCCCTTTCTTCCTATACCCCTTATTTGAATCCAGGGAGAGTATTCAAATGTCAGTTTTGCAAAGAAGGTGTCCCCTTTGTAACCATTGAAGTTTTGCTTTAATAATTCAGTTTTTGATGATTGATGTAATATAGTTGTCATTAAATCAGGCACATCTCAATAAAGTATATTTGAAGGCCTTTAATGTCTTCACTCTTAATATTGCTTTCTTCTTTTTGAGTTGTAAATTTTGTAGTTGACATTGAAGTTTGGACTTTAAGATTCTCTGTTGGTTGCATTTGTTGTTCTTTGAAATCTCCTATTTTAGTGTTAGTTTCCACTTCTTCTATTTGCTCTTGGATTATTATTTCCTCATTTAAGGTCAGAATTTGATTTGGTGGCTTTAAGTTGTCAGATTTTTCTTGCAGTTTGGCTTTAATTTGCTCTGTCATTGCCAAAATCGTGTCCAGTATCAGTTTATAATCAAGTGGTGGGATATATTCATCCATTTCGTTGTTGTTTGCAGCTAAATCTTCCATGGGGGCTATTTTAATCATAGTCAAAGATTATCCACCTCCAAGAGTTGTTTTCAGTGCCAGGTGTTCCCACACTTATCTTTAAAAGTAATGTCAAGGACAGCTCTGTTATTCAGTCAGCTCTCACAACAGGAGAAAAGTTTACTTATTGTACCAGGTTTCGCCACAATATGTCATCAATAGCATATAAAATGCAATGTAAAATTTTTCTCTTTTTTTCCAAATTTTAATATAAAATTTTTGTAGCATTAGTCCAGTTTTGTTTTCTTTAATTCACAGCTTAGAGAGGAAATAGGGAAATAGTAGATCCCCACCAAAAATAGGAGCTTTTTAGTAAATACAAATAAAATTACTTATTTTCTTTGCTGAATTACTTGAATTTCTTTAAGGCTTTAAGGCTTTAAGATTTGTTCCCAGAGTAGATATTCGTCGTTTTTTAAAAAAGTGGGGAAAGAAATTTTCAGGAAAGTCCCACAGGAAAATAGTCAAGAGAGTAAGAATGGTAAAATCTCACCCAGGTCCTCCAGATTGCTTCTTAGTGCTAGTTAGTGCCTTTGGCTTTCGGCAGGGAGCGGCTTAATGATCGGCCATCTTTATGGCCGGTCTCTTCTTCTTCGGGCCAAAGGAGTTGACCCAGATTCAAGCAGAGGGCTGCTGCCCTTCCATGATCACAGGGAAGGCCTCCTCTCGGTAGTCACCCCTCCAGGGCGATTTTCGACCCTTTTCAGGGTCCTCCAAAAAAGAAAGAATGGACGGCAGGAAGCGAACTGTTCCTGCGCGTCTGGAAGCGCCATGCACACAAACCGGAAGCCCCTTTTCTGCATCTTTTCTGCCCTGCCCCTCCCCCTGGCATCATTTTAGAAGTACAGTTAGATTTAAACGATAATATTTCAAGTATGGTCATAATATGCATTTGTGTACAGGAAATAGTGCCTTTAACAGTTGAACATTCTACACACTATGGAAGTCACCCTCACAGCTGTTTTCCTGTCACTGAGGAAAAAAATTATGATTTAACTATATAAACTCAATAATATGTATAACATTCTACTTCTTTATGAAAGTAATCCTTATGAAGTTCTGAAAGGAAAGAGACAAAGACTAGATTAAGGACAGCTTTTGCCTCACAGGCCTTTTGAGTAGATGGTCAGATTTCAAGTTTCACACCTCTTACATTTAAAGAAACAACAATGTGGCAATACAATACAGTACCATGTAATACAACACCAGAAAAGCAATTTAAGCAACTAGCAATTTGCCATTCATTTTTCACTTAAATTACATGATTATTACAAGATTTACATTTAACCAATTATGAATGTGTTTTTAACAATAGTAAAGCTATGTTTTCAATAGTGGAAATTGCTGATAACTTAAAAAAATTAACAGATGCAAGTAAATTCTCCTAAGAAACCATGCAAGTGTTGCTTTTTCAGATCTTCAGAAATCTTCACAATTCCATGTATGCTTGTTTCAGAAAATATTTACTCAGTAAAAGTCTCCCAATTCCTTAGAGAACTTGCTGCTTTGCAACAGCTGACATCCTACCAGAGAATTGAATTTTTTAAGCAAACACAAGTGCCTGGTAGTAAGAATGGTCTAAAAGGACTATGAAAGTCAGCTGAGGCTGGCGTTTCAGATTTGCTTTGTAGGGAAAGAAAGAGTAAAAGAACATAAACTCATTCTAAGTATATAGGTTACTTCTTGAGCTGGACATTGCAGTTTGATGTTCTTCTTTGAAAGACTGAAGCTTCATAGAAGACTGTATTTGTTTTAAAGATGTGTCCCTAAGAGCTTAAAACAGCAGGTGTGAATGGTTTTAATCAAATTCTCTACTACTCTGGTGTATTAAGAGATTGTCTTCTGACATTTGCAAATACTTGTCTGCTCCCTACTTCATTACATGAGGGAGTCTCTTACCTATAGCATCCATTGGCATTAGCACTTTGGAAATCTAACATATAGCGAGTCTATCTTTGGGTGAGCTCTTCACACTTCTTTACTTGTGTCAAGCTCCTTTGTCATGTCTAGAGATAGACCTAAGAGAAAAAGCAAATGGAAAGCTCTTCACTTTAGCACATTCATTGTTAATGCCAACGTTGGCTTGGCAACCTTCATGTAACTTAGGATCCCCAGTCCTTTGGCCGAATCCTTTACTTGCTGAAGCAATAGAGAGTGTTACTTAGTTGGCATTAACTAAGATATTGTAGAATAGATTATTGGAAGCACTGATTTATTAGAATAGCTTTTATCTAGGTACTGGGGTGGTCACAAATGAATTGTCAATAGGAATTCTTTTTGTGTAGTTGATATTCAGATTTAGCCAGGAATCTACTATCCTGGACAACAATGCGAAAGTTATTTCTGGGCATTAAGAATCTTGAATTTGTGTTTAATGCATTTAGGGAAAGAACCAAAAAGGGACTACAATCATTAATAGAAGTAGCAGTTTAATGTACTTACAAAGTACATACTTTAAACTTTTTTTCCTTAGAAAATATTGACACAACTTGAACTTTATATCTCGGGGGTTTTTCTTCAAATTCTAAAATGATCTATTGATAATTTGATGTATCTAAATACCAAGGCTCTTCTTGTATCACAAAGACAACAAATAGCTTTTTCTAAATCAGAGCCCATTTATACATTATATAAGACACAGCATGTCATTCTGAACTGCTGTGTATATTGTCACATCTAAGAAGGAAGAACAACATGTAACTTCTGAGTAGTTACCGTAATGTTGTTTGCCTACAAACAGAAATCTTGCTAAACCAAACCAATTACCTGCATAACTATAGATATACTTTGTGAACTGCTAGAGTAGAACCGTCTTTGCCCTCTTTCTGCCTATTAGACATTTGAAGCTCTGCTGCCTCTTTGCCCTCTGGGAGACAGCCTCTCCCTACTGGGACTCCATACTACATTCCACCACAATATTTGCATATAGGTATAATGAAAGACAAACAGATGTGAGAAGGCATATTTGCCTTTGAATCAGTTTTGTTCACTCTTGGTGACAGCCTGAAAAAGTCACTGAGACTGTCTTGACAATAATTTGGGAGTAGTTTGCAATTCCCTCTTCCTCAAATGAGAAAGAGTGACTGGCCAAGGTCACCTAGTTGACTTTATACCTAAGGCAAGACTAGAACTCAGTCTCCGAGTTTCTAGTGTGATGCCTTAACTAACAGACTGGTTCTCTATAATGATGTTCAAATGTAATAAAATTATTTAATTTAAAAAATTGTGTTGTTAGGTATTGTTTCTTTTCAACAATCTTCACTTCTTTCTTGCTGAAAACTGATAAACATCTGCATTTATACAGCTGCTAAAATAAATAAACAAATCAAGGCAGCAATAAACTGCTCTTTTTCTGCCAGGTATAAAGTAATTTACAGCCACCTGGGCCCTAAAATTCAAAGCCTTTGAACTGCCAGCCACTAAGTCTTTCCATGTTAGTAACTCTCAGCTGAAACACAAAATAAATTATTTTTTTCAAATTTGCCTCTTTTTCTGTTCTCTTATTCCTTGTATGTGACTTCCACATGCTTTCTGTAGGAAATTTATTTTCTACTCGGTCATTGCTAAATAAAAGTTTGCAATATTTCAGTATTTCCTATCAGTAGCCAATTCACCAATACAGTCAATCTTTCACAGCTTCTCAAATTTGTGTGTATAGACTTCCACCTTTTAAAATACACATTACTTTCTTTCCCAGTCAGCTTTCTGTTCAGCCAGAACTCTTGAGTTAACAGAGCTGTTTTGTATATTATTCTATTATATACCTGTGTTAGCCAAACTTTTTATTATGTCATTCAAGGTGGCACAAAGTTTCATTTCCTGAAGCCAGGCAAAACTGAGAGTTTTTGATGGAATAATAGGAATATTGCCTTTATTTTTCTCTGGCTGATCGATGAATAAATCTCTTGATCACTTCCATCATTTTTATTTGTTTAGCATTCCAGCATCTTCAGAATATAATTAAACTTCTCAGTCTGGTACCCACCATATTTCCTAGATTTGTTATTCATGGATTGGGCAAGGCTGTACTTCACAGTCCTTAACAGCTGTAGAGTACGTACTTTTAACTTTATTTTCTTTTGTAATTAATGGGTGGCACTCCTTGTTTCAAATTCCTGTCCCATGACTAAGTTATCTAAATGCACTACCTGTTAAAGTAACTTCCTGCCTTATTCTTTTAGTCTAAAAATTTGCTCTTCGGGCAACATAACTAAAATAAAAAAATCCCCATTTGGTTGACTTAAGAATTATGGGAAGATTAAGATTGATGTTATGCACAACATAGTGGAACATACCAGGTTAAAGAAAAATGACATATGAACTCTTGCTTTCCCATATTTGCATTTGGGAAAGCAAGAAAAGGAAGAAGGTAAAGTTACTCTATCCTCAGAATGTACAAGTTTCCTTAAACCAGCCAGTATATTAGCCACCTCTCTCAGTTTAGTTGATCTGGCTGACATTTGTTTTGACCAGTGCTTTTTTTGTAAAAGAAAAAGGTGCCGGAACTCACAAATGTCATACAACCCGCCTTGCCTACCCTACAAGGTTCCATCCAAAAAAGGTGCCGGAACTCCGTTCTGAGCGTTCTATGAGAAAAAAAGCCCTAGTTTTGACCATCATTCACCCTAGCCAAAAAGGGAGTGGATCCTTTTCTGTGAAGATTTCACACATTGCCTTGCAGTTGCTTTCTCCTGCCAATTTCACTTGGCTCCAGAACAACAACAACAAAAAGTTATTGCATCTCTTTTAAAAAAAAACCTCTTTTTTAAAATATTTTTGCCGTTGTTGCCATGATTCAAAGTTGCTAGGCTGTTGGAGTGTTTAGAAATAAATCCAAGGCATGTAGTCCATTTGCTTCTTCTGGTTTATGCACCTGAAGTTCTCTGGTCATTGCTGACCTTTAGAAGCTTCCATTGAAACTTGTGGCTTATTTTGTAATTCCAGCATAGGAATGGCAAATAACTTACATCATTTCCAGTACAAAAGCCTGAAGTTTTCCACCTACCTTTCTGCCCCCACACTCCACCCACATTATGATTTGCTTTCTGTCTGCTTCTGAACTTTATATGTAACTTCAGAAACTAAAAGATTGCATTATCTTGTTTAAGAAGCCTTGTTTTTGTACTTTCTCTTCCTGCTCCTCTTGTTTTAATTCATAACATTAATTGAATGTTGTTTTAATAGAAGAAGTTCTGACAAACTCAGAAGTATTTACAATAATCACTTTTTAATATTTGTGGGTGGATGTGTGCATAGAATATTTCATATGAGAAAGTGAATTATTGCTTTGTTCTGCAAAAAAGATAATGGGAAGACTGATAGGAGATCATATACTAATTATAAAAAGTTCAATATATTCTTTTAGCATTTGAATTTGGGCAAACATGAAACTGGAAATGAAAGGACCAATATTCTAAAGAAGAATATTTTGTTTTCAGTGGAAAACAAAAATAAGTTCTTATCAACTGGTGAGCTTATACTTTCACTCACAAATAAATAAATGTCTGAAAATTAAAACAAATTCATATTTGCAATACCTGCTTGATTTATTTCAATTTGCATTCTCATTTTTGATATATAACTTATTTCATCCATAACATGAAATTATGTACTATGTTATAATTTGTTATACTAACATATAATATATTAGATATACTGTAATCTTCACTTTACAATGGCAATTAGAACTGCAATTGCCATCACGGAACAACAATCATAAAACACAAAGCACAATGTTACATGAGTGTGCCACTCAGCAGTGGTAATTCTGGCACTCCCAATCACCGCTATTAAGCAAGGATCATGTGGGTCATTAAGCAAGCACCTCACATGATTGCAACTTCCAACTTCCAGCTGATTTCCCCAGTGACTTGTGGGAAGCCAGCGGGGAACATTGGAAATCATAACCTTGATTTTCTGTGGCATCCTAATTACAAGTCAAGCACTGAGTGCCCACATCATGATCATGTGACTGCAGGGATGCTCTGATGGCTGAAACTCCAAGAACAAGGATAAGTACCATTCATTCAGCACTGTTGTATGGCTTATAGTTTATCAATATGATATAATTGTGTAATGGTAATTTTTGTCTTTCATAACTGTTTACCTTCTGTCTGAAAATGTTTAAATGTTATCAATATTTTCTAATATGAAATAGCTTCTGTGTAATTACATTCAAATAAATATCTTTTGTGATTCATTCAAAAATAATTGATAAGTTGGTAGAAAGTACATTGGTGTTAGAAATGCACCTGAAACTTTCAGAGCAGATTTCTGTGGAAAGAGTTATCGAACTATTTAGTAATGTTAAATGATACACATTCAAAAGATTTTTAAAGTTTGTATCTTTTTTCTTAGATTACTAGTAACATTTTATATACAAATATATACTAAACCAACAAAGTCTAATTCTCTGTATATTAAACATAGCTAAACATTGCAATTAAAAAAATTAGGAGACATCTTTCTGTGTTTATGAGCTTGGTCACAAAGTTTTATTGACTTTATGGTAGAAAGTTTTCCATTTCAATATAAACAGATTGTTATCATGTGGTTTTGAAAAAAAGAATACTAATCACATACGTTCATATGTGTTTGCATTTTAGTTTCCTCTTGCATTACCACCTATAAGAAGACACCACCTCCTGTCCCACCAAGAACCACCACCAAACCTTTTATCTCCATTACAGCCCAGAGCAGCACAGAATCTGCCCAGGATGCCTACATGGATGGACATGGACCAAGGGGAGATATCAATCAGTCAGGACTTAGCAATTCTACTGAAAGCTTGGACAGTATGAAAGCACTCACTGCTGCTATTGAAGCAGCTAATGCACAGATCCATGGTCCTGCCAGTCAGCATATGGGCAACAACACAGCTACTGTCACCACCACTGCTACCATTGCAACAGTAACTGCAGATGACAGAAAAAGAGATCATTTCAAGAAAAACAGATGTCTGTCCATTGGAATACAGGTACAAACAAAATGAGGGACTATATTACAGTTTAGTGTCTTAACTGCTATTGGGAGTCATTTTTCAGCCACTCAGACAGTCCAATCATTAAAGTCTTGGTTTTGGTTGCTCCCCTGTTTTACTTTGGTTTAGGTAACTCATATGGCAATTAGAATCACTTTAAGCTCTTCAAGTTTTTTTCATCAGATGTAAGGATTTATTGAAGCTTCTGGATGTTTAATATATTCTTATTTGAATGACCGCACAGAAACCTAAACCTGTGATTCATAACCCTGCAGGAGTGAGGAAATCATGAATGAAATCATTGAAAGGGAATGTGTAAAGCAGTGATTTACACTGCACCATCACCAGAGACATGTTTTCTGTCAGTTTAGCTGAATTGTCACTGCTTATTCATGCATCACATGTTACTCACTTCAGTGCAGCAGCTTTGTTCTATTTAGCTGTTAAATCAGCAGGGAGGGCCAAAGGATGATCTGTCTGATTCACCCTGTTTAAATAAATTATACTTTGAATTTATTCAAACAGATGAGAAACTAACTTTCTCCCTAAGATGTCCAGCTTCACCATGGAATGAAGTATTTAGTTGAGCGATCCTCTGTCTCTGCATTTTGAAGCTAAGTGCCCTTTCCAGTTGAAATACAGATTCAGAGCAATGCACAAGATCAAATGGGACAATCCTCAGCATAAACATTTTTTTTATTGCTGTTGCAAACGGTTCAAGAATCTACAGAGCAGGCAGAACTGTTGCAGGGGCTTTTGGAAAGTTTGTGAATATGGTGAAACAGGCAGCCTAGCAAGCAGTAGCAGTTCATCTTGTTGTTTTTTATTGTTGAATTTTATCCACTCTTTGTCTAAGCAGCCAAGGATGGCACATACGAGGTTTTTTCCCTCCAATTTGATTCTTGACACAGCTTTCTGATTATGCCCAAGTGAGTTTAGTGGCTGAATAGAGTTTTCATCCAGCTCTCTGGATTCTAATCTGGTTCCCTAAAACACCTGTCAAATTATCTCAGTTGTCACTCCCTATACAAATAGATTAGATTTTTATTACACTGGCAGAGCAAGAAATTCAACAAATAAAACTTAACTAAGTCCAGGCCAAGAAAGAATATAAATGAGATATAGTTCCTTTACTACAGTTAGTATTATTTGCCCTACTTAGAATTAAGGCAGACTACTCTTTGTTATCTTATCATTTATCTTCAGAACCTTGCTTTTTAAATAAATTACTAATCATAGCTGGGCAGGCTGTTAACAATTCAAGTAACCTATTTTATTTTATTTTATTTTTATTTATTTTAATTCCATTTATATCCCGCCCTTCTCCGAAGACTCAGGGCGGCTTACAAGCTTAGCAGTAGCCTTCATTCTATGTATATGCCTGCTTATTAGGGCTTTCACACACACCCCAAGCGGCATTATTACAAAGTCAGCTTATTGCCCCCAACAATCTGGGTCCTCATTTTACCTACCTCGGAAGGATGGAAGGCTGAGTCGACCTTGAGCCTGGTGGGATGCGAACCTGCACTAATTGCAGGCAGCTGGTGTTACTTAAGGAGGCATCAGCCCACTGCTCCACCAAGGCTCTATTTTCTTTTCATCGTGATAAATATGCTGTTAAACTGGGATGTACAGAAATTTAGAATTATGAATGTTGTTCAAACAACAATCAAGCCACTTAAGGTTATAGTTTATTTGTGTGGAAAGAAAAGAGAGGAACAAGCAGATATATTATATTTACAATCTCAAAATGCTCAAAATGTACACAAAAGTAAGAAGGGAGATTACACTAAAGGCAGCAAGTTCTTAGAAAGTACAGTAGAAAAACACATTGTAACTCTTTGATACTTTGCGTTGTTAACATATACATTTGCTCCTGTTTCTTATTTGGAATTTGGATTTCATATTACAATGAAGTTTTCCAGAGAAGATAGTGTTATACTAGCAGTGTTTCTCCTCAACTAGAGGTTTGTCTAAGGGAAGTAATTCTAAGAAATGTAATATTCAATAGATAATCAACATAGATGGCATTTGAAAAATTGATCTTACTGTGAAGCTAGTTACACATTTACCCATAAAAAAGGATAAGCAGACTAATAAACAACCCAGAATAAATTATTTTTGAATGTATATGCTGCCTTTCCTCCAAAAAGTTTAAAGAGGCATAAGTAGTAATTTCCTACAACAAATCTACAAGCAAGTTAAGCTGAGAGGTAGTAGTAAGTTTTGTGGACAAATAGGATCCTGACTTGGTCTCCAACACTCCGCTGTTATATGACATTGATTCTCATTCTTTTCATCCTGGATATAGTGGCTTATATACAATGGAGCACTTTCCATTTTCTATCAATAAAATACTACAATCAAACTCATCTACTATATGACTGCCATTCCAGAACACTTTCTGATCTTCAGGTGTGACTATGTAAAGCACAGAGAGAGAGCTACAGAGCTGCATCTTGAGAAGAATAGCTAAAACAATGTTTTACCCCTATGTCATTTTTTGTTATTTTTAGGATCTAAATCACTGATAAATCCCTTTCAGAAAGGTACAGTAACTAATACTATACTATTTATCATTTTTAAAGAAAAATGCTTCATTGTCCACAGTTCTTATTTTAAATACATTTATGGATTAGTTAAACAAATGCACTGAATGTACACTCAGTTACACTGAGCCCTATATATACTCTAATGATAATAGAGTCTTTACTTTTAAGCTGCTGGTTCAAGTTGAGTGCCATAAGTTACACGCTCTTTGACAAAATTTAGACAAGATAAATTCAGTGCCGGAATCAAATTGATTCATTTTCAAAATAACATATTGAAATCTTGCTGAAAATTTGCAATGAGTTCATGCTGTCTTAAGTCGGAGCTTTACATAGAACAACAGAGCTTAAGGTGGCAAGATACGGTTTTTAAAAAACACATCCTCAATAAAGTTCACACATTGCCTTTAATTCTATTTTAATTTGGTTGTTCTGCAGGTTGATGGTGGAGATGAATCCTCTAGTTCCGGTGAAACCAGAGTGTGCAGTAAGTTCCAATCCATAGGTGTTCAAGTGGAGGAGGAAAAGTGGTAAGCAAATATTAATTTTATATTCTAAGTGCGTTATCAATAGTTTGCAGCTATATTGTTGATGGTTAAAAAACCTTCATGAAATACGAAGAAGTCAAGTTTCTGTTTCTGTATTCCATGTGGATAAACTGAAATTCTCTTCAGGTCTCTTCCTTATTTTAATTTAAGGCCAATGTTAGAGAATACAAATGTCTATGCAGTGGTGATTATCAAGGCATATGTCCAAATGTTAACTCTGTGTCTGATTGCCTGATTTAGCTATTCCTTGTAATATTACTGTAATAAACTCGAGTATGTGGTTTTTAATTGATTTACCTAACAAATCTATGAAAATTAAATTAAATTAAATTATAATAATCTTAAAATATCTGAAAATTTAGCAACACAGAACAGTAAAATGTTTTCTTTGTAATCTTCCCTTTGTGAGGAGACATCTTCCTAAATTTGAGCCTTTTTTCAGATAAGTAAAGTATATTAAAGCATAACATGCAATAGCAAAATAAATCTTTAGCACACAGTAGACATCCACATAGTATAAACCTAGCCCTTACTTTGGAGATGGCAGAATTTCCTGCAGTGATACTTGAGCATGTGGTTAATTATTCCTATGATAAAAATAAAGATTTATTTACAACTCACTGATTACTTAATAAGTTCATTTTACCCTTGCAGCACTTTTATAGCTAGGTCTCTTGGCATAGTCTAACACTGTAATCACAAGAGACAGTCCTCGACTTACAACAGTTTGTTTAGTGACCATTTTAAGTTACAGTGGCACTGAAAAAAATGACTATGACTATTTCCACACTTACAAATGTTGCAGCATTCCCGTGGTCATGCAGTGGCGTAGCGTGGGGGGTGCAGGGGGGGCCGGCCGCACCAGGCGCAACATCTGGGGGGGCGCGCTCGCACTTGCAGCTCTCTGCCCCTGCCTGGCTCACTCACTCTCTCTCACTGCAGTGCTGGCTGTGCGAATCCGATCCGAGCCGCCGGGTCGCCGCCCACTGTGGAGGGGGGGTGCCAGGCGTGCGGTGCGGTGCGGAGAGAGAGCGAGGGACTATCTGGGGGAGGGACAGTGCAGCGGCCGGGTGCTTGCCCCGGGTGCTGACAACCCACGCTACGCCACTGTGGTCACGTGATCAGATTTTGGATGCTCGGTAACTAGCATGTATCTCTGACAGTTCAGTGTCCTGTGTCATGTGATCAACTTTTGCAACCTTCTGACAAGCGAAGAATACATTTGAGTAATAAACAAATAAGATACCAGTGTGCAAAGAGTTTCCTTCTGCACCTGTTTTCTTGGTGGAAATTGCTTAACGTTCCCTCCTCTTTCCCACCGTAGTAAATATCTTTGCTGCTGCAGACAGAAAATAATATAATGCTAAACAATTTAATATTGTTACTTCAAGCTATGTTCTAGTCTTGACTGATGAGAAAATACTATCAAGAGTGGACGAGTTTGGTATTTAAATGAGAGACTACTTAGCAATCCAGGTTGGTTGACTGTAAAATTTAAAAAAAAAACAGAAAGAAATTGTAGAAAATTCCTGCCAAATTATTGCTATGTAATACATGGATGGGGGCTTTGCCTTATGTTTCCCTGTATATTTCTGTGCCAATACCAATTTTAGTTATAAATTCATTTTATGGCTTGAGCTCTATTGTCCATCAGTGCTTTAACTTCTGCATAACATCTCCCAACTATTGGCATTTATTTAGAATTGCAGAATGACATCCAGTTTCTAAGTCATAATATGGCACTCCAATTCAACAACGTTTGTATTTTTCTAGTGTTATTTCACTGTTTTGTGATTTAATTAAGACCTTTTGGCTCCCTGATGATATCTAAATTGTGCTAGTTTGTGGGATAAAGGGGCCCATTAGGCCACTATGGGAGATGGCATGGATTCTTCAAGAGAAGGGAAATGCCAAGATTGTTTTCCTTCTTTTACTGACAAAATATGCTTTTTGCATTATTTACATGGAAGGAAGTCCCAGACGTCTAGGATTTATTGGTGAATACATATTGCTCACAATTCAAGTCAGACTTAAGTCTCAGTTTCTGATTGACATATGAAACTGCAATTATAGGATGATGCCCTTCACCTGCTGGGATGTGTTTTGAAGTTTTCAGTACAACTCTACCCTTGGATTTCCAGTGGTCTTTCATCTAAATACTATCTGGTCCAGTCGTATCTTGAAAAATCAACCAATTAGTCATTGACAGCTACCAGTCATGCCATGAAATGAGCGGCATTGAATAATTTAGAATAATATCACAGTTTACCTGGTGTAGGAAAGATATTTCCTATGAGTAATTACCCTGGTTGTTGATTGATATAATGCATGAATAGCAGCTGAGAGTGGGCTTCCTTTTAGATAAACTTTAACATAATGTATGCTCATGGGGAGGAAAACTATGGCAAATCTAGACAGCATATTAAAAAGCAGAGACATCACCCTGCCAACAAAAGTGTGTATAGTCAAGGACATGGTTTTCCCAGTTGCAAAGTATGGCTGTGAAAGTTGGACCATAAAAAAGGCTGAGCGCCAAAGAATTGAGGCCTTTGAACTATGGTGCTGGAGAAGACTCCTGCGAGTCCCTTGGACTACAAAGCATTCAAATCGGTCAGTCCTAGAGGAGATCAACCCTGACTGCTCCTTAGAAGGCCAGATCCTGAAGTTGAAACTCAAATACTTTGACCACCTAATGAGAAGGAAGGACTCACTGGAGAAGAGCCTAATGCTGGGAAAGGTTGAGGGCAATAGAAGAATGGGACGTCAGAGAATGAGATGGCTGGATGGAGTCACTGAAGCAGTAGGCGTGTGTTCTGTTCCAGCTTACAACCGGCCCTGCAGAAATGTCAGGGACAACCCCTTTGTTATATTCAATAGGCTGGAATTAAGCCAACCAAATTTATTCACAAAAACTAAATGAAACAGTTCAAAACAGAGTAAAACAAATACAGACTGAGACTATATCAGAAGCTCTTCAAACGGTTGCCTTCAGCAACCAGCACCTCCCACACATTCCCCTTTTAAACAACAGTCTCAGGGCATGGCTTCTCTTTGCCTCCTCCCGAGGTGCCTCATTGCTTTTCTTTGTTCACTTCTGCTTGTCTGCCTCCTGCTTCGAGCGTCCTTGAACCAAGCCAGCTGTGGATCACCTTCGTCTAATCTTTCAGGCTCACACAGCTGGGTCTGAGGAGGAACAAGATGGGAGGGGCCTGGCTGAGAGCTCTGCGATGCATCTGCAACCAAAGGCTCTCCAAACCCCTCCTCCTCCTCCTCCTCCTCAAAATTGTCCGATTCAGCTGCCGAAACCACAAGCTAACGCTGAATCACAACAGCGTGACCTTAAATGAACTCCAGAAGATGGTAGAGGACAGGAAGGCTTGGAGGAATGTTGTCCATGGGGTCGCGATGGGTTGGACACGACTTCGCAACTAACAATAACAACAAATGCTCATGGGGAGGGCAATTTTCAATAATTCCCATCAAGATTGTAGATGCAATCTCATCCTTGAACACAAGTTACCTAAAGCTTTTGTCTGCAATTTAAAAATAAACAACAAAGCAGGTAACTTGCAAATGTTCAGCAACTGAAGTTTCATGAATTAAAACGTTTTTCATTACCTGCTTCATCTCGCTGTCATTCTCCGGGACTTATTCAGTAACCGCCATCTATCCTAAATGATAATAATTTATTTATTTATTTATTTGTTTGTTTGTTTGTTTGTTTGTTTGTTTGTTTGTTTGTTTTTATAAACCGCCCTTCTCCCGAGGGACTCGGGGCGGTGTACAGAATAAGGTGGGCATACAGAATGAACAATAGTGAAAAAAACAATAGTAAAATACAAACTGGGACCCCAATTAGAGCTATCAGGCCAGGCCGGACTGGTGGAACAGGTAAGTTTTTAATTCACGTCGGAAGGTGCGGAGGTCGGGGGCCATCCGGATTTCGGTTGGTAAGCTGTTCCAGAGGGCTGGCGCACCCACTGAGAATGCCCTCCCCCTGGGGGCCACCAGCCGACATTCCTTGAGCGGTGGCACCCTGAGGAGGCCCTCTCTGTGGGAGCGCACAGGACGGTGGGGTGCTGACATTGGCAGAAGGTGCTCCCGTAGGTAGTCCGGACCCATGCCATGTAGGGCTTTGTATGTCATTGTTAGCACCTTGAACTTCACACGGAAGGCAACCGGAAGCCAGTGCAGCGCACGGAGGAGAGGTGTGATATGGGAGTATCGGGAGGCTCCCAAGAGTGTCCGTGCCGCTGCACTTTGCACCAGTTGAAGCTTCCGAGTGGATCTCAAGGGCAGCCCCATGTAGAGAGCGTTACAATAGTCTAGGCGAGAGGTCACAAGAGCATGGGTGACTGTACGTAAGGCATCCAGGTCCAGATAAGGCCGTAATTGGCGAACTAGTCGAACCCGGGAGAAGGCCCCCTTGGTCACAGCTCCTATGTGATCTTCCAGGGAGAGCTGCGAGTCAAGGAGGACACCCAGGTTGCGGGCCCTATCAACAGGGGGTAGTAACTTGTCCCCGATGTTAAGGGATGGGATGTTCTGAGTATCCTGGCTTGCCGGTACGTACAGCCATTCAGTCTTGTCCGGGTTCAGTTGAAGCCTGTTCCTCCCCATCCATTCCCGGACCGCTTTCAGGCAGCTGGACATCACGTCGAGGGCATCACTGATGTTGTTTGGAGTTGAGATGAAAAGCTGGGTGTCATCAGCATACTGATGGTACCCTACTCCAAAGCTGCGAATGATCTCGCCCAGCGGTTTCATGTAGATGTTGAACAGGAGAGGCGAGAGGACCGACCCCTGAGGGACTCCGCAAGCGAGAGGCCTCGGGGTCGACCTCTGTCCCCCTGCCAACACCGACTGCGAGCGACCCTGGAGAAAGGAGGAGAACCAGCGCAGAACCGTGCCTCCCACTCCCAGTCCCCTGAGGCGTCGCAGCAAGATACCATGGTCGATGGTATCGAAAGCCGTCGAGAGGTCTAATAAGACTAGGACAGAGGAATGGCCCCTGTCCCGGGCTCTCCAGAGATCATTTATCAGAGCGACCAATGCCGTCTCCGTGCTGTAGCCCGGCCTGAAGCCCGATTGGTACGGGTCTAGATAAACCGCTTCATCCAGGATCTGAGGGAGTTGGTGCGCCACCACGCTCTCAACAACCTAATGAATAATAATGAAGCAGGCTGAAATCGTCATCAGCACTGTTGCTATTTACCATCTGTAACTTCAGCTCAGCTATGAGTCAGAGCCAAGTGATATGAATTTTTGTGATTAAAATTTCAAGACATGATAAACAAGTACGTAATAGAAATAGTCAAAAACACCTGTAAATCGTTTGGCACTGTTGTGCAAAAGAAGAATCTTCTTTGACTAAAAAATGTAAACAGAACTCTGGAGGGGATATAAAAAAAGAGCCTGAATTATTTGGAATAGACTGTTTTGTGTTTTATGCTTATTTAGTCAGTCCGTGGTTTCATGATTTTCTGCACTTTAGGCCAGGTAACTGTCAAAGTATTCAGAGACTGTAATTATTATTACCATATAATATCCTGCCTGTGGGGCATGAATGAATGTAAAGGTACAGATATTCAAAGCACAACAAAGTGAGGAAATTGTTGGGATTTTAGTCTAAGAACAATATAGGAACATTGATAAAACTCAATGCTGGTAAAGCAATATGCCACTGGCAGCAAGATCTTTTTATCTAGTCCAGATTTTCACAAGTGATATAGCTAAGCTAAAAGGGACGCGGTGGCTCAGTGGGTTAGGATGCTGAGCTTGTCGATCAGAAGGTCGGCAGTTTGGCGGGTCAAATCCCGAGTGCCGCGTAGCAGAGTGAGCGCCTGTTACTCGTCCCAGCTTCTGCTAACCTAGCAGTTCGAAAGCACGTAAAAACTGCAAGTAGAAAAATAGGGACCACTACGGTGGGAAGGTAACAGCGTTCCGTGCGCCTTTGGCGTCTAGTCATGCTGGCCACATGACCACGGAGACGTCCTCGGACAAGCGCTGGCTCTTCGGCTTTGAAACGGAGATGAGCACGGGCCCCTAGAGTCGGAAACGACTAGCACGCACGTGCGGGGGAACCTTTACCTTTACCTTTACTATAGCTAAGCTGAATCAAACTGAGCATGCCAAGTTCTTTTTTTTTTAATTGCAAAAATTTAATTTAAACTAGAAGGATTACAGGTGACAATACATGAATGAGTGCAGGCCTCATTGACCAAGCAATAGACCCATAATTCCATCTTAGTTTTTGCGAGTTATTTACCTGCATTTAGAATGGAGATCTGTAGTACAGAATTACATAAAATGATCACTGTCTGATCTGTAGCATTGTTTAAAACATTGAATGGGATGCTTCACAATGCACAGAAAAATGAACAAAGCATTTCTCTTTAAATCATTAAAGCAGCTGTGGTTTTTCCAAGTTTGTCAGTGGCTTGGAAAGTTATTCCTGCCTGTGTTTGTGCATGCATATTCACTTCTAATCATTGGTATGTTTGGAGCTATATATAGCCATATCTAATAAAGTTATATTGGTTTATCAACAACACTGAGGCATCTAAGTCAGTAATGAAGTTTTGTTGTATGAAGATTTGTATATGTCATCATATTGTTTCTTTTTTGTTCATGAAAATAGCAACAATAATCTAGGTCATTATAGATATGTTTGAGGATTCACATTTTGTTAATATTAGTGAAAGAATTTTTCTGTTCTTTTAGCAGATTGTGTTACATGAATCTCCATTGTAGCTCCATGCTTCAGTGCCAAGAACAGTCCACTCAGCAAGGCTTAGCCACAGTGTTGTATAAATAAATACAAAGGCATACAAAATTGGGTCACTCCTTAGTACATGTTCAACACAGCCTGTCTTTTGTTATACAAGTTTAACCTCAGAACTGAGTGATACATTCCTTGTTTTAAAATGCAATGACTGTATCCAGCACTATATTTTCGCAGAGAAGTTCATAAAATTTGTATTTTGTGTTTGATGGAAATTATTAATATATTTTCATGCAGCATTTATTTCTCACTGTCCCATATGAAAGTTGTGCACCAGCCATTCCCAACAGAAACAGTATCTTTTATTACACTATTCTTTTTAAATTGAATTTAAGGTGAACCACTATCAAAAAAATAATGGTTATAAACATATATACTCAAATTTTGTTTACTATCCAGCTGCCTGCATCTATTATCCATTTCACAATGAAACCATTCTTAAGATTTTGTGTGTGTATGTCAGTTGTGTATCTATATTTATATTTTGCATTCTAAAAAAAAGACATGGACATGTCAAACCAATATTAATTATTGACTTTTGATTGAAATTAATTTTACCCCACTTTTAATATTCCCCCATACACATTTATCCAAACCATTCTCTCCCCCACAAATCTACCTTCCACTTACACACATAAAGATGAACTTAAAAACTGTCCTGAAAAAGTATAAACCCATATAAGCATACTCTGCTAGAAATCCCAATGAGTTTAAGAATGCTTAATCTCTTAGTCTTAGGTGAACATTTCTGGGCTGCTTCTATGAAAATTGGGAAGGAAGCTGCAGAAGAGCTTATTTTGGTATTGGACTGCTACGTTTTCCCCCATTTGCAGAAAATGATAAATACTTTGTGCAGGACTGCAACTAAAGAAAGAAAACTACATGTGCTTACTTTGTAAGAAGTCCCATTAAGTTCATTGGCCGCTACTTTCAGATACACATACTTAGGACTGATAGTGCTATTAAACCTACTCCACTCTCTTCCCTTCTGCTTGTGAAGAATTAATGTCTGCAATGAAGAGCCTATTAATCTTTTGAGACTTTCCATCTATTGAGATCATGACATTTATAGAGTTCTCATTTGCTGTTCATTGCAATTACCCTCTAGACATGGACAACAAAAAACTAGGCTAATAGGAGTCGCTTGTCCTCTTTGAGAAGTGGGTTGCCTTCCTTTCTGCCACAGTAGTTTCTTCCTTTATTACTATTATTATTTTACAGACAAAAAAAGTTTCTCTCATCCACACCCATGCTCATAAAGTCACAGGTACTTATTTGGGGGAAACCATGCTGTTTGTGTCTGTGTCTGAGTATTATTGATTCAGTTCAATTGTACTGTATGGAAACTTCCAGCTATTTTATAGAAATTCAAATGAAATCAGTAGCAGCAGGTACTGCCGTACAATGATACAAAAATATAGAAATCAGATGTAAGGGAAAATGAGAAGAGGTAGAACTGGCAGTCTTATGCAATTTCTGTGCTTTGAATGATGAAAGAGAAACACTATTCTAAACATTGTCATGCATAGAAATCTAATAATTGTGTTTGGTATAGTAGGAAAGATAGCTGTGATTTTGGTCTACGAGGTAGTAAGGTGGGAGTATTCTGAGAAAATGTTAACTTCTGTCCTTTCTCAGTTTTGGCTTTCTACCACTACCACACACACACACACACACACACACACACAAATGAATATCATTAGATACTAAACAAAAATCAAATTTTCAAGAACATCCTAAAGAAATATCACTATGACTCTAACCTTATGTGTAAAATCTTATTACATCAAGGACTAATGTGAATGTGATAATATTTGCATTCAAAACCATGCAAAACGTAAGCCATTATTATGCCTATAAAAAGCAAATGTGTTTTTATTTCAATTGCTGATGTTATAAAATATCGGGTTGAATTTAAAGCTGTCCTATTGTACAATTATGGGACACGGTGGCTCAGTGGGTTAGGACTCTGAGCTTGTCAATCAGAAGGTCGGCAGTTTGGCAGGTCGAATCCCGAGTGCCGCAGAGCAGATTGAGCGTCTGTTACTTGTCCCAGCTTCTGCCCATCTAGCAGTTCGAAAGTACGTAAATGCAAGTAGAAAAATAGGGACCACTAAGGTGGGAAGGTAACAGTGTTCCGTGTGCCTTTGGTGTCTAGTCATGCTGGCCACATGACCACGGAGACGTCCTCGGACAAGCGCTGGCTCTTCAGCTTTGAAACGGAGATGAGCACCAGCCCCTAGAGTCGGAAACAACTAGCACGCATGTGCGGGGGCACCTTTACCTTTACCTATTGTACAGTTGCATCTGTATGTCTGTAAAGTATACCTGCCTGTGAATGTCTGCATTGTTAAACTTTCTGTTTTGTGTTGTTCAGTTTCCGCAGATTTACCCGATCAAATAGTGTTACAACAGCTGTTCAAGCAGACATGGATTTCCATGAGAACTTTGAAATGTCCATGGACCCTCAAGATGATCAATCATATTCTGGGCCAATGTCAAGACAATATTCCCGAGATATTAGCACTTCCACTGTTAGCATACAAGGCTCAGGAAACCATTATCATGCATGTGCAGTAGATGATGACTTTGACACTGATTTTGATCCTTCCATTTTACCTCCACCGGATCCTTGGATTGATTCTATAATTGAAGATCCAATTGAAGCTGTTCAAAGGTCTGTGTGCCACAGAGATGGACATTGGTTTCTGAAGCTTCTTCAAGCAGAAAGAGAACGCATGGAGGGTTGGTGCCAACAAATGGAGAGAGAAGAACAAGAAAATCATCTTCCAGAAGAAAGTAAGTAATTCCAATGCTAACAAGAGAAGTTGCCTTTATTCTGTTATCTTTTAAATCAAAATCTAAAGATTGGAAAACCAATTCCACTTGTAATTTCTCAAGATATATCTCTACTGCTAATAGTACCACAAAAAGCACTGTGCATTTTGCTAACATCCATAGCAAATTGAAGTGATACTGAAATGACAATCAGTGTGTGCTGACCTCATTACAAATGACATCCTTACATTCTTGCATTCTGACATTGACACAAACCTGGCACAGTATTTTCTTGACATTGTACAAGTAGTCATCAACTTACGACCACAATTTAGCCCAAAATTTATGTTGCTAAGCAAGACATTTATTAAGTGAGCTTTTGCCCCATTTTACGACTTTTCTTGCCACAGTTGTTAAGTGAATCACTGCAGTTGCTAAATTAATAACACAGTTGTTAAGTGAAGCTGGTTTCCCCATTGATTTTCCTTGTCAAAGGTCACAAAAGGTGGTCACATGATCCTGGGACATTGGAACCATCATAAATATGAGTCAGTCTCCAACTGTCTAAATTTTGATCATGTGACCATGGGAATGCTGCAATGGTCGTAAGTGTGAAAAATGGTCATAAGTCACTTTTTTCAATGACATTGTAACTTGAATGGTCACCAAATGAACTGCTGTAAGTTGAGGACTACCTGTACACATTTTGTCATTCCTCCCCTTTCCTGCATGTTTTTTGCTTTCACTTCATTTTACTTCATTAATATTCCCAATATGGCATTATTGGGAAAAATGTAACACCATGTTAGGAACACCATAAAGCAACTGTTCCCTTTTGGGGGCTGATATAGCAGCTCTCTGCAGTTTGTAATTTACACCAAGAAAGATGCATTGCTATTCCAACAGATTTTACAAAGTTTTTGGTCCATGCACACTCTGAATAAAATGCCCTATTTTGAATGCAAAGCCCTAATACAGAACCTTCTTTCTTTCAATTATTTCCCACAACAGTAACAGGGAGTTTCCAGGGCTAAGAATGGCTTCAAACAACTTCCTCTTCCTTTCCCTTTCTCTATTATCTGACTATGTGCTTATCCATTATGTCTTAATCACTACACCATACTAAGCCTTACTGTAACTTGCAGACTGAATTTTTCTCAATATCTTGGCAGCTGAGAGAGGGAATGTTCTCCCATCCCACCCCGAAGCAAGGAGTAATCTGATACAAGCCTTTCCAGACAATGCCTCCTTATGTACAACAGCTGTCTGGAGGAGCTGGCTTAGGGCTGCTTGACAGGGTCTTGTGTGCTCCACGGACATGTTTGTTATTATCTTTCAGAGAAAGAAAGTGTCACAATGAAAAGAGTGTTTCCAGTTATGAATGCAATTTGTTGTTACTGCTGCTGCTGATCCCGCTGTTGCATATAAAAACAGTTTATAATGTCAGTCGCTGAGTTAAAAAACATCTGGAAATAGTTCTTTAGTTAATTATGCACATGTTTTATTACATTACAGTTCTGTTACTTTCCTCTGACAGTGCTTATTCATAATAGTGATAATAACTAGCTTATTAAAGCCACGCCTGTCTGTACTAATTGCTGAGATTAGGTCAGTGTTCATGATCAACATAAAATTGCCAAATCTGCATAGGAACACACATGTACCATGGGAACTGTGTCTGATTAAGTTTTAGAAAAAGCATTTTGAACCGAGCGATTGTACACGATGCCAATAGCTAAATAGATATGTCCCTTTAAAAAAAACTCTGTTATTAGTAGATTATTGAATACACAAGAGCAAAGAAGGTGAAACTAGTGTACTGGACAATACACTGATTAGTTTTGATTTGATTTTTGTTTGGTATTTCTATTCATTAACCATCAACTAGTTTTCTGCCCATTGCACCTATTTATTTGTTCAGGTTTTTTTAGAACATGGACACTTATTTCTAAGAAGGTGCAGCTCAGTGGAATAGATTTTTCTGACCATTCTTTCTTCCCAATAAACCAATAAGGTGATATTTTAGCTGGATTAAATATGCCTAATTTTACTTATACACACATCATATGAAGTAATCAACTATAGACAAGCAAAGGTTACCAGTGAAAGTCTCAGAATGAGAGAAGTATCTCCAGAATGGGCTTTGATTATTGATAAGAGTTTAAGAATGCTTATTCTTAAACATTATACATAATAAAAATTTTGTTTTGTAGGTGTATTCTTTACTTAGCTGATGTAAAAGAAATCAGAGATAAAATAGGTATAAGGCAGAACTATTATAGGCTTTCGGTTAAATCAATGTCCAACAGGAATACATGTCAATATCCATTTGGGGATTTATAAATTATCAGCATTGTTTTTGGAGTTGGTTACTTATTTTTGGCCATTGGGAATGGGTATTAATGAAATTAAATCTGACACATCTGGAAAGTGAACCTGGGGAAAGATTGCTATAAGAAGTAGGTATAAGAGGTGTGACTGCATGTACTTTGCGTGCCAAACATCCAAGGTTCACTGTCTAGAATCACTGGATAGATTTGAAGTCTGAAAGCATGAAGACACTACTGCACTGAATACTACACCAAGCCGGAAGAGCTCAATATTGTTCTGTTCATTTAACTCAATGCAAAACAACTTCAGCATTCATTTCATAGTCATAGTCATCTTAGAATTTGTGTTAGATCACCAAATATTTGGACACGTTCTATCTTCCTCAATCTTCTTTCCTCCAGAAAGTATTGGAATATTATAGAGTACTATTTTAATAAGGAGTATTCAAGCTATTGTTCAATACTGCATCAGGAAACAACTTTTAAGCAACTTCTCTTATCAGTATAATCACCCGAGCAATTTTTGGCTTTGTGCAAAATTCTCCTCTCATGCACAGCTGGGAGACCATCTCCATTCTATTTCTCTCATCCTTCCTTTCAATTCTTAAAATGCCTTGTGAAATGTTAGATGGCCCAGCTCCAGCTGAGGCAGCTGTTCTGAAGTTGATGCAGTGGGAAGGGTTCTCACAACAATAGGAACCACATGAAAGCTCTCCGATTAACTCCTCCCCCCCTATTGAAGGCTTCTTTCACTTGAGTGGTTTGCACATTAGTACGAATAAAAGACTAGACACACCAAGGGGTACATTTTCAGCACAGTGCCTAGGGAATTAGACACGCAACCCTTGCAAACAATAATGGAAAAATGGCAGTTATGTGTAGAATTCCCTGTGCTGTGTAGTGTGAATTTATGTTTCCCTCTTCAAAGTTGTTTCTTTTTTATGTTGATGTCTAAAACTAAGGAGAAAACTCTGTTTCCAGGACCTCCAGAGGAAAAGATATAATAATTTAACTACTAATACAATGTATGTATATACTGGACGTAAGTCTGCTCAGACATAAAGCCCATTATTTTTGTTCAGTGAAACTTACTTCCCAGTTAGAGTATGTAAGACTGCTACCTTAGTATTTTATGATTTTGGGAGATTGTTTAGAGTATGTGTCATGGCACCACAGGTGCCTCATATCTAATTGCCTTATGTGATAGTCCTCAGAATTTGTCAACAGTAGCTGTAATGGCCCTCATAAAGAAAAAGATCAGAACTGCTGGAGAGTGGATCATCTCTGTGATAAAAATCATCCCACAATATTTTATCACTTTAAACATCTCAGTACATACTCTAAAGTGAGGAAGCCTAGGATTTCACATGGAATTCTAGCATTCATCTATGAACCCACACCACAACTGCCACCAATGCAAGTGTGCAATTTTAGAATTATGCCATAACATTTGCAACTAGGACATAACTCCTATTGAACGCCCAAGATTCTCAGAACTGAATACAGATGCTTTTGAGGTTTCTCTCAAAGCTTATTTAAATTTGGAGGAACAAGGAATAATTATTTTCAATTTTGAATGACCATGAAAATCTAAGATAAGATGCAAGCAGCTACAAAATGGAGGAGCATTTCCAGGAATAAAGTGGCATGAAGCAATTTAGGATCCAAGCCACTGGGCCTCCTATATGTTCACAATTCATGGTCTCCTACCCGGTAGATAGATTTGCCTTTTCATTGGCTTAGAGATCTGTTTAACTTGGCACTGTACAACTTGCTACTTTACAGAAGTCCATATATTTGGCCAAACCAAACATATGTTGCCTGTGGGGAACTCAGCACAGATTCAGTTTTGATTAAATATTTTGCATTCTTTGGACTATTACTGTATTGTTTCAATGACAAACAGCAGAAGGATTACACATGACTCTCTGGATATTATTGAACTGAGTTTCTATCATCCCTCATCATTCAACAAGCAACACAACTGAAAAAAATCTGCATATGTGAAAAGTATATAGGCCAAGTTGAAACTCAGTGCTGGTTATTTTTTGGATGTGAGAGTTTTCATTGTTTTTGCATTCCTGCTTTTGCTAATTGGTGTATCTGTTGGAGGGAGTTCCAGTGACTGGGAATATATGTTCACTTTTAAAAGGAACTGTGGGTTTTTAGTAGTAGCATTTGGAAAGGAATGGAGATCTTTTCTTGTAGAGGACTGCATTTTCTTAATTGAAATCTGTTAGCACCAATCATCAATGGTGAGCTGAGCTTAAGCAATCATTTGATATGGAACTACTAGGAGTGGGTAGCAATACACATTTACTCACTTTCTGTAATCCCCTCTCTTCCTCTCTTCCTCTTTCTGACACTGCAATCTCTTTTCTGTCTTTCACTCATTCTCATATACAAAAGGAAAAAAATATTCTTCCCACAGATATTAATATGGATAGCTTGCAGACAACATTTGAAATTAGTCCATAGGCTACAGGCTGCATATGATTGCACTTCGCTCACTCCTGAATTAGATCTGTAGCTGACTTTGTAACAGTGGAGAGATTTCCAATATTTGCTTACAGTAATACATCACAATGGTATCTTATGCTCTGATTATTTTTAAGTTTTAGGTAAAATTCAAACTGCAGTTGGTAGTGCCCAGCTTCTCATGGCTCAGAAGTTTTACCAATTCAGAGAACTCTGTGAAGAAAATCTGGTATGTAACATGTATTATGATATTGGGTTTTTTATTACTTGCATCCAAAAAAAATATGTTAGTGTCTGAAGCAGGATAGTGTAAAATGCCACTGTTGCTCTTCCCATAACTCACGTGCAAGAATCTAAGGCTGGCCAAAATATTTTGATACTTGAGAAGAAAATCTTAAAACCGCCTCTCCCAGGAAGTTTTTAAAAAAACACTAAAAATAAAATAGAAAAGTGAGTTTATAACATTCGTAGGCCTGTGTTTATTTCCAATTCTCCTATATTATAACAAAGAACAGAAATTTACATTAAATTTTACCAAACGTATACTGTCTAGGACACAGATGTATTGGAACTATACAAAAAATGTTGATTTGAGAAATTATTGAAAGCTCAGGAATGTGTCAGAATATTATGGCCTTCTATTTCTGGTACGGGTAGTTCTCAACTTATGACCACAATTGGGACTGAAATTTCAGTGGTTAAGTGGTTGTTCAGTGATGTGGTTGTTAAGCAAGTCATCATGTAACTGCACCCAATTTTATAACCATTTTTACTGTGGTTGTTAAGCGCGTCACAAGAGCAAGTGAATCCTGCCTTGTTAAGCAAATTCGGCTTCCCCATTTGGCTTTGCTTTTTGGAAGCCACTGTGACAGTTACAAATTGTGATCATATGACTGCAAGATACTGCAACCATCATAAGTGCAAGCTGGTCACCAGGCTCCTGAATTGCAATCACATGATCGCAGGGGTGATGCAATGGTTGTAACTCCAAAGATGGGTCACTTTTTCGGAGGCCATCGTAACTTCAAGCCATTGTTGAATGCTCATAAGTCAAGGACTACTTGTATATGCAATAACAGAAACATGTCCAGAAGAAAATATCCATAGTCATTACCTCAGCATATTGCTGCCAAAACATTCATTCCAAGGTAAGATTGTTTCAGCTAACTTTCCCACAAACATTTAGCCAATTTACAGCATATGCTGTCCATACTGGTTGTGATAAAACCAGGGCTTTTTTTCTCATAGAACGCTCAGAACGGAGTTCCGGCACCTTTTTTGGATGGAACTTTGTAGGTTAGGCAAGGCAGGTTGTATGACATGTGTGAGTTCCGGCACCTTTTTCTTTTACAAAAAAAGCACTGGATAAAACTATGACATTTGTAAGACACACACCCCGTTACCTGAGTGCATGACTTAGTTAATTTAATCAACTTGTATTGTTATTCCAGATGAATCTGATGGAGTAAGGTAGCCAACATCATTAGAAATAAAAAGCAAAATTCCATCTGACTTTTTCAAGGACTTTGATTTTTTTCGTGTTTTTCCCCCATTCTTTTCTCTCACACAGAATCCCAATGCACACCCGAGACCAGCCTCCCAAGATTTAGCAGGGTTTTGGGATATGCTGCAGTTGTCCATAGAAAATATTAGTATGAAATTTGATGAACTTCATCAGTTAAAGGCCAATAATTGGAAACAGCTGGACCTACATGACAAGAAGGTAGAACATTGTCGATTTTGTATGCTTCATTTAACACCCTGCACAAATTCTGGACAGATTAAATAGGCCTCTGCATACTTCATTGATGTTAAAAACATGAAATGGATTTCATATCAGATTAATTCCATTGTAAAAGAAAAGAAAATGTTTACTTTAAGAATCACCTGGAATATTATCTGTAATATGTTCAGGCATATTTTTAAGGCAAACTTGTACATGTGAAAAATGGGAATGTGCTCATTTGTCTTATTATACTTAACGTATAATCATATTAGATAATCAACTGTTAGAAAAAATTGCCTCATATATTGATTCTTACAATTAAAATAAATAATATAGAGAGAACACAGTGCTGCCTAGTGTAAGAGTTTTGTTTACTAATGCACTATGAAATGTATAAGTAAACTAGGGGAATAGTGTTATTGGCACTGACTTGGTAACCAGCCCCATTCCCATGGATAAATGTATGGGTATCTGCCAATCAAGCCATCATAAATATTACCTGGAAAATCTCTTGTGTCATTACTTTATTTTGAGGGAGGCCTCATAGGTGGTTTCACCTCTTTTATTTCATTCAGTAAGCTCTAGCTCTAAAACACTAATTTGTTGTTGTTGTTCAGTCGCTAAGTCGTGTCTGACTCTTCGCGACCCCATGGACCATAGCATGCCCCTATCCTCCATTGTCTTACAGACTCAAAACATTAAATAGGATGGTAAATCAAGACTCAATTTCCTTTCCTAGACTTACCTGGATGTCAGGTAATTTTTAGTGTGCTTTCACACATTGTTTTCAGCAGTAGTATTAGAAGTAGTCATTGTTTCCCTAGAGATCAGTAAGCATTTTAAAGCTGAAATGTATCCCATCAATAATATCAGTAAAAATATACAAATTGATAGGTAGAATATGAAAACTTGCATGTAAACATTTTTCTTTTTCAGGGCCCAAAATTGGGAAGGGAGGGAAGGAAAGGAAAGGACATTAGGAGGAAAAAATGAAAGTCTTCTGAAATATTTTCTCCCACTATGAAATGTAAAAATGTACTATTTAAATGAAGTACTTTAATATATTCCTACCCTGCTGCCCTTAATAATATGTCTACCCTTAAAATTTAAGTTGAGGACTTAAGATGGAGATCTAGCGGAGTAGTGGGAAATTTATTTCAATGAGTAAAAAAAAAACTACATTTCCATAGCAAAGAGAAATTTGCTGTTGTTGTAACTGCTGATCTAATCAAATATTTCTAAGGCCTGTGCCTTTACAAGGAAAAGCACAAATTCAGTTTCACACACATTAAAGAAAATTGAAAAAGAGGGACAAAGTGTTCCCCTTTGCACCTGTTTGTTTAGAACATTTCAAGCTGTTCGGAATGTTGTTTATACTTTGGCTTATTCTGCCTATGATTATTTCATGTATTATTTTTAAGGCAAAGGATAATAATATGGGAATAAGTGCTGTAGATATTTCATTTTTTTCAAGAGATACTTTTAAAAAAAAATGGGATTTCATTCCATAATGTCAGTATTCTCAGAATCTTTGTTTTGTTAGCTATGGGAATATGAAGAAAGTCCAAGGAAAAGAATGGGCTTGTTGAACCATTCTTGAATTTGTTAAGCCGCATGCTGGAACCTTAACCAGTTCTCAATATAGACCCACACCAAAATAAATACTGCATGATTAAGTCAAGTAAAAGAATTGTTCACCTATAAATGTTCAGTAGGGAAAAGCACGAAGTCATTTGGTTTAGACAACATTTTGAGAAAATCATGCATTTGCATTCTTGCTTGTTCCAAACCAAAATACTAATAAATGACTCTTGAAGTTCCACAAGATAACATTTCTAAGACAAATTTTTTGGTGATTCTAAAGCAGGGGTCCCCAACCCCTGGTCTGTGGACTGGCACCAGGCTGCGGCATGTCAAAAACCGGTCCACGCAAACAAGCAAAGTCCCATCTGCAGAATGCAGGCAGTACATGAAACCACACACCCCTCTGGTCCACAGAAAACCTTCTCTCCACGGAACCGGTCCCTGGTGCTCAAAAGATTGGGGACCTCTGTTCTAAAGCACCCTATTTTTATTAGAAGTTATAATACCTAAATAGGCTAAAAGGGTTTTTTTGCTAGCATAAGAAAGCAATACTTTAATGATAAAGGAGTAAATTAAAGGAGTAAATTAAACAGACCTAAAAATCAGGATGTATCATCAACCTGTAGTGAAAAAATATATTTTGTGGATCATGGTTACCAAGTGTGGCTACATTAATATTTAAATTAAATTGCTTGTTTTCCCTATTTAAGCAAAATATGAAAAAAGTTGTGAATCTGTTTTTATATTTGTGCTTGTTATCCTTCATCCTAAACATGGGTAACTGCCATAGTTCATTCTTTGCATGCAGATCGAATGCAGTGTTTCAAACAAATTCATTTCCATTGAGGAACTGTTTTGATCAACAATGAGAAAATAATAATAAATTATGATTACACTTACAGAGCATAATGCAATTAATAATCCATTTAGGAAATTATTAAGATGAATACCATATAATTTTTGAAAAAATAGATATGTAAACGAGAGAGATATTTTGGATTAGACCTGTGGATCCAAATTTAAAGGGGAAAGGGTGAACTGGAGTGCATCATGCACTAATATAACATCTGTTGACAACTCCTTAAAGAAAATGCATCATTCCTGGGCTCCCATAGCCACTATGCAAGCCCAGAAAGATGGGCTTCTGTTTAATTTATAGAAGGCTAGATACAGACTGTATGACTCCTGTGTTCCTTTGCACTTCAAATCCAGATTACTGTGTAGCCCTATTTGGATCCTAGATATAAATTCTAGAAGTAACATACCCACATTTCTCCCCCCCCCAATTCTCTGTCTTTCTATATGATATGTATATGATATATTGATATATATCATGTGGATATATACAGATGTCTTCCTTTTTATTAGCTACGATATCTTTGGATGCCAAAGTAATTACTAATGTATATTCTCAGAATTCCATCTTTAAATTGTCCCCACCCACTTATGAATTCAGTTTCTAGATTGTTGACTCTAATACTATATTTTTAAGAAGCACTTGCACCCAAAGTATGCAATGTTACATGGCCAGTCACCACCAACCACGTTCTTTTTCATTTTGTTTTTAAATTTTGCTACGGTAACTAACCTCAGGCTGCTAGTTCATATGACTGTGTGAAATCGATCCATAAGTCTTGAATGTTGTAAGCCCATTTAGTCTTGTGTATGTATATTGTATACAAAGGGGACAGTGCTCATTATCTTTGTCTTTCATTTTTCCATATACTATTCTATTATGCGGAGTTAATTTATTAAGAATGTCCAAGAATTTTATTAATAATAAGATGGCAGATTATTTTAATTACAATCTGACTTTCTAAGATTATAGAATTATGACATTGTATTAAGTAGCAAGAGTAAAAGTGCTCTCTTTTCTAATTCTGAATATCCAGAAGAGGAATTTAGATTGTGCAGCAGGAGCTACATACAATAGTTAATGGTGGGAGCTTCATCCTTTTGAGCCTCAGACACCACATATCTATGGAGAGCTAGTGCTGTTGTTAATGCCATCCTTTTTTGCCTTAAGATTATGTTCTTTTTTAAGTCTTTCAGTGGCAGTTCAGTGAAGAGAAAGTGAGTTAACTTTAGGTAAACAAGTATCTTCTAACCACTGACTTGTCCTAGTTTGTTTGTCTCCCCCACCCGTCCTTTCTTTAAATTTTTCCCCTGAGAAGCTGTATAATGTCATTAACCTTCTGCTTTGATCAGGAGAGAAGGGCCCCTCCTCCAGTGCCAAAGAAGCCATCGAAAGGTCAGGTGCCACTCATTCGGGAACGCTCTTTGGAGAGCTCACAGCGTCAGGAGGCCCGGAAACGGCTGATGGCTGCCAAACGAGCTGCATCGGTTCGTCAGAACTCAGCCACTGAAAGCGCCGAAAGCATTGAGATTTACATCCCCGAAGCCCAGACCAGGCTATGAAGGGATCCAACCAGGAGGACTGTTAATGGCAAGAAATATCTCTTGTATAATTTGCCCTAGGTCCATGCTCAGAGATACCAATATGTATTTGTATTTCTCTCCTCTACCTTTTATCTCTCTCTTCTCTCCCAATGAATTAACACTTCTGTGGTGTAACTGTCAATTCTCCAAGAGGGTTTTGCTAACATCCCTTGCTTTCTAAAGGTTTGCCCATCTCAGCCTAGTGCTTTGCCATATGTACTGATGCTGCCCACTTCGCCTCTTGTAAAGAATCCCATACACCCACAAATAACACCTTCCTTTATGTCTCATGTACACACATGTATGCGCGCACACACACATGTACACACAGAGAGATCTGTATGATAGATGCACCGATTTATTCATCCTTGTTCCTAAAAGCTAGTCTGTTATCTAGTGTACAGCAATATTCCATTATTTGGTATTTTGGAAATCCAGTATTTCAGGGTAATAATACCTTTAGGATTCTGTTGTCCTCCACATTGATAGTGAATGGAGTTTGGGCTCAGAATCCCTTCTTTATATGACTATTTTTTTATTTTATTTTATTTTTTAGAAACAGAGAAACATATGATTTTGATCTTTCAAGATAATCCTTTTCATCTGTCATACCAGAAGAAGATGGGGCGATAGGTGTATTGTAGTAAAAGTTCAAATGAGTCATGGGGATGAAATGTCTGTCATCCCATGAAAAGACTAGCAGCTGCACAAACTGCCTCACTCTATTTCCTCAAACTCAACTTAGAATTTTTTTGATCAGGAGAAGACTGTAAAATCTATCTTCCAAGGTAGTAATATTTTAAGGCAATAACAAGAAAGCTTAGATGAATTTAAAAGATGATTGAAAATTGGGATTAAAGGAATATTTTCATCCAATCAATTAGTAAGAATTTTTAACATTGTACTATATTGTCATTTCTTATTACAATGTGTGCATTTTAAAAGGGAAAATCATTTGATTTCCTGACTTTGATGAGCTTTCAGATTTTGCACATCTCCAACTAGCTGTTTGTTTCTAAAATGCTGTAAATGAAATACATGTTGTATACTACTCATGACCATTGATCTCAAGTGTTTCATACTTCCCCCTTGTTTTTTTCTTTAAAATAGAGAATACCTTTCTTTACAAAACTGTTTTAAAGCATTTGGTCTACACCTAATGCAAGACTGTTTGGGAAAAAAGACTGATAGGCAACAGAGCTATGCAGTGTTTTACAAATGATTTCAAAAAAGCTGCTTCAGCTTTGGAAGGACAAACATAGAACTTGTCTGTGACTCTTTAAAGCAGACATATCTTTTCCTATGATTATGTGGCTCTCTCCAAAGTTGCTAAAACAAAAATCTTTTTGGAACCAAATATGAAACACTGCTTAGCCCTAATAAGGAATCCTGGTATAGGACTGTAGAATACAATCTGATCAAACTATCATACTAGCAGAAAGTAGGATGATTTCACAAGCACCACAATTTTAAGGAAAGCATTTAACATGCACTAATGTGCATGTTTAAAGCATTAGAGAATTAATAGTTCATGTCCTAATGGAGATGTTGGGTTCAGCTGCAAGATTTCGTCTACATTCTGTTGCCAAAACCATAGATGAGACTAAAACACTCAACAGATTGTACATCTGGACTATATATCATTTTTAGTTGTATCCTCCCATGTCACATGAGCAAAGAATTGTGGGTCACTTATTATTTTAATATTTAACTTTACTCATATTGGCATCCATGTCGAGTATGGAAAATAATACTTTACTGACAGATCGAGAAAGAACTTTAAAGAAGTGATCTAGTGCTAATGAAATACACTGAATTACTGTCTTGTAATCTGTATTATCAAAACTGGCTTTCAACTATCTTCCAAGGTCAAAACTTTTCAAATATGAAACTCTTAACTGGTTGGATAGTAAAATTACACAGTTCAATCTCGCAGTGATAGAAATTACCATTCAAAAGTTGGCTTTTTCTTTTGTGCCTTTTTTGAGAATATATATCAACAGATCATGCCAGAACACGTTGTAATGATACAGCATCATTTTTAGGCTCTATCCTTTTTCCCCCCCAAGAATCTGGGAGAGGTAACAGGTATGGAAATCTTTTAAAAAATGTAAAATCACTAGAAAATTTGCTACCTCTCAAAGCCATTAATATATCAAAGCTATACACTTATTAACAGGGCACAAAATATCACTGCTGTGTTTTACAAGTAAAGGGCTAATAATTTCATATTTTTAAGACTTTTAAAAGCAAGGATAAAAATCCAGTGTTAACTCAAAACTGAAAATCTGACTTGCAACATTTGAACTGTATTGTGTTGAGAATGTTTTTTGCTTTACTTTGTAGCCTCTTTTTAATATTTGAAGGCTTGCACATTGTTTGCAGTCAATATAATATCAGTAGCCACCTTTAAATATAGACATATTTTTTTAAAAAATTGGACTCTTCATACACAGATGTGCAAAACATGTCATATAGATCTGTTTTCACAACTATATTATTTCTGTGGTATTTGAATCCCATGTAAAAAAAGTTTAAAATCTAGTTGAAATGCTGCTGAAAAAAATGTGTTAAGATAAGATAATATATCTAGCAATGTTATATACCATATGATTACAAACAACGATGTACTACAAAGTAGCCAATTGTTTTATCTGGATTACCCTTGGGGGAAAAATGGTGAGGATCACAATTTAATTTTATATTTTAGGAAGGATGTATTTACACATCATGACTTAAAGAAATTTGTTAACATGATACCTCATTATTCATTTGGGTTTGATGTAGACATAACAATTATATCTTCTAATAAATTCCTAGAACAATGCAGAAGATATGAAGATGTTGAATATCTGTAGGCAACAGAAGGATTTAAGAAACGGCAGTCCTGCAATGGACAATAGTGCCACCCAGATTACTCTTTGGCACTGCAGGTCTATAAATCAGGCTGCTGCGTTTACTCTGATTGCCTACTGCAGACCTTTTTATCTATACAAAGCAAAAAGAAAAACATTTTCAAATAATTTGTTTGCAGGGAACCTTATCATGCTCAGATTTCTTCAATTGAAATTGGTGGGAATTAGAAACTTTAATTGGCTAAATTGTGTCTTTTATTATTTCAATTGATTTTGTAGGGCTTATTTTATTCAAATTTCTGAATCTCTGCAAAAAAGCTGCAATCAATGTTTTAAAGTACAATTGGGATTAGGGGGTATTAAAAAAAGAGGTTGACCTCTTAAATCAAAAGTTTTAAAATATTTATTATATATATTTTTGCAGATCTTTCCATAAAATACTTTTAACAGTGCAATACAATGCAAGTCTACTTAGATGTAAGTGTCACTGAGTAAAAGAGAGTTTATTTCCACTCAGTATAGCTTCATACTCTTACCCAAGCTGGCACCTTCAGATAGTTTGGAGTTACTTCTAAATTTTTAGTAATTCCAAGCACACTAGGCAAACACATGTCAATAGTGCCAAATTGGAGAAGCCTGATAGGATACAAGTTTGAACTGTAATTAATCTGGGAGTAATCTCATTTAATCTGTGCTTTACTTCTAAGTAGACACACATAAGCATGCACTGTTGTTCTTTTGTAATGAGAGATAAAGAAAGATTAAATGTTTTAATATAAAAAAGTAAATGCTAGTATCTTATTTATAATATATTTCTATTTATTTATTGGGTGTCCCCTGAATGTTTTGTTATGCACTATCACTTTAATTTGTATTTTATATTTATGAATTTACAGTTTGTTTTTTAATTTATAATGCATAGTTTTACTAGAATGTGAATCAGAATCAGTGACACAGATGCATTCTAGCTGTATTCCCAGTCAGGATAATCCGTTTTTGTTTTTTCCTTTTTTTTTTTTTGCAAAACTGTTACAGTTTAAAAAACTCTAGATGGAAAGCTGGAGAGCATTATATGGCACTTTGAATTAGTTTTTCATAGGATTATCTACTTATCTAATATGTGGACACACAAACATGTAAATAGATTGTTTCCCGTAATGTAAAAAGAACAAATTAATAAAATAAATAATGCACTGCTTGTAAGAGCTGTGGCTTTTCAATATAAATTTTTATTCCCTTTTTGCAAACCCACCCCTCCCCCCAAAAAACCCTGCTTTTGATGTGGTTGTATGATGTCTGGAACAAACAGCAGCTCTTCTGAGTATCTACAGGATAGATTGTTAGATTGGCTTTGTAAAGACTTATGTGAACATTTGCTCCCACCTCATGGTTCTAATCCTTAGGAGGACAGATGCTGGTATATATCATATGACTTGATGGTTTTCTCTAAACAAATTTCAGATACTTTTTAGTAGTGATGGGATAATTTTCTTGAGCATCAAAATACTAGTGTAAAGAGATCTAATACAAATAGAATCCTTTTCTTTTAGCTTGGTTGGCTGGCTGCTGATAGTAATATGTTTATTTTTATTTTTATTTTTTATTTTTATTACATTTATATCCCGCCCTTCTCCGAAGACTCAGGGCAGCTTACAAGCTTAGCAGTAGCCTTCATTCTATGTATATGCCTGCTTGTTAGGGCTTTCACACACACCCCCAAGCAGCATTATTACAAAGTCAGCTTAATTGCCCCCAACAATCTGGGTCCTCATTTTACCTACCTCGGAAGGATGGAAGGCTGAGTCAACCTTGAGCCTGGTGGGATGCGAAACTGCACTAATTGCAGGCAGCTGATGTTACTTAAGGAGGCATTAGCCCACTGCTCCACCAAGGCTTGTCAAAAATGTTAAAAGTTATCAGAAATAATTGAAAAAAAGGTTTCTTGCCATGTGGTATAGCCTCCATATTTTTCTTTTTCATTAGTTTTCACATTTTCATTCTCCATTTAGTTAAAAATCATTAGAATTTTGATTGTAAATTTAAAAATCTTCGTGTATGAACCAATGTTTATGTAATCTAAGTTATTTGTTAACTTGCTTATTTATTGGGCTCGTATGCTATTCCAATCATAAGTGACTGACTGGCACATATATCTAATAATCTGATTAAAAACACAACACAAAAACATTAAAATATCCCAGGCCTTGTTAACAACCAATTTCTTGCAACATTCCTACCCAAAAATAGATCAGACAGCAAATCAAACATCACTGACGTGAAAGGAAATCATCTTTATGGTTTTTCAGAATTCAGCCAGGCAGACATCAAGCTGATCTTCAGGGCAAAGCTTTTCCAGATTTGGGGGAAAGGGGCAAGTGTAGGAACTGAGAAAGTCCTTCTCTATGGTTTCTGCAGATCGCATACTCTTGGAGAAAGGAACCAGAGGGAATCTTCTGTTTTGGATCTTACAGTTGGGCAGAAACCACCGAGAGTGAGCAATCATGAAGATTCTAAGGTTCTGATCCATGAAGGGTTTTGAAGGTGAAAACCAGCATTTTGAATTGCACTTGGGAGCAACTGGCAACCAGTACAGTTCTCAAAGAAATGCTTTTGGGATGAGTCTGGATAATCTGAAGCTTCTGGGTAGTTTGTGCATAAAGAGATGACCAAGGCATGAGAGACAATGAGGAGCGACTTCCACTTCTCTAAAAGTCATTAACTGACACACAGGGTGCGTCTGTGTAAATCGCTCCTAACTGCAGTTAAGAAATTTTTGAACAGGAGCTGAGGATTCAGGAAGATCCCAAGATTATAAACCAATTCTCTCTATGAATTGGACATAAACCTGTTCTCCCAATCCAGATACCAGCAGCCTTCAGTGATAGGGACACTGCCTTGGCTACATCTCCCATTTGATCAACAGTTTAGCAGTAAAGCTGAATGTTATCAGCATGATGATGATACCTGACTCCATGCTGACTGATGATTTCACTCAATGATATCACATAGTTGTTAATATGGGGAGGGGAAAGCATCAAGTCTTGTCGCAAACTTCAGTGGAGTTTCTTATGGTTCAAATTCTCACTTACCTCTGACTGGTCCAGCCACTTAAACACATATATAAAAAAGTCATTCCTAGTTCCAACACTCATAGCTGGTTCAGAATAATATCATGAATGCCACTAATAGATAAACAGGACTAGGAAGTTCACATTTCTTGTGTCCTGATCTCACAAGAACGTGCAATGTAAAGCAATCTAGCTCTGAGCTTGAGAAGGAAGGAAGACAAGGTAAAAAAGTTGCTCAGCTCTGGGAAAGGAAAAAATGTGAGAAAATGTGAGAAAGAACAGTCCCGCATTGATGTTATTGTTAAAAGGGATATAGTGAAGGTTTTGAACAGGCTTTTTAATTCTATGAACAACCCTTACATCAATGAAGTGGCATTCCTGAAATCCTTGTGGTGTCTGTTTTGAACCCAGTCTTTTTTTTGAAGGACTGACATTCATGATTGGCCTGAAATCAAATCCAGAAAAAATGGGATTGTCTGGGCCTATCTGCTATTGTAGACCTACCAGTGTCTTAACGGTGTCTCCAAAAATCAAAGATTATTTAGACTTGGCAGTTGAACAATGGCTTCTTGAGAAGAGGTCACATTGTTACCTTTCAAGACATGCAGAAACATCCATTCAAGGAAAGAAGCATTTGCACTGCTTGAACCCAGCTTCCTGTTAACTCCCTGAAAGCTTTCATGAGTCAGAAAGGACCAGGATCTAAGCTACAAGTAGCAGGGCTGATATGCCAGAGAACTCTACTTCTTCAGGACTCACAGCTTCAATCTGACTCACTAGATGACATTCTATGAATGTAATAGAAGCAGAGAAACAATGCCTTTCCTCAATCTTACTGCCTCACAGAAGCTTGAACCTCAGCCCTTATCCATGTTCAATCAGGTTCACTTCTCCCTCTCTTTTTTGACAGCTATGCCCCAGATATGTCTTCATTTCCTGAAGCTCCTCAGTAAACAGAGGAAGTTTACTTGGAGCTTGTTAGGCTGCTCAATGGCAATCATGACTAAGGTGAGAGCCACCTCTATGCTTGAGACTATAACTAAGTCCCAGAAATACAGACCACCATGGCCTTTAGAAAATTCCCACAGGATTTCTTCAAGAAACCCAGAGGATTTATCAGATGGACCATCTCAAATAGATAAAATAAATAGGTACCCAGCATCTCCAAAATAATTAGTCTACTTTGATCATGATGAAAAAGGACAGTAATTCATGTCTTCTATTTCCAAATTACATCTGGATATTTTTAATATCCACCAAATCACAACCTATCATCCTGTATAAGTTATGGTGTTCTAGGCTATAGCAATTGAAAAAAATCTCTGAAGGGCAATATACAGTATCTGTTATAGTATCTGTTCTCCAGATAGTACTCTAAATTTAATTTGCAGTGTAGTGGTAGCAAAAGCAAGTGTTACAACAGTTTTGTTTCTATAATCACTTCATTGCTTAGGAGTTTCTCCAATAAAGTACTGGTATATCAAGCAAAAACTCTTAATCATCCTCTGCTCTTTCAGATCTAAAAATTTGCATAGTGATTAGTGCTTATGTACATCTACAATGACTTGTTGGTACAAGACATGTCAGATTTTATTTCAAGACATGAAATAAAGTCTACAGTAATATATTTGTGTTTAAGGACTCTATTTAAATTCAAAGAATGATAAATGAAATGAAAACCAACTCTTAATGCTGGTCTATGAATGCCTGCACAATGTGGCAATGGAAGTATTTATGCAGTGATATAAAATACCACAGCTACAGAGGTTTTATTTCCAGAAATGTTTCCATAAGCAAAATAGCTCTAGGTTTAAATTCATTTTTTTCACGCATTGCTTAAGTGGAATAAAATATTTCTTCTGATAGTGGAAAGGCATAATGAATCCAACTTTGAAAAAGATTGAAATTATCTTATAAAGCATCATTTTGGAGCATCCAATGTAAACCATAGACTATATGTAACCATATAGATATAAATGTTTTAGCTATTTATTGCTCTTCTGCAATAATATGATCTTAGCTGTGTGATCTATCTTTTCTAAACAAGAAATTATCTGAATTTGCAATTTTCTGGAACAAGAAACAATAACATTTGAACAGTAATAATTCGTATCAATATATTTGAACAGTAGTAAATGTATCTGCTCTTTAAAATAAGTGACAGAAATATAAGCTGATAATTTCAAATGTCTATGATCAGATAGTTTTTAATCAGCCTTTCCTAATCTGATGCCCTTCAGCTATATTTGGATTTACTATGTTTGGATTTAAACAAGAACCCAGCCATTTGGGAATTCTGAGTGTTACATTCCTGATGCAGCTAGAAACTGATAAATGAGAGAAATGTTGTCCCTCTTAATTGATCAAGATTTCAGGCAAAAATCCTTTCACCTGGAGATGGCATGATTAAATTGCAGGGTAGATTCAAATTATATTTCTTTCATTGAGTCATAACCCCATTTTTTATGAGCAAAGTCATTTATCCTATGAGATACAACACAAAAGCTTAACCTAAGAAAATTGTATTGCTCTTCCCCATATGAACCTGCACTAAGCTTCCTTTGGAAATCCATGATTTATTCTGTTTCTTCCATCTTTGATAGGTTGGCAGTGGATTCTACTGTTTTCCATTCATAAACCAGTATCTGTACTAGCTAGGTTCAAGATGCCATCCTAACAGAGATGGAAAGCTTAGGATAGGTATTAGAATTTACGAAGAGTACAGTGGTCAAATGTGGCTTCTGGAGTATACGATTTCTTCATTCTAAGATTTCTGTAGGTACAAGATACACTCATGAGCCTCACCATGATACAAATGCTGCCACAAGAAAACAGATGTTCCTGTTCCCAAGTATACCCCAGGCTTCAGACTAAACAGAACTCTCCAAAACTGAAGTATTGTTGGCCATTTTACAATGGTGAATCTTAAATGTGTACACAAATAAAAGAATGAGAATAATTTTGTACATAGGTATATTCAGTGAGGTTCACTCTTAGGTAAGTAGATGTAGAACTCACAGCTAAATATATAAAAGATCCAAATCAGATTTTTATCAATTAGGTCAAGGATGAGGCTTTCCCTAGATCTTGGATCCTCTGTCTGACACTTTTTAAACTAATAATCATAGTAATTTCTTACCATTTTGTAGCTTAAACCCTAAAATAGAAATTCCAACATTTAAAAGAAAACCTAGAAACATTACCCCCATACCTTTAAAAACTCGGTTTAATTCAGCTCTTTCCCACCAAAACATGATCCATTCCTGGTTTAGCAACAAAATAAATGGTTTTTATTATGGATTTTTTTTTCTCTTCCACAATCTCTTTCCTTTTTTTCTCACTGCAGTAGTGCTAAGCTGAAAGTATCTTAGTGGCCCATAAGTGCTTTTTTTGTTTCTCACTAAAACAAAGTTTTATTAATTCTGTTTTTCTTCACTTAGAATCATGGTTACCACTACACTGAAAGTAATTTAATCTAACCAAAAACATCTTATGTGTCAACTAAACAAACTTCATAATAATGTTTTCAATAGAAAATAGGCATTTTTAGGGAAAGTGTTGAAACCAAGACAGATAACAGTTGAAACAATTTAAAATACTCAAGAAAATTAGCTAAGAAAGTAAAAAAAAACGATAGCAGCTGATAAATCTGAAATATTCATAAAATCTATAGCCATATTGACAGCAAATTCAGCTCAGATTTAAAACAATTTCAGCTAGTTATATCAGATTTTGATGTAAACTGCCTGGCATATCATTTTGGGCTCAGGTACAAAATAAACAAAGTTGATTTCACAGGATACTGGAATCAGACCCACAAACATAGCTTATACATCAGAAACTTAATATTTTAGATATTCTTGGTACTATGAAGAATTTTGGTGAAACTTGGAAACTTGTGCTTTTCACTACAACTATGTTTAGAATAAAGGCATTTCTGTCAGAAAAAAATGTATTTGAAATACCTGTAGAGGAACATTTTAGTGGACAACATTTCAAGTGGGAGAACATTAGGAGAAAGTACCGTAATTTAGTATTGTCCTCTTCCTTCTAGCTATATCCAAATTGCTGCCACTTGAAGGGATACTTTAAAGTGCATGTATTCAATGAGATGACCCTTGCCTACATTGTAATATTGCTTTCGAATTCCATTTGAGTGGGAAATTCTCTTTAAAGGAATTATATAATTCTGTATAAATTATTCAGAATTTAATTCAATATATTTGTGGGCGATAACTCGAAATTGTTATTTTTAATTAGGTCACAAATTCTTAATTTTCTGGGGAAGAAACAGCATTTGTAAATATTGTAAATGAAGTCTGGTGATATTCACATATCACTGAACATCTATCCATGTGTTTATATGCATATTCAGCTGGCTAGGGTGTTATCTATATGCTTTAACATCTGATTGCTACAAAGATATCAGAATCCTATATTTAAGCTCCTAAATCAGGAATATAAATGCAGGTATGGTGTTAGTATCTATATATGAGAACATGTACAAAAGTCTCATTCCCACCATATTCATCCATCGGGGAGGAGGAGAGAAAGAGATACCACACACATAATAAATATCTTCATTCAAATGATGTAACATTTACATAGATAAATCATTTCTAGACTGCCTACTTACACAAGGATTTGCACCAGTTTAGAGTAACAGCAGCCAATAAAAAAGTAACGAATCTAGGTAATCTAAGGCAGCCCTAAGACTATCAGTGCCCACATGCTTTGTATAATAGGAAAGTTTTCAAAGCTTTCTTAATAGGATGCATTCCTCACCTCTGCAAATAAAGTACACCAAGGGGCAAAGCTTTCTCTGAGAAGTGTTGTTGCTGAGTGCTCTTTTTCCTCATCTCCTGTAGGGTGAGTACCTGCCACAGCATTAGGTTATAACCAGCACTTTGCTTTTAACCCACAAGAAAACACCAACACTGTAATAACACCACTTGTTTAACTCATGGGCTTCTGGTTATTAGATCAGCTGAAATTTCCAAGCCATCTTAAAAGCAGCCCCAAGACCTGCATACATTGTCCTAGAGTGGAGTATGCCAAAGGCATGATTAACTTTAGCCAGGGAATCCCAGTTCAAAAAGAATTGAAATTAATGCAAAGACCTTCCAGGCCACAGCCTATATCTAATGTTCCAGGAAGTGTCATGAATCAGAAGGGCCTCCAAAACATGGATTTGCTCCAATAGAAGAGCATGACCCTATTAGGAATTGGAATTGGGATCAGGCCAATGAAACATCAACAAACAGTACCAGTCCTGAAGAGATGTAATTTAAGCTTGATTTGACCCATCTAGATGCTTAAGAATCCAGGCTTTAGACTGGGACACAGATAGCCATACTTGGGGTAATGATGTTTAACTGATTTTCAATATACAGATGCTACTGCATCCCAAACTAATCATTTCCTCCAGCAGCTTCAGGGGGTTATTAAATAGCATAAGGAAAAGGATAAGTCTTTGTGGCAAGATGACTATTTCTCCCCATACACCAACTGGAACTGCTCAGTTAGATAGGAACAGAATCATTGCAGAATTTTATCTCAAAGTTCAAATCTTAGCATACATCCAGAAAGTATCAGGAGGGACACATTGCACTCTGATCAAACAAAGGTAATACACAAGGACAACTAATGCAATTTTCATCCCATGCCCAGGCCTGAATTTCAACTGCAAGAAGTCAAGAAAATTTGTTTCTTTAGAATTCTGTTTAGATTCTAATTGCCTTTTCCAAAATTTTCCTTTAAAAGGCAAAATTAGAAATTAGTTAATAGTTGTCCTAAGTGTCTGGGTTGAAAACTGGCTTTAGAAGAAGGCATACCATTACTTTCCTCAAGATGACTAGAACTTCCTACTCCCTTAACAAAGCAGTGATCACCTCCCGAATCCAACCACAAACAGGAAACAATGTGGGAAAATTCATGTAATAAATGGCCCAATACACATTGACTGATCTTGCTCAATCCAAGTCAGATCTTCTTGCAAGACATTGCCTTGGACTTGTTGACAGACTCTACCAAGCCTGAAGCAAATGTGCAATATTTTATCTATAAACAAAGTTGTAAGTGTAGCTTCATGACACCAACAGTATCTTCACTATTTTTTCCCAAATGGGAATGGGTATCCTTAAACTGGTGCAAGTCTGCAGATATAGTAAGGGCAGTGAAATGGCTGTCCTATTTGTTATGGTATACTCCCAGAGATAAAACTGTGATTGGTTAGGTGCATATTTTTTTCCACCATCACTTTCCACCATCTCTGCATTTGTTTCATCTTCTGCAGTTCCTCTACAGAAAGAATCAAGGAACTTGCTAGATCCTGCAATGGAAGAGAGAAATTTGGAAAAATTCCATTAAACTTCCTCACCATTTTCATGTTCCAGAGATTAGTGAGACATGCAAGAAAGCTGACAGGGGAAATACTCAAGCAATCCCAAAAGCCCAAACAGACCTTGAGTGGATTATTTCAACATTTCTGCAGAGATTAAACATGATGGTGAGAGGCATGAAAACCAATTGTCCATTTTCAGATCACATTGCTGCACTCTGAAATAAACACCAGATTTAACCTGGACCATCTGCATGTATTTGGAGGCGAAAATCCAGGTCCCACTTGAGAATGGCTAATATCCCTAGACAATGGGAAAAATTATGTGTTTAATAATCCTTTGGGGCAGGGTCATCTTAAATTCAGTTTTCACATAAATATGGATTTCTTATAAGGCATTTTGGAAAACAATCTTAACAAACCATACTGAAATAACCAGTGATTAATCAATAAGACAATGGAATCACTTATTTTTAAATAAACAAGGAGCTTGCATTTAAATGCTTACTTGTTTAAACAGAACTGTCTACAAGCAAGAATATGCCAAAAACTGTACCAAAGGAAATATATTAAGCTCATATAAATCTAACAGCATGTTTCATTGCCAGCAACTTATAATCAGTAGTAGTACATTTTTTTAAAAAAAAATATAGTGTTAGAATAACTGAATGTCTCCATGTTACAAATTTGCTACATTTTGAAACACTAGTTCAACAAAATACTCAGTGTAAATCAACTATTAAAGAAAATATTTTATTATATCATTAAAAAGTATAATCATTCAAATCCAAACATTTTAAAATCTGAATTTTTTTAAAGACAGCCTGTTGGTATATTTTGTTCCACATGGGAATGATATGAATACTAATCTTGTTACTAAATATTGCACAGTCTGAAAGAGACAAATAATGAAAACAAAACAAAACAAAATCACATGATCTTGGGAACTATCTCACATTATGAAAAAAACCCTACTAAGAAACTTTAAAAGGAGGAATTTGCTTCTACAGTAGCTTTAAGTTTATAATTCCTGGAATGACTGGAATCCACTGAAGACCATTACAGGGATAGGAAGCTTCATTTCAGCAATCCCTTGTGCAAATAAGATTAATTAGAACAAATAATGCAGTTAAATCCTTGATATCATTGAAAGAATTGCCACATCTTTCTATTACATCCCTGTTGGGGGGGGGGAGAAAATATGAAGAACAATTTATGCCATGAGTTTTGCCTGCAATTCCATCTCTGCTGCCTGTTTCAGTGCAACATCCACCAGGAGCTGAAATCCACTGAAGTCCTGATTGAGATCTGGGGGAGTTGGAGGAGGAGTGTTGAAAAGCCCACTTTGTGCATTTGAACTAGGTCCCAACTTATCCTCGTGCAATAGGAGAGAGTTGTCTGTAAAGCTGGTAGATGAAGCCCACTGAAGATCATCTGTGGTCTGGCCTGTACCAATGAGCTGATTGAAATGGAAAGGGACATCTTTCAGTGCAGTTACGGTGGTATGACAAATTACCGAGGGACGAGCCAGAAGAGATGCAGGAGAAGAAGCATTACAAGTCTTGTTTGATCCTGGGCTAGAAGAGAGAAAGGAGCTCTCAATCAGGGGAATGCAGTTTTTTGAGCTGGAAAATTCCGCTGGGTGGCCCTCAATTATCTTGGTCCCTCTTCGTGAGATAGTAAATTGATTTGGATCCTTCCCATCCTTCCTCAACATGTCAGGCAAAAGCCTGCGCCGTGCATTGATGAACCAGTTGCAGACCTGAGAATACAATGACATTTTCATTCTTGCTTTCATTCAATTCCAATTATATCTTGCATAAAAGCAGTTCAGCTAAATGCCTGAATCCCTTCAAGCTAGATTCCTGAACCTAATCAAAAAAAAAGGCTGGCAAACAAGTTTTGACACACCCTAAAGAGAGTCTTTCTTGGTTTGGCCAGCCCTTCCTCTCAGCAGAAAACCCAAATATTGCACTGGGTAGAGCCTTAAGTTTGGTTTTAAGTCTGAATATATGTAATGAACAAAGAGTAATCCAATTGATTACAGTTAGGTTAATTAACAACAGGAAAATATTTTCCTCTGAAACAGTGACTCCACCCTAAAGGAGTTACTGATTTGCCTTGTTCAATTGACTATGTCAACAGGCAAAAGAGGGATTACCTCACCAAGTTTACCCTTGTTTGAGTATCAAGCCAGTTTCCTGGGCAATAAAAGAAAGTCCAACAGTCCTTTTTTGTTTAGTGCACAAGAACTGTTTCTCCTTACAAAGAAAATGTGTGGGATACCTACAAAGAAATAATACCAATTACTGAGCCAACATGGCAAAACGAGATTTACAATAAAGCCCATGAAATAGGCTGAACTGACACACTCCAAAAATACAAATATACTCGTCACCTGTTACAAATTCTGCACACACAATGTATTATTTTAAAAAATAAATCAGGCAGTTAATGGATTCGAAGAAAATTGTGTTTAAAATCCCACAGACAAAAGGAGTATAATTTACATACTCAGAATTGTACACTTTTTTTTCAGAATTTGGAACAAAAACCAACCATTTGCATTCTTAGGTAAATCAGACAATTAGACATGAACTGATTTCTAATTATCCAGAAAGAAGTATTTCAGTAAGAAAGGGCACTGAGTTTCAAAGGTACTCCATCCAGAAGATTGGAAAAACTGAAATTACATTCTTTCCATCACTGTTACTGCTCACGTAAATCAAGATTTCTCATTCAAGTTGGAAGCTTAAATTGCCCTAATAAAAGGCACAGATGGGCACTGAACATTCATACTTATTTTAGGCACTGGCCAAAAGGTTAGTGCTGGTTAAGGAAGTATCCATACCACTTAAGCTATGAACTTTGTGGGTCTTACAGCAAAACCCAGGCTGAAATAGCACCTTTGTCAATCAAACATCAAGACATTTTTGAAGTAAAGTGGAAGCTAGTAGTCAATAGAACACTGAATGTTAATTTTCTTAAAAGCAAAATACATACTATTCATCAGGCAGACGAACCTGTCATTATTGCCTTAAGCTTCGCTAGGACACGCTTACATACCTGCAGTGTGGAAAGGTGTGTCTGTCTTGACAATAGTGCTTTCTCTTGTTCAGAAGGATAAGCATTGTAACGGTGCTCATACAGCCAGTCCCGAAGAATCTGCACCGATTCTTTGGGCAAGTTACCCCGTCTCCTCCTCTTGACTGAGCAGGCAGAAGAAGAGAGATCCAAGGGGACATCCATGCTATCATCATCTTCCGTCTCACTGCCTGATACTGCAGCAGCACCTACGATGCACATGAAAAGGCAGGTGTGATGCTACCTCTTCTAATTCTGCATTTCTCTACTCAAACACATTATCACCATCCTTTTGCAATAAAATGTGGTAATATGCAGCGATGAGGATTAGGCAAAAAGTCCTAGTATCTTTCATTCTGAAAATCTGGACAACTTGGGTATCTGTCTGTATACATGCAATGATTTGCTGTATTTGGAGAACCACACCAACAATGTGGATATGCATCTGGCCAATTTTCTTCAAAACCAACTCTACCACTTTTTACTAACTTATAACAGTTTTTCACAGCTAATTCACTTAGAGCACTAAATTGTGGTTATTTAATTAATTCACAATTTTTTTCTGGAACACCAGCTGTTTCCCATTCACAGTTGACCTTTTTAAACTGCTGCTCTTCATTACACCAACTTTATATGAATATTCTAACATTAAGTCATCTAAGAATAATAACTTCGTAATTAGAAGACATACTAAAATTAAGCCCAATAATAGCTAGATATGAGACTTCACACAAAACAGTTAACATTTTGCATGGAGTATCACAATCTCTTTTATGAATAGAAATATCAATCCTACTTCTACAACTGTACTTGCAAATTAGCATTTAGCACTAATGTACTGAGAAAAAAATCGTGAGAAAATGATAAATTATGCCTCAGAATGATATCCACATTTCCTTCATCTTCTCTCTGAAGTCCTCAAGAAAGGTGGTTGTCTACATTAGAATGAAGTTTTTTGTCTAACCTTTCTATAGGGACTACAGATAGTCCTCATTTAGCAAACATAATTGGGACCAGCAACCCCATTGCTAAGTGAGGCAGTTACTAACTGAGAACTTATATGACCACAACTGTGCTATCCATTCTCCCACTCCCCAGTCCTTTGAAATGCTCACCCCACTAGTGCTGGGATAGCTGGCTTGAAACTGACAAGATACAACTTTGACTTTGTTTGCCTCCTAACCACTTCCCAAGCTCTGGGGATGCTCATATAATTAGCAAGAAGGAAATTAATGTTTCAATTGAATGTAATTTACATTCAATGGAGAGGAAGGCATTACAAGAGAGTATTGGGGAATACACATAGAAAGCAAGATGCTGGCCTTGGCAACCATGAGCGTACTGAACAAATGGCCTGGTGTATCCCCCCCCCCACTGTGTACCTTCTTTCTTTCTTGTAAGGTTTCCTCCCCAATCTTTCCACTGCAATACTGGGAGAGACCAACAGGTCAGGCACCGGACAATACATAGTAACTGTAACGGCAATCACATGGCTGAAAGTCACTGTGAAAGTCATAAATGTGGACACTGGTTGTAAAGTTATTTTTTTCAGCACCACTGTAACTTTGGATGGTTGCTGAATGAGGCAGTTGGTAAGCAAGGACTACCTATAGTTCAATTATTCTTTTAGCACTTCTTTAACAGTGATAACAGGTTTTATTATAAGAAGAACTCAGTATATTTTGGATTGGATAAAAAGGGGAAATGATTATAACTTCTGATCATAACTCCGTTTCCATGAACACAGAAATTTTCATCCTATATATTGAAACACATCAAGAAAATAGTTCAGTCTCTTGACAATGGCAGCAGCTACACATCAAGACCTGTTCTTTCCAATAGAATAACAGAGCAAAAAGAGCTCCTCCCTCTGAATACTGATCTAGTGATGTTATTTTCTCAAACTAGTAAATACAACTATTACTAACGGTTTAATTAATTCAACAACCTCTTGTGAGAAGGGCTTGATTGTTCTTCTTTTGCACCGCCACCCTTTATTCTTTCTTGTTCCAAAGTAACACTGAAAATAAATTATGTAATTTATCCCCCAGTATAAATATGAAAACTAATCAAATTTGTTATAGAGCTGGCAAAAGAAAGATTACTTTTCAAATTGGACCACATCAGGCTGAGAGCTGTGGATTAAAAAATAAATAAATACAGAAAACTTATTCCAATGCATCCCTAACAGAAGAAGCAGTTAGGCAAGGAATTAGGTTATTATCACCTCCATTCTAAATCCTTTCCATCCTCCATTCCAGTCACATGAGCTAGACTGGAGCTGCAATTAAAGGATTGGATATCGTTCCAGAAGCCACATTCTGCACGCTTTCTGTGCTTTGCTTGTTCTAGCAATGGTCCTGTATCTTTTCAGAATGTCTGATGGTAAGGGATAAAAGCTGGGGCTTTCTTAAGCATAAAATACATTGATGGGAAGATGGTGCTCAATGTTTATTGGTGGATACTTTTTTACTAGTAACTTCCAGGGTTATTTATGAACATAAACTCTGGTAACCCAATTTGTTATTATACCTTTTAAGAGATACTGTTCAATAAAAATTGTAAGTTTTCAAGGTAAATAAGAAATGCATTTGTATCTACAAACATCAGCATAACAGATCATGTGCAGGGCTAAGAATGAGATTTCTGGTGTTCAATTGTATCAGGGCTCAAGATCTAATTTTGGTCATGCTGTGTCACTAGTGTCAGTAAACCAGGTGATTACAATACAATGGGTCAGTGTTCTCTAAATACAATGATAAAGCTAACTGTTGGACCATTTATCCTGAACAGAATACAGAGATTAACAAGGTGTCCTGAAACATAAATGAACCACCAGCTGAGAAGGGGGTGGTGACAAGGTGGAAAGCAAAGGGAAAGGCCCCAGACATTTGCTGTAGATGTGGATTGGTTTATTTGCATTTTCAGATATTTATCTAGTATATTAAGTAAGGGGGTGTGGTGATGTTTACAAAACTTTCTTAACCATTGCTGATTTAAACCTGGTTTAATCAACTAATCAACATTTCTGAGATCACACAGTGTATCTAGACACAAGATCTGGGTTCATCCAACAGGCTTGTGGTTAGCCAGTTTGTGATCCAATGCATCATGTGACCATAATATATGAAAATTGGGGTCTCTTTTCATTGTGTTTGATATAATTTATAATACGTTACACATTCATATGGTCTCTTTCAATTGAGGATTTTGTGACAGAGGTCTTCCCATGAATGGAACAAATGTAAAGGGGGGGGCATTCAATCAGGGTTTGAACTGTACAAGGCCAGATATTTTTTTTCATCAGTGTGCTTCCAGCAATAAATAGCCTAGGTTTCAGTCTGATACCGGTAGTATATTTCTATTTGCTAAAACTTTTGATAGCAGAAAGTAATATAAAAAGGTAGTTTATACCTTATAGAAACCATAGTAATGTGTCAACAGAATGGAAGATTCCTTTTAAGAACACTTTCGTACTGTGATACCAAATAGTTTATAAAATTGAGAGCTTATTGTTGTAGTAGTTCCCTCTTGTCTGGATGCACTTGGGACCGACCCTTCTTTCCATAACAGTCTGATGGACCTTCATGGACCTTTAGTCATTGCTCTTTCCATACACAGATAAAAAAATGGGAATTCATTCAGGGATGTAATAAAAAGCGAATCAATGGATCCTAGTATATTACAGAAGATTGACACCTAAATGCTGAGAAAAGCAATCAAGCCAAACTATTTCAGCTACCTAGAACAGAAGATTGCCTTAAAAGTAAAGAAAAAGAAACAAACAAGTTTGAAACTTGAAATAAAAAGTGTTCAAAAGCTAGAAATTTTATTCTGGTCCCTTCAAAACAAAATACAAAAGTTGATCTCCTCATCCTATAAACATAAAAAAGAAGAACCGGTAAAGCTCCTGAAAGTATAAATAAAAATTAAAGCAAGAACAAACCTGCAATACTGAGTGCCCTTTGATCTGCTTACTTATTGTGACATGTTCCCTCTGCTAAGAGGTTAATGATACAAAACAGGTTTAGGCTAAACAGGAGAAAAATGCTATGCAACTTTTTTTTTTTGGGGGGGGGGAGAAAGATAATGAGATTTCAATAAAGAAGCACTAACTCTTTGAACTGCCGGGAAGGAGACCCTGAATTTGTGCAGAAGCTGCAGTTACAGGAAACTACAGGGAGCATTAGATGCAAAGTAGTCTAGCTGATTTTTTTTATTAGAGCAAAGGCCACATTGGTGCTGCCATGGCAGTGTTTACATTGGAGCATTTGTGCTGATTACTAACAAGAGAAAACCAAAGCTAGCCTGTAATCAGTCTGTGCTCTGCATTTCCTGTTTTAACAAGGAACAGTTAAAAGGTGGTCTGACTAGGCTGCCTGTTTCAGTGCTTTGTTATTTGTTTCTTTACAGAATTCTTGCAGGGAGAAATATTAATTTTCTGTTTTAACATAGCAGATTACAATTTTTACAATTTTCACATGACTTACTTGGTCATAATGTAACCAAAGCGCCAATTTCAGTGTTAAAAAATAGCTTATTTTAAATTCATCTGAGGACTGAGAAATATTTAGCTAACACCAATTTAACATTGGACAACATACTAATGCGTGTGTGTGTGTGTATGTATACACACACACACACAAGTTTTGTCTGTGTTGTTGAAATAATTTTAATGTTCAGTAGTCATTTATTCTTCTGGAGACAATAGTTTTAACAATACTATTTGTCTAACAAAAGAAACCCAAAACCACAGTTATAATTGGCAGGTACATTATAAGGTCACTTTGTCCAAAGTTTATGGGCACAGTTGATTTTCATCTCATAGTGCAGGACTCAATTTGAAAAAGTCCTTTAAAGGCATGTACAGTATGACAGCTTGTCTAAATATATTTAAACAAGGAAAAATATCTTTTATGTGTACATTATTTAAATTATTTGCCAAAAAGTTAACATGCAATTATTCCTTAAGCCATGGCCACATCTGTAAACCATGCATGGGTAAAATATTAATTAATTCCTTGATTTTTGCATATTAAGGAAATGACAAACCTACTGAAAAATTTAACCTTATGAAATAGTGGAACTATTGGGGGGGAATATTACATGGGAAAGTGGTACATACCAGCTGCTTTGATAAATGTTCAAAATGCCTTATATCACATAAGTTCACTTTGTGCCATAAACAATGTACAAAACTGCTTTCTCCACAAATCTCTTTGTGTGTGAAACTCTTTTCAAGCTGTTTTCCAGAGCAGCTCAGTAATTTTCCAGAAAACAGAATTTAAAAATACAAGCTTTAAATTATTCCTAATTTGAAAACTTTAAGTACACATGTGGTATTGACTCTTTCAATGCAAGAAAGACAAAATTACAAAGAAAAATAGCAGACTTGAGACTGACACAAAAGTTATTATCTGCTAAGATAATATTACTTGAAAAAATAAGAACTTCCCTAGAACTGACTTTCTAATAATTACAAGCATATAATCCCTTCAGGTTCATTTTGGCCAGAAAGTTATAGCATCCTATCTGTGATGCAGCCTTGGTGGAGCAGTGGGCTAATGCCTCCTTAAGTAACACCAGCTGCCTGCAATTAGTGCAGGTTCGCATCCCACCAGGCTCAAGGTTGACTCAGCCTTCCATCCTTCCGAGGTAGGTAAAATGAGGACCCAGATTGTTGGGGGCAATTAAGCTGACTTTGTAATAATGCCGCTTGTGGGGTGTGTGAAAGCCCTAATAAGCAGGCATATACATAGAATGAAGGCTACTGCTAAGCTTGTAAGCCGCCCTGAGTCTTCGGAGAAGGGCGGGATATAAATGGAATTAAAATAAAAAATAAATAAAATAAATCTTTATTGTAGAAAGGATGTGTATCTAACTCTTTAAAAGTTAGAAAAGATAGTTTAGAGATTTGAATAGGAATATAGTTCTTCAAAAATCAACATGTTTTTCATTACAGAATGAAATCTCACCATTTTTTAAAATAGAAAACTTTTAGCATAGGCAAAAAATAGATAAGTATGATCCCAAGTTGTAGTGACAAAGGAGAAATTTTTAGACATGAAGTAAGAGGAAATAAATCCCAGAGATACACATAATCATTATGCTAAAGTTTAGTCACATGTAACTCAGTGTGTGCTTTCACAAAACAATGGTTAACGCCAGATTTATCACAATTTGTGTAAGCATACATAAGTATAGTATACTGTGCAGTTAATAGATGTTTTAAGAACACTTTCACTGGTCAGTGAAATTTGAAGTCTACTAACTCATCTATCCTACCTTTAATATTTTTAACCTTATGCATATTTCTCAGACCACAGAAACTTACACCACCAATAGAAAAAATACATTCATATAAAATTGTACAAATCTTTAGATTACAGCACAAATAAAATTTTAGTCTACACCACAAGTACCATCAACCATCCAACTTTTCAAAATGTTTTTGTTCTGATCTCTTTTATATTCCATGTACCTAAAAACTTTTCCTCATGCTCTTTTTGATCAATTCTTCCACTCCTCAACTCCTTCCACTTTCTTTCATGCACTTAATGTGTTGAAAGTTTTTATTAAACACTGTCTGGCCGGATGGAACAGGCAGCATGCTTAAAGTTGACAAGACAGAAGCTCCAGATTTAAACACACATGCACAAAACAGAGCATCTCACATCCACCCCTCCCCCTCCCCAAAATCTTGGAACAATGGATCAGCAGGAAGGAAATCAGCTCACCCCCCTTTATTTGTTCAAAATAAAGAGAGCACAGCAGCAGTTACAAAAAGAACTATACAAATTATCCAGGCTGGATTTTTTTTTGTCCAATAATGTTACAAATAGTTTTGTTACAAAGTTCAAAAGCAATTCTATTTGTCTTTAACTTCAGAGGTAGGCCATGGTATTGTTGGAGCACATACTGTTACCATTTAATGATTCTAACTAACTTGTTAGCTCAGGTTCCTTTTTATATTTCATAGTTACATGTCGCTACACAAGAACAGTTGCATGAAAAGTTTTAGATGCATCTCAAAAGCAAAAATAAGTTTCACAACCACACACAAAGCCTGAATCGTTAAAACAGGAGTTACGTTTGTGTCTCTCCATTTAACTACCTAAGCCACTGACTTTTTTTTTCAGTGTGTACGTGCAGCTAACTATTGTAACATAAACTACAGGTAGTACACACAGGTAAGAAACTCTAACTCACTGGGGCAAATTACAAAAAAAACGTGAACAAGAGACTGTGCTGCTAAATTCACCCAAACAGCAATGCCTACAAGACATTTCACCCTCTCCGGGTTTTTTGTTTTTTTTCCCAAAGTGATTTTTCAATTATCTTGGGTAGCAGCCCAGGCTTGCATCTGGAAACAGCCTATAAACTTGCTTTTGTGCCCTCTTAAAATATAAGCTGCACTTTTTTTTTTAACACGTCCAGAGTCTTAAGCGTGGGAGATCCGCTCTCCAGGCTTTCTTAACCGATTTTTGCCGAGGCTCCACCCCCGCCCCTCTGCCCCCTCCCTATCCGACAAGCGCAAACAAAGAAACTACTTCGAGCACACGCTGTTGCTAGTCTAAGAATTTGTTTTCGGATGCCGCCTTGCTCAGTCAAGCTCGCGCTTTTCACAGAAGAACGGAACAGAAAAGGTGAAAGAAGCAGGCTTCGAGAAAGAGCCGCCAGCGGGTCGGGGAGAGAAAACTTTGGTTCGGACAAACAAACCAGGCCGCGGGGAGACTTTGTTGTTTGACAGGGCGCCAGCAGCTCATGTTTTGTCCGAAGGGGGAAGCCCCCTCACCTGCCCACCCCCCCCCCACCACCACCCCCCTCAACTTCGTGCTAAAGCTGTTACCAAAAGGCCCGGCTTTTTCAAAGAAATGGAGAGGCAGAAGTCCCAATCTCTTCCACAGCACCGTACTCTCTTTAAGAGAGTTGCGTACGCCCCACGCAACACAACTCTGCCTGACAATTGTTTAGCAACGCCACGAGGTAGGCAAGCGAGGGCTCCTTGTTTGTTTTTTCCCCTTTTTTCCCTTGGAGCCGCTGCAGAAGCCGAGAGAGAGAGAGAGAGAGAGAGAGAGAGAGACGCCTCAGAGAAGGACAAACCTACTTACTTTTCTGAGTTTTCATTTCGGTGCCTTCCCGCCTTCTCGTGGAAGATTTCTCTCCCTCCCCCGCCCGCTCTCCTTTTATTGCGAAGAAGGGAGGAAAAAAGGCCGAAAGAAACTTTGGAAAAAAGAAAAAAAAAAGAAAAACGGGGGTGGGGGAGAAAAAAGAGCGGAGGAGAGAAGGCAGCCTCCAAGCAGTCTTTTTGCAAAGGCAGCGTCTGACGCGCGGGATGGACGGGGCTGGCTGGTGCAGAAAGTAACTTGAGAGTGGCCCTTCTCGCCGCTTCTTCCTTCTTTGTTCTTCAACTGGTGCTTGGCACAAACTGCTGCTGCCGCCTCCGCCACGAGGTGTGCCCTCCCCCACCTCCCGGCCCTGACTAAGCGGGAGAGGAGCCAGAGCTGCCCCTCCCCTCCCCTCCTGCAGGCTGGCCGGCTGGCTGGCTAACGGCTTTTGGGGAGGGGGGAGGAAGGGAGGGCAAGACTGTCAAACACCGGCGCTAAACCGGAGAGGAGGTAGAGCAGCTCTTCCCGAGACGCAGCGTGAACGTGGGGAGGCGAGGGGGAAACCTCAATGCTTCGCTTCCTAAGCAGTCCTAAGGGTCGCTAATTGAACAAAAACGGAAAAATAGGAAAAGGGGAAATCGTCGGGAGGGTGTGGGGGGGGAACCCCCGGGCGGAGTGGAAGGAAGAGAGAATATAAAATGCTTCAGGCGCCGGGTTTTCTCTGCCTGAAGCGCTTATAAACACCGTTGAGAAAGTTTGCGTCAATAGCCTTGCGGGCCCGCTTGAGGAATCTCCTCAGGCGCCACTTCTTGGATTATTACAGTCAGGTTGGCGGCCTCTTTCCATTGGTGGAGTCCTCGCCACGAGCCACTCCCTGGCCCGCCGGAGAGAGAGCGAGTTTTTTCCCCCTTTTCGGCCGCGCACGTAGCGGCCAGGTGGCTCAAATCTTGTTCCCCTTCCGCTTCCTCTGAGATCGATGCAGCTCCCGCTTCGAATAACTCATTGCTGGGTTGAACAAACCCCTCAAATCCTTTCCTTGAGTTTACTGGGGGGGGGGGGGGAGAAACGGCGATTCTTATAAAAACCCCTACCACCATCCCATCCTCAATCCTATCCCAAATCTGCTGGAATCTACTTCGCCGCGCTTTGGGATACACGTGATCTGCTAACTTATAAAAGAGCCCAGCAACAAGATGAAGCGTGTTTGGCTTAACTCGGGACAGGAGGTGGGTGGGTGTGTGTGTGGGGGGGGGGGGTTAAGTACCGCGAGAATCAGACCGTTGCCTGAACCGTGCGGTTCGTTCAGACGGCGAAGTTGGAGAAGGGGAGTCGGGGGGGGAGAAAACATTACGTCAGTTCCAATTTACACGGAGGGAAATTCGCCGATCCCGCAATGACAATATCTTCCCACCACTCCGCTTCTGCTAATGGCTTCATATATTTTAAACATGGCATTTTAAGGGAGGGGGTGGGTGTTCGGCTCCCGCGACCTCTCATTTTTTTTTTAGTCTCACGGTTTGATTCACTGAATAAACATGTGCGTAACGCATTTACTGTATTTCCCTCTGGACTATCCTAGCAGCGTGACTTGGACGTTACGGCATCCGAATGAGACCCACCGACCCCTTCCGTCAGGCCACCCGGAGCTGGAATTTAGGGACTTATGAGTGGGCTGCCAAGGACAGAGAAGTCTTCCTTTTTCTTCCTTGTAAGAAGAGGCTTCTCCTCATCTGGGATGAAAGGGGCGGGGAAAGCACCCTCTTGCTCAAGCGTTAGCTCGTCGCGTAATCCTGAATTGAATGAGCACAGTCATCATGACTAAATGTGAATGTCATGCAGTAATTACCAACAACCAACAAGCATAGGGCAGTCGAACAAGAGACGCCTTAATAGAAAGGGGCCACAAGCTCTTCCAGCCACTGAACCACCAGCTGACGGAGCCGCAGACAACAGGGCCTTCAGAGAACCACGTGGGTTCACTTCCGGAAGGGCGGGGGGAATGGGAGCTCCGGGAGGAATCGTGTTTATTATGCTCGAACTACTCCAGTCCTCGGTACACAAAGGTAATAAGTGATTGACCACGTTGCTACCGAAGCCTCGTCGTTTCCTTTAAATAACTTAGCAGCGCGCCAGTTCATGTAGTTAGATACAGTAGGGGGTAGGAATAGAATAGAATAAAGCTGGAAGGGACCTTGGAGGTCTTCTAGTCCACCACCACCCCCTTAGGATCGTCCTAAGGCACTAATCTGCAGTTGCAGTCCTGGGTGAACTTTTTTAAAAAAACTTCTCCCGTCTCTTTTGCATATTATCTGGACCGAAAGCCGTTATCGGGCCCAAGGAATAAATTAACGCCTCCCTCTCAAAGTGTTTCTGAGAGGCTTTTGCAGATCTGCCGTGTCATCATTAATGACGGAATCGCTCAGCTGATCCGCAACACCGAGCGGAATTCCGAGGAGGCACGCTACAGTATAGTAAGAATGACGTTGTGTGACCCCCCAGCCTTTTTTCACATTTCAGAAGAGACCTAAAACTCTGGTCGACATCCGTTCTTTCAACTATCGAGGCTTGTGTTTCATTCCTCTGAAATCAAGACTATATATAACAAGGCGAGGGCACCGGTCTTTTCTCGCAGTGTTGCCTTGCCGTTGCGTGTCTGTCTGTCTGTCTGTCTGTCTGTCTGTCTGTCTCTCTCTCTCTCTCTCTCTCTCTCTTTCTTTCTCTCTTTCTCTCTCTCTCTCTCTCTTTTTTTTCAAGGCTCTCCTCTGCTGGTCTGCGGCGCTGGACTTGCGCTTGCGAAAGAGCTGCCCGGCACAGCGGAGGCGGCTCGATCTTTACAGCGCCTTCTTGCCTGAAGCCCCGGGGTCGCTTTCGGCGATGGGCTGCAATTGGTGACCGAAGCTGAGTCAGGAACACCTCACATCCGGGCTGAGCGCGCCAAAGCGTCGCCAAGCGGTTGCTTTGCCATCCTGGCAGTCTCGCTCGCAGCCAATGCGGTGACTGGCGATGAGGACGCGGCGCCTTTGGGAGGAAATCCCTGTTCGCCTGACTTTTCCACCTTCCTATGAGGTTGACTTCCTTGTTCCGGGAAGCAGAGGATCGCCTTTCGGCTACACCAGCGGTAGGCAACCTTGGCTCTTTTATGACTCGTGGACTTCAAGTCCCAGAATTCCTGAGCCAGCCATGCTGGCTCAGGAATTCTGGGAGTTGAAGTACACGAGTCATAAAAGAGCCAAGGTTGCCTACCCCTGGGCTACACAGATCTATTGCCCTAAATGTTGGCATGACTCAGCTCGAGACCAGGAAGGGAGTGCTTGAGTATGGGTACAGGTAGTCCTCTACTTACAACAATAAGCTTAATGACCGAAGTTACATCGGCACTGAAAAAAGTGACTTATGACCATTTTTCACACCTATGACCATTGCAGCATCCTCATGGTCATGTGATTTACATTTGGATGCTTGACAACTGACTCACATTTATGACTGTTGCAGTGTCCTGGGGTCATGTAATCCCCTTTTGCAACCTGATAAAGTCAATGGATTCACTTAACAACCATGTTACTAATTTAACAACTGCGGTGATTTGCTTAAGAAATGTGGCTAGAAAAATCATAAAATGGGGCAAAACTCAACAAATTTCTCATTTAGCAACATAAATTTTGAATTCAATTGTGGTCATAAGCTGAGAACTACCTGTACTTTCCTTCGCTCGAGTTTGGCTCCTGTTGGATCCTACGCAGCCTCTCTGCCCCCAGGTAACGTAGCTGCATAGTACACGTGCACATGTTTGGAGCTATAACCTTCTGAAAACACTTCCATGCCATGGACATTTGGAAGTATGTCTGAAAGCAAAAGGGCCAAGCATGGATCCCAAAAAACTACTGTTGTGTAAACTCACAGGATCTCCTTTCCTGGAAAAGGGTGAGACGGTATGAATGCACAACTTGCTGGGGCTCGTTTCCTCTCAATCCTTTTAATAGATTTTATGTGGAGCATTGCTCAAGTAAATGACAGAGAGTAATATGTTTAATGGAAAGCCAATCTAAGTCGGATAAAAGGACATAAGATGCCAGGCAATATTCTAAAAATAAAAGTGGCCAGGTTGAAAACTATTTATCCTGGAAGCCTCAGTTCCTTGGCCATCACTGGATACTTCCAGACTAGGATTTTAGTGTCTCATTCATGGGATTTTACAGGGAATTGAAACTCATTAAAGCCACTGCTTTTCTTGTGTAAAAAAAAAAGGTGCCGTAACTCACACACGTCATACAACCCGCCTTGCCTACCCCACAAGGTTTACCTTTGTAGTTGGGAAAAAAAACCTTCAATTTTTAGTGTATCTAAAAGAGTAGGATTTTGTTCGAGGTAAGTTAATGTTACCATGCACTGTGTGGCTTTAAATTACAAGAAGGCATGTTATTAATCTTTGGGGACATTTACCACTGGCATACCCATTTAGTTTAATGAGTGGAAATGTCAGCTTTCTATGTGGAATGAAATTGGCCCAATAAAACAAAATTTGGTTGCTTGTAAAAGATTGAATTATTTTTAAGAAGTTGTCAAACAAGGTGGAAAAAATTACATTTGGAGTTTAATATGGATATTGACTTGAAACAAATTAAAGTTGAAACTTTGTCAGTGAACAGATTACTTTTAATTTACGTTTAAGTTAAACCCAATTTAATAAATAGATCTGATTAAACCTCATACTGTAGGTCTACCTTTACATCTAACTAATACATAATTAATATAAATAATACATCCAACTCACAAGACATGGGCTTTATTCTTATTCTTCCCCTCTACAGTTTGAATATAAAGTATAAAAGACTAAAAAGAGATTTTCGTAGAAATCCCAGCCTTTGAACTACCCCAAGAACCAAAACAGCAAAGTTTTGCTGTCAGGCAAGCTTCCACGCCAGCCGCCTTTCTTTCCTCTCGCTTCGCCTCTTTTTAACCTCACACCCCACTTTCTGTAAGGGAAGGCAAAAGGCTCACTCACCCTCTCATGAAAGTCACCCTCCATGTTTATGTGTCTCCCATGCCACCATCGGCTTCCACACCACATGGTCCGACCCAGCCAATCAAGCCACGCTCTGGCTGTGGTGCTCTGGTGCCTCATGGCTCCTCCTAGATCTCCCAGAGGGGATCCCGCTCACACTGTATCACCAGCAGGGCATTTTCAAAAGCAAAGAAGGGCAACAATAGGAAAAGAACGCAACTCTGGAAAATCCATCAAAAAAGGGTGCTGGGACTCTGTTCTGGTGCGTTCTATGACAAAAAAAAGCTATTCATTAAAGTAATAAATACATAGGGTTATAGACTTTTAGCTTATTCAGAATTAAATTCCATTCAATTTGAAATTTCAAATGGAGTCCTGATTCTCTTTCAAGATGTGAGAAATCTGCATTTATGTTTATTATAGTACATTATGTAGGAAAATAGCTTAAAATCTATAAGTCATGTCACATGAGTTATCATGACATATTGTGACTTTTTTTGCTTTTTTTGGAGCCAGGTAGGCGTGCCCTGTGCATGATGCATCCAGCCCGCAGGCCACCAGTTTGGCATCCCTGATGTAAATGCTTCAAGAAACTCAACACTATTCTGGTGTACCTTTTATCCTCACAATGCATATATTCCAGATAAAATTTAAATGTACTAAAATTGACCAAGAGCACAAAATTCAATGATACTCCTAAATAAGCATGAATAAGAATTGTTGTAACATGTCTTTAATAAATGTAGATACAACAATTTTAAGGCTTAAATCCATAATTCGAACATATCTAAAATAGGGGGCATCTGCAATGAGGAGATTAAAAAGCCAAGATCAAAAATACAATTAAAGCTCTGGACCTTTTTTTACATATATCTTAAATTTGATAAGTTTACTTTCATTAATATTTGTGATTTATTTTTTAAATTGTATTTATTGTTGCATCCTATAGGTATAATAGAAATGATAACAGTGGACAATATTTACAGAAATAAATTCTAATTGGTATAAAATGTGTAGTTTACTGAGATTATGAGCTTTTTTACACATGTCTATCACAACATCCCTAGATAATAAGGAATCTTTAAATGTTAATTATTTTCCCATAGCCCTGAAGGCAAGGAGTCTTCATATGCAGAAACAAGTAAACATTTCTGTCTGGTGCGACCCAGTACATATTATGGTGAATTCTTCCCAACAAAGCATATATTTAGTCAAAGCTAAGGATAAGCTCCTCATAAAGCTTGAAGGACAGTTAGGATGTCTCATCTCCCAAGACTGATGGATCCAAATTATTTTTCACAGCTGCCTAGGGAATGTATACAGTACACTAATACTGGATGTGGTCAATATTCAGATTAACAAGCTTTTCTTTTCTCTTTTCAAATACAAATGAAGCAGTTCTTTAGCTGATATGAAAAATACACAGATGAGAAAATAATACAAGACCTGCTTTGATGATCCTGATGGTACAGAACGAACCTTAAGCCTCTGACATCACTGTATTTATACAGTGCCACCTGGTGGAATGATTCTGAATGAATAAACTCTACTTAGACTAACAGCCTTTAATCCAAAGACAGACAGACTGTCATAACTTGTGCTGACAAGCATGCATTTCCTTTTCAAAAATAACTTCTCTTTATTCTGTCAGCCTATTCATATGTAATCCTTCATGCATGCCTATACAACTTGTCTACCCGCACTGTTGTCAGGGCCTGACTTGCCTAACCAAATTGAATGGAAGCTGTAAGGGAATTACAAAGCAAGTATGTCCACATAATGTGTTTTCTTTTGTCTGCTTGATGATAGCTAATGATTGCACATTATCAACCTTGTGAAAGTTAGACTTTGTTTGTGAACATGCTGGGTTATGACTGTCAGATATGTTGAGCTACACAAAACAGCCATGTTTTCCTGGAACTTATAAGCAAAGACAATCCACCCAATTCAATTGCAATGAAGCTTATCATTTTGAGGCAGTTTGTTTCTTGTCTCTCGAGTGGCAACAGCCCACTTCAAATTTTTGTGATAAAATTGTAAATCTCCCCAAAGATTCTTTTCAGCTGCAGTTTCTGTTCCCACTCTTCAAAATTATCTCCTGCATGACATTGAAACATTAAGAGGCTTGTAATTGGAATCACATAATATCCATGGCATCAGGAATAAGATTGGCTATTAAAGCCCCCTAGGCACGTATTTTATACATTTCATGTATTCAAATCTTCTCTTTCCTACAAGCACTGAAAATTCTGGGGGAGCTGATAACATTAGAAAGAAAATTGATTGCCTTCCTTAATCCACTTTTGGGATATGCAGAATCATACTGCCTCTGAAGAATTTTAGATATTATGTCTAACATGGCCCAGCTCTTAAGGATGGTATCAGCTTGTCATCTGGATGACCTGAAAAAGTGCATTGCAAATATTAAATTAAGAGCTTAGTAAATTAGTTTCATCTGTGCCCTCTGTGTGCTCATGAATGCATTTATTGATTGGTGTCTGTTTTACATCATGCAACTGTCAAATTGGGATCTGACAAGCAAACATTTATGATCAAATAATTGTGTTAATTTTAAATGTGCCACAATATGTATCCCTACTCTTAAAACACAACGCTGGGCTTTGTATATAAGCTATCTCTTTACATGAGGAAGGGGAAACATCAACAGTAACAAGCAAGTAACAATTTGAACCTTGTTCTTCATCATTCCATATCTGATAATCATAGAGATAACTTATAACCAAATCACAGTGTAATTGGATCTGATTTGAAGCTGAGCATACCTTATTTATTAAGTTTAAAAATATTAATGTGATAAATTCTTGTAATCCAGGAATTAATTCTATGCTTCTCATGACTAACTTTTCTGTATTTTCCATGGCCATGGTAGACTAAAATTTAGGTCTTCTCATTCCTACTCCACTAGTCCAAAAACCATTATTTCTTAGGCGGGGCAAGTATGAGAAATGAAAACCAGTTTACCACATATTTTCAATTGTACTTTCTTTCGAGTTGTCAATAAACTTACATTATTTGAGGTGTTGTGATTTCTAGCCAACAATACCAAGCGTGGTTACTAAAAGGTTGCACAGAGTTGCAGGTTCTAAGGACTGTATCCACTGAAATGGATACAGTCCTTAGAAAAAATGGAAATTACTTTTGTGTGCATTTTTCTGATAGGAACAGCACTCTAAAGCAGGTTACAAAACAGGATGGATAGCAATGCTTCTCCATTTCTGGCTGGACAACAGCACACACCAAAATTCTTAGAAGCAGAAGCTTAGAGGAGCTATTGCTCATACAGGAAAGGAAAGGGGGAAAAAAACATCCGTGTAATAGAAGCAGTGATAACTAGCTAGGGAAGAAATCAAAGCATTATGCTTTCCTAAACTCCTAGTTCATTTTTTCTGACTCTATTGTACAGTGACACACTGAGAAAAACTATATTATGTTTATGAATCCAGAATACCATGATCCATAAATTCTCACCAATGTCAAAAAATAAAAGTTTCTTAAGAATAATGAATTTAACAAGGGTAGGTAAAAAAACGAGATCCATGGTAGTAGTAATGCCATGGTTCCCTAGGCCAGGGGTAGGCAACCTCGGCTCTTTTATGACTCATGGACTTCAGCTCCCAGAATTCCTGAGTCATGTTGACTCAGGAATTCTGGGAGTTGAAGTCCATGAGTCATAAAAGAGCAGAGGTTGCCTACCCCTGCCCTAGGCCAATCTACTCAGAAAATATATGTGCAGGGTATGTTTACCCTGAATAAAATTAAAATTACATACAGATGAATCTATATAAAATAGTGATATAGTGATATTAGTGTTTCGTAAGATCATTTTCCTATTTTCTTGAAAGAAATCATGAAATTTGGACTGTCAACTCTTAAAAAAAATCTTATACTTCGCAATCTAGCATTTGAGGTATTTTATTGATATAGCAATCTTATTTCAAAATGGCATTATTACAAAATGTAAAAATCCAGCTAAACCAGAAAAACAGAGAATATTTTTCCTGGGCCTTCAAACTCATTGGTCTTATCCTCCAAATTCCCCAAAATTACAATTTCCATTGCTGGCCTTATTACACAGGTGCAAGATGTGCCAGAATGGCCTTGTAGAGATAAATACATCAAGATAGGTAAAAGCTTTAAAGCTAGCTGCATGCAACAGGTTCTACCAGGAAAAATCCCCATTGAAGATAACCATGAGATCTAAAGAGCAATGCAGAGGCAAGAGTTCTGTTTTAGTCATCTTTGTCTTTTGCTCCATGTTTCAGGATGCGTGTGAACTCAATGTAATTGAAATTGCCCTTTTTATCAATTGGGGCCTCTCTGAACAGCTCATCAACTTCTTCATCTGTAAACCTGTCTCCCATTGTTGTCAACAATTCTCTCAAGTAGTCTTCTTGAATAAAACCTAGAAATATGAAAAGATTTCAAGAGAGAATTTTAATACAAGAAGTTTTAGTATAATGTAATTAAAATTAAAAATGCAAAATTAATCAAAGGGCTTTATTAAAAGCTTTTAAAATTCTACTAATTCAGCAGTTATTTATACTTTAGCAAATAATTAATTGCATGTACAAATAAAACGTTTGTAGTTATTTAGCAAATACAGTTACTACCTTATTTCCTCGAAAGTAAACCCAGTCAAGTAAGCACTAGGATTTACTTTCAGGGAGGGCTTACTTTTTGCCGGTACCAGTAGGCCATAAGTGCACAGGGGTGGAGCAGGGCCTGTGCATGCGGTGAAGCATGGGGTAAGAGCGTGATGGCGGACCAGGCATGGTACCGGGGCAGGTAAGGCATGTGCCCTTCCCATGCCAGACCAGGCTTTGCAGCCTGGGACAGCCGTGCTGGGCGGCGGCATAAAGGGCGCTGAGGTGGGGACAGCCACGCCGAACAAACTGGCAGGTGGAGTGCCAGAGGCTTGGGGAGGGACAGTGGTGAAGCAGGTGGGCATCCTGCCATCAGCACAAATGCCAGCTGCCCCTTCCCAGTGGAGCTGGAGAGCTTGCCACACCACTGCCCAGATGCCCTCACTTCCCCAGGGAATTGCATTTCTTTCCTTACCTGTGCCATTTCTCCTTCACGATCCACCGCCACGTGCATGTAAACAAAAAAAGTTTTTTTGGGGGGAAGGTCAACCTAACCCCAGGCAAGCCGGATTGCCTTAGCTGTGAGGAGCCTGGCCTAAGGTTTCCATCCCCCAGGCTTCCTGAAGCTGATGGGAACTGCGGCCTGCTGCAACAATTTAGCTGAGCCGCAAAATTGAACATGCAGCGGTGGCATCGGCATCAAGTGAGGCAGGGAGAGGCACATGATCCAGCCTGCCAAAAAAACTACGGTGGGACAGAGTGGGTGGGGTTAAGTAGGGCTTAATTTTGGGGTAGGGCTTATATTAGCCCGAACCCCCCGAAATAAGCTAAGTTTTATTTTATCCTAGGTCGTATTTTGGGGGAAACACGGTACTAAATAATTGAAATTTTTTCCACTTTAAATAAAATTTATGGATTCAAAAATACTATTTGCATGAGTAGAAGTATGAAGTCTCAGAGACTTCAATTTTGTCAATTATGGCTGTTACCAAATTAAAGTTATGACTAGGATCTTAAGTAAAACTATTTCAGCAAATGACCCAGGCTACTGGAAATAATGAAGTAAAATGTGAATAATGCTGTGGTATTGTTATCGAATAGATAAATAAGTCAAAGAAGAAAGGATCAGAAATTTCCAGTTCTGACTGGATGAGAAAGCAATAGGCCAGGGATCGGATCCCAGTTCGAATGTTAATAATAAACCCAATATAAGCCAAATTCCTTTGCAGAAAATATCCCTAATTTTTGCAGTTTTAAAAATTAAATGTCACACAGCCTTGCTTTTCAGGCAACTATTTTGCCATGGCGTTTGGATGGTGTTTCATTCCTTTGCCTCGAACTGGTATATAATTTTACATATAACTAACCGAGATTATATAATCAAAATCAAAAGCTATGAAATTACTTGTGATACTCTATAGCTTCTTACCTGTTGCTTCTTCATCAAAACATGCAAAGGCGTTCCTGATTACATCTTCTGGATCAGTACCATTTAATTTTTCGCCAAACATTGTGAGAAACATAGTGAAGTTTATGGGTCCTGGAGCCTCATTCATCATGGCATCTAGATATTCATCAGTTGGATTTTTCCCTACAATCATCAATTGACATTTAAAACTGAGCAATATGAACAGTCGGAGGGTTATATTTTAAGACACAACGCTAAAGTGTTAAATAAAAATTCCTTGCACTTTTATCTGGCGCGAAAATTAGCTAGAAGAAACATAGCTGACATAAAATAGAAAAAAGTGATTACCAAGTGAAGCAAGCATATCATGCAGATCTTCTTTGTCAATAAAACCATCTCTGTTTTGATCAATCATGTTGAATGCCTCTTTAAATTCTTGAATCTGTGACTGATCAAACATAGCAAATACATTGGACGTAGCCCGCTGAGGGCGCTTCTTAGTGGTCTTTGTCTTTGCTCTTTTGCTTGACATGTTGGTGGCTAGATTCTAGGAAGAAAGAAAATCATTGAAATAAGGGACAGTATAGAAAGGAAGCCACAATCTATCTTCAAGGCTGTTTAGTTTAACAATTCATCATCACCACAGTTACAATTTGTTCTAAACAGAGAAATCTTCACTGTAAAGCATCCTTGGGAAAAACAAAAATAGCAACAGATAGCGTGAAGAAAAAGCCAGCATGCTGTATTCAAATACAGAAAAATGAAATTTAAATAACCTGTTACTCCTGAAATTCACAAAAGTTCATATCCTATAACATTCTCGTTTTATTTACACTTTAGAGAGAAAATAGGAAGGGGCGTATGTATCAGACCTGGTAGCGCACAACTGTATAGATCTGGGAATGCAAACCTTTCAATGGAACAACCTGATAAATGAAGATAAATCCGTTTTCAATTGCCCACAAAAATATGTTTTGATTTCTTTGCTGTTGAACCAAACAGTGCTGAATTTCTAACTGAATTAGCAACTAGGTATTTAAAAATTAAAACGCTTTTCGAAATCAAGTATCTGAATTTTATTTTAATTTATATACTAGAGTAAAACCTTACCATAATTCAAAATAGATTACAGCCCAATAGTTTAGTCCAAACTTTCAGACAGCAGGGAAAGATGCTGCTGCTGGTTATATTGAAAGGGAAGATCTATAAATAGGTAAGCCTGATATCATCCGCTGATTAACTTCACAATTTTAAACTTGTGTTCCATCTATTACAACAGTCCCCTGACATATAAGAACACAAATTACTGTCGACTAAAATAAGCCCATGTACAAGTCACTCAACAAACATTCATTACCCCATAGCTAGAATAGCCAACAAGCATAATATTTGGAATCTTCCATGGAAGCGTCAACTTTCTTTCAGATGTTAAATGATCTAAATCAAAGTTACTAGAATTAAAAATATAATTTTCCACAGTTAGATGTAAAAACTTTCCAGGTATAATTGTATACAACTACTGCTGCAATTATCCTAGAGACTACTACATTTTAGCTAAAATATTATTTATTCAGCATCATACATATATGCTGAATATATGAAAAATTGTTGATCAAGTTTCCTAAATAAATGTCCCAATAGCTGAGAAAAACCAATGTGAAAAAAATAATTTAAAAATATCTGCAATGGACTTTATTACAAGAACTGACATTAGAAATTGGATCACATACTAAACTCCAATCTTTGGATAATCACTCTACCTTCAAATTCGGGGGGAAAAACATTCAAAAGTTTAAAAAATATTTAAAACTATCACAAATAACCAAACTACAAATTGTCCTCAACTTACAACCATTTGAAGCTACAATGGCACTGAAAAAAGTGACTTATGGCATTCTCAAACTTACCACTGTTGCAGCATCCCCATGGTCACATGATCAAAATTCAGGCGCTTGGCAACTGGCATGTATTTATGATAGTTGCATTGTCCCAGGATCATGTGATCACCATTTGTAACCTTCCCAGCTGGCTTCTGATGAGCAAGGTCAATGAGGGAAGCCAGATTTACTTAACAACTGCACGATTCACTTAAAACTGCTGTGATTCACTTAATTACTGTGGCAAAAAAGTCATAAAATGGGGCAAAACTCACTCAACAACTGCCTTGCTTAGCAACAGAAATTTTGGGCTTAATTGTGATGGCAAGTTGAGGACTACTTGTGCAAACAGTACTCTGGAAAATCATTTAAAATTCTTTTTCAACATAAATGTAAACATAAAGTCTGGTTACCATAATTAAGATAAATTTAAACTTGGGAATTTACAACTTACAAATATTTTTTAATTTTTATTTTTTATTCATAATTTTAAAATATAAACTAGAAAAGAACAAAACTAAACAGGACAAAGAACAACCAATCAAACCAAAAAACTGCATTAAAAATACACATATACAGTATTGTCTACCCTAATTGAATACTGATAAATATATTTCAACATTAAGTTTCCCCCCCTTTGCAGAACACAGCTACAATATATAAGCTTCTATGGCTCTATTTACCCAAGCAATTTGACCTTCCATTACTGTAAAAAAAAAGCAGTTAACAGATAAGCCCAACAGCAAAAACTAATTTAACCCTCTATTAACAATCTATCATTGTATTTATCCTGTAGAAGGTTGACAACAGCTTTGATTTTAGTCTTATCCACTACAGCAGACATGTCAAACTCTCGATATCATGTGATGCTGTGCAACGTATCAGAGTTTTTTCGCCATTGCCAGCAATCGGGTGGATGTGGTTTCCCGATGATGAGTCTGGGCTGCGGGCCGGCATTTGACACCTCTGCACTACAGTCATTGTCTCTGGTTTGTCCAGGATCAAATATCCTTGATTGATTCTTTATAATAAAACTTTTCCTTAAAATTATAACTAGGGTTTTTCCATATAATTGCATTTCATTTCCCAAAAAGTCAGATCTCTGTTGTAAATATTTCCACAGCATATGTTTTTCAAAAATCCATAAATTTTCTTAAGAAAGTCCAATTCTTTACTGATCCACCATCACTGAATTAATGGCCCTTTCAGCCTTCTTCACCAAACTTAAGATTCCAACCAAGTTCTTTCTCCCCATAACCCTGTCAGCAACAAATTAATTTCCAATCCATCTGGTTGCAAATCTGATTCTGCTTTTGCCTGTATCTGAGTGTCCTCTTTGATTTATAACTGTTGTTGCTTCATTAAACCTATTATCTACATTTTTGTAGGTTAAAAAGCATTCTTCCTTTGAAGGCTTTCAAGAAGGTTTTTGTTATTTTCATCTTTAATGTAGTCTAAGAACATAGGCATTTCCTCTTAAGGAAAGTCTTTTCCACCAATGGCTAACAGCAGAAAGGACTGAGATATTTTTTCCCACCATACAGAATGAATAGAAGAGACAAAGGAAAAAAGTTCCTGTCTCTTTTTTTAAAAAAAGGACCAGAGAAATATTCAGAAATAAAGTTCAGTAGAACAGCAAAGTTCTTATAAAAACTGGTAAAATACAAATTCTTTACTGCAAGAGTCCAGTGTACATCAGATTGCTTTCACTATAAAAGAAGAAATCTTCACCCCATCAACTTCTATGTGACAAAAGCAAAAGTATTTTGTTATTCCAAAAAATAGTAAAAATATTTTTAAAAAATCACATTTATAATTTAGCAAAGTGGTAAAGAATAGTTCAGCATTCAATCAGATGTTTAGCATTTAAAATGTAAGTCGGAAGCAAAAGAAAACAATTTCAAAAAGTGATGTTACAACAAAGCTACGCTTAAAAATCTGAATAAGTGATAGGAAAAGATGGAAAACCGACTCTCTGACCCGTTCTTACTGTGAACTGCAACCATTAAAATTCCTCATCACAGGTAAATAATTGCTGTCATCCAAGAGTCATCCAGGGTTGATCCTAGTTGCTCCCATTAAAATCTGGGCAGCATGCTGCTGAAGAACCAGCTTTGGCAGCAAAAATCAGCTATTCGTCAGCGGGTGGGGGGGGAACGACTCCATTTTCAGAGGATCCTGACTTCCAAATATCTTATAATGATTGCGACTATATTAATTAATTAAAATTAGAACTGGCAGAAGACAAAAATAAACATTTCTACTTTTTTATATACAATCTTAAGGAACATGTTTCTTTTGGGAAATTTATGAGCCTTTTTGTCTGTTCTGATTAAAGCAACTGAAACTCAAACATAAATACTTTAGAACTAAGAATGCAGTAAAACATATTTATTTTTATTTATTTGTATCCGACCTTTTTTTACAAATAACTCAAGGCCGCAAAAATATCTAACACATCTTTTTCTTCCTACTTTCCCCAGATCATCAACTCCGTGAAGAGAGTTGGCCTGAAGAGTAACTAGCCCAAAGTCATCATCTATCTGGCTTTCATGGCTAAGGAGGAACTCACGGTCTCCTGCTTTCTAGCTTGGTGCCTTAAGCACTAAATCAAAGTTGTAAGATTTATATTAATCTATTAATATAGCTGAGGGAGGGGAGAACCCCACTTATAAATCAAATACTTTAATCAATTTTAAATTATCAGACTTCTAGAAGCTAAATGCAATGCAGTGTACTATTCAGGATTCTAAAGCGTCCATTACATTCATCAGTCATCACATTTTTCCCTCTAATAGAGCAGTCCCCAACCCTACATAGCATGGGTCCAGCGTACCTTAGGGATCACCTGCTGCTGGGATCAACTTCCCTCCGCCCTGTGCGCTCCCACAGAGGGCCTCCTCAGGGTGCCACTGATCAGAGAATGTCGTCTGGTGGCCCCCAGGGGGAGGTCCTTCTCTGCGGACGCGCCGGATTTGTGGAACCGTTTGCCGGTTGAGCTCCGGATGGCGCCCGACCTTCGCTCCTTCCGACGCGATCTGAAGACCTACTTGTTCGAACAAGCCAGCCTGGCCTGATGGGTGATGGGTTTGGATTTTAATATTGTTTTAGTGCATTTTAACTTATTGTTGTTAGTTTTGGGCACTTTGTTTAATCTTTTTTAATATTTGTAGTTTTGTATTTTTATATGTTTGCCCTGTTCACCACCCTGAGTCCTTCGGGAGAAGGGCGGTATACAAATTATTACTATTATTATTATTATTACTATTATTATTATTTATTATTATTAATAATATTATTATTTGGGCACCAGGGACTGGTTCTGTGGAGAAAGGTGTTGTCTGTGGATGGCAGAGGGCATGGTTTTGCATGCTGCCTACATCCCACGGCGCCGCTCCATGGACCTGGGATGGGGACCCCTACATTAATCAGTCCAGCTTATACCAAATGAGCATGCTCAGTCCTCACTGGCCTCTTTTAGTGATATCCTTTTCCCCTCAACTTTTCCTTTTAAAATTATTTTTGTGTTTCTGAGAAACCCAAGATTCCAAGGACAGCACTGTTACCTTTCTCTTATGAGAGAACAGCATCTTTCAGCAACCTGGAGCCAAAAGCACCAAAATCTGATTTATAATCAAATGATACTATTTCTACCACATGGTTTTCTGATTTCTCCTGCTTGAAAACAACCAGTATTTTAAGCCTATTGGGTACACTTAAATCTTAAGTAAAAAAAAAATTAAAAAAAGGTTTGAACTCTGGGACTCCCAAGATCTGCTAATAGCACCATATAGTGTAGGAGATGATGTATCTCAGTTACATTGGTCTTGCAATTAAACAGAAAAGACAGAGTAATATTTATTACTCCTATCAAAATATAATAAAATGTAAACTGCACCTGATTGCCAAAATATAAAAGACGTTTACACTCATTACCTTTTATTCTGAATTATAACTGACTTGGGTGTTTACAATTTGTTCAGTTTGCAACTTTATAAAAAGCATTTCTAAGTGACCATCAGAAAAGCTTCCTTTTTCAAAGCGGTGGCACAGGAGTGAGAAGCACTGACTTTGGACAGATATTCACAACATTTTATTTCACGCAAGTCCTGTTCTACCTTGCATCCTTAAAACATAAGAACTTCTGAGTTTAGGTAAATTTATGAACATTAAGTTGATTTGCCATTAGATTTCATTGTTGAACATTCGCCTAAAAATGTGCTGCATGATAGCACAAAACAAAACCCAAAGCCCAATCTTTATTCACTTCAAACTTTGTTTTCCAGAGTGAGGGGGGCAGGAAACCATCTACTGTCTCTCCAGATTACACATTCACTATACTGAATTTGAGATTATGACTCGGAATACAAAAATAGCCTATTTTGTTAGAAACCATTTTTAAAAAGTTTTGGTTTTAGAATTGGGTTTGCCATAGCAATCAATACTATAACTGGAAACAAGCACAGTGCAAATCTTCTTTAACATGGCTTCCTTTGGAATGTGCTAAGCAGAATGAACTAAAAGGGGCTGGGAAAATATTTCAAATTCCTCACCACTATCAGCACGTTTTCAGAGTCCAAGGTTTTCCAGACTTATTTTTTTTCCAGTTATTTTCACATGGAAATGATAAACATCTTGTACTAAAGTCTATGAATTCTAATACAAATCAGTTTTATAATTATTCTGAGCTTATTTTGTTTTCATGAAAATACTACGCAGGTATGTTCATAATGAGTAGGAAAGATGTATCTGCTCCTCATATTGCACAGTAATTGAAGAGAGAAGCACATATTCCAAATTCGAATACAAAAATCATATTTTAGGTCTTCATTTTGGAACAAATCAAATTCTCAAGTGTTATTGAATATTCATTCCTTAAAAGAATAGATCAGAGAAACATCTTTCATAAAAGTAGCTGTGCAGGTAGTCCTCTACTTACAACAGTTTGTACAGTGACCATTTGAAGTTACAACAACCTTGAAAAAAGTGACTTATGTCCATTTTTCACACTTAATACTGTTGTTGCATCCCCACGTTCATGTGATCAAAATCCAGACACTTGGCAACTGACTCATATTTACGGCGGCTGCAGTGTCCCACAGTCACATGATCACCTTTTGCAACCTTCTGAAAGCAAAGTCAATGGGGAAGCCAGATACACTTAACAACCATGTTACTAGCTTAACAACTGCAATGGTTTACTTAGCAAATGTGGCAAGGTCATAAAATGGGGAAAAACTCAGTCAACTGTTTCATTTAGCAACAGAAATTTTGGGCTCAATTATGGACGTAAGTCAAGGACCTGTATGGCCAAAATACAAAGAATACAGTAATTAAGTAAAACATTACATGATGTTGCCCAACTTATTTCAGTTTTGCTGAGATCATTAAGCGCAATGTTATATGACCACAACTTACAACTTCCCGCAGTTTCCCCACTGATTGTGCTTGCCAGAAGCCAGCTGCCCAGTTGCAAATGGTGATCATGTGATCACAGGATGCTATGAGTGTTAAATAAATTCACACAGGTTGCCAAGCACCCAAATTGTAATCACATGGATGCTGTGACCATCTTATGTTTGAAGGTCATAAACTTACTTTTTCAGCACCATCATAAGTTGAATGGTCATTAAACAGGACAATCATTAACCAAGGATTATCTGTAATTTAATGTGGATCTCCTCTGATATTGTGGGTTCTGTACCTCATTGACGGGTTTTTTAAGTTTTCTGAAATGCAATGGTTTGGCTGAATCCGCATACTATACTTATACTACACTATGGATTTCTGATGATAGCTTGAGTAAATTAAACTGAAACATGCATCTAAAAGGCCTGTGAATCAGGCCTTTTGGATGCATTTGACAGATCTACCAAAGCAGAGATGTGGTTTTTTGATAGGAAAGAAAAATCTGCATAATCTCATAGCAAGACGTTAGAGGAAACCACCAACTACATAATACCATTTGTTGGGAAATATGGTCAGGCAGAACAGCAGCAGCACCCAATCTGCTTTCTGGGGGCAGTCAAAGCTCTCTTAAAGTATTTGGTTCAGGAAATTATCCTATAAACTTCTATTCTCCAGATTGATTCGTTTTCCTTGCAACATCAAATTGCGAAATGCAGAGCAGCCTTCGTAACTCTTTGAAGAGCCTGATGACTGGTCTTCGCTGGATGCACTGGGACAACCGTCCCTATCATCCGCAGCAGACAAAAGCTTATTGAGTGTGATGGGAACGATAATGCTGAGCCGTGTAAGACTAGAAGCCAGGAAACAAAAGAGGGAAAGGAACGCTTTTGTCTGCTGCGGATGATGGGGACGCTTGTCTCAACGCATCCAGCGAAGACTAGTCAGGCTCTTCAAAGCATTCAGAAACAGCTTCAACCCGCCTCCCTCTTTGACCAAGGCCAGGTAAACAACGACGACGCCTCTGCCGGACAACCCGCCAAGACCGGAGACCGGCCGAGGTTTTGCAGGATCAGGAGATCGGCCGGGGCCGGCGCGATTGCCGGACACGCACGGCGACCGTTCAACCTCCCCTTTCCTGTTCGACTCAACGCCCTTCTCCAGCCGCCACCGCCATGCCAGCCGCACCCCGTCCGGACTCGCTGCCAAGAGAAGGCAACCTCCGATTCCGGCCAACGAGACCTGCCCAGCCTTTCCTGCTCTCCGCTCAAAAGTAACCGAAGCCGAACTTCACACCACAACGGGAAAACGGGAAGGGCGGGGGGGAAGAGAATCACACGGGAAACGGCAGCCTTCGCATCCTTTATTCTAGCTCCCTCTTGCAAACGAGTCGGCCCTTCAGCCAAACTATTCCCGGTTTCTCTCACCTCGATTCTAAAGGAAGAAATTCGGCGCCGATGGATCGCGGTAACAGACGAGCGGCCGTTCAAAGCAAGGAAACGAACAGCCCCGGCACTTCCGGAGAGCGCAACGGCGGGGGAAACTATTGTCGCCCGGGAGGAGGAGGTCGGGGAGCAAAATAGAATTAGACGGTGCAGTCAAGTGAAAACACATAGCCTGTTGCTGGTAAGACAGACATTAACTGAAGATTTTATTTTCTTCTAAAGTTTAGATGCGTGCTGGAACCCAAAAATCCAATAGCAAAGGAGCGGTTGGTCCAACACTTCCCTCCGTTTTTTATTATTGTTTTGGTACAGTCCGGTCCGCTCACCGCATTCCAGGAGACGGGGTGTGGCTAAAGTGGGAAGGAGAACTTGGGGGCGCATGCGCGAGTGCGCCTGATGACCTTGTAAGGGAATTGAAACTCTTTTCCTGTTCAGCCGTAGAGGGAAGGGCGCTGATGACGTCTGGAAGTTCGCGCGGGTCAAGCTGACGTGTTTCAAGTCGCATTCCCTAGGATGGGGAAGGGGGAAGGGAGCGCAGCTTTAATTGAACGGAGTGGGAAGCTCCTCTTGGGGGATTTCGAGCTTTCCCGCTTTTGAGAGATCTTCCTCCGATTCTAGGAGGTTCCCTCGGCTGTTTGCTGTTTTTGGGGGGATATGGGAAACTTGATCCAAGGGATGCCCCACAAAATGGCTATAAGTATTGTAAGCACAATATGAGGAGTCATTTTTTTAATAATAATAATAATAATAATAATAATAATAATAATAATAATAATAATAATAATAATAATAATAATAAACCTTTATTGTCAAAGTACAACATGTGTACATTGAGATTAGCTGAGCTTCCCCCCCCCCTCTCTTTCCCCAACACACAGTGACAACAAACCCTCCATCCCACCACACTATGTGAACCAACTATACCACACGCCTCCCAAGTCAATTCTGCATAAGATTATGTCCCATTTAAAAGCCTAACAGCCCACGGATAAAAGCTATTTTTCAGCCTGTTGGTAAAGTTAAGATATACCGTATTTTCCGGCGTATAGGACGACCCCCTACATTTCCTGTTAAATTATAGGGTTTGGGCTATACTCGCCATATAAGACTACCCCTCTTCCAACGCACACCAAATAAAAATTAAAAAACATCAGATTTGATTTTAATATGGTAATTTTAATTCAAATGCTTATGACATGCAGGTGCTTAGTAGGAAAACTGTCACATAAACATAAGGCTGTTTGTCATCAAACGTAAACATAAAACAGTGCAAGTGGATTAAACTAGAAGAAGAAGAAGAAGAAGAAGTTGGAGGGGACCTTGGAGGTCATCTAGTCCAACCCCCTGCTAAGGCAGGAAACCCTATACCATTTCAGACAAATGGCTGTCCAGTCTCTTCTTAAAAACTTCCAGTGTTGGAGCATTCACCACTTCTGGAGGCAGGTTGTTCCACTGGTTAATTGTTCTAACTGTCAGGAAGTTTCTCCTTAGTTCTAGGTTGCTTCTCTCCTTGACTAGTTTCCATCCATTGCTTCTTGTCCTGCTTTCAGGTACTTTGGAGAATAGCTTGGCTCCCTCTGCTTTGTGGCAGCCCCTGAGATATTGGGTCACTGCTATCATGTCACCCCTCACCCTTCTCTTCGTTAAACTACACATACCCAATTCCAGCAACCGTTCCCTATTTTCCTAATTCACTTTTTCACTTTTCCTAATTCACTCTAAAGCTTTCCCTGCGCAGAGCCTTACGTAAAACCAGCTGCCTGCAATTAGTGCAGGTTCGCATCCTACCAGGCTCAAGGTTGACTCAGCTTTCCATACTTCCAAGGTAGGTAAAATGAGGACCAGATTGTTGGGGGCAATAAGCTGACTTTGTAATAATGCTGCTTGGGGGGGGGGTGAAAGCCCTAATAAACAGGCATATACACAGAATGAAGACTATTGCTAAGCACATTGATTTGTGCTTTAAATTGTAAGCCACCCTGAGTCTTCGGAGAAGGGCAGGATATAAATGGGATTTTTTTTAAAAAAAGACCAAATGGGAGATCCGCTCCAGGTTTTCCAGCCATCCCGCCCAGTTCCTGAGTCAAATGTGTCCTTATAGCTAAGCCGCTGCTCTGGCTGCTGCCTTCCCCACCTGCCTTTCAAGTTGGGATATACTACAGCTGCTCTTCAACTTTAGAAAGACGCCCAGACCCCAGCCTGTAAAAAATCACAGACTGCAGCTTCTTCTCCAATTGGTCCTGCTTTCCCTGCGCAGACTAAATGGTAGATCCGCTCCAGGTTTTCCAGCCAGCCCTGTCCCTAAATTTTCAGCACCCGGTATAAGACGACCCCTGACTTTTGAGAAGATTTTCATGGGTTAAAAAGTAGTCTTATACACCAGAAACTACGGTAAGACGTCCAGATGTATAGCAGAAGCACGCTCATCAATCTGTTATGTTTTCGGCATCACGCGTTCTTTTTTTACCAGAGATATTTATGGTCAGCTCAACGTGATGAATGCACCTAATCCTCTTTTTTCCTCTTCCCTTTCCCCACAACAACAACAACCCTGTGAGGTTGGCAGGGCAGAGAGATTGGTCCAAAGTCACTCTTGCAGCTTACATGTCTAAGAGGCCTCTAGGTTGCTACCATAGGCCAATCACATAACCACTCCACCACACTGGCTGTCTTCTGTGTTTTTGGACATAGCTGTTGACACTTTAATGGCTTTTCTCCCCCAGAAATTCAATTGGTATTTTATTAGTACTTGGAGATTACTTATCTGACAGCCTGTCATACATCAGTTTCCAGTGGAGTCAGTTCTTCAATATATTTTCTTTCCAAATGTTTCTGTCATTTTATAGTCCTTTTTACCTTTTAAGAAAATTTTACTGATTTTCTAGTTTTTCACTTAAATATTTGAAAAGCAACGTGGTGGCTGGGTTGGTCAATAACTCAATAACATACAAATATCTTTAGTACAGATCTCAAAACTATTACATTAAATGTTTCCTCTCTTTTCCCCTTAGTATTTACTGTCTCATATTTAAATTAATACAATTCTTATTATATCAATTAAATAAAAAATAACTTTCTTACATTTATCAATAATTTTTAGTTTATACATATCTAGTTGTTTTAACATTCAATCTTTTTAGACAATGTTCTGGTTTTTCCCATTTTTTAAATTTTCCATTAATATTTAAATTTAATGTTTGATGTTTATAATTTCCAAATTTTAAATAACCCCAATTCCCTTTATCACAATTCATCACAAGATGTAATGTTCAGGATACACATCTATTTGAATTCTCACCATCTACATCAACTAATTAATAATACAATATAATATTCTTATTTTCTGGTAATTTCCAAATATCTTAAATTTAGTAACCCAAATTTCTCTTATTTCAACATTTAATACTTCCTCTCTTTTTTCTCTTTATATCTACTATCTCATATTTAAGCTAATAATTTTTATTATTACCGCTAAGTAAAAACATGTTTGTTACATTCATCAATAGGTTTTTAGCTTATATATATCTTAATTACCTTTACATTTCACCTTTATAAGCAAATCAATGTTCAAATTTAACTGTTAATATTTATACTTCTAAGTTTTAAATAACCAAAGTTTTCTTTATCTCAACTCATAATAATATCTAATATTCCAAGTACGCATCTTATCTATTTGAGTATATTCTATTTTAATTCTCATGAGTGAGTCAAAACCCCAATTTTCTTCAGTCTTATTCTAGCTTTCTTTCTTTGCCAAATCGTCTTCCATGTCCATGCTTTGAGTCATCAGACAAATCTCCCTGTATTGTTATATATATTGTTTGACGTAGAAAAAACCATTGGGTTGCCATATTTTTGAGAGGATTAACAAATCATCACTCTATTTTTCCATCTCGATGTAGTTGTCCTGAACTGTTTATTTCTCTTCAGCCTGTTCTTCCTGATCCTTAGGTTCCTTCTGATTTTTGTAGTCTTTTCCTTTTTCCATATTATCAGTCACTTTTCTGGATTTTCCATTGACTGTGTTTGTTGATCAACTGAATCTTCTGTCATGATTTTTAATTGTTCTACTTTTTCTGTTATATTCTGTATAGCTAAATTTTTAGTTGTAACCAAAGCTTGAGTTCGTGTATCTGGGCTGACTTCTTGTTCTTTTCTGCAACCTCTTGTTTCCTCAGTGGCTGTAAGAATAGTTTGATGAATTGCTTTCAGCATAAAGAGAATCTGCTCCTGATCTTCATCCATATTTACTTAGTAGTGTATTAGGCTAAAAGCTATACAGTGCAAAAACAAAATTGTCACTGAATATGTAACACAGCCGAGCTTCTCACAGCTGATATCTCAAGGTTACATAAATCTTACCTATTGTCTGGGCTACTGGCCAAGTCTCTTTTAAGCAAAAACAAGTTGAAGTATAAGGTTTAGCAACAAGATGTTGCCCCTACCATTTAAAGTTTTCTTTTAAGTCCAAAGTTTTTTTTATAATCTTTTCAGTTTTGCTTCTTTTTTATAAGTAAAAACCCAAATCTTCAGTAAGAATAGAAAATCTTTTAGTCCACAAACTTTGAAAAATAAAATTTGGGTCAAGTTATTCTTTCAATGTTTTAAACTCCCCTGGATAGTCAGTCGCCACTATTTCTAGAGGGAAGGATAAAATCTCCCTTCCCTCTCCACAGGGGGGAGAGTACTTTTTAATCAGCTTATGCAGGTAAAAAAGATAATTAGCATTTAAGAGAGGTAGATCTCACCTAGTCTCATCTGTGCTACTTTATAAATTGCCTGGTGGTAAATATGACTTCGGCTGTCTGCAGCCTAGTGACGAGCCCTATTGCTATGGCCAGTCTTTCATCTGCCGGTTTGGAGGGCTGCCCCTGATCCAGCGGAAGGGCTACCTCCCTCCTGCGATCAAATAATTTAACAACCGATTATCTGCCTCACCTTCCCTCCACCTTGGCCAGGGTAGGCTCCTCAAGGATCGGCAGGAGATCCCCGTGGGGGTGGGGGCAGGATGTCCTGGTTGAAGAATTGCTGGAGGTCCCAGCTTGGGGGGGAAAGAAGGGCATGGCTGGGGGAGCTGCAGGAGTCTCGGACTGGGGTGGGTGCAGGAGGGTCAGAGAGGTCAGCAGGTGCCAGCTGGGGGGGCCAGGAGGGCTGGGACGCCTCCACAGAGGAAAGCCATCCCCCCCACCAGCCGAGCCTCAAATCCACACCACGGTTACGTAGGTTTGCGTAGAAGGGACGCTGGGCTGGGGGGGCAGCCAGCAGGGGCAATCAGAGCCACCGCTGTCTCCCTTCCACAGCACAGCATCTGCCGGGACAGTGGCAGCCAGTGCATGAGATCCGCCACCCCGTTGGGCTTCTGAGGTGGGGCTGGCTGTGGCCAGCTGGCAGTCAAGGTGGCTCCAGACCCCGCTGCCCCTCTGTCTCCTCTTGTTTTTCTGAGTGTCCAGCAAGTCTCGGAGCAGCAGAAGCAGCAGTAACCTCTGCCCCCATCAGAGCCACCTGTCCCGGGGCCATCTCCACCCTCACCGATGGGTTTCTGTCGCTCCTCTCTTGGACTTTTGGGGAGGGTTTGTTTTCTCTCACCTGGAAGGAAGTTGAATGAAAACCAGACGTGTTCTGGAAAACACAGATTTATCATAACCGGTTCGCCGACCTCAACAAAAAATTAGGTATTGGTTCTGAACTGGTGTGAACCAATTGAATCCCACCACTGGTTCATGTATTTTCTATATTAGCAATGTGCCTTCACCAGTCAGATAATGCCCTACTGTTTCGTCTGTCTTTCTTTGCCTATCATGATAGTTTTTTCTGGAAATCACTGGTGACTGTAATCTGAAGATATTCTTTAGAGGCGGACATGACTGGGCAAGGGGAAAACTTTACTTTTATAACCTTTAAGTGTATTTCACCTCAGTTTCTTTTTCTAGCTTAAATACTGTCTTCCTTTCCCCTGAGGATCTGCTTCCCATTTCACATGATAAAGGGTGGGGCTGGGGGAACCTTTTCCTAAACGTTTCCACCATGCCTCAATCAAGTTCCTCCACATTCATTTGAGGAATCCTGTCTTCCCAGTTAGATCTCCCATTAGGTCTGGCAGGAGAGGCATGGTCTAGTACTGTCTATAAGGGAATGCCATCTGTCAGGGACTAGGAAGAGAGCCTAGTCTTTTATAAGGCTTTAAATATGTGATTTTATTCAATTATTCAGTGTTGATGAAACAAAGCCCTCCTCTTCCATACCACTTATTTTTTAAGAGTATTCATGTAGTCTGCTCTCAAAATTCCAGTGCACCAAACTAGCCCATCAACTCATTAGTAACTGTAAGATTTAAAGACGCAAGAGCTGGTAGTTACACTGAAAAATATCATCCCATTTTCATGGGCTATTCAAATGCCCATATTTGATTGATGGAAATCATAGTGTGACAGTGCAATGAATATCTCAATTGTTCTTTTTGACTATGAAATCATTACTTAATTTACTATAATCATTTTTCTGAAATGTATAATGATTAAAATAATTTTACTGTGTAGCTAAACTACATGTTGGCAAGTGTACTGACATCATGATTCCATTGGATAAGTCTGTCATCCAAACACTATGATTTTAAAAGACAGGCAACAGGAAGCAGTTGACAATCAATGTAAGTGATTTTGGGAGTAAAAGACCATTTTAAAAACTATATTTGAAGTTATTTTTATTTATTTTTTACTTCGAAAGAAAAATAGGGAATTTTTAAAAATTAATTAAAAAATCAGATCAGTTCCCTACTATTTTACATATATCAGCCTATAAGGCAAGTCATCATGTATTTGCATGGAATTATTTTCAAGTTAAATGTAGATAAAGGTAAAGGTAAAGGTTCCCCCGCACATGCGTGCTAGTCGTTTCCGACTCTAGGGGCCGGTGCTCATCTCTGTTTCAAAGCCGAAGAGCCAGCGCTTGTCCGAGGACGTCTCCGTGGTCATGTGGCTGGCATGACTAGATGCCAAAGGCGCACGGAACGCTGTTACCTTCCCACCGCGGTGGTCCCTATTTTTCTACTTGCATTTTTACGTGCTTTCGAACTGCTAGGTTGGCAGAAGCTGGGACGAGTAACGCGCTCACTCTGCTACGCGGCACTCGGGATTCGACCCGCCAAACTGCCGACCTTCTGATCAACAAGCTCAGCGTCCTAACCCACTGAGCCACCGCGTCCCTTAAATGTAGTTAGGATTCTACATTTATATACATTTTATCCAGTATATAAAGAATATAACTGGAACATATAACATATATAAAACTTACATAAAATTCTTGTAGTTAATGGTAGCATTGTCAAGTACCAATAATATTCCCCAAATACAATTCTTAAACAGGGAGAAGGTTGATTGAAAACCACAAATGTAAATATTTAACTAATCATGCATCATATGAAACGGTAATTCCATTAGGGATCTAGAAACCTGGGAATGAATTTCATGTGGTGAACTATACTAGTTTACAGGGAACTATGACCCTTTAAAAAGAAAATAGGTTCACAAAATATTCAAATAAAGCAATTGAAGGAATCTTTATAAATCTCATCTGTGATTATAATCATGCATGTAATATGCTAAGAGTGGGCCCCCAAATAAAATGGAAATATTTTGCTAATGAACATGAACAGTCTCCTTCCTAAATCAAAATGTCTCTACTAGGTGCCCCTAAGTTTGTTTTCCAAAAAAATATGTATTCAATAGTTTGAAATGTTACATTTTAGAAACATTCCCACTGCAAGTTAGTACAAATTTTTAAGGCCTTCCAAAATATTTCATACTGAGATTATTAGTATCTATTCTTCCATTACAGAGGAAGAACCAAGTACCGTATGTTATTTAGTTATTTAATCAAATTTCAAGAATGCTTGACTCCAGTTTTACATATTCATTTGTGTTTTACAATAGACATTAAAGCATTTGTCAAAGAAACTTCATTAAATTGAAGTCAGCTATATAAATAGAAACACAAAGAGATGGAAAGTATACTATATGGAAATAAAGATGACATGAGAGGTTAATACTCTTGTTTATATCATGCCAGCTGCTTTTTTTATTAAAAGGTTTTTTTTAATGTAAAAGGTTAGCTAAATCAGGTTTCCCAAGGTTTCATCAGTGTTTATTTTGCTAAAAACCAAATAAAAGAGACTCAGCTACAGGTAGTCCTAAGGTTACGATGACATTTGGAATTGGAATTTCCATTGTCAGTAAATGATGTCATAAAAGTGTAATATCATGTGATTGCATCACTTAGTGATAGCAATCTCAGCAGTCTTTTTTTAATTATGCATTTTATTAGATTATAGAATAAAATACAAAGCAAATAGTAGGACACAATGAGGATGGAAAAGGGGAAAGTAAGGTGAAGGAGAGAAAGGGAAAAAAAAGACATTGACTTCCGACTCTTGCTGTTGCAGTAGAATAAAATATTATAATCGAGGCTCAACTTTTTACTTTTCCATAATAGTATAAAGTAGCCATTTCTATAACAACAAATCAATCTAATCAGTAAAATCCAAAATCAAAGTTTCATTTTTTTCCACCTCAACCACAAAGTCCAGAAGTGGTCTTCATGTAGAAACAAAAGCACTTAAATTCTTTTGTTTAATCAAACAGCCAATTTAGCCATGTCTGCCAACTCCATCAACTTCTGTAGCCATTCGTCCATAGTGGGAATCAAAATGTCCTTCCATTTTTTTGCATACAATAGTCCTGCTGCCGTCAACATATATAAGAGCAGAGTTCCAATTGTTTTTTTCCAAGTCTTTTTCCATTAAGCCCGGAAGAAAAGTTACTGGTTTCATTTTTATCTTTACTTGTAAGAATTTTCTATCTTAAAATATGAATCTTTCTCCATGTCCACCATAAGCCTCAGCAGGCCTGGTTGCTATCATAATCCCAGGATCGTGTGGGTCGTTAAGTGAGAATCTCATGTGACTGCAATGTGGGAAAAAGTGAAATCCCAGACAACCAGACCAGTAGGTCATGCATGTGTTCATGTGGTCAGGTGCTGTGGGGAGGTGCTCTGGAATTTGGGTGCTGCATCTGGGAGCTACTGAATGTGGTTGGGTGTTTGGGGCAGTGAGTGCTGTGTAATGGAACATGGGTGGGTGCGGTGTGGAAAGAATCTTGTCCTTTCCATCTTTTCTATCCAAGCAGGAAAGGCAAGCAATAATCTCCCAGTGGCTCTTTTTTGAGGGATCTTTATTTCTTCATTGGTCCCTGTGCTTTCCTTTGCTTTTTCATCCCTTTCCCATATTAATATTAAAGCAAACTCTTTCTCCTTTCCCCTTAATGTAGCATGGTTGATCTTATGCTACAGTAATCAAAGCAACAGCAGAACAAAGTGTTCTTTGGTTCCTAAATTCCTCTGTAGATCCATGGAAACTTTGTACAAGGAAGAACTGATAGTTCAGCTTCACAGAAATAAAGTAGGAATGTTCCTATTTTACAGTTTAAAGGTGCCTAAAAATAAAAAAAGAAGTGAAGCTTTGCAGTTATGTGAACAGGAGATGGGAAAGCAAGAAACGTTTGCTTTACCATGTGAGCAGAAACTGAAAGAACGCCTTGGAGATGTAAGGGTTGAATGAAATATGATCTTCTAGGCTTCGGGTAGTTCATTGATTTAATGAGGCAGTGTTAGATCAGCTGCAAAATCATTTTTAAAATGGGGGGGAGGGAGCCAGCCGGACAAATTTGCTGGACCAGCCACTGGAAGAGTTATCACTGCAGCATAGTGCCCTGACATATTTAATCAGATAGTTAAACTCAATAATGATGATAATGATTATCACAATTATGATCTACTTCAATGTATCTGTCTTTCAGAGTATGTGTTCCAGATCTAGTGTTAGGAGGTATTGTCAAGCTGTTTTGGACTTGACAGTTTAGAAAATAATTTCAAATAAATCCTTCTGAGATGAATTTTTTTAAAAAAGCAGGAAATAGCTGAATTTTGCCTAATTATAAATAAAGCATCCAACCTTTGATTTAAGGCTTCTAATTTGTTTTTATTCCTAATGAAATTGTTTTACTTGATACTATGTTCTTAATTTGGAACCTTATCTTAACAGACACTGTGAACCTCAGCTTTCACACTGAAAAAAAATATTAAAATCCTAGTAGGGATTTTAGCTCTGTTCTGTAAGCCATTGTCATTATCATTTTGGCACTACTTCATAGTACCAAGCAACAATCTTTTTATTCTCCTTCTTGTGCTGACCAACATGTCCTCCAACCAACTAATAGTATAATGCCAAAACCAGAAGGCAGACAGCTTTTCATTGCTCTTCTCTGTGCCGGCTTACCTATATACAGTAAGGGATGGAGAAAGAAAAACGACGACACAAGATCAATGTTAGAGGAGTGCCAAAACTGTTCATCTATTTGGCTGGGAGGAATTGGGGAAATCAAAGCACTATGACATCTTGAGAGGGAAGGGGAGAATCTTAAAAAAGAAGCAGCATGAGGAGGGAATCCACACTGTCAACTTGAGGAAGTACTGCAAAAACAATGATCACAGCACATGTGATGCACACGTCAAATCGATTAACATCAATTAATTGGTTCTGCTCTCTTGAGACAACTAGGAAACCCGCAACTTTGTGAAAACAGTTTCCCAACATTGTATGTGAAAGGAGATGTAGATATTTGTCACCAACGGATTTAGCTAAAATCCAATTCTATTCTAGATGGATGTATTAATGCTATCACATTTCTAAATTAGATTTGTTTTAAAAAAGTAGCACAACCACATTTACGTTGATTCTAAGCTATCAGAAATGATTTAGTTATGATTGGGAGACAGAAATGTTGTAGCTTAAAGCTGCTGTCATCATATATTTGCAGAAAGATTGTGAGTGTTCTAGCTCCCTCTTTGCTATTGCTATTTTTAACAGCCTTCGCAGCCATAAAAGGTTGTGACTGTTGCTTTCACATTCCAATGACTGCTGGCATTATTTTTGTTCTGGACTTGGGAGTCCATCCTCAACACAAGTCCTGTCTTCTACTTTGCTGGACTGATCTTTAAGTTGGATTTCTCTCTTCCTCTTATTCATCCACATACAAGATTGAAATACTGTAATCTGGCTTCTGGTAAGTTTACAGTGTTCATAAATATTGCTCAAATGTATTTGCTATGTATGTTAAACTGTGGACAAAATGCCACTTTTTCTTTCATTTCTAATTCTTGCACAGATGATGGTTACATTTGCCCAATTATTATGAGTTCAGCAGTAGGCCGTGAAATTTCTGGTAACTGTGGTAACAGGCCAAAGGAGTCTTAAACTTAAATAATAGAAAATCTTAGTATTTTACCAATTTAGCTATCTTACAAATATTTTTCATATTAGATATAATGGCTGTAATAAAAAGATTAGCTGAGCAACAAGTATCCTCTACACTTTTGAATTTGTGTTATGAAAAATTTCAATTCTTTTTCAGATTACTAAAGTGCTAATATACACAGAGATTTCAGTATACTTTTAAAATAGATATTATTGTCATCCATTCAAATATAAGAAGTTTTATAATATCTTATTAGCACTGATATTTTCTATCATGTTTTGGTGAATATAACTATGTCAACCAGTAGTTGCTTCTTTATTGGGGAAAAAATCACACTCTTAAAAAAAAAATACCAAACTAAAAATAACAAAATAGATAATAAACTCATCTAATATGTAAAAGGCTGGTGAAAGTGATATCTCAACATTTTTTCCTAAAATATTAAAGAGAGAAGGCTAAAGAAACTTTCAAGAGTTTCACAAACCATGATTAATATAAGAAAAGGGCCCATATTGCCACACCAGAAAGGACAGCAGAGCATCTTCAAAAGGCCTTCTTCCAACTGGATAGGTGTATAATCAGAGAAGCAGCTCCTTGGATAGTTTCCATTGTTTGAAGAATTGGATTATCAGTATTTGTTGTTGGATTGTTTTTTTGCCATACATGGAAAATTAACTCAGTGTCCATTAAACTGTACTAAGATGTTTTGAAATCCTTTCTCACAAACCTGTTATATATGGTAAACCTAATGGCAATGCGTAGAGTGAATAGTATTTTTAAACAATGGTCCATAAGCAGGAAAGACTGAAATGAAGGTCAAGAGGCTTAAAAATATGTGAGATGGCATTTTATGTTGGAGTCAATACATGGCTCTTGAACAAAATCATAATTCTATAAATCTTCAGCTCCAGAGGCCAATGAATAAGAAGAGACTGTTAGCTTCCATTCATCTGGATTAATACTCATAAAAGAAAACCAACAGTTACAAAAATAATAAATAAATCACAGTTGGAATGGCAAATATTTTAAATGTAAACTTTCCCATCCTGCTTCGTTTTGCAATAGCTAATCACTGAAACACTTATCTTTTATGGGAGCTGCTTTTTTATGTTAAGCTTTGATTTAATAGGATTTTACATTAGATTAAATGGATATTTTGTTTTATTTTTAACCAATATCCATTACCAGTTTTTTCCCCACAGAAACCCATTCAGATTTCAGAATTTGCATGTTTGAAAAATAATGGCTGTTCATAAATATTAAATGAAAAGTATTTTTCATGTAACTGGAATTCTTAAGGCCTTATTTGTGCACATTATAAGATTTATTTACATCCCTGTGAATATTTTGTCCTAAACTCTGATATTGTATAATATTGTTAGTGTTTTTTATGTTGTATCTTGGTGGCAGAACTTTTTGGATAAATTCATGGAGAAATATTCATTTGATGGTTTTGCTAAAACATAAAACATATTGTATGAATTGAGAATAACGACTAACTAGTTATCTTTTTTCTTTTGACAGTTTATCCAAAGTGTGAAGTGAGTTAGGAGAAATCCAAAATGTCTTTACCATTCTATCAGAGGCATCATCAGCATTTCGACCAAGCTTATCGTCACAAAGAGCTAGAATCCACTCTAAGTCAATATCAGAAAGAAGAAAAGCGCAAGTCTGCGATATATACACATGGCTCTACTGCCTACAGTCGCAGAGGTGCCTCAGCTTACCGTCAGGAGTCAGCTTTTTCTGATCAAAAATCCACAGAAGCCAGCCAAGAATTATCAGAAGCTCATGCCCATAAATCTGCAGCTTACAGTAAACGATCTGCAGCTTACAGTCTAGGATCTGAGTTGATCAATAAGACAGCTGAAGCGTATCATTGTGGATCTGAATTGATCAATAAGAAAGCTGAAGCATATCGACTTGGATATAATACATACAGCCACGGGTAGAGTAAAATCCAATTTTATGTAGTATGGTAGCTTTCCATTCATTTTCACTTCCCCAGGATCAAATTTTGTGATCATAAATATTTTTGGGGACAATAAGCTTTCTCAGATTACCATTTTACAAAATGTTTTTTTTCTGTTTTTGTATACTTTAAATGTTAATTTGGTTTGTAAAACCATTTATGTTTGGTGTACATTACTATGGATAGTATATCATCTGACTCAAAAAGCAATCTGTTGACAGCACTTTAACCAGTTATGTAGTGTGTGAGTTTGAATGAGAAAGTGGAAAATCATTACTCTTCTTAGCCATTTTTCCCTCATTCAGAGCACTCAGCACAGCTGCTTTTCTGGCTATGGAAAGAAAGGTTATAAATCTTCCTCTGGGTGGAAAAGTAATTTAGTCAAATATTTGATTATAAATAAAATAGTCGGAGGGGAAATTTTCTGCTTAGTGGTTCTCCTGTATTCTAGCTCAGACTCATAATCTTACTGCTGCTTTTCTGAAGGAGAAAAATATTAGAGGAATGTTGCATATACTTTTTGTATTATGCTTAGTTTGGCTTTGAATTCATAAGATTTAACACTGATTTATTCTATAATGTTACAGACAGAAAAATTAAAGACAATTCCTCTATTGGTGTTGTCAAAGAAACACAAATAAAAAGAAGAAATTGAACTAACTAATGTTTGATGTCATGGTTCCGACAGATGAAACCCTTCAAAGAACTTCAAGGCAATGTTTTCCTTAAAGAATCTTTATTCGAGAAGCTTTGACATTTGAATTATATCAATGACTGTCAATGACTACAGTCGTTTTATCTAAAGATGAGGAAAGACAAATTGTTTTTTTACTGTTACTTGAGATCATACTTCATTCAGATAATTTAGTGCTAGCAGTTGAAATCCAATACAATAAAGAAATACAATGCAAGTGTTCAATCTCTCAGCAGATTTAAAAGAAAAGGATTTTTTCCTGAAGTGATTAACTTGTTTGTTATAGATGGATTTAGGCTTAGTTGAGCCCAGTATTGACCTGTATAATTGGATAATTGATACCATTAAACATATCATCACATTTATTATTTAAGTAGCTGGGTTATTTCAGCTTGAAAATAGTTTTAATGGTAGATGCACAAAAATTAACTGGATTATTTAATAGCAAGAATTTGTGGCTAGTTTAGTTTATACAATTATGTGGCAAGAAAGATAGGAAGATACCGGTAAATTCCTTACTTGCAGTCCAAATATTATTATTCATTCCTCATGTCTTTTATTTCTAAACTTTTTTGCCCTGTTGTAGAAATATTTCTTTTCTTCTGTAATATAAAAATTCATTTAAAAAGTGTTAGGTTTTGGTTGTTACAGTAATTTCTTGATCATATGGCCAAATACTACAATATTTCTGTGTTTTGGCCAGAGGGGAAACCCCCAGTTCAGCAGACTGAATATAACTTGAAGAAGTTCCTTTTGGCATGTCATGAACTAGTCATCAGCTGAGATGTAGAGAAAGAGGAGTGAGGGGAATTTAGACATTTGACTCCTAATTAGTTTGTCCTGCAGGCTTAGAAGCAGTTTACATTTTTCAGCTGCCTCATGGTAAATGTTTTAAATTGCTTGACTTGATAGTTTTTATAATGTGGTGAGTAGTCAATGAGTAAAGCAATGGGTTCTGACTTTTAGAGGCCTGTGGCCCCATTTGAAGGCTTATCTTGTAGGAGTAATTCATCTGTTAGTATTACAAGTCTGCTGCCATTTGCTTTCTGCTTTGTCCCAAAGTAACTGTCATGGAAAAGTGCCTGGTCCCAAAAGAAGATTTCTAAGAAGTTCAGTGCAAGACAGAGGTTGGCATTGTTGTTTCCCTTCCAAAACATTATTTTCTACAGTAACAGAATCTGCCAAATATATATTTAATAGAAAGAGAGCTCAGCATAAATAAGAAAATCACCTTCAGGATACACTAAGTAAAGAGGACTGTACTTAGACTTCAAAAGCCTTATTTGCCTTGTTAAAGTGCAATCAAACAATAACACATTAATACTTAACAAAATATTCAATGATAATATGTTCTATGTGCCTTTCCAGATCTCTGAACTTAACTTTTAGGAGTAACAGGAACAGTGGTGGGATTCAGATATGTGAACAACTGGTTCTCTGTGTGGATGCCGCTTCCAGAAGTCCATTCTGGGCCTGGGCAGCAAAAAATTAGCTACCGGTTCTGCCGAAGTGGTGTGAACCAGCTGAATCCCACCACTGAACAGGAAGCTCTCCATCCCACTTCTTTTTTTTTTTAAATGTTCATTTAAATATTTGGCTTGCCCAGCTATACTATACTATTCCTTTCCTTAGAATGTTTACAGTCCCATAGATTTCCCAATCCTAGAAAGATGCTGGTTAGTTGGAGGACAATTCTTTGCTTACTATTAAAATCAATGGGACTTCAGTCATGAATAACTTGTTTATTGATTTCCATGGAGCTGACTTTCTATTTCTTAGTAAGATTAACTGCAAGTTAGGAATCTAAATTAAAATATAACACACTAGATAAATGTAAAAATTCAAAAGAAAAAAAATCACAGCAGATCCATGATTTTTTATTTTTAATTATCTTATAAAGTAATGAAAAACATAAACATTTGTTATATTGTGATAAATTGAATAGTGCTTAAGGACCTACAAATTTGTGTTTTATTTTACTGACAAAGACTGACAGGACTGTTTATTAGAAAATTTCTGAAAATATTAATAATATTTATATCTGGATTATTAGGAATGAAAAAATAATTAAGTTTCTCAATTTTCAGAAACAGATTTCAAACTCTTACTCATCAGCTAAGGATATGCAACTAAGGTTCTGCAAAATAATATTTCCCCAGGGAAGTATCTTTCATTGCTCTCTGTATTTTTCCAGGCCAAACCTAGTTCTTTCAAGTAGATTCCTAATTTTCAGGGATTGACAGGAGTGGTAAAATTTTATCTTTGTATGGAAAAACAGATTTTTTTAAAACCAGGTTTAAAATATTTATATTGTCATGCTTCTCCTCTACAGAAAATGTTGGTTACACTGTATAATGATAAAGATGCAATAGTTACATTTAACTAGGCATCCTTGAAAAAAATAGGACTTCTTGGAAAATATATTTCAGTAATTTTCTCAGTTTGCCTGTGGAAACTGTCCTTTATAATTAGAATTATAAAAAGTATTACAGATTGTAATTACCCAACAGAAGCTTGTGTTGAGATAGATTGGAAACTGAAGTATAAATATGAACAATGACATGGTTTTCACTACAAGCAAATGCAAGCTTGCATCAGTAAAATGCTTTAAATTTTTGTCTTCAGAAAACATAGTGAAAATTAAAGAATATTATAAAGAACTTGGTTATATCAAATTTTTCAGTATACTGTGCATTTATGATTTATCTTTGTAGTGCAAAATAATTAATTCATTGAAAACATGGCTTTGCATTTTTAAGACACTATATTTGTTTTGAGTATTCCCACATCAGTATTGAAATTTAAACTGTAAATTATGTGTAGAATGCTGGGACTGAAGGCCTAGAAAGGGACTGAAGGCCTAGAAAGGGAAATGCTGCAATATACGCATTTTAATATAAAGTGTTGGAATAATGACTAAGTACTTTAATATGAATATAGTATAAATATTGTTTATTACAATGTGTACCAAATATCTGTCAAACCATTAATAAACTTTAAAAAAGTGAAGCAGGAGATCTATGCTTGGCCATCGTTTCTACCCTCTAAATTTTACTCTCTGCCCAAACTATGCCTTGTGGTACAGAAATGGCAGCCAGAATCCACTCATGCAAGTTACTCATGTTTTATATATATTTATATTTATTTTTCTTGTAAGTTTATTTTAAGTGTCTCTTAAGAAATAATTCAAGACACAACAATGCTCAGAGCTGGCTTTATGCTAAATTCAATAAAACACTGGCCTAGAACAGGGGTAGGGAACCTTGGCTCTTTTATGACTCGTGGACTTCAACTCCCAGAATTCCTGAGCCAACATGGCTCAGCTTGGAAACCTCTCCCTTTTCCCTCAGTGTGGCTGGCTAAGGGATTCTGGGAGTTGAAGTCCAGGAGTCATAAAAGAGCCAAGGTTGCCTACCCCTGGCCTAGAGTATCAAAAGTAGGAGGTACAATGCTGCCCCTCCATCTGAATCTTTATAAAAATAGAAATCTTTTAATTGGTAGGAGATGTCCTGAGGCCCATATACCCTGAAGCTGACACTGTTTACAATATCACTGTTTTTATTCCGAAACCCATCAAGAACAGTATAATCTCTGATAGTCTTCACTTCTGCTGATCAGAAAATGCTGAGAATAGGTTGCAAGGAATATCATTTAACAATTACCTTCATCCAAGTCTTCACACAAGTCCTGCACTGGAAGCAACACCTCCCTGCCCAACTCCATGCAAAACAGAAATAGAATAAACTGCTTGCAGACTTTTTCTGATTTACAATATGCCTTCCAAATCAGGCATTTATGTAGTTTGCTTCTCATTTATTAGCATCAACTTGAGGCAAGAATTCACATTTTATTACTACAAGAAATGTTTAAGCAGCAGCAGTAAAATTATGTGTGAGAGAAAGGCACAAGAAATAGGTGGCACATACGAATGTGGGTAAAAAATGAATAATATTGAATTTAGCAAGTAGAAAGGACAGTAATTAAGGCTGGAAATTCCGGAATTAACACAGTAGGTTGCATAAAATCTGAGCTACGAAAATCTAGACTTGTTAATAGCGGCAAAAAATACTGTAATCTGGTTATCTGGAATTTTAAAGCTCAGATGTTATACTATAAAAAACATAAGAACATAGAATTCCATGAGATATTTCTGAGCTCAGGATTATTTTAATGTTGTATAGCTACCTGGAAAAAGCAACCTGGGCATAGGAATGAAAAATATATTGCTGAGTTAAAGACTATTAATGCCTTCTGACATCCTACTTCCATCGTGTTCAACTTGCATTACAGTAGATAACATTAAGGCAGATGTCTTTAAAAGTCTAATAATATGACTTTTCTTTCAGAAGTCTGATAGAAGATCATACTCTAAAGCTGAGTCCTAAAGCAAAGAGAGCTAAGCAAAGTGTATTGTCAGAAGAAAAAGAAAACACAATTGTTGAGTATGTTGTTCCTGTGTTCACTGGAAGGTATGTTTCTTTAGTGCTGTTTTGTGAATGGGACAAAAAAAATGACTGAGATAAAGAGTGAAGAAAATGTTTACAGCTTTACGATGGCTTCATTGCTAAATATAACCATAACATTAAATTCCTAATGATCTTGATATTGCACATATAAGTGCACAGATGGTGAGGTTGATTAAAAATATAATCTCCCTGACATAAGCCATCAATACTGTAGTCCTATGTATGTTTCCTCTGAAGTAATTCTTGAGTCTTTATCCTTAAGAATCTGCTTATTCATATGTGGTATTTCAATTATGAATGAATAATTGAAAAGTAAGGGAATCAATCAATAACAGAGAGAAAACAGAAAGATAACGGCATTACAGACTAAATGCTATCTTTTAACTAACTCACTGTCCTGCATTTTCTGTGATATTTTTAATGGAAAAATTGAATCCTCTGTCAATATAAACAAATTAGAAGATATATTTGAGTTGTATTGAGTTTGAACTTGAATTTAAGAGAACCAAATTTACAGAGGAGGCTATATTTTTGACAGAAATTGCTACTGAAATTTTGAATTCTTTAATAAGCAATATGATCAAATTTGCATTGTTTTGTAATGACATTTTTAGGGGAAAAAGTTCTTAAAATTATGCAAATAGCTAAGAATTCTAATTTAGGTCAGAAAAGATCTGTCTTCTGTATATTCAATTTAGAATTATGTTAAATCAGTATATTCATTATAATACAAGAAAAGCTGTCTTTTGCTTTTTCATACATGCCACACATTTTTTATTATTATTATTATTATTATTATTATTATTATTATTATTATTATTATTATTATTATTATTATTATTATTATTATTATTATTATTATTATTATTAAAATTTATATGCCGCCCTTCTCCCTAAGGACTCAGTACATATTGTTAAAAATAGAGAAATAGCAATAGCATTTAGACTTATATACCGCTTCACAGTGCTTTACAGCCCTCTCTAAGTGGTTTACAGAGCCAGCATATTGCCCCCAACAATCTGGGTCCTCATTTTACCGACCTCGGGAGGATGGAAGGCTGAGTCAACCTTGAGCCGGTGAGAGCTGTTGAGAGTTACTAAATGGCATCATCTGAAAGTATAACTATTATTATGCTAATATTCCAAAGATATTGTTCAGTTATCTAATTTTATATGTAAACCTGCCATTCTGCTCTCTCTGGCTCAAGATTAAAACCTTTCAGGATTGCATTCAGGATCAGCCTAAACATTTGGCACTTAATCTCAACGGTATCTCTTCTAATTGCTCAGTGTTTGAATGAATGTTTAGAATGACATGGATAGCCATTTCATAACTTTGATATTCAGAGTGAATATATGTGTCAACTATATAGTGATAAATTATGTATGTGGATTTTACTGCAATACAGACACATTTCAATGAACTGGCTTTGTGTTAAAAATATTGATAATGAAAAGAATACAACATTGGATATACATATGAATGTGTGTGTGTGTGTGTGTGTGTGTGTGTGTGTGTGTGTGTGTGTGAAGATTTGCTTATACTCAATAACTGCAGCTGCTAACTGAAAAGCTAAATAAATAGCCCATTACTGTTGCCTTTTCCAATCCCAGGTGCTAGCTTTCTAAACAACTGCTTGCTGCATTCAAAGTTTAGTCTTCATTATGATTTATATTGTGGAAGTATACTACTTTGATATTGAAATATATGTATACCAGATGTAAAAGTCTAATAGCTATAATGTTTTTAAAAGAATCAAGCTAGTTTGATATACAGTAGACTTTCATAACATTGGTATTTTGTACAAGTATTGGTATCTTTTGATATTTACCTTTTTTTTCTTAAGCTGAAGAGACAATACGATGATAACTAATATTTTTCAAGAAAATCGTGTAAAACAGCTTCTCCTTGCCTCAGCATATTATGCAGAAAATTGGGCTAAAATTTGTGTCATCCACAAACTTCATTCCTAAGCTTACATCAACAGCACAAATTAGGAAAAATTGATGTGGAAAGTCCATTGCCTAGATGCATTCAGTGAATTATATTTAACTGATTTTGGTTAAGAATTACATAAAATGACTTATTTTCCAGTATGCAATGGATTTTTTTTTTAAATTATTGCAGAGAAAACTATATTACTGGAATTACAGATAAAGAAGAAGAAAGAATTAAGGAAAGTGCTGCTTATATTGCCAGAAGGAATCTTTTTGCTACTGGGGAAGGGATTACTGCAACCAAAAAGAAAATTTCCTCTTCTGTAGAAGAAGAAGAACATGAGAAAAAATCAAGAAAAGTAGCAATACGGGAGACAGCTGAAAAAGTGGCTTTTAAAAAAACGGTACTAAATTACTCATTCATTAATGTGATAATGAAGTGAGGCTTTGTTGTTTACTGTTGTTAAAAAAATATCAGAATATAGGACATGGTTACAAAGGTAAGCCATTATTAGTTATTGTACATCTCTTTGATTAAAAGTGTGTGTGTGTGGGGGGGGAATTACACATTATTTCTAAACCATTATAACTTAAAACATTTGGCAGGGTTCAGTATCTAAATATGAAATGTAGGATACATTTTTCAGGTACTGCTTCTGTTTCTCTACAGATTAAAAATGATAGAATTATACCTCTATAAGGGCTGGGCAGAGTAGGATCCTATCTGTTCTCTCCGAGAAAAACTCCAGCATCTTTCTTGGCACCTGTTGAAGGGCAAGAATGTAGAAGGATCAGTTTCCCATTCCCAGTACTCTCTTTGTTTAAATAGAAGGAATTCCCTCCTGTTGAAGCCAATAAATAAATCAATGCCAGCTCCAGAACTGCTGTAGACTGTTTTTTGGCTTGGAGTGTGAGTGAGCATACCAAAAGGATTTTGCAACCAGCAGAACAATTGTCCTAACTGGCTCGTGCTGTGGCCAATTTCTGACCCTTCTATATTTCACTTCATGTAAGGGATCCTGGAGGCTAATGTTGGGAGAAGCAAATACCAATATTTTCATAACTTCACATGACAATAGTCATATGCCTCTTTTACTTGGCGTCATTGCTTCCTTTAAGTCTTTAAACATATGCAAAAGGCAAAAGGCAGTAATAAGATTTCTGCTCTGAGAAAAGAAAGGAACATTTTGGCCTGTAACTTCAACTGCATGTTTCCCGTGCTGTCCTCACCCCCCTTTCTTAAGCCAACTTCAAAAATACCCATTCCAAATGCAGACAGTTGGCAGTGGAGCTAGGGTGTGTTCAGTCCAGATCATGGCCAATACAAGACCTGAATAGTCATTTCTTTGCTTCTTTCCCTTCCAACCCATGCAGAGAAGGCACCTCATTGGCTGATTTAGTGCCACTTCTTCCTTTCAGAGATTGTTCCCTTTTTACTAGCTGCTATTCCATGTGCCTTTTCTTATCTTTCCCAGACGTTTGTGCCTTCTCTTCTCACATTATTATGTCCTTTTACCCTAATCCAGACCTTTTCTCCCCCCCCCCTTTATGGTACTGTCCTAACTTTGTCGCCACAAGATGAATGCAGCAGGAAACAGGTTTCTTTTTCATTCCTACATCTTCCTGCAGATGCATGGAAGCTTTGTAATAAGGAAGAGTTGATAGCTTAGCTTCAAAAAGCAAAGCAGCAAGTACAGAAGCAGCTTTAATATTCTTTGAAAAATGAGGAAGGGAAGCTTTGCAGTACAGTACTGAAACCAGGAGTTGGGAAAGCAAAGGGAGCGTGCTTTGCCTAGACTGGGTAGAAAGGAAAGGGTGCCCACTGGAAAATGGATCATGAGCTTCCAGAGGTAAGAATGGTTCATGGTAAATTGTAAATATTGCATTTTAAAGATTATAATTATTTTTTTAAAAAAAGAGGAGATACCAATCAGGAGAGAACATAGCAACCCAATAGCGGCACAGTGTAATGATTAGCCGCTGGAGGGCAGGGAGCTGGCCAGGCAGCACAGCCATTGGCAAACAAGGCTGCATCTAGATTAGAACAAAATGCTGAAGACCATCAACTCTGAAGGTCCTAAAGCAACAGAAAACATCAATTTGAATCAAAGCTGGAACACTGGTATGGGAAACATTTATAATTCCCTGAGACTGGGAGTGGGATGGGGAAGTGGGAGGGAGAGGAGGAGGAGTATATAATCTGTTTCTGCACTGAGGAAATGATGGGCAGTCCATCCTGGGTCTGCTCAGAATCTAAAACTGGAGAAAGCAATAATCTTTTCATTTTTTCCTGTGATCGTCTTCTTTAAGAAAAAATTGTTTAAATAGCACTTTGAAAAATTACAATAATATTGTATCATATATATTTATGACATATTTGACAACTATATTTCATATAGTGAATCTACATCAAAGCTAAGATTTATTTATTAGGAAACTAGTGCAAGTCTAGAGGATGATCTTTAAGGTGACATGTTTGTCTTACAGTTAACAGAGACACAGGAATTCCACAGAAAGTTAAATGAAGATAGTCTGCTACATGCTCCTGAATTTGTTATCAAACCTCGTTCACACACTGTCTGGGAAAAACAGAATGCCAGGTTGAACTGCACTGTGAGAGGTTGGCCAGAACCTCGTGTTACATGGTATGCTTGTTTGTTTATCACCATTGTAAGTTAATGAAGTAATGCGTTTAGAATAGGTTAACATAAAAATGAAGTTTACTATAAATACTGTATTGAGAAGTAATCAAATTCACCTCTTAACATTATCTAGTGAATTTTTGCATGCTTAAAGTAATTCACACATTATTATATAAATTAAAAATGTTTCATGTTTTTACTTTAATTCAGTATATATATTCATTGTGGGTTATCTTACTCCTGCTATATCTTAGAGAGCTTATACCTACTACATTATATCTTATTCCTGCAGAGGACTTGAGAATAATGGTATCAGTAAAGTATGCTACAACACAACAATTAACTTTTGCCGCAACACAATAATTAATTCTAAATAAGAGTGTTCCAAACCACACTATGAATAATATTTGCATAATTTATCCATTTATGTTTCTATATTGAATATCGACTCATTTCAAGGGAGAAATCTATATCTATTTGTGTGCACATATTGGCAACCACATTGAAAAGAGTCAGAGCTTTTGAGTGAGAAAAAAAATTCAAGTGTTAGTGGTTTGAATGAGGAGGAAATTCATGTTTGATATAAATTTATCAGAATCAATATAAATACTGAACACTGTAGCATTTGATTTTGGCACTACTGAATTTTGTAACACAATTTGCCAATTAAAAAGCATTTATTTCGGAAAAAGGAGTGTTCCAAATACATTTATATTAAGAAAAGTTTGCAAATCAGACAGAATAAAGTGAAAGGCATTACATTTGTGTATTTTAGGATGCATACAAAAGGTTATATATTTAAAACATAAATGTAACAATGAAGAAATAAGAAAAAAATCCTTTCAAGGTCAGAAATACGAGAACATGATTACTTTGGCATAGTGATGTCTGATCCAAATAAATGTACGTAGTGGTCCCATTATTCTTCTGAGTTGTTTTTTACTTCATAGCATGCCTGGAATATAATGTGAGAATGTGAATGATTTAAAACTGCATCACTCCAATATTGTTATACAACTATATCCAAGAACTGAATTCACTTTAAATTAAATTAGCAATAAATATATCCATTTAGATATGTGTATGGAATGTGATGCAGTACTTTCCTTTAAACTGTGGTAACACTGAATATTTAAGTTTTGGTCCTATATAACTAGGAATTCAGTGTGATTTGCTATTGACTGAAACATGCAGAGAATTGCATTTTAAGTACTTAGCTATCAGTGGAAAGAATGAGCATCAGACAGGTGTTTGCTTTGGGATATGAAATGAAATCTGATAACTCGCTTAACATTTGTTAACTAGATCTCATTCACATGCTTGAAACAAACAGCACTTATTCAACATGGAAATGTGATAAAAGTTGTGAACTCAATGTTCTCAGCTGAATAAATGCTTATATTACATAGTGAATTATATTACATTCAATCATGTTCTTTTATTAGCTTTACTAGGAAAAATATGGAAAACCCATATTATTTGTGAGTTCAGCTGTATGTTTGAACTGCTAATAATAAGAGTAAATGTGTTGCAGTTTCAAATTAGCAAATGACTTTCCTCTTCTGGATGCTAAAAGTATGTGACTTTTATTTCATGTCATAAATAAAATTGTGTTCCTTAAAATAAGCTAAACATGAAGAAGAAACATGTTATAGGCAGTACATGTCAGATGCAGTAGCCTCTAAAGTGCCAGAAAAGTAAGCTGCTGGGTTTCCAAAATTGTTCATGATGTAAAATGACGCAAGAAGAAAGAAACTCCAAATTTAAGTCAGATATTGTGTTGTTGACTTTAATACATAAGTTCTTAATTGCAGTTTGCTTCTAGAACTGCTATTCTGCAGGCCATTGACAAAAAAGTGTCAATTATTACATCTTGGAAAATATTGATCCAAACATAATAAAGGTTTCTGCTAAAGCTGACATTAGTAGATTTGGTCTTTCAGATAATTTACATTTACATTCATATGCCTTAGACCTGGGCAATCATTAGAAATTATGGAAACTACACCCTAAAAATGTTTGAAGGGCAATAGAGGGCCTATTTCTCAGTATAAGGATGCTCTGAAGATCAGGGAAGAGCTACAGCAGGGTCCCCAACCTGTGGGCCGCAGCTCACTACTGGGCTGTGGCCTAGTGGTCAGCAGGCTGCAGAACAAGTTGGCCAGTGTGTGCATGTGTGTGCATGTGCTCCCACTCCCACTCATGCTAGCGCCGATGCTGCTATGCAAACAGGACACCACGCGGCAAAAATGGGGCAATGCTAGCAACTGCGCAGCAAAAACTTCCCTCCGCCCTGTGCGTTCCCACAGAGAGGGCCTCCTCAGAGTGCCACCGGTCAGAGAATGTCGGCTGGTGGCCCCCAGGGGGAGGGCCTTCTCTGTGGGCGCCCCGGCCTTATGGAATCAGCTGCCGGTTGAGCTCCGGATGGCACCTGACCTTAGCTCCTTCCGATGCGGTCTGAAGACCTACCTGTTTGAACAAGCCGGCCTGGCCTGATGGGGGATGGGCTGGGGTTTTTATTGGGGATTTTTAGATTTTTTACTGTTTTAGCTGGGCTCTTATTTAATTCTTTTTTAATTTTTGTATTCTGTACTTTTATATGTGCCCTGTTCACCGCCCTGAGTCCTTCAGGAGAAGGGCGGTATACAAATATAATAAATGAAATGAAATGAAATGAAAAACGGGGCGGTGCTAGTGAGTATCATGTGGGGCTAGCACCGCCCCATTTGCGTTGCACATGTTTGCAGCCCCGTTTGTGTGTGCACACGCACGTGCATGTAAAATGCTTCTCCCTCCGGTCCGCCAACCAAGAAAGGTTAGAAACCTTTGAGCTACAGTGCTTTGTGAAGGGATATTTTTTTATCATTCACCCCATTTTTTTTTAATTCCATTTATATCCCGCCCTTCTCCAAAGACTCAGGGAGGCTTACAAGCTTAGCAGTAGCCTTCATTCTATGTATATGCCTGCTTATTAGGGCTTTCACACACACACCAAGCGGCATTATTACAAAGTCAGCTTATTGCCCCCAACAATCTGGGTCCTCATTTTACCTACCTCGGAAGGATGGAAGGCTGAGTCAACCTTGAGCCTGGTGGGATGCGAACCTGCACTAATTGCAGGCAGCTGGCGTTACTTAAGGAGGCATTAGCCCACTGCTCCACCAAGGCTCTTTCAGTTCCTCACTCTTGAAATAGCTTTAATGAAATGGCGTAATTGTCATCAGGAAAAGAGATGGAAGAAAAAGATGAAATGATACTTCCTAATATTTTTCTGTTTCCGGGGATTATCCTGCAGTTGTTGATTTTCAAAATAAGAAAAGATGTGAATTTGTAATCACTGATTTCTCGACCATATTCTGCTTGACTAATATTGTGAGAATGTGGGAATCCAGCCTTATTTAAAGAGATAAACTGGACAGAAATGGGGGAAGAGTAGGGGAATATGTATACTACTCTCAATTTCTAGAATATCTCAAATTACTACAATGAGATTTCATTATATTGGTGATTTGAAACTTCTGCAATCTTAAAAGAATTAACTATATTTGTTGCTTTTTAGAAAACTAAGTTAATTTTGAGGTTCTGGGTGCATTTTTAGGTTTCTTGCATACATCAACTGTGATTATGCCCTTCTGTTTAAGCCCTGGTCTTTTTAAGATTCTGGGAGCCTCAGAGATTTGTTTGAGCACTCACCTTTTTCCACATTTTCCACATTTTCATCTTGTGCGTTTCTTTATTGAAATTATGGGCTCTAGTACCTAGATAGAAACCGGACATAACACTTGCATTGTTTTTTAACTGATTGATTTTAATTGTAAGTCATTTCTGATTTATCCCTAACCTGATCATTTAAGTCTCTCAATGGTGCCCCCATAGCCGCTGTAACTTTTCTTTTTCTGTATGGCAACATCAGCAAGTAGACATTCGAAAGGCTTTAATCCAGCATCACCATAAAGACCATTAATATTGCAGGATCCAGACTGGGTCAGTCACTGGGACCAGAGGTTTAGTCTTCCGAGCTGTTGGACTCATGCTGGAGCCCATCCTGAGGGAACGTCTCTCTCACCAGAATGTGTGCTTTGGGTTATTCTATGTGTGATATTTATATGGTATTTATATGGCAACAACTAACAAGCCACACAGAACCAGGCACAATATAAATACCACACAGAGAATAATTCAAAGCAGTAGCCCCCAATCTTTGGGGAACCAGGGACTGGTTCTGTGGAAAGAAGTTTTTCCTTGGGGGGAGCATGTTTTTACATGTTGCTTGCATCCCACGGATGGGACTTTGCTTGTTTGCGTGGCCCAGTTTCTGGCATGCCATCGCCTGGTGCCGGTTCACAGACTGGGGGGTGAGGACCCTTGGCCCAAAACACATACTCTGCTAGAGAGAGGTTCCCTGAGGATGGCTCCAGCACATGTCTAAGACTAAGCTTCTGGTCCTCATGACTGACCCAGACTGGATCCTGCAACATTATCCTGGGACATGTATATTTGCCTTCATAGTCAGTTCTCTGAAAGATCCTCAGTGCTTCCTCAGTAGTACATTGAATGTCATCTGACTTTGGTGCGTGTGTGTGTGTGTGTGTGTCATCATCTGGCACTTTATTGTCCATCATTTTATATTGTCCATCCAGTGATTTTCTTAGTAAAAATACAGTAGTTTATCCTTGCCTTTCTGCACGCAGTATGAATTAACGTTTTTGCCATTGTCACTAAAGTGATAATCTGCCTTCTCATGTTCCTTTATAGCTGATTCCCAATATAGGTGCCTGCTTGTTTTAACTGGGCAGCTGGGATGACTTTCATACTTTGGGTGACCCTGCTGGAATGTATAATCTTGGCATAGACTCCAGATGTTCTTTGCCCATCCCTCCCAGGAGCATCCTCCCATTTCATCATAAGGCAGCACAGCAGAGCTTGGGGAGATTTTAACTGATTAGGTTTGAATAAAAATATTGATCCTTCTGAATATTAATACTCTGGCTTTAAGAACAGCCTGAAGTAAAACATTCTCTAAGTTTCTTCTATATATTAAAGTTGTTAGACCTTGTCTACATAAATAAAGAATTCCAGATCATTTCATTTATGTATATATGCAGTCTATTCTGGGACATTCCCCTATCTGAGGACCTCTCCAACCCCCACCCCTACCCCTTTTGGAGAAGGAGATATATTCACATATTTAGAAATGGAAAAAAAACAAGACAAATAACTACATTATATTAATGCTACAATACAGTATCAGGGTAGCTTTTTAATTAGGGCTAAAATAGGTATTATATAATCATACTTGGCATAAAAGCATCTTGGAAATCTATGTAGGTAGCTGAATATTATACAAATCATTATTTTGCATTTGAAATATTTCACACACACACACACACACACACACACACACACACACACACACATATTCCTTGATAAGATTAAAAATGCGAATCCCAGGCATATTAAAATTAACAAACTAAGCAAACACTGGGATGGAATAAGAAAAACTAAAATAGTTTTTATTGCTAAAAGATCAAGCTTTCGTTGGCTAACTGGCAACGTTGTCAGGATGGAAACGCTGGGGTGGGGAGATCGCGTTTATACTGTTGGTGTCTGCACTCCACTCATGAAGCGCATCACCGGTCTGTTGAGGCCAGCCGTATTCTTTTGAGTTGTCGCGCATCCATTTTGGGGGGATGTAGTTGTCTCTGGGTGTCTGTTGTCAAAAGTGGATTGCTGACAGTTCCATGTGTTATAGCCATAGCTCTAGTCATTGCCCGTGTTCTTATACCAGAGGTTCTAAATAGTTGTTTCTCTTCTTCTCTGTGTTCTACAATGCAGGGTGGTTGTGTGTTTGTGCAATCTTGATTTTGATACAATGAGGCGCTCTGTAAATGCTTGCGCTGTTTGCCTCCATATTGCGCACATCGTTCCTGTTCCCAATTCCTTAGTGCCTGGTATGCAGGGGGGAGGTCTATGTGCCGGTTGATAGAGGAGTGGTTTGAAAACCAAACTTCCTTAAACAAGCGGCCGCCTTTAGTGTTGTCACTGGCAATTGCCTCGGTCCCTGTTAGATTAAAGACGTGGTTGTGTGTAGCCATGTGTGCCCACACCTGTGAATGTTGTTCTTGTCTTCTAATAGCGAGCTTGTGTTCATGCACTCTAGTCCTCAGTCATTTTGCCGTCTCCCCAATGTAATTGCAATTGCAATTCTGGCATGACATCTTGTACACGACTGAGGATTTTTCTTCATTGGGGAGTGGATCTTTAGGGTGCATGACACAAGCTCCTCTATCAACCGGCACATAGACCTCCCCCCTGCATACTAGGCACTAAGGAATTGGGAACAGGAACGACGTGCGCAATATGGAGGCAAACAGAGCAAGCATTTACAGAGCGCCTCATTGTATCAAAATCAAGATTGCACAAACACACAACCACCCTGCATTGTAGAACACAGGGAAGAAGAGAAACAACCAGTGCTTTTTTTGTAAAAGAAAAAGGTGCCGGAACTCACACATGTCATACAACCTGCCTTGCCTATGCTACAAGGTTCCATCCAAAAAAGGTGCCGGAACTCCGTTCTGAGCATTCTATGAGGAAAAAAAGCCCTGGAAACAACTATTTAGAACCTCTGGTATAAGAACACGAGAAATGACTAGAGCTATGGCTATAACACATGGAACTGACAGCAATCCACTTTTGACAACAGACACCCAGAGACAACTACATCCCCCCAAAATGGATGTGCGACAACTCAAAGGAATACCGCTGGCCTCAACAAACAGACCAGTGATGCGCTCCATGAGCAGAGTGCAGACACCAACAGTATAAACGCGATCTCCCCACCCCAGCGTTTCCATCCTGATAACGTTGGCAGTTAGCCAATGAAAGCTTGATCTTTTAGCAATAAAAACTGTTTTAGTTTTTCTTATTCCATCCCAGTGTCCACTTAGTTTGTTTATATATATATATATATGTGTGTGTGTGTGTGTGTGTGTGTGTGTGTTTGTGTGTGTGTTTGTGTGTGTGTGTGTGTAGAGATAGAAAGAAAGAGAGGGAGGAAAGAATTGTAAGGGTAATTTTAAAGTCTCTATTTGTTGAGGGTATTATCTGACCTCACAGTTCCTGAATCTAGTGCAGCCAGTTACTCTGTTCTCTTTTAACCACATACATTTGTTTATATTATTATGGCATTATAATTAAAAATGTAATTAAGAATAGAATAAGAACACCTAATTATGAACATCAGTGGTATTTGCAATTCTGATATTTGTATGTACCAGGTAAATTCCTTTAATGTAAAAACGTCACAGATCCATTCAGTTTAGTATTTTGCTATTCAGAGTATTCAGAATAGATATTTATATTTAATAACATCATATCTTTATTCCAAAGATATGACTTTAGTTCAAAGTAATCTTCAGCTTAACTTTTTACCACATAATACAAGCAATAACATAGATTCACAACAAAGTATTATTATACTGCAAAATAGCATGCAATTGAAAAGTGAGGAAACAAGGTTTTGTTGCTGCAAACTGTATAGTAGTTTTTTAAAAATCTATTATTAAGGGTAGGCTCATTCTTGATTCATTTTTTTTCCTGTACATGTGTACTAATTGTTAACATGCTAAGCTAAATAATCCTTAAGAATCCACTGCTTTAGTTCAGCTGTTGTGGTGAAAGTTGGTTCCATTTATATTTAATATAACTAGTGTGATCTGATCTACATTTTCAACGACACAAGCTGTTGAAAGGCCACACCTTTGAATGTGAAGAGGGGTAGAAGAATTTTTTTTTTGTGGCTTTCATTAGAAGAGCTAAATATAATAATTTGGGGTCTGATCCAACTAGATGTTACTTAGCTGTTTATCAAAAGGAACCATGCTGATAATAGAACAGTACTGCAGATTACATTTTTTGTCATAAACTAAAATCATGGATTAGAATATAATCACATAACAATTCAAGTAAATTGTAAGTTAAAGTTTAAGAATTTGGGGCATAAAAATAATATAATAAGGTATACAATCTATATAAGGCAATTATATGTTTAGAATAATAAAATAGTAAAATTATTGATCTAAAATATATTGGTCCATTTTAATACTAAACTCCATGGAAAAATTGTAATTAATACTATTATTATATCTAGAGAAAGTGTAGTGATGTAATGTATAAAGAAGAATAATACATAAAGAGGGATTATGATTTCAGAATTATAAGTAAGAGTCCATTCCAGCCTTGATCCCTCCCAGTACCGAGCCTCAGTTCTTCCAAGGTAAGGGATTGCCTCCCCTTCAACTCTCTCTAACTGCCTATTCCTTCTCATCTTTTCTGGCCACTTTGCACCCTCCCTTGGCCTGAGAATCATGTGATTCTGGGGCTGCTTGCCATGCTGAAGCTCAGGGGCTTCTGGTGCAATATGGCTCTGGGGCTCCAAAAAGGCCCAGAGTTGCAACACAGCGGAAAGCTACAGCAAGATCTGAAAGCCTCTGCTGCCGTAACCTGGTCCAGCAACACAGTGCAAACTCCAGCCTGCCCAGCAGTGTGACATAAAGCTATAGTTGCTCCAGGAAGCACTAGCTGCCCCAGCAGTATGGCCAAAGCCCCAATCCCCCTACTCAGCCTCAGTGGCCCCAGCTCAGTACCCACCACAGTAGCCTTCTCCACTCTACATCTTGAGACCCCTGCTGTCCTCGGATTCATCTGACCTTTGCCACCTTCTTGCTCCCAGTGCTGATGAGGTGTGTCTGCCCTGGCCATTCATTAAGCAGCTCCTGGCTACCAGCAGCTCCTTTGGTCTCCCAAAGAAACTACTGGGCATGACCTTGGCAAAAAAAGTGTCATGCAGCCCACAGCTGCCTTACCAAGGGCCAGGATGGGCAAGCTTGATCAGCAGCAGAAAGAAAAGATCAGCTATGGCAGCAGGGGCCATGGAGTGCAAGGGACCAAAAGGGCATAGATGTGGGTGGAGATAGGCAGGTGGAGGAGTTGAAGCACCCCAGTGTAGATGAGCTACCAAACATCCAAATTTTGATCACATGACTGCAAGAAGATGGCAGTGGCCATAACCTCAGGGACCACTCGTAAGTAACTTCAAATGGTCCCTGAACAAATAGTCATAACTCGAAGACTACCCGTAAAAAGCATAGCCATAAGGCATCCCCCAAAATACAGAAACACAAACCAGGATCTGATTTTTTGAAAGAGTTTCACAAAAGAGAATACGATAAGGTACATAATTGAATGCTACCTAATTAAGACTTTAAAGTTCAATAGTACTACCGACAAATGCTTCATATTCCATGCTTAAAGAAATATTTGCTGCCATCTTCTGGATATTTTTTCCTTCAAATGCTTTGAAAGCTAAAGAAAAATACAGTACTCTTATTGAAGTTTGCCATGCCTATTTTATTATTACTCTGTATTCCTTTTCATAAATATATAGAAATGAATATGCATATATATACTGTATATCAAAATGCCCCTACAAATAACATTATGTGATTCCTATTTTCACATGATGTTATCCCCAGCCATTGCTTTATTCAATTTACTCATTAAACAAACAAGAAAAAATGTACTCTCAAGACATTATGGATTGATGGCTTAGATCACAGGTCTGCAACCCGCGGCTCCGGAGCCGCATGAGGCTCTTTCAGCCGTCTCCTGCGGCTCCCAGTCCTCTGCCATGTGCAGTCCAAAAAAAAAAAGTGGGACTAAAAAAGTTCAACCAATCAATTCAAATGTGCAGGGTAGGTGCATATCTCGCCTTGCTCCACTCTTCAGTCAAACCCTGTTCTGCACATGTACGCATGTACGCGCATGCGCACACATTTTTTGCGGCTCCCAGTTTTTCCTTTTGTGAAGGAACCGGTTCCGAGTGGCTCTTTCACTGTTTCAGGTTCCTGACCCCTGGCTTAGATTAATAGAACATTAAATCAGAGTAAATCTATGTCCAATTTATTTTAAGTAGGCTAAGTACACCGACATTTCAGTTTAACCTATTACTTTTATTCTCCAACAAAAGTACATTTTTAAGTAGAAGTGAAATCACCTGTGTAAATGTGTTGCACATGTCATTTTTTTCTACACTGCAGTATTCCAGTTAGATACTGAAACACTATCAATCTGTATATTTGTGAACATGTAGTTGAATTTAGTCTCATTCTTTAGTTTTTGCTAAATCTATTTTTTAATGAAATTTATATTTTTTTATTTCTTCTTCATGCCTGATGTGTTTATCATAAATACATTTTTTATTTCATAGGTATAAAAACAATGTTCCCATCAATATCCATACTCATCCTGGAAAATATGTAATCGAAAGTCGGTATGGGATGCACTCTTTGGAAATTAACAAGTAAGGGAATAGTATATAGTTTTTGTAATCTTTCTCCTTTTTCTTTAGAATTACAGTATATGATAATTTCCAATAGTATATGAGTATGCCTTTTGAAGATTGTGCTATTAATATCATAGTGGGTGAATCTGTTGAAATATAAACTATACTAATTTTTATTTTATTGGGGACTGAATGATTTTATGAAAAGTTATATATATTCTGAAATTCCTTGTGAAGGTATAAGACTTCCTGGAGTTGGAGTTGATGCTTTGTATGTCCTTGTTGATAAATTTTAAGATTACTTATCTAGCATAATAAATATGTTAACATTTATATTTGACATATACTTATATAACTTACTGAATTCTAAACATATACGGAGGTAATTTCTAAAGATTTAAATTAATGTTTTAATGCCAGATAATGCTCTTAATCTTTAAGGGAATTTGGCCATTAAAGAGAAACATAATATGTCTGTGATATTGAGCTTTTTTATTCATAATTAAAATAAAAATCTCTTTTTCCAAATCTTGTCCTTACAAGGAACTTTAAATCTCTCAATATAATCTGGGTCTTCCACATCACCAAAATATTTTTTATATCTTTTCCTCATAAGATCATCTGTCCTAAATGGCTCCAAGTTGATTTAAGTAGCATTTTGTAATTTCTTATTGAAACAAGTACAAAAACTCATGGTTAACAAGCAAGAGGTCCTGTTGATATTGGAGCCTTCACAAATTTTAATTTCCCATGACTGTAGGGCACACAAGGAAATCTGCTGGCCCTGCCCAAGCTTCATATTCTGGGATGCTGTTGCTAGAAGAACAAAACGTGTTTATGTTTATGGGATGTGTAACCCTGGAAAATATGGGAGGAAGAACTGGATGATTGAAAGCTATCTTGGCCTACTGGGACAATAACAATTTATGAAAGCTACCAATATATCTGTGCTTTGAATCCCCTAAAAGAGATTTTGTGATTATTCTATTATATTGCATGTAATTGATTTTTTTTAAAAAAACATGTTAGTATAAGTATAATGGTAAGAGAAGCTTGACAACTGGACATGTTATAGCAAACTATGGCAGACAGCCTTAAAACCAATTTAATCTACCTTTATTTAGACATTAGTCTAGATTAAATTATTGTAAAAAAGAATTTTTAATACCTCAATCTTATTTGCTGATTTGACCTTATTTAGAATAAAAGGTACTAATTAAATTACAAATTATTTATATAATCTTCTTACTGACTAAATTAAGTATGCCAACAGAGCAGAAAGTTTATAAAATTAACTTTCAAATCTAATGGTTTGTGGAAAATACAAAATGTATCCAAACAGGTTTTGTTTTTTTTAGTTATGTTCCTAACAGCATTTTACTGCCTTATACCAGTATGTGTTTTGGTAGCAGGAGTAATGAATTATATAATATACAGTATTATATAATTATTATACATTATACGATATTCTTAAATAGATTTTAGAGTAGGAAATATCTCTTGATATTAATATAAAATACTTTGATTTTACATTTTTGCATGTGTCCAGTTCTCAGATACTGATATAAACTTATATTATTGTAAAAATAAGTAGTGAAAGCATTTTTTGAAATATTGAGTCGTTTTTTCGGGGTGGGATTTTCGGAGATTTCTCTTTCCCAGTGCTCCAAAAACATTAAGACTATATGATGGAATATCAATTATTTTAATATAGAAAAGATTTAAAACTGAAATGTCTGTTTAGGTAATAGAATAAATGAAAATACGTGCATCATTGATGGAGTGGACAACACAGTGTAGAAGGATAATTTATATAGCCCTTGAATGTACATCTATTTCCTAAAAGGGGATACATGATATCTCCTTTTAGGAAATAAATGTATACATATATGGCAGTTTACTGTGCAAGTAACCCTTTTTATAATTTTGGGCAGTATGAATTAAGGGAAAAAGGAGACCAGGTTAATATAATGCCTTTTTTTCCTTACTCCCCTTCCTTTTATTCTACATGTATACTAAGAATAATTAGCTATTTCCTGGTTTTCAGCAAACAGTTAATATATTAGGCTTGCCAACAGAACTGGCTCTTGAAATTTTGGTATCCTAGGCAAAATCATATTCTGGTGGCCCCTAAGATTTGACTTATCTTCTGATTTTGTTTTTACACTGAACTTTTGAGTTTAACATTTATGATATTCTGTCCTGGACAATATCTTTTCTCAAGCATTTTCACTCTATTTACACTGCAAAATTATATTTAATTCACAAGCAGATATGCTGGTGTGCAGTTACTGTTTATAGTTTTTTATTGTATTTTTTGGAAATCTTTTAAATTTTGTCACCCCTTGAAATTTAATGTCCCTAGGCTTGTGTCTAACCAGGCTTTAGCCTAGATCTGGCCCTGCTTGTCAATGCAGATATTCCTCTCCCAGAGAACAGAGGATGATAGGATTTAGCATGGGAACCAACTAAAATGTCTTCATTCTCTGTGGTGTGATGTTAATTTTAAGGGAAAAAGCTATTGTCTATCAATAGAAAAAATGAGAACGGGGAAGCATTTCTTGAAGGATGTGAAGTGTCAGAATTAAAGGTTGAAAAATGGCTATCAGTGGAAGAAGCTAGAGAGAAAAAGATAGTGTCATTGTAGTGGAAATTTATCTAGATTCTAGATATGTATTTGCTGCTTGTCCATCCAGCAAGCAGTATCTGTGTAATTTATGTCCATATCCCAAAGCTTGAAAGATTTGCCACCAAATGCCAGGTAGTGAATAAGAGAAACATGTAATCCAGGATCTGAGTGTCTTATCAATGTAACATTGCAAGATCAATGCAGGTAATATAGGATGATAAATCTATTTGAATTTGTCCTGTTCAGTAACTGGTCTGACTTTGATTATATGAAGGTGGACTGGTGATCCCTGTCAGTTGCTTCATTTAGCCTTCACCAGGTTCTGAGTTAATGTTTCTAAATCTTGTGTTTTCAGAAAAATACAGTGGTACACTTGCTGTCCTGTACTCAACAGTCTATTCATGTTGTCAAGGTGCTCTTAAACGTGATGTTAGAGTATACCAGTCTTGTTCTTCTGGAAATGTTGATAATTACACTGAAATCTTGCAAAAGTAATCATGGCCTTCATGATTACCCTGTCTAAGATATTTTATAATCATAGCCATTTAACTAGCAATGGGCCATGGAGTTAAACTCAAAACTCGTTATCAAAGTATTTACTGGATATATCACAATGTAGATTTTCAACAGGATACAACTTTATGAATGAATCTTAGTTTTTGATTGATATGTTCCATTGGCTCTTGTACAATGTTATTACAGTATAAAGAATGTGATCAAAGATCATTAAAAAGTAATGTTTCCTTGCTGAAATGTTGTTTTAACTGAAACTATTATTTATAGATTAACTGTTTGCCAGATAATTATGTTAGCATATGACACCTAGATCTCCCTTTTATATCTAAATTTTCAACTAAATATCCACAAATAATGCTAGAATATATTCAAGCAATAAAATAACATAATACTTTGAAACCACATCACCATTACCTGTCAGCAATTTCTATAAGAACATTAGCAAATGAGTCTGTTAAATTACATTTATTTTTGCTGTTATCTTCATGATGGATTCTAATCCTACTCTGAAAGCCATTAGAAAATAATAATTTTATTTTCTAACTATTCTATTAACTAGAATATAATTTTAAACACTTAATAAATACTAACAGCAAGGCTAAAGATGACTTTCAGACAAAACATGCCTCTGTTTACATTCTTAAAAGAAATAGTTCTTTAGTCCTGGGCTTTATCTGATTCATATTTTTTCATTCAAACACTATTCCATTAATGTAATTCTGTATACAACTGGAATTCATTGCCCATGACTTTTTTCTTTTGGTAGAAAAAATAAAGATTTTACTTTTTTAAAAAACTCTGCAATGCAAATTGCCTTTTCTTTAAAAAAAATGGCCCTAGTGGGAACATCTGTAATAAGCTAGTGTATACAAAATGAAAGTTAACATTGTGGCATCTTCTGTATTATTTCGACAACTATTAACTTGAACCTAAAATACTGCAGCTTCTCTCAATTACAGAAATCCAGAGACCCACACAGAATGATGTGCTACTTAGTAGAAGGGCTAAAAGTCTTGGAAGATAAAAAGTAGTAAACAATTATGACCACATCCATTATTCAATGGAAGCATCTTCCACTTGCGTGTGTCAGCCTGACTTAAGATATTTTTTCTGGTTGCAGTGCTGGATAATATCTTGTATAATGTCAGTATTCACATGTTATTTTGGCACATGAAACAAAACATGTCACAATTCCTTCACCTAATATCTAGCAATAAAAATATATTAGGAACAAATTAAATGACTAACAGTTTGCTGTCTTTTCTTGATGCTGAGCACTTGCTGCTGGGATATCACTTTATTGTGCAAATGGTTCAGCTGAGGTTATCCTGACATGAATTCAAGCCACTCTGATGATTGATACCTTTGCTCATTTCTTTGCCCATAAATTTTGAGAAAACCACACTGCTTGTCATAAAGATACACATCATATCAAGTGATGTACAAAATGTCAGCTGAAGTGAATTAACATTCATCTTCCATGAACTCTAGCTTAGTCTTAGGCTGACCTCCTAAATGGAAGTTTAGGCTGACCTCCTAAATGGAACTAATCAGATTTAGGGTCTTAATACAATCAAAATGTTATTAAGAATTAAGATTACAGTATAACTGCATAGGACATAAGATCCTGGTGCTATGTAGCACATTATCCTATTTCTTCATTGGCAAAAGGCAATCCTTTTGTATAAATTGAGTCAAATTGTTCCATGAAGAAAAAGGGGTCCACAAGAAACTGCTTTTGTGGAGAGATTTGTTCCCAAGAGGAAATATTGAGAACCTGAGGTAAGGTTGAAAGAACCAAACAAAAACCAAACCAAACCCCCAAACCCTTTAACAGTTGCTTCTTTCATTTTTCCTTTTTGTTGAACCCTTCAATAATTAGTTTCATGTGTAATATTTCCCCTTTTCCTATTGCTCTAACTACATTGCGTACTCCTATCCCCATCCTGCTCCTCACTCAAACTATTCTATTTGACATCTATCCTTTACTAAATAGAGTTTTAAAAATACTATGCAATAATTGAATTTAACAGAGAAACTAAATTGTTGTCTAGTGTTAGAGCATCATATTGGTAAAATATGGGTGAATTTGGAAGAGTAAAAGCTATTTGTTTTCATGTTTTAAGAATCAGAATGCTGTTGAGATGTAGGGAAATGTTTATATATAATGTGGCATTTTATGACTGCCTCTCAAAGTCACTTGTGTGACAGGTGGTATAGAGATTGAGTAAATAAATAAATAAATAAACATTAATTGAAAGTGAACACTCAAATTAGCTATTGGCATTAACATATTAGACAAGGCATAGAAAATAGTCAATGAAGGTGAAATATTTATATCCCAATGATATTGTAAAGTGGGGTAAATTTGGCAACTGGAGATGTTAGATAATGGGGTAAAATAACAAGTTCCTTTAATTTATTTTTTTTTAAATCTCTGTGCTATATCACATCTGCTTTTAAAATCATCATGAAGCTTGCTCATACTCACCCACTCTGAATTCTACCATGCAATATAACCTTTTTCTCTTATGCTAACATTTTCATCTAGTTGAATTGAGAAATTTTGGAGGCCCGGGAACATAATAAAAAATCTGAGTAAAATTTGCCTAACTAAGTTAGAAGGAAGGCCCCTTCCACACAGCGGCTGGCTTTGCTCTTACGAGTCCATGAAGACTCTCACTTTCCTTTCTTTCGGACAGCTGGTAGTCCAAAAGGAAGAACAAGATGGGCATTTTCACTAATGGGAGACTGCCCATTCAGTTTTTATGAAGAAACACTGTCTTCAGTCTTCACAGCATTTCCTTTCAAAGCCCATTGGAAGACCCATGTACATGGGGACATGCCAAAATGATAGCAATCTAAAATCAGCACAGCCGTTGTGTATGGAAGGGACCAGAATATCAATTTTAAAAAATATTGCAAAATATGAGAACATCATTCTTTTTTGTGACATTGACATTATTCCTAAATCCTTCATTCTTCACAGATGTGACTTTGATGACACTGCTCAGTATCGTGCTTCTGCCATGAATGTCAAAGGAGAACTTTCAGCTTATGCTTCTGTAGTAGTAAAAAGTAGGTTTGTTCTAATATTTATTCCTTAGCATTTTTTTTATACTGCTTGCTAAAATTTTGTCTTACAGCCTTCAGATAAATACAATAGAAATTTTGTTTTGCTTTTTTTTTTACTATAGGATATAAACAAGGAGAGTTTGATGAAAGTTTTTTCCATGCTGGAACTGTCACACTCCCCCTAAGCTGTGAGTTTTTGATATACTTCAATATCCTTATTAAGACTAAAAATGCGAATCCTGGGTGTGTGCATGTTAGAAAGAAAAAGAATCGAACAGCAGGATAGAAATGTAAACAAACTGTTTAATATGCAAAACACTTAGCTTTCGTCGGCCAAACTGCCGTCATTGTCAGAGTAAGAATAGGAGTTCCAGGAATTTGCTTATATAGCCGGTTGCTTTTGCAACTTCAATATATATACTTCAATATAGTTCAATAAACCTATAGCAGGTTATTCAGAAATGTAATGTATTAGTATAATTTTTTATGTTCTAGTGTTTTTGTTCTACATGGGGTTTTGAAAAAATTATGTAAAGAAATGTACTCTTTTTTGAAAATATTAATAGTTTATAATGATTTATCTTATACTGCAATATCAGATGCAGTTTGGAGGCAAAGAATATTGCTTCGTTCTGCCTATTGGCTTTGATAATGCATGTGGTAGAATTTAATTTGAAGATTTTAAGCACTTTATCTTATTAAGTTAGGTATTACATGTATTAATATATGATAAAGTATCTGGCAAAAAACCATGTCATGTTGATACCATGCAATTGTAATATTTAGGGTTTTTTTCTGTCATCCATGTTCTACAATTAAATCATTATTTTAGGGGATCACAACATCACAAAGTTTGATATACCGGTATCCCGCCCCGCCCCATTTAAAAGATTAGAGTTCTAAAAGTTGGAGCCTGTACATTCCAGTTGACCACTAGATGGTAGCAAAGAGGTACAAAACTCTCTAAATCCATATTCTTTGCTGCCCAGATCTGGCAGTCCTGCTGAATTCACTGCTTTATTTAGTTTTCATTAGTCCATGACTTTAACTGCCCTTCTTAAGAATTACTTTGTTATTTGGTGAACGAAACACAGGTTGACACTAGGAAAGAACACTTTATTGTCATTAGGGTTCTAGAGTACATCTGTTATTGTGGAAATCAGAGTTCACATGACATTTAGGCATAATAGAAAGAAAAATGGCCAAAGCAAAAAGTATAAAATGCAGCCTTTTGAAGTCATAGAACCTATTTTGCCAATATTGCTTTCACAGAGGTTATCTGGTTCCCTAAAATTATTATTCAGGTGATTTCAGAATAAAGACAACAACAGAAGCAACAGTATAATTTCTCACTGGTTAATGTTCTAACCAAAGGACTATTGTTTGAATTTGACAATACAATTCATAAACTAATAACACACAGCTTGGATTAACTCAATGCCAAATTCATTTTTAGCACAGTTATATAACCCAGACTTGTAACATCCAGCCTACAGAAAACAACATCCACTTTCATGTAAATCATGATCAAAAGATAAAAAGAAACCAATGTAAAGTATTTATAGAACATTGAAATATAACTAGATTACTTAAATAATATAATGAAAAGAATGGTGAAAAGAATTTGAGGCATATATTTTTAACTGGGAACTTTGATCTTATGATAAAAAAAAACCTGACCAACTTTTACTTATATTATATACTTCCCAGATTAGTATGCATCTCTTTAAAATTGCTGCCACTGTTGGGGATCTGAAAAATTATCCTTTCAGAAGAAGAAAACTGGGCTTAGTATCTGACTTTAAATAATCCACCTTTAACAAAGGAATAAGCATAGTTTTTCTTCTTGCAGTTGGTATTGGTGTTAGTCCATATGGCTATGCTTCCAGGTTTGAAATACATTTTGTGGATGGATTTGATGTTTCTTTTGGAAGAGAAAGTGATACAATGAGTCTGGGCTGCACAGTGGTCATTCATCCTGATATTAAGCGTTTTCACCCAGAAATCCAGTGGTACAGGAATGGTAAGCATGCACTAAAAGATAAACTTGTCCTTTGTTTCAGTTAGATGACGTCTGGCTGAGGATATTTCTATACATTTGAAGTTGTTGGGGGGGAAAAGTAGATCAATAGAAAGCAAGCCGTGGCAGTCAAAGCCAGGCATCTGAGCACTCAAGTTGCAATCACATGATGACAGGGGTACTCTGTGATGGCCAGAATTTCAAAGACTAGCTGTACATTTTTTTCCAGCACCACTGTAATTTTGAATGATCACTGAACAAATGGACATAAGCTGAAAACTACCTTTATTAATGTTACCTTTATTCTTAGACTGTGGCTGAATTCCATACTACAATAAGCGAGGATAAGTAACTATGATTTACTTATAAGCTATCATAGCACAAGAAACTATAAAACTATTGATTATTCAGATTAAGAAATATTTCTCTTCATTAAAGGCTGTAATAAATTGTTTGCACTGTATAACAGAAAAATATATCACGTTAACTAGTTAGTGAAAGCCTCTTCTGTATTCTTGTTGAAACCGAGGACTGGCCACATTGTTAGGCAGAGTGGGACAGTAGCCTCTCAATTGGCAGGTACTTAAAATATAGAATAAAAGGTAAAGGTAAAGGTTCCCCCGCACATGGGTGCTAGTCGTTTCCGACTCTAGGGGCCGGTGCTCATCTCCGTTTCAAAGCCGAAGAGCCAGCGCTTGTCCGAGGACGTCTCCGTGGTCATGTGGCCGGCATGACTAGACGCCAAAGGCGCACGGAACGCTGTTACCTTCCCACCGTAGTGGTCCCTATTTTTCTACTTGCATTTTTACGTGCTTTCGAACTGCTAGGTTGGCAGAAGCTGGGACGAGTAACAGGCGCTCACTCTGCTACGCGGCACTCGGGATTCGACCCGCCAAACTGCCGACCTTCCAATCGACAAGCTCAGCGTCCTAACCCACTGAGCCACCGTGGTTAGCGCTAATATACACCTTACGATCTCTCCTGACTCTCTAATCTACACTGTGTTCATGGGTGCACTTGAAGATATTTTTCTGACTTGAAATAAGATTTAACAGCCAATCAATGTTAATAAGTTGAGTGTAACTGGAAATAGCTTTTCTTTGCCTTGAGGATGAAAACAATATGGAGACTTGGGAGTGAAATTAATTAATGTCCTAAAGCCAAGCCACAATTATTAAACCAGTTAACACTCATATATGAAGAAAATGTGCATTTTTAATATCATCTATAAGGAAATGGTAGATTATTTTCGTTCTCCTGATCAAACACATTATTCATCGAGCTTTTTCATATATGGTATGTAAGGTTGGAAGGAAAACTAAAAACACATGCAATTTTGTGCAGTGTTTCGAAAAAGGTGGCTTCAAATGTATCATTGTGAAAGGACTATTGGGTGTTGCCTTGGCAAAGGAAATGTATTTAAACATGAATAATTCCATTGTGAGTAGTATCTGCTCAGGACATTTTTTTTTTATTTTTAGGAGTTTTGATTTCTCCATCAAAATGGGTTCAGATGCATTGGAGTGGAGAAAGAGCCTCACTGACCTTGACGCATGCTAATAAAGAAGATGAAGGCCTTTATACCCTTCGTGTGACAATGGGAGATTATTATGAGGAGTACAGTGCTTATGTTTTTGTTAAAGGTAAGATGTACCATATTCATGCTAAAGACAGTGATGTAAGTGGTGTCAATGACAGTGGGATTTCAGTGATATTCTGTAACAGACACAATTCATATGATTATGATTTATAGCTCTGATTACAGTTAATTGTAATTATATTTTAATTATGATTAAAGTATCATTTAATACAGGGAATTCCTTCCTTACAATAGATGCTTGTACCAGTCAAAATGTTGCCAGGAAATCTTATTAAAGATATATTATGACAAAGGTGGGCAACCTGATTCTCACCTCCTTTGTAAATATAGCCCTCGATCCCAAATTTCTGAAGGGAACCAAATTGTTTACCTTTGTCTTGTGTCATATCCAGTTTGATCCTGTACATCATTCTTTTGGGCTTTATTAAAGCTGAAATTCAACCAATGTGATACAGTGGTTAAGATGTTATATTAGGATTGCAAAGACCCAAATTCATGACCCTCCTCAGTTACAGAAGCCCACTTGTTAATTTATGTGACTCATTGAACCCTCCCTATCTCATTGACAGAGACAAAATTAAATAGCATTGAATGCTATCAGCCCACATTTTGCCTCTAGAGGAAAGACAGACTACATTTCCAACTAATAAATAAATATAAATAGAATAATTGGAGTTAGAGAGTAAAAATTAAAGGAATTTATTTACTTAATGTACAATACCTAAACAGGCTTATTAATGAAGCCCATCATTACTTTAAAATAATATATATACATATATACATGCACATACACACACACACACACACACACACACACACAAACTGTACTAACCACACTTTGCTCAAAATTATCAGAATCTTTATGGAATGTATTCTTATGAAGGCCAATCACTGATTTTATTTTAAATGAAGACTTGTAATCCTATAAACATCACCTTATCTAGTTCTAAATTTATATTCATACAAATTTGTTTGGTTTTAGATTTTTGTACAGATAATGCATTTCGCTAGAGAGTTGGTACTTTTAACAAGTTCTGGAATTTCTGTAGCACAAGTGTTGGATGATCACATTTCACTGGTCCATGCAGTGCCTCCATATCAGAATGTCAGCTGTTGAAAGCAGCTGAAGAGAGTAATGCCTACTCTGAAACTCTTCAAATTCTTGACTCTGATCAAGCCCAGAATGGCGCCAGGTCAGCAGGTCCTGGGAAATAACACTCCTCTTGTACAACATAATCAAAAATAGATGTCATTACAAATATAGAACATTCCCAAGAGATATTTATAATTTCACAAATAACGTGGAATTGAAGAGTTAAAATTCCAACAATATTTGTTTAGGAACAGACATGGAGAAATGGAATTTTATTCCATGTAGCAATGGAAAACCAACAGTGTGTGTGTATGTATGTGTGCGTGTATGACACACACACACACACACACACACACACACACACACACACACAAATGTACAACAGAAGACTAATCAAATTTATGCAAGAATGATTCTCATACATACAACATCATGCAGCCTGGCAAATACAATCACAGCCTGGCTTCGAAGGAGGCTTAGGGGAACTTAAAAACTCAATTTTCCCCCCTTCTTTTTCTTTCTTTTTAACTTTTTTGGGGTATTTTAATTTTTGTAAAATATGATTTACTTATCTGTTTTCTTCATTTTGTAAACATGTTTTTGTGCATGTGTATGACTTAAGTATTAAGCAAAGAGCTTAAGACCAAATCCTACATTGTATAACAAACGTTTTGAGCTAATCAGGAACGGTTTCTTCTTTCTAATCTTATAATCAATTTCGTATGAAAGTCAAATAATTTTATGCTTGTAATATTGATATTCTAAATTTTAATAATAGGCGTTATTTAGTTAGCAATCTAGTGTATTTACAAGGATATTGTGTGATTGGATGGATGCACTGAAGGAGGGAGTGCGTAATCAAAAATAGTTTCTTCATTACTCTTAATGAGATTGTGTTTTTATTATGACATCAGTTATAGATATATTAGTGAAAAATTAAAACTGTACTAATAAGATAATAGAACTTATTTTGCTAACAGACATATTCTCAAATGCATGTCTTCTTCCATGTAGATGCTGAAGCTGATATAGCAGGAGTCCCTGGTTCTCCCTTAGATGTGAAATGTTTGGATGCTAACAAAGATTATGTCATCATCTCCTGGAAACAACCAGCTGTTGATGGTGGACATCCTATTTTAGGATATTTCATTGATAAGTTAGTATTCATGATAGACTGGAATAAGTAATCTCTTTGGCGATATGACTGTAAGGAAGATTTGGATTAAGGAGTTTCAGTGTATCTGATTTTTACAATATTGGATTTGTTATTTCCTCAAGTTAACACATACTCCAGAATATGACTTACTATACTGAAAATACATGTAATCATAATGCTACATATATACACTTAAATATTTTAATATCTTTTTCTTTGTGTTTCACTGATTATATTGTGGAATTTCATCTAATATCACATTACTTGATGCCCCAGTAACCTTCAAACTTTGTTGTATTGTGGCCATGTAAAATGATACCTTTAGTGACACCTCTTATCTATGGAAAAAAACCTAATGATTTAATTGAGAGTAAAGCTAGAAAAAATAAACACATCATTTAGTTTTAATATGGTAATTAGATTTTAATCTATCTATCATAGGAATTTTCAAACTCTGTAGTGTCACAGCTGGCCAATCTATTTTGCACGGGCAAAATAGAAACAAAATCTGGAGTGAGTTTTGACAATGCTGTCACTTGTCTGTGTCAGTCTGATCAAATTTTAAAAGCAGTTGTGACCATCCTCTGGAGTGCCAGATTGCAGTTTGAAAAACCCTACTTTAAACTGTAAACTTAAACACTGAACATAATGTCTGAAATTGAACATTGTTTTTATGTACTTAAAACTAAATGTGCTGAGAAGAAGCTGTGTGGTGATATACAGGCAGTGCTTTTTTTGTAAAAGAAAAAGGTGCTGGAACTCACACATGTCATACAACCCGCCTTGCCTACCCTACAAGGTTCCATCCAAAAAAGGTGCCAGAACTCCGTTCTGAGCGTTCTATGAGAAAAAAAGCCCTGTATACAGGGATCAGGTCAATACATTGACACAGTCCTTCATGTTTAGAATGAGCATGAAAAGAAGCCCAAGGAAAATGAGTAGACTGAGCTCATCTAAATAAGCCTGATTAAAAGTGGATGAGGATTGAGTAGAATCCTGTAACTAGCATCATTATGGTCAATAACTCCTAGTATATATTAACATAAGAAAGACTTTGCTGGTTCAGACCTTTACAGTCCAACATCCTAGCAGACATAGGTGTTTATAGGCGTGTGGAATGCACAGAAGGATTCATAAGGACTGTATCTTTTCCAATGTATTCAATTGACAAAGATCTGCGAAATATATTTATTTCATTTTACTTTATGAAGGGACAATAAGTCTACACTCAGTAACCATTAAAATAGTTACTGGATTCCTATGCCTTTGGGCAGTTTTTGGGGAAGAGGAAACAAACAAGTGCATTAAAGAAAACATGAGCAAAAATTGGAAAGAACCGAGATGTATTTATTATTTCCTTGTCATTTTGCCTTTTTTGCTTTTTTCTCCACCCCCCAGATGTGAAGTTGGTACCACTCGCTGGTCCCAGTGCAATGAAACACCAGTGAAGTTTGCTCGCTTCCCTGTCACAGGATTAATTGAAGGGCGCTCATATATATTCCGTGTCCGGGCTGTGAATAATGTTGGTATCAGCATTCCGTCCCGCATCTCGGAACCTGTGGCAGCGTTAGATCCTGCTGATAGGGCCAGACTTAAAAGTAAGAGCCTTCCTAATGTATGTCAACAAGACGTTGGAAATTTTAATTTTTAGACAATATGAATGAAGACTAAGAACATTCCACTAGAGCAGGGGTAGGCAACCTCGGCTCTTTTATGACTTGTGGACTTCAACTCCCAGAATTCCTGAGCCAGCTATGCTGGCTCAGGAATTCTGGGAGTTGAAGTCCACGAGTCATAAAAGAGCCGAGGTTGCCGACCCCTGCACTAGAGGAAACAATAATAAACAAAACCTTCACTAATCAAAATAATATTTGCTGAACAAAACACCTTTTATAACGTTTCTTTGCCACCATGGCTTATGTATCATTATCTGAAACACCCAGTATAGTACCGTATTTTCCGGCGTATAAGATGACTTTTTAAGCCATGAAAATCACCTCAAAAGTTGGGGGGGTCGTCTTATACGCCGGGTCGCCTTATACGCCGGAAAATACGGTAACCATAACCAGAATCCTGTCCGTGAAGAAATTCTGTGATATAATTTTCCCTTAAGAATTAATCTTTCCTTTGGTTCTTTGTCCCCCTATCTTTACCTTTCTCATCTAACTTGGCAAGGAGATCAACAAAGTAGAGGTGTTCTGTGAGGCTGATGTTCCCCTGATGAAACAGAAACAAACATAACAGAAAATAGTCACCAGTCAAAGATATGAACTGTTCAGCAATGAAAGCAGAGGTACAGAGCCCCATATTTGGATGGGAGGACTGGATCCTATCATGGGCCATTTGGAGTCCAAGAAGTAGTCAGCCCTCCAAGGACTCCCTGCCATGGGATAAAAAAATGTTCACAAAGCAGTTATGGTTCTATTTGCTGATGCATGACACTTCTTTCTGCTTGTTCACCTTGATCAAGTTTCAGTCTATCTCAGCATGCATTAAGACGGAGTCTCTTTTGTGAAAATTTCTTTACGAGAAACAGTAAGCAGGGCAATTCAGAACCAGTGCAAACCTGCTGTGTGAATGTTTCCCAACTTGATGCTTACCAGACGCATTGGTCTATAGATCTCCAGCACTCATGAGCAGTAGGTGGTTGTGATAGTTCTAGCCTAGCCCATGTGGACATCACTAGGTTAGAAAAGTCTGCGAATGCTCATTTTATGTAATTATCATGATATTTTTTTTGTTGCCTACATGTATAATTCATTACTGTTTTTGTTTTTTCGTGGTTTTAAAATTGAGATCAAGATGGTGGCTATAGAAATTGATTATTGAATTGAATAAATTTGCACTGAAATAGTGTATTAACACCTGAGGCATTCTTTCTGTGGGAAGGAAGATGGCCCAAATAAGTGAAGTCAATGGAAGCTGTAGTCTAATGCATTTGGAAAAGTTTTGGAAAACATGGTGTAAGTGATTGAAGGAGATAACTAATGTCTCTACTCCAACCACATGTTATTAAGATATGTATGTATAGCAGGTAGGAACTGAGTCAGGAAGTGAGTAAAGATCTGACTTTATTGCTTTAACAGTTTCTGTTTTCCAGACTGAAATATTAATGTTGAGGTTATTGCTTACAATAAGGAAAGTTAAAGAATAGTGCAAATAAGGAGTAATGCTTAACTCAACTAATCACTGTCAATATGTTTAGGTCATCCTTCTGCTCCTTGGACTGGACAGATTATTGTCACTGAAGAGGAACCTTCTGGTAAAACAAATTCTTCTGTATAGAAATTAATAATTTATTTTGAGATCATATCTGCTTTGCAATTCACATACTCTTTTTGTCTTAGCTTCTCATATAAAACTGTATATATGGATTGTTGTTTCATCAGGGAATATGACTATGCTGTTAAAAATAACTGTGAAAAAAGATGTGCAAAATCTTAATCAGAACAGTCTAAAATGTTTAAATCATTCTATTTCTCTTGTGGGTCAATCTGACTGTTCCAAAGATAGTTTGTGATATTGTGGACATGTTCTGAGAGCTGGACTACATCTGGACTGCCACAAATCATTTCTGGTTCAGAGGATTATCCTTCAGAAAGTCATCAGACACTCCCAGAATTATCAAATTGGTTTGGTTTGAAAGATAAAAGCAATGTTCCAAAGTTCTCAGAAATGTTCTGGTTCTGGAATACCAAGTTTTGCACATACCAAGTTATTACTGTTCCCAGCCACATTAGCAGATTTGCTGTGTTGGATAGAAAATGCTTATTTACTTTTATCTTCTTTAAGAAAATACATTTCCAGAACTGAAATTTTCTGGTCTCAGGTTGATTGCCTACATAAAGGCATTCAATAGTTCTGCAGGCTCATTTGCTTTCTCTTGTTCAGTGGTGACATAAGCCACTCAAAGCATTTGAAGTTGGCATGACTGCACAAAACAGGCAGAAATCGTGTTTTCTCCATCGCACCGATAGAAGAGTAGAAATATTGCAGTTCAGTTAGACATTGATAGAAGCTTCTAGAAGAAAAAAAATGTCCCATGTAGAAAGTAGAAAAATAATTACTACTTTTCAGTTATAGCCCTGTATCTTCAGTTCACATTATAGTCATTTACTTTTCAATAATCACTACAATTTTGAACTGTTGGTCTGAAGGAAAACTCATTTGAGCATCAAAACATCATTCCTGGATTTAAATTCTCATTGAAATCTATAATGCTATATATAATGCTACAGTTTTGCAGCCGGGAGCTTCCCCCACCCCCACCCCAGGTGTGGTTATAGTTGTAAATTGTAGCATAGAACATATCTTTATTTATAAGGAGAGAAAGAGTAATTATAGATGCTAGACAATAGGATAAGGCTTTATGTTGCTTACATAAACAGAGAAATCAAGCTCAGTAGTTTTCCTATAAGGATTACAAAACTGTTTAGAATACTAGGATTAAGATTTAGTTTGGTTGTGTGTGAAATCTGCTAAAGATCTCTGATCTCAAGTGCAGAGTGCAAGAATGATGCAAAATCCCTGAAAGTGGGAAATGGTCTACCTCAAGCTCTAAGAAATTCCATAGCAAAGTGGAAGTGTGGCAATCTGAGCTGCATCACAGCTGGGCCAGTTCTTAGCTGCTCAAGAATACAGCACCAGTGCTAGATCAATGCAGATTCAGCATGCAGAGGAGCTCTTATTGGAGAAAAGGGGGAATAAACCTCTTCTGCTGCTGCTTCTTTTTTTCTTTTTGCTCTTCTTCATACAGAAGGTATTGTTCCTGGACCGCCATTAGACCTCCGTGTTACAGAGGCAACTAAGAACTATATAGTACTTAGCTGGAAACCTCCATATGAACGAGGCCATGAAGGCGTCATGTACTTTGTTGAAAAGGTAAAACCAAGATGACAGTGCCAAGCTATTAGAATGATACATTTTCATTTCAAACTATTTAATTTAACCTCAAAGACACAGAGAGAGAGAGAGAGTATCTCAACAGTATTAGTACTTTAAAAACATAAAATTTTAAGACTTTGGAGCTATCCTGCTAAATATGTATATCTTTCTCTCTGTGTTTAACATAGTATTTACAATAAATGTAGAAAAAAAGCTATGAATATGAAATAATTGAATAAGTAAAGAAATAAAGAAATAAGGAGGGAAAGAAAAGTTGTCCTCTTTTCTTTCTTCAGTTTCATTTAACAAAAATTGGATGGATGGATGGATGGACAGGAAGAATTGATACTTGGAGAACTAACTAGTTCTCTAATTGTTGAAGTACTGATTGGATTGAATATTAAGAATGTTGACAGAAAGAACACTTGCAAATCTATATTTTTAAACTTGCTCGGTACCTTCAAAGCCATTCCTAAGGATTCAATAACTTTTCTTGCTCTGATTATACATAATTGGTCTTGATTTTATAATCTCACAGCAACTCTTTCCCAATCCTCCAACACCATTGTGAAAAAAACCTCTTAGGTCCCCAAGAATATTGCTATTACAGGCAAAACAAAATCTTGATGTAAGGGAGAAAACAAGGATAATGTGATCCAATGTGACCAACTCAAGTAGAAGAACAAGAAGAGCATTTTGGGGTTTGGGGGATGGTTTGTTCATCAAAAGGCATAATTTGAAATATAATAGAAATTTCAAAGAGAGCAGAATCATCCACAGTAAGTTTGAGTCATAATACAAAGTCTGAAAATAATACTGTGGGCATCCTTTTGCCTCTATCTAAAATGCTCAGAGAAATCCTGATTTAACCAAATGAAGGAAGAATTTTAAAAATTAAAATGTCATAGTAATGAGTAGATGGCTAGATCTGGGCATAATAAAAGTTGAACTTTTTAGATCCTTCAGATTACAACATTCTAGAACATTTGGTCAATTAATCAACTAAACAAGAAATACACATGTATTGTCTACATTCTGAGCAGTACCCAAGATTTTGTGTGTGTTATGAGCATTGTTGACACTTTGAAAACAATGATCTCATCCTATTGGATTTGTGGAAAATGCTAAAGTCTTGCACATTCAGATTTTACTTTAGATTGTGACAGAAATGCTGGAAAACAGATGGAGTTACTTGAAAAGAAATATTAAAACGCATCAGAATATTTGGGAGAAACACACTGTTCTTTGCCAACTAATGTAAAGTGATCAAAAGAGGGATGCTTCATATTCCCATTATTATATATTTTACTTTTCTTTAAAAAAAACCTGCTCTGGGTATGTACAACGAAAAAATGTGTAGTAGAATTAAGCTATTATTGGTCATGCTCCAGATTAATAATGAACTTCATTAAGCATTATTTAAAGGGAGGGTTCTCATATTAGAGAAAAGTGTGATTTGGGGTGAAGAGACTGGTCTTTTCCAATCCTGAAATTTTTATTTTAGTGTGTTGCAGGAACAGAAAATTGGCAAAGAGTGAATACTGACATCCCAGTAAAGTCTCCTCGCTTCGCACTTTTTGACTTAGCTGAAGGGAAATCCTACCAATTCCGTGTTCGCTGTTGTAATTCAGCTGGAATTGGCGAGCCCTCTGAGGCCACTGAAGCCACTGTGGTTGGTGACAGACTTGGTAAGAACACAGTGAAGGACAGTCCAATATAATGTTGATTGTTGGCTTACATGTTGCTACTCCAGTGCTATTTGAGAGATTGTTCAATTCTCAGGGTTTCTGCCTATCTTATAAAAGCTGGTAATCTGGGTTCCCTTGATTAAACAATGTAATCTTTCAAGATCTGGCAGCATGCTTTCTCTGTCATGGTGCCTTCCTTCATGGAATGAGATCATATGGCGCCTAAGGCTCCTACTCTAATGCTGTTCTAGAAGACCTTGAAAACTGGTTGTTCCTCTGGGCCTTGGAGTAAAATGGTTATGGTCCCCCTGTTAGAAGGGTATTTTTTGAATAATATCTGCTGTCCAGCTGGATGTTATTCATGTATATTTCATACCATACATTATATTTTGTATGTTGTTTGCTTTAAATGGTGTGCCATTAGAGTTCTAAATGTAAACAAAGAAACAAATAAAATATACTGCAATTAAAGTAGGAATGCTATCCTCTAATGGTTTATCTTTCCCTCTAGATATTCCTAGCCCACCAAGCAACATTATACCCACCCGAAATACAGATACGTCAGTAGTTGTCGCTTGGACAGAATCTGAAGATGCAAAGGAATTGGTGGGATACTACATAGAAGCAAGTAAAGTAGGGTCTGGTGATTGGGTGCCATGCAACAATAATCCTGTGAAAGGCAAAAGGTAATAGATTGTACAATTAAGTATCATTTGCGAAATAATATTTGAAAAGGGACAAAAAAGGAAAACTATTGCATGAATGTTCAGTAACTGGATCCCTCCTGAAAAGTGGCATAAATGAATTATTATTATTATTATTATTATTATTATTATTATTATTATTATTATTATTATTATTATTATTTTGTTGAGTTGTAATTCTATAAAACTATGTGATTTATGGTTGCCAAATTTTTTCCCTTGGCACTGATGTATTGGATATCCCATTTTTTATTCCTTGCATTCTATTAGTCTTGCATATATCAACACAAATAATTTAAATAATTTAACAACCACATATAAATTCTGTTTATATATTGAAGAACTGCTCTTAAATCTTGTATATGCTCTAAATTCTTGTAATGTATATGAAGCATCAAATATGCTAATTCTAGGACCTGCAAGAAAGCACTTTTTCTCAATATCACACTAATGATTTGTACCATTATGTCAGCATTTTAACCATAACAAATCATGAACAATAAAATAATATATGTTCTTGCAACCAAAACAACATGTATATTATTTGTAAAGTACTGTAAGATAAGTAGAGGCCCATTTCAGAGTAAGTTACTTTAAGAGCATTGTGCTTAAGTTCACATAAACAAATACAATTATTCAAATTATTGACCCATTTGGCATTTTCTGGTGAGATATAGCCATTGTGAACTTTTAAAGGATTACTGTTCAGGTGTTTCTATGTATGTATAACGTGTTATATAAGAGGCATGAGCAAGGATTTGTTCATTGCCCCTCCATAAATTTAATTTAAACATTGATTTACTTAAGATTCACTTGTCATGGACTCACAACTGGAGATCGCTACATTTTCCGTGTCAGAGCTGTTAATGCAGCTGGATTAAGTGGGTATTCACAGGAATCAGAAGCCATTGAAGTCAAGGCAGCAATTGGTGAGCAATGCACTGTTCCTATAGCAAAAATTCAAATCAACATTATAATTATATCTAGATTAACTTCAATATTCCACATTGAATATGCATTGGTAATGTTTAATATTTCACTTCCATCATTTCATAGTCATCCAAGCATAAGCACTTGTAGACTGCTCACCTTCACCATCTCAGACATCTTTGGGTGTGTTCCTTGTAACTCTGTATAAAAAGTACGTTCATCCTCTTATTACTTGGAAATCATCTGGCAAACTGATCCCATAATGTAGTACTTATCTAATTTCTAACATGCTATCGCTTGGGAGATTAAGTTGATTAATCCATTTGTCCAATTTACTATTCTCATATATTCATGATCTGATTTTTTAAAATCTTGCATGTTGCTTAACAAATTAAAATAATTAAAATACCAATAATTTTATATTTAGTTTGACTCAATTTCAAACATCAGCTCAATGATTCATAATTCTGAGGCTGCTTAAATAGATGATATAACTACTTCCCCATTCCAAAAACTATAGAACTTTTTTTTTTTGAAGATAATGGAAGGTCTTTTGGTGGACCATTCATAGAAATATTAACTACATTAACTGTCTTAGATTAAAATTCATATAATCCAGCCATATCACATGCTGTCTGTAGCTAATGCTTTAATGTTCCTTCGTTGTCCTGCTTTGTCTCCATTTCTTCATCTTGTTCAATAATGGAGAATTGGGAATGAACTCTAATTTCAAATGTCTTTGTTATTTTCTGGCAATTATAGGGGGAGGATTGCTTCATGGTGTATGTCCTGGACTAAGTGATAAAGCTGATGGACTAACAGGCCGCACTGTCAACTGGGAAGGCATGCATGAGTCCTCCCAGCCTATCTTTGACACAGAAGCTTTGTTAAATTGCAATGCTAAACCCAATAGGCAAACAATGCCCAGTAGCTCTGGTAAGCAGAAGAGCCCATCAGACAGGAAAGTGAGTGATACAGTTCCTACTCCTTCATCACAAAAGGCAACTACCAAGCACCCACGTAAGTCTGTTCCTGGGGATCGCTCAACACTGAAGAAAACTCAAAAGAAATACAATCTAGGTGAGCTTTGATCATATGCAGTGATTTCACCTTATTAGCTCCTTCATTTCAAGCAGTTATAATCTGTGATCATCCAAGTTGCAAATAGACATCTTTGCCAATGCTACATTTGGATCATCTCCATCTAATAAATGCTCAGCTTCCATCAAAGCTCATTACATATATAGAGGTAACCAAGGTTACAGCACATTTATATGTTGCATCTAACCTCAAGCTTGCATGTTGCATTTATTTGCTAATTTGGTTAGATTAATGTTTACTATGTTATTATTAAGAGATAATATATATTGTATCTAAAATACCATGGTAACATTTGGTGCCATTTAAACATTCAGTTCCTATGGCCTTATTTTGTAGTACTGTCAAATTTCTAAGAATTTTTAATTTCTTCCGGTTCTTCACAACAGAAAATAAAATAAAATTGCACATATAATTATTAATTAATATAATATCAGTCATTTTCTGAGTTAGAAACATACAGTGCACTGATAACTTTTTAGCTGAAAAACCGGGTAAATATTCTTTGAAGAAATATTGAATACATTGCATATTTGCATATTTCAAATCGTCATTACATTGCCCAAAACATTGTAAAAGAATATCTAAGCAGAAGAACTCCCAGTTATAACTATCTTTCATATTCAGAATGTTTAAATTTGGATGGACTGAAGACAGTCACTATCTAGCAATGGTTATGAACTGGTCATAATCAGGAATAAATTATTAAAGAGGTTGGCAAAATATTTTGTACATCTCACGTTTTAAGGTTGCTGCTGTTTAGAGGTCTAACTACCATAATGTTTTACCAATGGCCATGGTGACTGGAAGTATCCTGGTATAATTATATACATGGAACATACCACAAGTAAATCTAATCTAAATTATCAGTTTACTGTTTATAAAAGATAATACAAGCCACAAGATAATACACAACAATATATAAATAAAAAGCAAAGGAAAGTTGCCCAATAATGTAATTATTTGGCCAATGAGTAAATGTACGAAAGACTAGAAAAAAATTACACAAATTTAAGTAATTCTATGGAAGTGATTTATGAACATTTAGTATTTTTTTCTCTAGCTGGTTCAGTTTCCATTACCAAAAGAATTGAAAATATTCATATACTGTACATGAGGTGACTCAGCCTATTTATTTGATGTTACCTTTTTTATGGAAAGATAATCCCAAAACCAGCGTTCTTGATTAGATTTGTATTTACTAAAAACATTACTTTTCTTAATTTGCCAGGTTATATGCAGCTTCCAGTACTACAGCTAGAAACCATACTTAAAACCTAAATAAATGATGTATATTAAAAGTATTTAGAAAGTTAGTGAAAAAGTAATGGACTTTGCCTTATTTTGCAAATGTCACAGAGAAGCAGAGAGGATTGGCTAAAAAAAGAAATGATCGTGTGTTAATCTGCATGTGCTGAAAAAGCTTTGCTCTAGATGACACTGTTTGTTTGTTTTTTAAAAAAAACTCTCACTAATGTTATCCTAAGCAACTCTTTTTCATAGATCTTACTATGATTCTTCAGGTAATTCTTTTTTCGAGTTAAAAAAATAAGAAAGCATTTTTGCAAAAAGATTTAGCAACTGGAAAACAGGATTCCGAGCAAACTACATCCAAGATATGATGGCCTGTGGCATTTTCATGCACTTTCAAGATCAGGAAGGCATTTCAGGGAAGAGAAGGCATATTAGATGTTAATGGAGGTGGATAGAGATTTAATTTTTTTCTCCTTGCTGTCCTCAAAAATATAGCTTCAAATATTTTCATTTGTATGTGAGTTGGATTGCTGTGACTTGTGATGGGCGCTTACTATGTGCAAGGTAGGTGTAATGGAGATGTGATGTTAGAGCATTATGAATACTAAAAATTAAGAGTGGGAAAAAGAGGAAAAGAAGACGAAACATCTGTGAAACAATATGCTTGAATTCAACAAAAGAGTATTTGTGTACACGCGCACATTATATACACATACACACATACCGCCACATACCACTGTTTATCTATTTTTTTTAAAAAAAAGTCATTATTGTGAAGTAGAGCTAAAATCATTTTGGTCTACAATATTTACTCCATAATATATTACTTTTTAAATAACTTATCTTAATCAATATTTTTACTTACAGAATATGGAGTTTAGAGAAGCCTATATTTCTTATCCAGAAGTGTTTCAATTAGCTACATGATTTTTGTTTGAAGGAAGGAAACTCCAGGATAAACTATGAATAATTCTATACAAATGTTTGATTGGATAACTGAATATTTCTATCCTAATACTAAATTATTCATCATAAAACAGCACCTCCGTCTCCACCATATGACATCACAGTCCTTGAAAGTGTTCGTAATTCAATGGTTCTTGGATGGAAACAGCCAAAAGTTATTGGTGGAGCTGAGATCACCGGCTATTATGTGAATTACCGGGAAGTGATTGGTGGAGCACATGGAGAATGGAAGGAAGCTAACATTAAAGCCATTAGTGAAAGGGCATATAGGGTAAGAGAGTTTTATGTTTCTAGACTTGTGACTGCTACCTAATATGGGGTATTCCACAGTGTCACCAGCCCCAGCTTAAAATTTTCCTTTTATTAATATTAAGTTGATTTATGTTAGAATCCAAACCTATAACTGGATTGTTTTATTATGTGAGTAATGTTTTAATTATATCCATAATATTTAGATTCATTAACCAAAATGTCCCTTGAAAGGTTCTGTATGATCAGAGATATCTATTCTTAGTCTTGAATTTTTTTCTCCAGATTTAAAGGAACATTTTGATCACTATTGGCTTATCAGCTTGGTTAATAAGGTCTTTTCTTATTATTCATGATTTTCAAATACAGTGCTAATGTAATCTACTATTTTTTTCCAAAAATATGTCACTTCTTGTCAAGTAGTTGTTCTTACAATTGTCCTGTTCTAAGATCTGTAATTTTCAAAAAAGCAGTATTGGTTTTTACTATGAGGCTAGCGATAGATAGATAGATAGATAGATAGATAGATAGATAGATAGATAGATAGATAGATAGATAGATAGATAGATAGATAGACAGACAGACATACAGACAGACACAGACAGAGAGATAGACAGACAGACACACTGAGTAATAAAATAAAACAAAATTGAGACTTCCAGTAATTTTCAAGGTTAATACATTATTGGATATCTACATGAGTGCTATATAATTTTGTACATACATACACACATACAAACATTAATCAAAAAAAAGAACATAGGACCTTAAGCATTATTATTTTTTCTATGTCAGTCATTTAAATCAGCAGTCCCCAACCTTTTGGGCATCAGGGACTGATTCTGTTGAGAGAGGTTTTTCCATGGACCAGAGGGGTTGTGGTTTCGTGTGCTGCCTGCATCCTGTGATGGGGCTTCACTTCTTTGTGTGGCCCAGTTTCTGGCATGCTGCAGCCTGGTGCCAGTCCACGGACCAGGGTTGGGGATTCCTGATTTAAAGTATTTAACATCTCAGCAATATTTATTTTTAAAACAATAAAAATTGTTTTTACTTTACTTTGTTTACTCCATTATAGGACAATGTATTAACATGTTGTATTGTTCCAATTATGTGGCAGATAAATGATCTGAAGGAGAACATGACATACCAATTTCAAGTGGCTGCAGCTAACATAGCTGGGCTTGGTGTGCCTTCTCCTGCTACCCAATCCTTTAAATGTGAAGAATGGACCATTGCTGTTCCAGGTTAGAATCAGGAGTGGAGCTTCAGAGGAAGGGAGGGAGGAAGGGAGGGATTGATGCTTGTATTAGTAAATTCTTTGCTAGCCACTTTCTGAACTGATTAGAGAAATTTAACACTGGAACTTGGGTGGGCAATCCTTGGTCCTAATCACTTTTGTATAAACTCCAAATCCTCAAAGCCTATTATTAAAATTAATATTATTAATATTTTCTTCCTTTCCACCTATTTCCTACTGCCCCCTTTTTCCAGAAATCTTCCAAGCACACAGCTAAATTGATTTAATTACTTTTTTTCTATATGATAACTATTTTGTCTATACACTGATAATAATTACTATAGTTTTCTCTGCATTGTTGTTTTTCCTAACTTTCAGGACCACCCCATGATTTGTCATGTAATGAAGTTAGGAAAGACTCCATAGTTTTATTATGGAAACCACCAATTTATATTGGCCGAAGTCCCGTAACTGGTTTTTATGTTGATGTGAAACCAACAAAACAATCAGATGATTGTTGGAAGAGTGTGAATGAAAAACCTATTACAAACAAATTTTTAAAGGTATACTGATGTAGATAAAAAAATCTGTACTTATATACATACTTATACTAATATTTTATTTTATATTCTTTTGGGGTTTAAATTTATTTGGCCTTTCCGTAAAAGTTAAACTATTACAGTTGGACTTAGAAAATTTTTGATCTACTATATCAAAACCAGAAATGTTATTCAAGAAATGGGCAAATTGGATATCATGGCAATGGTTGTTGAAGAAATAAATACTTAGGACAATGAGCTTTGTACTCATCTTGTTTTTTCTTCAGTTTTGTTTACCTTTATCAAGGAAAAAGGATAACTAAGTTTAGTAGTAATTAATAATATAAAAACAACTTAATGATCACATTACAGTGGTCACCACTGTAGTCTTTTCTTGGATCAATCATGTATATATTTTGTTACTGGTTAAATTAATGTTTGATTTTAAAATAAATATATATGTACAGTGCTTGCGGTATCTGTAGTTCTATATTTCTGTAGTTTTACAGTTTTTTCCAGTGATGTCTGGTTTAATTGTAAATTCCTATTCCAGCCCAGTGGAAAATAAACCTATAAGTAGGAAAAGCATGAATTTTGATCAGGATTGTAGAAATTGTCTGATACCCTAAGTCATGGGTAGGCAACCTTGGCTCTTTTATGACTTTTATGAGGACCCAGATTGTTGGGGGCAATAAGCTGACTTTGTAAAAATGCCGCTGGGGGGGGGGCGAAAGCCCTAATAAGCAGGCATATACATAGAATGAAGGCTATTGCTAAGCACATTGATTTGTGCTTCTTAGATTGTAAGCCGCCCTGAGTCTTCGGAGAAGGGCGGGATATAAATGGGATTTTTTAAAAAAAACTTGTGGACCAACTCCCAGAATTCCTGAGTCAGCCATGCTGGCTCAGGAATTCTGGGAGTTGAAGTCCACAAGTCATAAAAGAGCCAAGGTTGCCTACCCCTGCCCTAAGTAAACCCTATTATTATACTTATTTATGGACTCAAGTGGCTTTAATGAATTCTGCATCATTTCCAAGTGGTGCATAATAAACATTTTCATAGGTGATTTCTCTATACTGATGTCTTTAGATAAGTGGCCTCAAAGAAGGCACCAGTTATGTGTTCCGTGTACGAGCAGCAAATAAAGCTGGAGTTGGGAAACCATCAGATCCTACTGACCCTATAACAGCAGAAACCCGAGCAGGTTTGTTGATTTTGCTTGGTGAAAATAAAAGTTTAAATGTATATTAGAGTGATTGACAACACATATGGTGGTATTAATTTAATTAAATTAATTATTATAGTTATTAAAAGAAAACATACAAGAAGACTGTAATTACTACTTCCTTTCCTCTTCTAGATGAAGGCGTTATATTTGTCACTTCCTGGAATATCTGATGTATAAGCAAAAAAAAATATCTGAGAAATTGTAGAGTAATATAAAGATCACTGTTTCCTATAGAAACAGTATATAAATAAGTTTCTTTTTGTATATTCTCTCTAGCAAAACAAAAGCAAAGATGATGGGGAGGGGACATAGATTACTTACCAACTTTTATCATCTTTTCATAACATTGCCAGTACTATGAAAATATAACCCAGGAATCTCTCAGAAATTGCTACTTGAAACATGGCCTTTTATAACTGACAAACGAAAATTTTGTCAATGTGCAACCCAACATTTTTTGGTATGGCATCCAGTGTGCTGAAAACCACTAGGTTTCCCCCAGGTTTATACCATAATCCTTCCCCTTTGACATTTTGTGATCTTCTCCAATACTTTGTCTTCTATTACGCCATCCTCTAGTATTGTTACATCAGTTATCTACAGTTTTCTCTGTTCAGTCAGTTTAATGTGTTACGAGCCCAAACTTTATCAGTTTGTATTCAGAAATGCCACAATATTTTAACCTGCTCATTATTTACTGCTTTTTATATATATCCCAGTAATTTTTCATTACTGGCACGCAATACTTTTTACAGATATTCCAGTGAATCATTTTGGTGACTGTGTTATACTGTATCATTGTACTTAATGTAATCTTCTTGCATGAGTTGAGTGTATGATCTACTGTTTTTCTGCTTCTTTGCACAATCTGCACTTTGAGTCATTTGATGATCTTTCAGTTTTGACTTTGATCGCATTAGTTTGAATAGCTTGCTTTTGAGCAGCCAAAATCAAGCCTTCCGTTTCCTTTTTTTTAATGTTCCAGTTGTAAGCCATTATCAGGTTTTATCTTTACCAACCTTCCCATTGATCTTTAGTAGAAGTTGATCGTGTGATGCTTTTCCTTGCCAGCATTCTGTTCATGATTTTATTACATTATTTTTATATCCATGTTTCACTACGTTGTAATTTTAAACTTGGTCAATGCTTGTTCTTGGCTGTCTTTTACATAATCAGCCAATATTCTTCTTCAAAACAATTTTTTAGACTTGAAGTAAACCTCTGAATTGATTTCTGTGAGTCTGATATAATTAATCAATATCACTCCGGGGATGTAGTACATAGTGAATAGTCATGGGTTTTCTTTGGGTTTTTTTGGTTCAAACTGTCCAGTTCTGCTTGTGTCCAATTAATAATTCCAGCAGTTTATCATATCATATCACAGGTAGGCTTCAATGGTGTTGATGGCTTCAGTGGTGTTTCCACCATTCAATTTTATTCTTAGCAGTTTTCTCACTCACTGGGTGTGTTCTTTACTAATTGCATGTTTTAATTTGTCAATGTCTGAGTTATTGAACTGCCAGTTATTGAACTGCCAGTTTTTAAATTTTATTTTTATTTCTTTATATCCTGCCTTTATTATTATTTTTATAAATAAGCCAGAGTGGTGAACACACACAATATACTCCTTCCTCCTCCTATTTTCCCCAAAACAACAACCTTGTGACATGAGTTGGGCTGAGACAGAATGACTGGCCCAAAATGACCAGCCTAAGGTGGGACTAGAATTCACACTCTCCTGGCTTCTAGCCTTGTGCCTTAACTATGAGGCAAACTGGCTGTCAAATATACTTGTATATACTCAGATATACAAAATACTTACAGTATAGGCTTCATTCTGATGATTCAGGATGGTTTGGCCATTTGCCATTTCAATTCCATTATGATTCACGGTTTTACTCTGATTTACTGCTATAGTAGCATATTACTCTAGGCCAAATTCCATTAATATATCTGTGCTAAAAAAAAATCTTATGGTAGTTTTCCATGACTAGATTTCAATTTTTGATTTTCCATAAAGCTTCAGAACATTCACATAAAACATACAGTATATGGAGAGTTTATTAGCATATTTTCCTGTTTGATAGCCAAGATTTGTTTTCTTCAAAATCACTGAAAGTGGGATCACAGCAATGGTAAATAATAAGGGTGATAATGAATTGTCCTGAAAGATGCCACTCCTAATGCTGACAAGTCCATATTTTCATACCAACCACCAATTCTGTCTTCATTATTTTTTCTATAAACACTTTATTGTTTTTATTGACACCAGTTGTTTCCCAACATTAGATGATCCAATTATGTTGTAATGAATCAAGTACCTTTTTGTAATCAATCCATATCACATGTAAATTGTTTTGTGTTTTTTTTGCAATTCTGCAAAACTATTTTATCAATTAGACGTTTATTTTTGTGCCTCTACTTGTCCTTTTATTAAACTTTCTGTTTTATTGAAGGATGCTACTGTCTTCCAAATAACATTGGTTGTTGTCTGTTATTATGCCTGTGAGCAATTTAAACTATTAAATTATGCATGGGTAGTCGACAGAGAGTCATAGTCTAAGACAGATGAAGCTTAATTTTTCCATTTCTTTCTTTCTTTCTTTCTTTCTTTCTTTCTTTCTTTCTTTCTTTCTTTCTTTCTTTCTTTCTCTTTCTGTCTCTCCCTTTCTCTTTCTTTTATTCCCTCTTTCTTTCCTTCTTTTCTTTTTTCTCCTTTTAGGGACAAAAGAAATTGTGGCTGTAGTTGATGACGACGGAGTAATTTCACTGAATTTTGAATGTGATCAGGGAACATCAGACTCTCAATTTATTTGGTCCAAGAATTATGAACAAATTGATGATGACTCTCGATTAGCCACTGACACCAAAGGTGGAAAGTAAGAATTACTATAGAGGTTTATTTACCACTTGTATGTTAGGTATTATTTTATTTGTAAGTTTAATTCATGTAATGGGATTTTAACTGTCATACCAAGAAATCTTCCCCTCACCTCTTTTTCCCTGCATTATAAGCCCCCCACTTCTGAAGAGTTGAGATGTATGCTGAGAAAAAAGAAATAAATCTGCCAGATTTGCACATTCTGATTCAAAATATGAGATATAATTCAGTAGATTGGTAGAATGATTGATCTAAATCTGTATTTCCTATAAAGGATTCCTCTCAAACAAAAAATTAATGGGTTCCATATATACTATAGCTATTTGTTTTTCCCTTTGTGGCTTATACTAGGTTCAGCTGGATCAGTGGGAAAAGACATCCATAGATCTTCTTATGCTTGCTGTTTCTGGTTATTTTTAACATGAGGCTAGCTTTCAATTATTTGCTCAGTCTATTTGAAAAATAGACTGTAATGCCTGAGTTAGCATTTCCTCATGCACATGCCTATTAAACACACCAATATTTCCCAGCGTAGTGCTTTCCAAGTATATTGGATTTTAAGTTTTCTACTGGTAATTGTCAGGATGGGCCATGCTGGTGGAGAATTGGTGATTTGAAACCCAATATAACAACAGAGCACTGAGTTAGGAAAGGTAAACTATAGCAAATGTAAGTGGACTTTTTCACATTTGTTTGAAACCCTATCTCTTCTGTGAACAATTTTTTTTGTCTTAAAGGTCAAAAGCAATATTTAAAGATCTAAATGAAGAAGATTTAGGCATATATTCCTGTGCTGTAACTGACACAGACGGTGTCTCATCAAGCTATACAATAGATGAAGAAGGTAAGTCTTGATCTCTGTCTCTGATAATAAATATAATCAAGATACATTTCAAAATAAACATAAGACTATGAACAATCATAAAAATAAAATGCAGGAATATTGATATATTTATATCCTGCCTTTGTTATTTTTATAAATAAGTCAAGGTAGAGAGCATACTTAATACCCCTTCATCCTCTTATTTTCCATACAATAACAAGCTTGTGAGATAAGTTGGGCTGTGAGAGAGTGACTGGCCCAACTTTTATACCTAAGGTGAGTGTCCTGACTTGTAGCCTAGTGTCTTAACCACTTGATCAAACTCGCTCTCCCTCACTCTATCACTCTATCACTTTATCATCCTATCTATCTATCTATCTATCTATCTATCTATCTATCTATCTATCTATCTATCTATCTATCTATCTATCTATCATCTATCTCTGTATATATGCACCAAAATATGACTTTTCTTATCCCTATAATATATTGCTTTGCAGAAATGAAACGTCTGCTTGCACTCAGTCATGACCACAAGTTTCCTGGTAAGTAAAGAAAAATGAAGATGAATTCTCTACATGTGTATTTCTGGACTATTTGAGCAAAATAATGTCAGGTCTCCTTTGTGCTGAGTTCAACTCCTAGTTACTGTAGGAAAACTAAGTTCTTGGCGCTCTCTGAGCTTGGTTGCTCATGGCATTTCTTGACACCGATACTGTATAGAGGTAATTTGCCATTGCCTTTTCTGAGAATATATTTGCAACTTCCTAGTCTAGTCTACAGACCCTGTATACCCTGAATGTCTCCCAGGTACTTCCAAGTATTTAACAAGTCTAAACCTGCTTACTTTTCCAAGATCAATCGAGGTCAGCTAGGTGCTGCCGCTTGCTGTGACTATCTTAGAACTGGCATTTGTAGATGGCAGTTTATAACATAGTGAAATGAAAACCACTCCTGAGACAAAAAGCGGAGGTCCTGTTGCAGACAGATTCTTAGGTTATGAATTGCCTGATCCCACAGACAGCAAAGCCTTTTCTGTACCCTGGAGACTGGTACTTTGATTACTTTGATTACTCAGAATGCCTTCAGGTGTTTTTAGCAAATATATTTAGAAGTTCCAAAGAGCATTAAAAAACAACCTTCCTTGACTTACTATTTTGAAAATCATGTTTAATATATTTTTAATATGTATCTTGTTTATTTTATGCTTTATGGTAGAACAGGTTGCCAAATTTTCAGTAGTTTTAAGTCTTTTCCATTCTAGTTCTGGATTTTAGCTTTCTTTTCTGTTCTATTTTAGCCTAAAATATTCATAGCTAATTATATATAAGAGCTTAAAATTGCCACAGTTCTGACAGTAAAAAGACAAGTAATATAGCAAAGAGTCTTTTTTTTATAGCATGGGCTGATGTAAGTACTAGCACATGTGGCTTTAAAATTCCTTGGATTTAGAAGCTATATGAGGTGATAGGATTGAATTATATTTCTTCTTTCACAAGTGGATTTCAGAATAGATGAAAAGTACTTTGTTTTCTTGCAATGAATTCTTCATGATCTCCCATTCTTCCCATAGTTCTTATGCAAAGGAAAGAACATGTTAAGTTACCATTTGCCATTGTAGTCTATATTCCTGCTCTAAAGGACCAAAAGGAAGGGAAAACAAAATTAAGCAATGATCTGTCCTACTTTTTCAGTACCTTGGATTCTTTTGCAACAGAGCTATTGCAACAGATTCCTTGGGCTGCGCTGCAGTTTCCAAGGAGATGTGATGCCAGTCAGAATCTAAATTTGGGGACTGTTTATTCTGTTCTACTTCTGCAAAACATTAGTCTTCTTATATCCCGCTGGGGAAGTGAAATAATATTGCAGATTAAGCTTTATACAATTTACAATGCTGTGCCATAATGTAGTTAAGTATAAAGTAAATGGGTTTCATTATGTGTCAGACTAGATATATTTTAAAATTACCTTAAGTATATCTGGAATGTTTGAAAAAAATGAGCAAGGAGCACTTGTTTTTGAGAATCAACAACTATAAGATTTTCTTCAGCAAGAACAGAGGAACAGAGTTATTCAAATGGTGTATTGGGAAGAGCCACAGATAATTGATCCTGTACCAATTCCATCCTCAGTCCCCATGCAAAGCTCATATTACATTTCCTACCAGAGAAAAGTAGTCATGAGATTCCATGTCATTTCTTAGGATTATTTTTGCCTATCACTGTTGCTTTAGAAAAAAGTCCCTCCTCAAAATAATGTGTTAGAACTGTGATAGTCCTTCATAGTACCTGTCATTTTTAGCCCTACTTAAAAGGAGGAGATGCAGAAGAACAATGGGCATCCATAACATGGGCATCCAGATAGAGGTGAAAAATAGGACAGAAATGGTAAAATGTGCACAATCTTGTTGTGATTTAAACAGAACTTTGATTGTGACATTCCCATGCATGTTTTATCATCTCTATTAGCCTCTGCATATTTTACCAGGCAGATAATTTGCACAGGAAAGCTTTGCAATAGCAAATTCAGCAACATTATTATCATTATGAATAGAAAAAGGGAAAATGTATCTGAAAGAGCTATTTGATTTTGCATGATTGCAACAAATAAGAGCAAAAGCAACAAAATCATGATTGAAGGGCAATGTCAGGTCCTTTCATGTGTCAATAATGGGTTTCCACATCTAACTGGGAATCCTACAAACAATATATGAACAATATAGTTAACTTCACATATATCTCATATAGGTGAAATGTGCAATATACAGTACATTGTTTGCATGATCTATCTAGGTATAGGGAAAACATGCAAAGGCACACACATATTAGTTAGGGACTTATTACCATACAATCTTGTTAACTCTGTACCTACAGGATAGCAAAAATGATTCTGACACTAAGCAAAAGCAAAACTCACGTATCTATTAAAATTAGAGTAATTACATACAATACAGGGAAGAAATATCTGTTAATCCTGCAAAATGTGTTATTGCCATCTTTTACTAATAAAACAAGTCTTGATATCTTATTTTTGTGATGTATAAATATATGGATTCCAAATAGCATAGTTTTTCCCCCTCTTATCTGAATTACATTATATTGTATGTTCGAATCAAGCATCACCTATTTCAAGAACTATCTGCAGATAAATCAGTAGCTGATGAAAAAATTCTATCTCTCGAACAGAATGGATTATAGAAATTAAATCATTGCACTAAATAATATATGTATACAGAAAACAAAAAAAATGCATACATTTTCAGATAGCCATTCAATAGGAAATTGTCCATGCATATACAGGGAAATACAGAGTGTTTATGGACACAGTGAAAATTCTTTTTGACATTATTTTTCTTTATTGCAGTTGTTCCTCTTAAGTCTGAATTGGCAGTTGAAATTTTGGAGAAGGGACAGATGCGATTCTGGCTACAAGCTGAGAAATTGTCTAGCAATGCCAAAGTCAACTTTATATTTAATGATAAGGAAATTTTCAATGGAGAGGTAAGTTAATGATTGCTCCTATCAGAAAATGATTGCTTGCTATTACTGAATTTTAAAATTAAAAATTCAAACATATTTCACCTTCTATATTACTTCTCAAACATTATTGTTTGAATCACTTCTAACAATAGAAATACTGGCGTTATATACTTTTGTTCTTGCTATATTTTTATAGCTATGATGTGATAGGCTGGGTACAGTATTAGAAGAACAGGATATAATTAAACTGTTATGGCATTAAATATAAATAAAATCAAAGAATACAAATATGTGAAAATATATGAGTTTGGATTTTACTGCGACATTGTGAACTTTATTTCTTTCACACTTTTTCCATCATTCACAATAGCACCTTTGGATCCTCTATTGATACTTTTATAAATCTAATTTGTGTGATACATTAATCCATTTAGTCTGTTATTGTACCTGAACAAGAGAAACATGATTTCCTATTCTGTTCTCCATACCCAAAGCCAACTACAAAGTGGAATTGTTCCCAACACAATTGAAAACTGCTATACCCTGCAGTCACACAGGACAAATTCTTTGTTGATCCAAAAAGTTTAGGGGAAGACAGCTTTACTCTAACTCATAAATAGTGACTATGATGCTGATTGGGCAACCATATATCTGGTTTTATTTTTAATTTTTGTGGTGGTGGGTAGCACTGCAAGAGTAGTTAGAGAAATGGTTAGGAGAGAGAGAGACTTTGAGAATAAGGGTAACAAGGATCATGCACTGTGGTTCATATACCCATGAATATCTGAATGAGTAACACAAATGCTACCTTGCCATTGGATCAAATTCAGAATCTCCTGCTCCTCCTGCATTTTAAATAGATTATTTTCATTTGTTTTCAATGTATTTCATGCTTATTTACTCAAACTTTTATTTGTAAGGAGAGCTACTTTCAGGTTGACATGAAAGCTGGTCACTTAGTCCCATGCATACATGTGTTTATTTGCCAACTTGTTTTTCCTGAGTTTCATTCAGGATAAATGTCCACATGTACTCAAAGCCAAGTGAGTGTGATTATGAAATGGAGCAATTATGTTACATCTGAACATCTTGGAAATTGCTATCAAATTGTTTGAAGACTTCGAAAAGATTACATTTCCAGATTAGAAAATGAAATTTTTCTTTGTAATATTTGTTATTAAAGAAATACAAGATGAAGATTGATCATAATTCTGGTATGATTGAAATGTTTATGGATAAACTTGATGATGTGGATGAAGGTACATATACCTTTCAACTTCAGGATGGAAAAGCAACCAATCAATCCAGTTTAGTGTTAATTGGTGATGGTAAGATCTTCTGATTTATTTTTATTTTTTAAAAGACTGTAGCCTAAAGTTTAATAGCTGAAAATACTGAAATACTTGATAAATGTGGAATAATGTTGATGTCCTGTCTTTTCAGATCCTTTATTTAGCTAATTCACTCTGTGTTTAATTAGAAGAATAAATAAGAAAAATAATTATTGAAAGAATGTGTATAGTGTACAAGATTTAGCTTGTATTCTGAGTGATTCAGAAAACAGTCTGTTTTATCTCAAAGTGATTTAGAGCCACCTTCATCCAACCTCTTTTATTCTTTATTTTATTCAATATCTGAATCTGAAAAATACAACTCTCCCAATAACTGGTATTTAAGATCAAGAAGCAGCAATATCTTTATATTTATTTTTTATATAATTACATTAAATTTACAAGAATATTAAGTCCTTTTTAGCAAATTAAACTTCCAGAAATTGAGTGATTTGCTATAGATGCCTTTAGATTTTAAGGTTTAAAAAGAGAGGAAATATACCATTTTTTTAAAAAAAATCTTGTTTGAAACTTGCAAGCAAAGTTGACCTTTCTAAGAAGATCACACGTCAAGTCTGAAATTAATAGATGCAGAGGAAATTTTTGGGAGGGGCAGAGGCAATTGTTATGGAAATGGCATACATTTTAGAATTCACCAAAAAAAAACCTCATCAAAACACAAATTTAAGATGTAGAGTAGCAGTGGTTCTTTTATAATTCATGAATTTCAGATTGTAACCAGTTTTCACTTTTTTTAATCTGTGTGGACTGTTTTTTTATTTGGTTTTGTATGAAATTGATATATTTCATACATATGACAAACTTGAAAATTCACATGTGAAGAATGTCTAAGGAGCTATGATCAGTAAAAACAACTTGTTTCTTTTGTTTTCTCCTCATTTAGAAATAGTGCATTTAGGAAAAGGCTTATGCAATAGATGTATTGCAGAAGCGGAAAGAATTGGCCACCAAATATTTCCCACCCAACCGTATAACTTCTCAAATCTCAGAAATCTTTTTCTTCTTTTGTTCCTGAAAGTTAAAAAAATATATATAGGAACATTAAATGTTGTAACAGGCCCATTTGATATTATGTAATATTCTTCTTCAGAAGAATTGTGTTTGATAGGCCTGCTAAAATTAATTCATTGTAATAGTTATCCCAAATTTCTGCCACCACCATCATCATTTCAATGTCCCATCAAATGTGTGAATTGCAGTATAGTTTTATAAGGACTCTATAGCTGGAAGAGTTCAACTTCTTTTCATAAATCTTTGATGTCTATCCAAATCAGGTTGACTTTAATTGAATTCAAAAAAACAACATATATGTGTTAATAATCCTAAAAATCTATATAATAATGGTGAATTTACTAATAAATATTTATAGAAAGAAATTCTATAAATGCTGAAAAACATATTTATAGGTTAGGATCAAAAAATATTTATGTCTAGTTCCTCATTTTCAGTTGTATCTGTTGAAACAGCAGCTTCCTATGTTACAAAACAAGCTATGAACAGGAAATGTAAGAAAAGACAAAACATAATTGTCTAATGTTTTCAGAGGAGGAAGCATTTCAGTTGCACTTTTTAAATCATGTCCATCAGAATTTGGATTAGATGTTGCATTAAAAACAATAACATAACTGTAAGCTTTAAAAAAGATTCAGGATATACAGATAGTCTTCATTTAGCAACCAGAACTGAGACCAGTAACTCAGTTATTAGGTGAAGCAGTTACTAAATGAAACTGTGCTTATGATACTTCCGTTTTCCTTTCCTTTACACACCTATGAAGTCATAAATGTGAGAATTGCTATTAAAATTACCTTTTTAATCACACTTACTACATGAGATATTTGCTAAAAGATTATTATCTCTATTTTAATTTCATCTGATGAATATGAAGAACCCTGGTTAGTTATACAGTGTAACTCTTTTAACTTAAGGGAACATTATCTTTTCATTTCATACCAATGCAGTAGTCTTTCATACACTATATTGTTTTCTGTACTTATCTATACATTTTGACTTTATGCAATTCAATCATTCAGTTGTTTTGATTTGGTTGTATTTATTCTTTTCATTGCTAGTCTTCCAGAAGTTACAGAAAGAAGCAGATTTTCAAAGGCAAGAATGGTTCAGGAAGCAAGGTAACATATTACATCATATAAAATGGAGAAAAAATATTTTCAACTTAATTCAGTTGCCTGGATTTATATTTTTTGAAGATACTTATTTTACACATTATTTCAAACAGGTCCACATTTTGTTGAATATCTTGGATGGGAAGTTACCCCTGAATGCAATGTATTATTGAAATGCAAGGTAAAGAACAGCAAAGATTTTGGCTTTGTTACAGTTGTGAGGGGAAAGCATTCTTAATGATAAAATACATTTCAGGTATTCTACTGTCTTGAATTGCTTATTTTGAGACCTAATTACTTACTTACTTATCTGGGGTACGTAATAACCATGGGTTCAGTCTTCATAAACATTATTTATACGTTGTGTTGTTCCAGACCTGAAATGGCCTCTACGTTTGTATACTGTAGCTCTTTGCTTCAGTATAAAAATATTATTATTATTTGAGCTGTGATCTTTCCCTTTAGAAAAAAATATAACATGCTTCCTTGGGCAAAAATGCAAACACTGATTAAGCAAACTTGAATGTTTCTTCTTTACCCAATGCATACCGTAGTTTACTAAGATAATTCTTTCTCACACAGATCATTGGAGTTTGTCATCAATACAAATAATACTTTCTTTCTAGGTTGCTAACATTAAAAAAGAAACACACATTATTTGGTACAAAGATGACAGAGAGATAATGGTTGATGAAAAGCATGATTTTCAGGATGGTGTATGTACTCTGCTGATAACAGAGGTGAGTGAGCTCTCTTGATAGCTGCTTTACAGGTGACAATATTTCCAAACTTCCAGACATTTTAGATAACAGATGATCTCTACTTCCCTGCCATGCAGGAAGATAAAGGAGGTTCATTCAGATGAGACACGAAGGACATCTTAATTGAGGTCTAAATGGTACTTTGAAGACTTCAAACTGTTGGCTATAGTATGAATTGTGTCTTTTTGTCTTCTGCTTCATATTGATCCATTTATTAGGCCAGCACTAAATGAAAATCTTGTACATGCATTTATTCCACGCACTATCAAACTCTCGAAGCTCTTGAGAAAGATGAAATTTCACTTCATCTTCTTTGCATCCTTTACCCAACTGTTCCTTCATCTTTGAATAATGAGACTTGTGATTTTTCTGTTAGGGCAGACATGTCAAACACAAGGCCCGGGGGCCAGATCCTGCCCACGAAGTGGTTTCATGTGGCCCACAAAGCCATCCTGGAAAGTGAGGGAACGGCCCCCACTGCCTTGGCCCTGGCCCAGAGACCCTCCTTCTGCCATAGACCCTCAGATCTGTCCCACTCCTGCCCAGGCCCCCATAGGCACCCTTGATGCGAACGATGTAGAGCTGGCCACGCCCACCCAGTAGGCCATATGCACTCTAGCCACGCCCACCCAGTAGGCCACACCCACCCTGGCCATACCTATCCGGCCCCCTGAGGGCAACTGCAATGCTGATGCGGCCCTCAAATGAAATTGAGTTTGACACCCCTGTGTTAGGGAATAGTGAGTTGGAGAAGAGTACAACCTTTCTAAAGTCACTTCTTTATCCTGCTTTCCACACCATATCAAAATTTTATAGTGATATTAAGTAGCTTTATTCCTTTATATTATCAGTCATAGTATGTATGAACTATTAACATTTCTTTGAAAATAAACCATATTATATTCTGTATCTATTAAGATACTTTATCAGAGTAGAAACTATAAAATTATGTCAAAATATAAAGACTTGAAATCTGGGGATAGCAGAAAAATCAAGCAAAAATGAAGTGTATGAAGTATATACCCTTTGAAGCTACTGGATGGGCAGTAGTTCCATTGCCAAAACTCTTGTATTATCCTCAGTGCTTTTTTTGTAAAAGAAAAAGGTGCCGAAACTCACACATGTCTTACAACCCGCCTTGCCTACCCTACAAGGTTCCGTCCAAAAAAGGTGCCGGAACTCCGTTCTGAGCGTTCTATGAGAAAAAAAGTCCTGATTATCCTACAATCTAAGTAATGAGCTACAGGCAAACAGATTGTTCAAGAGAAACAATAGTTTGATAGCTCTTCACTTACTGATTACAGAAAATATATATTCATTTATTTATTTACAGATAGTCAGACAAACTTTATGTTAAATAAAGTTCTGAAGGAGGGTACAAGTGATTTTTTCCCCCTTCCATTTAGTGTGGAGTTAGTTGGATTTTATTTCACTGCTCTTGTTGCTGCAGGTCCTGCAATTGCTCAGCCATTTTTGCTCCCACTCCTAAATGTTGCAGATTCATTAACAATTTCACTAGTGGAGTCTCAGTCTTACACAGATGCTATCACCTGAATGTTGTTGTTGTGAAATTAGGAAAAGCTCTTCTATGTAATCCTTTCTTTACTTTACCCTTCTTTGCATAAAGGTCATTTTTTTTCAGACGCTGAGTGGCTAATACAAGCTTATGAAAGGCACAATTCAATTTCTGAAACATAGAAAGTATCACAAGTTGTGTTTGTTATGACCATATGAATAGTTGTGTGTTTTAACACATTCTTGTTTCCCTCTAGAAAAATATAGAAAGCTCTATCTGTTTGTTTAATACACATGATATGCCATTAACTCCTGTAGCTTTTCAGCAAATTAACAATAAATATGGTACAAATAAAATATAGAAGATTAATTTCTGATTTCCATGTTCAGGCTTTTATACATAATGTCACTTTTACAAAGAACAACACATTTTCTTTTATTTAAGCTTCAGTGTTCCTTTTAAACTTGTCAGCTCTTTCCCTTTTGCCCTTACCTCTCAGTCTCAAGATTCCAGACCTTCACACTGTAGAAATTACTTGCAGGAAATACAAATGTTTTTAATATTTTGATGAATATTATTTTGTTCACAGTTTTCTAAGAAGGATGCTGGTATATATGAAGTGATACTGAAAGATGAAAGAGGAAAGGACAAAAGTATATTGAAGCTTGTGGAAACAGGTAAGAATGTTCTGAAAAATATTTAGGCTAATCCTGCAAATGCACACTTGGATATAACCCTCACTGACTTATTCCCTGCTTAGTAGGAAATTTTCTGGATATCACTACTGTATTCTATTTCAATCTAGATAATGCAGCAGTTCTCAGTGATGGAATAAGAATAGATTATCTCTGTTCCAAAGTCCTGATGCTTCATGATTGCTAGAGTTAAGATTTTGGGATTAGCATAGATGTACCTATTAAAAGAGTTTGTCTTTCATATCTAAACCCATCAGCCACTGAATAGACTGTGATTACCAGAATTGCTTTCTATGTGGATTAATGACCACTTAATATAAGAAGAATGTTATTGTCTCAGCAAAATACTTTGTGTTTTGAATTCTGTTACAATAGTAAGAAAATAATGCTGATGCCACCAGTGGCTTCAAGAAATAGTCTAGATCGACTTCCGGTGGCGGCGCGGCGCCGAAGACAGCCTTCCCGGGCTGCCCGCGGCTCAGCTGTTTGTTTTTTCGCCCGAAACAGCGCTGATCAGCTGTTCGGGCGAAATTGAAGCCCCCTCCTCGGGAGAAGAGGAGGGGGTGAGGTCTCAGGTAGGGGTAGAGTTCTCCGGGGCCGCCTGAGCTTGGAGCTTGGGCGGCTGAAGGATTGAACTCCCCCGAAGCCTGGGTTGCTCCCAGCTGGCCGGCGTCTCTGCTCCGAACTTCTTGGAGCAGAGCCAGGCGTCTGCGAACCATCCCTGCCTGAGGAAAGAACTATGATTTAAAGGAGCAGGCAGAGCGGTGCAAGAGGGAAAGGTGAAGAGGATTATTTTACTATACTTTCTAGCTTTTTGGACTTTTTAAACTTTAAGTGAAAGTGCGTCATAATTGAGGATTAAAAGATGGCGGCGAAACCTCCCCCTAAAACTCTTCGGAGCGGTGGATCCTCGCCGGTGCAACAATCATCACTACAGGCGTTGCACCCTTCTGAAGTGCTGACACCGAAGGATTTACGAGATGCTCTGGATAAACTTTTGGAATCAATCAATCAATCAATCGGTGATAAATTTGCACAGATGGAGGAGAAATTGGAGAAATTGGAGGAGAGAATGGAAGAGAGGATGGAACAGAAGTACAGCGTGATGAAGGTAGACATTTTGTCTTCAGTGCATAAAGTGGCGGGATGTGTGGAAGAATTAGATGAAAAAATGGATGATCTGGCTCAAAGGAACGCTATATTAGAAGTAAAAGCACGGGAGAATGAAAATGCAAGAGACAAAATGGAAAGGGAGTTAAGCCTAGCCCAATATTACCAGATGCAGTTTGCTGTTAGAATCAGAGGATTAAAAGAGAACATTAAAGAAGATTTAAAGCAGCTGATTTCTGAGGCTCTTGAAGTGGTATTAAACCAGCCAGCATCTGAAATAAGAGCAGCTATGGATAAAGTGTTTCGGGTGAATTCATGGATTGCCAGACAGAGAAAATTGCCTAGAGATGTGGTGGTTTACTTTGCAAGAAGAGAGATTAGAGATCAAGTTATACAAGCTGCCTATGATGCTAAAGTGGTGATTGCTGAACAAGAAGTCTTGGTTTTAAAAGAAATTCCTCCAAGGATTTTAAGGGGAAGGAAGGACTATACATTTCTCGTGCATGAGCTTAAGCAAAGAGATATAAGGTTCAGATGGGAGATTCCAGATGGGCTGATGGTGATGCATGAAGGTAAAAGGTATCGGCTGATTACTGTGAAGCAAGCGCGTGATTTCTACAATAACGTCTTAAAAGCAACCCCATCAACACTTCTGGAAGCTGGAAAGGGATCGGGAGAAGGAGAACATCAAGAGGATGAAACAGAGGAAAGTGGCCCTGGAGTAGATCAAGATACAACTTCTTTGGATGATCCTAGAGAGCAAAGAGTAACGCGTGCTGCTTTAAAACGAGCAAAGAAAATAAAAGAACAAGATCAGCAAAAGTCTTCAGATTCTTCACAACGTACGCAAGCTGTGGGAGGAGCACGGCCTAAAGAAATTAGCCCTATCAAAGCTGTGCTCCAAGAGCTTTGGGAGGATATGCATGGCAACTAAATTTCTAACCTGGAATGTTAATGGACTAAATTCACCGCAGAAGAGGAAGAAAGTTTTTCAATATTTAAAACAATTTAAGATAGATGTTATATGTTTGCAAGAAACGCATATTAGAGTTTTGGATCAAAAGTATTTATTGAACTCGAGACTGGGTACGCAATTTGTTGCCTCTGCAGAGAATAAGAAAAATGGAGTGGTTGTTTATGTTAAAAGTGCCTTAACAGCAGACTTAATTGAAGTAGATAAGCATGGAAGATATGTTATGATTGAGCTGTTGTTAGAAGGCAAAAAGACGCTTCTAGTTGGATTATATGCACCTAATCAACAACAAGCGGATTTTTTTAGCTTACTCCACACAAAGCTTACCCAGTTGGATTATAAATCTTTTATTCTTATGGGAGACTGGAATGGTGTCTTGGATGCACAGTTGGACAAGGCTGGAGCTTTTAAGCGCATTCCAAGTCATGCTAGATTGCCTAAATCTTTTTTTGAAATGAAGGACGACCTGGAATTGAGAGATATTTGGCGTGAGAGGCATTTGCAGGAGAAGGATTATACTTTTGATTCTGATAGACACCAATCTTTTTCGAGGATTGATTTTATTTTGTTGACTAATGATTTTTTTTTTTGAGAACTAAAAAGGTGAAGATTTGTGCAAGAACTATTTCTGACCACAGTCCAGTTTGGTTGGAGATTGATAAGGAGAAAAGAGACAGGCGCTCATGGCGTGTAAATGAGAATTTGTTTAGAAATCAGAGAAATGTGGAAGAATGCAAACAGCGGATGAAGGATTTTTTTGAGATTAATATGAATAAGGGTACCTCTATGGATATGGTTTGGGATGCTAGCAAGGCATATATGAGAGGGGTGTTGATATATATGAATAATAGACATAGACGTGCAGTGGAAACTAGAAGGAAAGAACTGGAGAATGAAATAAAGGAAAAAGAAAAGGCTTTGATTCTGAATCCAGAGGATGTGAAGGTTAAGGAGGCTATTAGACTGCTAAGAGGACAATTTGATAAATTAATGGCAGATCAAGTGGCAACCAATCTGCGGTTTGCTAAGCATAATACTTTTTGCAACGCTAATAAGCCAGGCAGATGGTTAGCTTATAGACTGAGGAAAAAACAAAGGGCCTCTAATATAGATAAGATTGAGTATAAAGGAAGGGTTGTGTTTCAACAGAATCTTATTAAGGATGCTTTTGTGGATTTTTATTCGAAATTATATACTAAAGAGGAAATTAATGTAAAAGATATTGATATATATTTGGAGAATGCTAGCATCCCAGTTCTTACGCAAGTACAAAAAGAGGGGATTAATCAACTGATTACAGAAGAAGAAATTCTTACAGCAATTAAGGAATTGAAGTTGGATAAAGCGCCAGGTACGGATGGCTTGACTGCAGCCTATTATAAAAATTTACAATTTGAGATGATAAAGCCGTTAAAGGAACTGTTTCAGACAATTCAGAGGGAGGGAAAGGTGCCACCGTCTTGGAGAACAGCTTTTATCTCTTTGATTCCGAAGGAAGACCAGGATGCTACTCAAGTTAAAAATTACAGACCGATATCGCTTTTGAACACAGATTATAAGATATTTGCTAAGGTTTTGGCTAATAGACTGATGAGGGTTCTGCAACAGGTGATTCATGGGGATCAAACGGGGTTTATTAGTGGTAGGCAAATGAAAAATAATGTGAGACATATAGTTGATGTTTTAGAGTTTTTGGAAAGGCACAACCAGATCTCTGCAGCGCTAATTTTTTTAGATGCTGAAAAGGCCTTTGATCAATTGAATTGGCAATTTTTGTTGAAAGTTTTAGATAAAATGGATTTTGGGGAAAATTTCTTACAGCCGATTAGGGCATTATATCAAAAACAAACTGCCCGAATCATAGTTAACAATAGCCTGACAGCAGCATGTAACATTGAGAAGGGCACAAGGCAGGGGTGTCCGTTATCGCCCTTGTTATTTGTGTTAACATTAGAGATATTATTGGTTAAGATTCGGAGTTCGGGAAAAATTAAGGGGATACAAGTTGGGGATCAGGACTATAGATTGAGAGCATTTGCAGATGATCTGGTTGTTACAGTGACCCAGCCAGAGCACTCTGTTGTGGACCTGATGGAGATAATAACACAATATGGGAAGGTTTCTGGATTTAAGGTAAATACACAGAAAACTAAAATTTTGGCTAAAAATATGACAGTTTCACAGAAGGCTCTCTTAGAAGGATTAACTGGATTTGAGATTGTTAAGAGGGTTAAATATTTGGGGGTGATTTTGTCGCCCTCTAATACAAAGCTATATAAAAATAATTATGAAAAACTATGGGGGAAAATTCAAAAAGAATTGGAGAGTTGGCAAAAATTGCAATTGTCTTTGTTGGGACGGATTGCAGCAGTGAAAATGAATGTCCTGCCCAAATTTTTATTTTTGTTTCAAATGATACCGATCCTTAAGAAAGATTCTAATTTGGAGGAATGGCAGCGTGGTATCAATAAATTTGTGTGGGCAGGGAAAAAACCACGAGTTAAACTTAAGATTATGCAGGATACTCGTGAGAGAGGTGGTCTTAAACTGCCTAATTTTAAATTATACTATGAAGCTGCTGCATTAGTAGGAATAAGTGATTGGATTAATTTGACGCAAGGGAGGTTATTAAATCTTGAGGGCCATGATTTGTGGTTTGGCTGGCATGCATATTTGTTGTATGATAAGAAGGTAGACAATGTGTTTAGGGTGCATATTTTAAGACAGGCATTGCTGAGAGTTTGGAAGAAGTATAGACATAAGTTGAGTTGCAAGATACCATTGTGGGCAATTCCAAAACACGCAATAGAAAATATTCATGCTGGCTTCAAACATGATGTGACTACGTACAAGGAGATTTTAACTTTGGAAAGAAATGTTTGGTGTTTGAAATCATATAGCCTCTTGCGAGAAGAGAAGGTTGTTCAAAACTGGTTTCAATATATTCAGCTACGGGCCAGGTGGAAAGAAGACCAGAAAAATGGTTTTACAATGACTGATGAAAATTTGATAAAGCAAGTTAGAAATCAGGGATCAGCACATATCAAACGGATATATCTTGCATTGATAGAGATTGATTCAGAGACAGAGCTTGTTAAGGATTGTATGATAAAATGGGCCCAAAACATCCAAGAAGTTATCACAATGGACATGTGGGAAAAGATTTGGGTGAGGAACGTAAAATTTACTCAAGCTCAAAATCTAAGAGAGAACTTTTATAAAATGTTTTATAGATGGCATTTAGATCCTAAAAAGCTTGCAAGTATGTATCCGAATTACCAGCCTAAATGTTGGAGGTGTGGTGATGAAGATGCAACATATTTTCACATATGGTGGACATGTAAGAAGGTTAAGGCTTTTTGGATAAAAGTCTGGTGGAATATGCAGAAGATTTTTAAACAGAGGATAAAGTTTTGTCCGCAACTTTTTTTGTTGGGAATAATTGCAGACGCTACAGTTGTGGACACTAAGTTGATGTTGAACCTAATTATGGCAGCAAGACTTTTGATAGGCCAATATTGGAAGAAAGAGGAATTGCCGACCATAGAAGAGTGGACTTTAAAGGTTTCCGACCTGGCAGAGATGGCGAAGATTTCGGCCTATTTGAAAGATCATTCGCAAGAACGCTATATTATGGAATGGAGAAAATGGATTGAGTTTATCCAGAACAAGTATAGGGTTAAGAAGTTTTATGTAGCATTCGAATAAGTCTTCTTTCGTTTTTTTTTTCTTTTTTATTTTAGTTTTTTATATATAGTTAATATTGTTAAGGTGTGTCTTATCCTATATAAGCTAGAGAGTAATGGATTTTAGATTTTATAGTGGGTAGTATATGGTTGCTTATGATTGCCTTTTTATAGATATATACCTTGTATTTAGCTCTGGGAAGTCAGGGGGGGGGGAGGGGGGGATGGAGGGAGGGGAGGAGGGAGGGAGGTTGGGGGGAGGTTGGGGGGGGAGTAGGGAGGGGGAAGGTGGGTTTTTTAAAGGAAAATTGTATTTTAAAACTTTTCAATAAAAAAAAAAAAAGAAATAGTCTAGATCAGGGGTGTCAAACTGTCGGCCCATGGGCCGGATGCATCACGATGAAACCGTGCCCACCCCATTGCTGGCAATGGGGAAAAAGCTCCGATATGTTGCGCAACATCACGTGACGTCGTGAGTTTGACATGTTTGGTCTAGATAACCTGTATTTTGAGGAGGATATTCAGATTTAAATCTATGAATGCAATGGGTACCACTAGCAGTATCAACCCAGTTTACAATATTACAGAGGATCTTTGGTCATAGTCCTAAAACTTCATAATCATGTCACAGAACTATTTTCCCAAGTAGTTATTTGCAAAATTGAATGAGATTTCAATTTAATTTAAGATTTAGTATATTAACATAGTATAGAATAGTATTTTCAAGCCAGGCAACATTAAGATGTGTGGAAGATCCCAGATTTCTGGGATATGTTTTTTAGTTGAAAAGTTTCCTGAAATTCCAATTGGTGTAAAATAAAATAGCTAAACTGCTGAAAGCTTCAAATTATAAAGACCATTTAACTCCTAAACTGCACATTCTGTGTTGGCTATCCAATTTCTGAGCACAATTCAAAGTGTTCACCTTGACCTTTAAAGCTATTAGCAGACAGAGGCCTTGCTCTCTACATGTACATCACAGCCTTTCTCACTATAAATCCATCTAGCTATTTATATCAGCAGCAGCCACAACAACAATTTTAATTCTGATGTTGATTTATTTTATATCTTGCTTTCAAAGTCAACCTTAATTACTAAAGAAACAGAAAAGGGAGGAGGAATAAGTAAAAGGTTTTAAAGAGATTTGATGTCAAATAAAAATAGAGGAATTTAAATGCTATTAAAGCAAGTCTGGAATTGATCGAACACATGTAATGCATTTCAAAAACAAATTTAAATTTCCTATCTGCTCCATCTCAGTAAATGGACCTCAGGGCAATATTTAGCCATAACCAGGAATATATGATATGGAGGACTGAGTATTTCTCTGGATTTGTTTCCACAGCTTTTACAGATTTGATGACGGAAGTATGCAGAAAGATTGGTGAGTATTAATTCCTCCTTCTAATGAATGACTCATATGTACACTGTAGGAATGACTGTGAGTCTTTAAAAACATGTGTTGTATTTCAGCTTTATCTGCAACTAATCTGAAAATTCAGAGCACAGCAGAGGGCATCAGATTGTATTCATCTGTTAACTACTACTTGGACGATCTGAGAGTGAGTTGGTCACACAAGTAAGTGAAGAAATCTTGCCAGTGTTGCTCACCTCATTCAACAGGAATAACTCTATACATGTTGAAATGTAGGACATATTTATACTGTTTCATTTTCAAGTTCTAAAAATGGGGAACAGAAAACTTAAGAGTTTGGGAGAGGTATAAAAATGCTGTGGACCTCTTGGTTCAAGACAATTCACTTGACACAGGGCATATTACTTCTGGTAGTAACTTTGCTTTCTTTTGCTACAATCCTTCTCTTCTCATCTCTGTTTCAAAGCCAAAGAGCCAGCACTTGGTCATGTGGCTGGCATGACTAGACGCCAAAGGCGCACAGAACGCTGTTACCTTCCCACCGTAGTGGTCCCTATTTTTCTACTTGCATTTTTACGTGGTTTCGAACTGCTGGCTTGGCAGAAGCTGGGACGAGTAACAGGCACTCACTCTGTTATGCAGCACTCAGGATTCAACCCACCAAACTGCCAACCTTCTGATCGACAAGCTCAGCGTCCTAACCCACTGAACCACCGCATCCCTATACATATACATACATACATACACACACACACACACATACATACATACATACATACATACATATATTCCAAATAGGGTCTGACTAAATTAGGGATTTAGAAATCGTCTAGTGATGCATCTCAAAATTCTGGAACATTAAACTGTGAGGTACTAAAATGCTACAACCACTTTCTTATGAGGAAACTGCTGCATATTTTCAAATGCATAAGAAGCATAAAAACTGAGATACATATCACTCAAAGCTTATCAAAATAAGATAAGCTGTGCAACAGGTCTGCTTGGTCAGGGTTTGGGTAAACATTTTATAAAATCATAAAACTCCAGGATTCTTATCCCAAAGACAACCAATTGTTGATAAGAGTGAAACTCCTGAAACACCTCAGTTCTTGGGAAAGTTGAGCAAATCTAGTTAATACATGCATATGTATTTAACACTTTTTTAAACTTTAACAATATCCTTCATTCTTCTAATTTGGAACTGGAAGCATAGAGGATTAACTCTCTATGTGTTGCAGTTCTAATGACTATTTTGTCTCAATAACTGTTCTGGAAATAAAGCTGCAAATTCTTGGTGTGATGTAAATGAGGGAAGGTTTAAGAGAAACTTTCATGGAAAAACATAAAAAGAATTCTTTACATGATCTACAATTTCTTTAAGAACTAACAATATCACTACAATAATCTAAAAAGCTACTTTTAATTATCATTTTTATTTAAATGTTTATGGTACTACAGTATAGTAGAAGCTGAAGTTCAACTACACTTGGGAAAATTATTTTGTAACATAATGAAGTGAAACAAAGTATACCTAGAATAGAAATCTTCAATTGTCACACAACTGTAAATCATCTATTCAAATTCCCTGTGCATGCAAAATTATTATCTATATTATCTATGTTATAAAACTTGTAATAAGTTATATTTATATATTAGCTTTAGGGTCTTTGACGCTCTCTTAGCTTGGTGGTTTTCTTGCAGACCCCTTGTTTCAACCCTGACCTACAAATTTTCTTCATTATTGGTACATTTATTTGAATTATATAAATGCATATTTATTACTTGTATTATTTATATATAAAGTCTCTATTGCATTTTTATTTTTAGTGAAGTCAAAATTAAGTACACCGAAAGAGTTAAGACTGGTGTTACAGGAAACCAAATCTGGTTGCAAATTAATGAACCAACTACAAATGATAAAGGCAAATATATACTGGAGCTGTTTGATGGTAAAACTGCACATACAAAAATGGTGGACCTTTCTGGACAAGGTAAATTATTACATTTTAATTAGTGATATGAAATAACTTAAGTTTTAATTAGGGATATACAGTGTATAACATTCCAGGAATACAGTGTTCAAGGAGACTCCAGCATCTTCCTTTTTATTACAAACCATAGTGATCTGGTCATTGTGGGAATGGTCTGAAGACTTCCTGGACAAAACCATCTGCAATAAGTTGTTCTGGTATTCCAAACGTATATTGTTCAAAACACCAAAACATGTTCCCTATTACAGGGTATTTCCTCTCAGAGGCTTTTACTACTAGATCAACATAATTCAGGGGGGGGGGAAAGTTCACCAGAATGTTCTGTAACTGAAATGATTTTATATAGCTGCTAGTGCCATTCACAAATTAGCGCAGAAACTGAGAAACCTAGAAGTTTTAATGATAGCATCTCTTGCTCTTCCAGCTATATGATTTTATAATAACTTTCAGCTACTTAGAAAGATCTGAGAAGCTAGCCAGGGTCTTCATAATTTAAGTTTTGAACTGTAAGATGATCTCAGTAAATGTTGGTCCTCAAGTAACAATTCGAGGTTCATGAAGAACTGCTGAGTTTGTGGCTGACAGTTTGCATCTTACATTTAAATTTGACAATAGTTTACTATTTTTAATGTTACGTTAAACATCAGTATGCAAACATATTAAATCAAGTGATCAAAATATGTGCAAATTTACTTTTAGATTCACTCCATTTAACATAACTGAAACAGAGTTATTGATAGCAGTCTTATCTTTGAATACCAATGTCATTAGTTTGTACATAACAAATAGATTAAGAACACTTCCTTAGATGTTTCTCACAAGGATTTATCTCACAAATTCCTTTAAGACTAATTATGCATATTCATTGTACTGAATACTGTATGTGAATGAAACAGAGAAGAGATTATGCCTCACATATCGATTTATTTTCATGTTTTGATCATCTCTGTGTACAAGTTCAATGTACAAAATCAATACTTATGTTCTTTGCAATGAGTTAAACAGAAACATATATGAAACATATGAGCATATCTTGCAGATCAAACTTCTGCATATTTGCTCAGAAATAAGTCTTAGTGACTTGTATGCATTGGAATACAGTTTGTAAACCATAAAGATAATGTCACATAGAGTTTAACCATTGTATAATAGAGCATTTATTTCTTCTTGTTAAAGTAAAAATAAATTCTGATAGTTTATTTGTCCACTTGCTTTTTAGCAGCTCCTAGTGCCAAACATCTACTATTAAAAAAAAACCAAACTATCAGCATTAGAGGGTACCACTATCCTAGAACTCTTTAGAATATGATATAGTATATGATATAGTTTTCCATATATAATTAATAAGACAATTAATATAGGAACATAATAGCTTGTATAGCATGACTTTCTCAATGTTCCAACATATTACACAAAAAGCTAAATAAAGTAATAGCATAAATTGATTTCATAAAGGATACTAGCAATATAACCCCTTTCTTCTTTTATTAAGCATTTGATGAAGCCTTTGCTGAATTCCAAAGATTAAAGTAAGTGTATAGTTTAAGTAAAGTATTTTCTGCTGTTTTAATTAGCCCTACCATATCTGGACTGCAAAACTTTGAGAATATACAGTTTCCCACATCTCTGTTTTCATCTACAAATGCCTACAGTCCAGATCTGGTAACCCTAAACTATCTAGATTAATTATCAATTTGGGAAACTTTGTTCTAATAATAGGACACTTTCAATATTTTGGGATTTTAAGCACTACCTGCTTTAATTGAAGTAGTAGAAAACATAGTGGGATTTTTTTCTCTTTTCCTTTTTTCCAAATAGTAGTTAAACTACTATTTGCTACTGAATAGTTAATTGAAGGGAAATCTACATCCAGACCAAATGGAAGATCACTTTTCCCTCCAGCAATCCAACATATGACAAAAAAATCTACCTTTATATAGCTGTTTGTTTATTGAAAATAGTTTTATCATTAGTTTGAAGGCTGATGCTGAACTATCATAGAAAAAAATAATTAACAAAGTGAGCTATTATATAGAATTGTTTTCTTCAGCTGTTTAGAGCTGTTCATAATATAGCTTTTCCTTACTATAAAACTGAAATTTCTTTCTGCCTTTCTCAATTACAGAACAGCTGCCATTGCAGAAAAAAGTAAGTGAACTCTTTTTTATTTGGTGCCTGTTTTGTCAATAGGATGTTTCTAGTGATAGGGTTTTTCATAACATTTGCCTCATAGAGGGTTTTGTTGTAAAATTTATTATTTTAATCAGTCCACTCAAGCATTTACAAATATATAAGTTAACTCATAGAAGAGTAGGGAGTAAAAAGGTAATGCATACAAGTGTAAAGTAATCTAATGGCCCTAGTGCAATATTGTTTAATCAGTTTCAACAACCCCAACCTTTTTTTCCCCTGATCAACAATTTGGAATGAGATTTGTACTTTTTGTTAAATAACCTTGAGTGTCTATTATGAGCCATCATTCCTGACCACTTCATGTGATAAACATGTGATTCATAACAGCAATTTTATCACTGTTAATTATGTTTAGGCAGAATAGGGCAGAAATACTAGGAGCCACTATCTGATTATATGACGCATTGGCAGCTTGCAAAAAAAAATAAGACACTATTCTTCTACCTGCCAGATAGAACATTTATTACAGGGAAAATAAAATCATAGACACAGATTAACTTGCAAGAAATGTTACATTTTTATTTTTGATTATTTATTTTTGCAGATCGTGCTCGGGTAGTTGGAGGTCTGCCAGATGTTGTCACTATTCAGGAAGGCAAGGTATAAAAAAAAGTAGTTGAGATATTTAAAAAAGTAATTCTGCTGCTTTCTTAATTCTCAAAGAAGAGCAGTTTCCCATTTTCCCAAAAGCCCTGACTTTAATAAAGAAATAGATTTTCTATTCATATTTTTTTTATTTATTTTAATCCCATTTATATCCCACCCTTCTCCGAAGACTCAGCGCGGCTTACAATTTAAGCACAAACCAATGTGCTTAGCAGTAGCCTTCATTCTATGTATATGCCTGCTTATTAGGGCTTTCGGGGGGCCCCAAGCGGCATTATTACAAAGTCAGCTTATTGCCCCCAACAATCTGGGTCCTCATTTTACCTACCTCGGAAGGATGGAAAGCTGAGTCAACCTTGAGCCTGGTGGGATGCGAACCTGCACTAATTGCAGGCAGAACATAATTTCTCCATATAACATATTTGTTATATGGAGAACATAATTTCAATTTGTTAGGCAGCCGGCTTGATGTATTTAGGGCACTTCCACTTCTTAAAGAGAATATGAAACAATGAAGAGTCCTTGTTTAGTGATTGCAATTGGTTCCAGTGAAATGGTTGTTAAGCAAACTACATGTGAGACAGAGAGACTGCAAAGACCACTGGATGCTGCCCTTTTATTCAGATAAAATTCCACTCTACATTCCCCTTTATATTGGTTCCCCTGCAGGGCAAAAAGATTGCCTAAAACCACTTGAGCTGTTTCTCTCTGCAACACAGAACTTCTCTAAAAAGTGCTAAACACACTTTAACAAGCTCAGCTGTATGACCTTAATTAGCTGATTAGAACCCTACCAAGGCCTGGCATTTACTGCCTGAAATTGACCAGATTTTAATTAGTTTCACACTGAAGGCTTTTGTTGTCATAAATGCCTGCATTGGTTGCAAAGTTATTTTTTCATCACCATTATAATTGCAAATGGTCACTATCTAAGGAAGTCATAAAGGACTATTTATAACCTGAACTTTTTCCCCTTCAGTTAGCCAGTAATATATAAATTCATAAATAATTCTAAAATATTATTTATTATCTGACTTTCCACTAATGAATGGGGTTCAAGATACAGGTATTCAGATATTCTTTTTAAAAATTAAAAACAGACATGAATTATTAGATTGAGATCAAGAAGAATCATGACATATAATCCTTCTTTTAACTTTGCATCTTTTTTCTTTTCTGTATTAATAACTCTTCCTACATAAAGGAAATAAAACTTCTCAATTTAAATGCCTTTAGACTTTGAACTCCTTTGGAGTTTAAAATCATAATGTCCATGTCTGTTGAGAAAATCCCTTCCCATGTATAGAGATGTTAATCTATGTATACTATTGAACGTACAATTAATTAACAAAAATATCAGAAGCTGGAACACTATGGGGAGTCAACTCATATTTTGTTGTCCAGTTTAGCCATTATGATATTCATATTTCAGAAGAGTTTAGATTGCTTCTAATATTATTTAGATTTTAAACATCAGATATGTGAGAATCTAGATAATATTATATTAACTAAAATTAGGACTCTTCAACTTTTGGATTCTGACCAATGTGTTTTGAAAATTAGTCAACTAAGCCATAATATATTTGTCATGGATATATTTTCTCATAAAACTTTCTAGAATTAATGTGGTTTGGAAAAATATATAATTTTAAATTAAAAGTTAACCTATCAAGCAAACAATTATTAGCACAATCTAGAAAAAGTTGTTTTATGTAGTTTAAACATATTATTTAAATTGAAAGCCTGTTTTGCAATCATTTTGTGACTGGCATTGTAAGTGTAACTTTCTTTGAGCATAAACAACGGTGTTTGCCTATTGACGGACTAATTATCCAACTATTTCCAGTGATTACATTTATGGTAAAACAAGTATATAGTTTCTAATTACTGCAAGAAAGAGAAAATAATCGAACACAAAAGTTTTTAGTACAGCAGTTATAGTGGAAAGGTAGAGGAGGAGGGGGGAGGAGGAGACAATAGTAGAACTATAGTAGTGTTTATTGAGTTTTTAATATTTATTTATATTTGCATCATTTGTATGTTTCCTGCAGGCACTTAATCTTACGTGCAGTGTCTGGGGAAATCCTGTTCCTGAGATTTCATGGCTCAAGAATGAAAAACTTCTAAAAGCAGATGCCAATATCATTTTGAAATATGAATCAGGAAAACAAGCCTGCTTCACTATTGCAGCTGTCAGTACGATTGATTCGGGCAAATACAGCCTTGTAGTAAAAAACCAGTATGGTACAGAGACAAGTGATTTCACTGTCAGCGTGTTTATACCTGAGGAAGGGGTTGAAATCCCACAGCCGGAATATGGTAAAGGAGATAAGAAAAAGAAAGCATGAACCATAGCTTAAGGGCACATGTTTCTCCCTCCCTTAATAATGTGTGTGTAAACTACAGGTAGTTCTTGATTTATGATCACAATTGGGAACAGAATTTCTGTTGCTAGGCAATAATGGTCATTAAGTGAGTCATCACATGACCAAACCTAATTTTACAACCATTTTTACCATGGTTGTTAAATGAATCACAGGATCAAGTGAACCATGTGGGGTTTTTTTAAGCAAATCTGGTTTCCTCAATTGAACTTGCTTTTTGAAAGCTGGCTGGGAAGATTGTAAGTTACAATCATGTGACTGCAACGCAAACTGCAGGTAATGTGACAGTCGTAACTTTGAGGACAGTTGTAAGTCACTTTTTCTGAGGCCATTGTAACTTTGATCTGTAGTTAAACAAACAGTTGTAAGTTGAGAACTATCTGTGTTTTACCTGTATATAAGTTGCATCTGGATTCTTCCATTAATTTCATTTGAGATATTAAAAGTTGAATTATATTAGACAAAAGTAGTTGTACATCTCTTCTACCACCTTCCCATTCTGACCATTCAAAAGCTTTTTTTCCCCCTCTTACCAGTCCATAATGAAGCAAAATCATCAGTGAGTGCATGTGACAGATAGTTTGGCTATTCTCCTATGTCCAGGTGTTTGTGAGTAAAAAATATACTACATATAAATCTACAAGGAAATGAAAGAATAACAATGGTTTACTGTAGTGATATTCTACTAATTAGAAATTGTTATACTGGTAATCTCTGAAATTACTATAGCACTGTAGTAGAAAATGAGTATTAATTATATTAATACTGTTGTCAGTGGAAACTTCAGTTCTGGATACTCTTTGTTATTCACAAATAAATATAGAAAACGTATTTCTTTCACCATGTGGGTATGGGCTTGTCTTTATTATTTGTTCACTTCTTGGTAATTTATTGTTCTTTTCACTGAACATCAGTGTTCTTCTAAGTTTATTTTGCTTGTGATATTTTTTACAGTCTTCACAACAGCAATTATAAAGGAAATTCTGTTATTTTATTTTTCTACTAACTTCTGGCTCTTTGGTCTCCACTATAAATCTACTTAAACATTCCAATGACTTTAAGCTTGTTAATATTTTTAAGTGGAACAGAAAGCTTTTGAGTATTCTTGTCAAGGGACAAAAATGCAACAATTTCTCATTCTTTACTGAGGGAAAAAAGGAAACCTGACCAATCCATCCATTCCTCTGAGCAAAATGGATGAAGATTGCTATATTTTCGTTCTCAGTGGTTGGAATGATGCAATGATTTTTTTTTCTTCTGTTGCAAAAACATGGATCACTATTAGAATGTAATAAAGAAAACTGTTTGCTATATTCTAGCAATCATTTGGCCAAAATGTCATATGTATATACTATTGTTAGGCAATGCTGTATGATTTTAATTCAACCTCCTGTGGGCTTCCCCGCTGATTTTGTTTGTCAGAAGCAATAAAAATCACAAATGGCAATCACTTGTCCACAGACACTGCAACTGAGAGCAAGTTGCCAAATGTCTGACTTGCAATCATGTGACTGCAGTGACCCTGTGATGGTCACAACTAGGTAAGTTCCCTTCATTCAGTACTATCATTTCAAATGGTTACTTAAGGAGTGAATGTTACATGTATATATGAGTGTGGGTGTTGAGTAGAGCTTTGTATGTATATAAATTTATTATGTATATATTTGTATGTGTGAATTGTGGAGAATGTTCTGTCTCTCTTTCTAAATGCAAACACGAAGATTTATCTCTGAACTGAATGAATAGAACTCCTGAATTATTATACACCCCTTGCAGTGAGATGGGTGGCAAACAAATTTAACAAAATAATAAATAAATAATGTATGATCTGATTTCCATTATTATTTGCTTAACAAAAGTGCAAGGACTAAAATAATGGTTAAGTTATTGTTAAATCCAAACTACTAGAGTTTTATTATTTGTTTACTTATTTTTGTACACTGTTCTGACTGGGACATTTATCACCATAATAAGTGTTAGCTAAATCACTTCAGTTAAATATTTTTGTTAGCACAAAATTTAAAGAATGCAATACTTGCAATTCATCACTTGAAGTGCATATTTAAAAAGCCAAATATTTTGATTCCTCTTTATATGCATACCAATCCTGTCTACTCCAAAAGATATAGACTGCTACAGTCAACAACACTAGTTGTCCTTGACTGGAGTTGGAAGGAATATTGAGGCTATAGTCTAGACGGGGGGGGTGGGGTGGGGTGTCAACAAACATTCAGAAAAAAGTAAAAATAAAGTAAAAAAGTAAAAACACCACTGTCATCCCAACTCTGGTACTGTTTCCAAAACAACCCAATACGGATATGCATGAATATATGAGACCTCACATTCAACTCAATACAGAAGTTAGTTGAGAAGTATTTATTGGGAGCTATAAAGTGAAAAATACATTTAAGTAGGCTTGACAAATTTGTGAAAACTGGTTGTTTCAAATCAGTTGGATAAAATTGTCTCCAATTAGCACTAGGCATTGGTCATTCTACCTCCACATCTCACTCTGTTTATTTATTTATTAAATTTATTGGCTGCCCATCTTACCTCAAGGTAACTCTGGGAGACTTAGAATCATAAAAGAAAAATGCTATATAAACTAAAAACATAAATAAGAATACAAAAGTCAAATACTGTGGCCCAATTAAAAGATGGGGAGAGCAGGAGCAGGATGGGAGGGAAGGTAGGATCTGTTTTAATCTATCAACTACATCAACTATGATGCTCTCCTATTGCAGCCCAAGCTAACTGACAGAGCCAGGACTTTAGGCTGTTATGGAAGATCAGGTTGGAGCTGACTTCGTTATGGAGGGCAAGATGTTCCGCCCCATCCAGAATTAATGATGACAAAGTCCCAGATCTCAGGGCCCCATGCGTCCAAAGCCATTTAATCTTGCCAGGGTCAAGTCATAGCCTGTTGTCCCCCATCCCAGTCCTCACAGCCTCCAGGCACCACGAGAGGGCAGTAACAGCATCACTTGGGTAACCAGTGAAAGAAATACAGAGTTTGATATTGTCACTGTATTGCAGATACTTCAATCCATGGTGACAGATGATCTCTCTTAGTGGCTTCATGTAGATAATAAAAAGGAGTGGAAAGAAATTCAAGCCCTGTGGCATGCTACAAAATAGTGACCGATGGCTAGACTTCTCCCTCACTGTTAACATTTATTGAGACTGGACATGAAGAAAGGAGTCAAACCAGCACAAAACCAGGCTGCCGAGCACAGCCCTCATAGCTGGCCCAAAGGATACCATGATTAATGGTATTGAGGAACACTGAGAAGTCAAGGAGAGTGAGGATGGTTGCACTATCCCCATCCAACTCTTGCCAGAGATCATCAACAAGTGCAACCAATGCCTCTATGACCACTTTCAGCTGAACTTATGAAAGGCTAGCTTTATGAATGGCAGTGTGTGGGGGGAGGGAAAGCCAGGAACTAGCAGTTAAAGCACCAAGAAAATAATAGATCCTTAATTTCTGCAGAACTCCTAGTTCAATCATGCCAAAATTTTCAGAGACCAAGTGCCCAAACTAAGACCTAAAACCCACTTATGTATGGTCGAGTGCCAAGTGGACGGGGCCCACTGGAGGAAAATTCCACTTAGAGCTAGGGTTAGGTCACCATGAACCCATACAGGAAAATGGACATTGCCAACAAACCCGGAGTGCTTGCGTATGGTTAGGAGGGCACTTACCTTTCTAGGCTGCCCTATCTATGTTTCCTGGTAAAATACATGGCAAAATCCCATTGGAGGAAAATTCAACTTAGGGTTAGCCTTAGGTCACCATGAACTCATACAGGAAAATAGATATCACCAACAAATTCGGAATGCTTGGGTATGGTTAGGAGGGCACTTATCTTTCTAGGCTGTCCTATCTATGTGTTCTGTTCCAGCCTACTACCGGCCCTGCAGAAACGTCAGGGACAACCCCTTTTCAAAAGTCAATAGGCTGAAAGTAAGCCAGCCAAATTTATTTACACAAAGGAAATGAAACAGATCCAAAACAGAGCAAAACAAAATACTAACCACGACTAAATCAGAAGCTGTTCAAACGGTTGCCTTCAGCAACCAGCACCTCCCACACATTCCCCTTTTAAACACAGTTTCAAGGCGTGGCTTCTCTTTGCCTCCTCCCGAGGTGCCTCATTGCCTTCCTTTGTTTACTCCTGCTTGAAACGGACTGTAAACTGGGCCCCTCTATCAGAGACGACTCTATCAGGGAGGCCGTGCAGCCGAAACACCTGCTGAATGAACATACAACTAGTGGCACGGGCTGATGGTAAACCATGACAGGGGATGAAATGCGCCATCTTGGTCAGCATGTCCACCATCACACACTGTCGTAAAACCAGAAGACAGGGGTAAATCCATCAGAAAGTCCATGGACACAGCCCCCCAGGGTCTTTTGGGTGTCGGCAAGGGATGCAGTAATCCAGGCGGGGCCCGTCGCTGACTTGGCCTGCCTACATGGGGTACAGGAAGTGACATAGATCTGGACATCATGTCAGACTCGGGGCCACCAGAAGGTATGGGAGACCAGGTTCAGGGTCTTGAACAGGCCAAAATGCCCTGCCACCGGGTTATCGTGACACTGGCTAAGGATGCCCTGAGTGGCCCTCCCGGGACGTAGAGCCGGTCACGATAATACAAGAGTCCATCCGTGACCGTCCAAGGAGAATCTGGCCCCACCTCCTCCTTCCGCTGAGCCACCCACACATCCTGCTGTTGTGCCTCCCGGATCCGAGCCCGTATATCAACCGGCTCCCGCACCACAGCAAAAGACTTGATGGGGATCACTGTCCTGGGCAGAAGCTTGTCTTCCGCTTGGGAATATTCGGGCTTCCTGGACAGAGCATCCGCTCTTTGATTGTGCCCGTTGGGTATGTACTTAACTCAGAAATTGAACCTCGCAAAGAAAAGAGACCACCAGATCTGGCGTTGGTTCAGGTTCCGAGTGGTCTGCAGGCTTTCCAAATTCTTATGGTCCGTCCGGACCTTGATTTGATGCCGCGCTCCCTCCAGATGATGCCTCCAGGCCTCGAACACCACTTTGATGGCCAGCAGCTCCTTCTCCCAGATTGTATAATTGCGCTCCGAAGGGTTCAGTTTTTGTGAATGGTACACGCAAGGGAAGAGGGTACCGCTGGGTGTCGTTGCATGAAGTAACACCGCCCCAATGGCAATGTCGGAGGCAGCAAACCCAGGGATGAAAGCTCGATAATAGTTGGCGAACCCAAGAAGTCGCTGAACATCCTTCACACGATGTGCGGGCTGCCAACTCTGCAAAGACTCAACCTTACTCGGCTCCATGGCGATGCCCTCAGGAGAAATGCAGTGACCCAGGAAATCGATGGTCACCCGGTAGAACTGGAACTTCTCCAATTTGGCAAACAGCTGATGTTCTCGGAGTCACTGCAGGACCTGACGGCGATGCTGATGGTGCACCTCTCGCGACGGGGAGTAGATCAGGATGTTGTCCAAATAGATCACGACAAACTGATCTAACAAATCCCGGAAAATATCGTTCATGAAATGCTGAAACACGGCGTTGGTCAGGCCAAACAGCATCACGGTGTACTCCAAGTGTCCATAACGAGTACCAAACACCGTCTTCCACTCATAACTCGGCCGAACCCTGACAAGGTTGTAAGCTCCACGCAGGTCCAGTTTCGTGAAGATCTTAGCCTCCCGGAGTCGATCCAACAGTTCGGGGATGAGGGGCAGCAGGTAACGATTGTGCACCGTGATGGCGTTAAGTTTCCTATAATCGCAACAAAGCCACAATTCGCCGGACTTCTTTTTAACAAAGAGCATGGGTGCAGACACTGGCGAGGACGAGGGCCGGATGAAACCTCGAGCCAAATTCTTCTCCAGAAAGTCCCGCAATGCAGCCAACACAGGGTCCGACATGGAGTACAAACGCCCCACTGGGAGAGGCACATCAGGGACTAAATCAATGGGGCAGTCATAGGGCCTGTGCATGGGTAATTGATCCGCCTCTGTCTTGCTGAACACATCAGCAAAGTCAGAAAGTTCGGGAGGCAAGGAAACCCCTGGGGAACCTTCCACCTGACCGGCACAGATATGGCGGGTGTGGTCCATGCACTGCAAGCTTGGGAAGGTGACCAGGTTCTGTGACCAATAGATCTGTGGGTCATGCACCCAGAGCCACGCCAGTCCCAAGACCACGGGAAAATACAGATCTAAGGTGATATAGAACTGGATGGCCTCCACATGGGAACTGATGGCCATACATAATGGTTGTGTGGTGGCCTTAATTGGCCCAGACAGGAGCACTCGACCATCGATAGTCTCCACTAACATGGGCGGTTCCACCGGGCACTGGGGAACAGCCCATTTGGCCACAAATGCTGAGTCCATAAAATTTGTGGTGGCATGGACTGGAATCCCCTTTAGCTTGCCAGGAAGGATCAGACGTGCCTCCAATATCAGATGCTGTGGAGGTCCACAGGCAGCATCGGAAAGACGTCACTCAGTGTTGTGGGACGCCTGACCTAACAAACCGTCTAGATCGGGCTCGGGGTGTTTCCCGACAGAAAAGGAGGGGACTTTCTCGGGGTAGACTCAGTCACTGATGCCCGTTGTCGCTTCTTTGAGCAAAAAGCAGCCAAATGCCCAGGGTCCCCACAGTAAAAACACAAACCCCCCCCCAATCGTCGTCTGTTCATTTCAGTCACCGATAGACGAGACCTGGCGGCACCCAGCTCCATTGGCTCCTCCCTTTGAACTGGGGTCTCACACACAAAAGGGGCTGCAGGGGTCTTTAGGGTGGCACGGCGACTCCTTCGCTGCTGCAACTGAGCATCGATCCACAGGCAGAGATGGATCAGCCCATTGAGGTCTGAGGGAATATCCACACGGGCCAGCTCATCCAACATCTCCTCTGACAATCCATCCTGGAAGGCATCCACAAGCGCAGCCTCATTCCAGGTGGAATGCTAGCTAAGCAGCTGAAAATCACTGATATAACCCTGTAGGGGGCATTGACCTTGCCTCAGAGCTTTCAAGCGTCGAGTAGCGGTCTGCGTCTTTATAGGGTCCTCATACATCAGACGCATATGATCACAAAACCCCACAAAGTTGTCCAACAATGGACTAGGTTGAGCCAGCAGAGGTGTGCCCCAACGAGCTGCATCACCAGAAAGAAGGCTTAACACAAACCCCACCTTATCCCGGTCAGTGGGGAAATCACCTGCTCTCACGCTGATAAAGAGCTGGCATTGTCCCAGGAAAGCAGGAAACAGTTCTGGATTGCCATTAAATTTATCCGGCATCACAACTTGGCATTTTCTCCTGGGTGGTGGTGATGGTGGGGGTGCAGCATGGACCTGAGCTTGCAATTGAGCCACCTGAGCTGCCAACAAAGCGAGTTGCTGGGTGAGCTGGGCATTCTCAGCACGTAGCTGCTCCATAATAATAATAAGGGGTGGGAGGCTGAAGGCAAACTGTTCTGTTCCAGCCTACTGCCGGCCCTGCAGAAATGTCAGGGACAACCCCTTTTCAAAAGTCAGTAGGCTGAAAGTAAGCCAGCCAAATTTATTTACACAAAGGAAACGAAACAGATCCTAAACAGAGCAAAACAAAATACTAACCATGACTAAATCAGAAGCTGTTCAAACGGTTGCCTTCAGCAACCAGCACCACCCACACATTCCCTTTTTAAACACAGTTTCAAGGCGTGGCTTCTCTTTGCCTCCTCCCGAGGTGCCTCATTGCCTTCCTTTGTTTACTCCTGCTTGTCTGCCTCCTGCTTCGGGCATCCTTGAACAAAGCCAGCTGTGAAACACCTTCATCCAAGCTTTCAGGCTCACACAGGTGGGTCTGAGGAAGAACCAGATGGGAGGGGCCTGGCTGAGAGCTCTGCGATGCCTCAGAACTTTCCTCTGCAGGCTCTCAAAACCCCTCCTCCTCCTCCTCCTCCTCAGAACTGTCCGATTCAGCTGCCGAACCCACAGGCTGACACTGAATCACAACAATATGTTTCCTGGTAAAATACAGGGGAAAATCCCATGGGTGGAAAATTCCACTTAGGGTTAGGGTTAGGTCACCATGAACTCATACAGGAAAATGGACATTGCCAACAAACCCTGAGTGCTTGGGTATGGTTAGGAGGGCACTAACTTTTCTAGGCTGCCCTATCTATGTTTCCTGGTAAAATACATGGGAAAATCACATGGGTGGAAAATTCCACTAAGGGTTAGGGTTAGGTCACCATGAACTCATACAGGAAAATGGACATCACCGACAAACTCGAAGTGCTTGGGTATGGTTAGGAGGGCACTTACCTTTGTAGGGTGCCCTATCTATGTTTCCTGGTAAGATACATAGCAAAATCCCATTGGCAGAAATTTTCACGTAGGGTTAGGGTTAGGTCACCATGATCTCATACAAGAAAATGGACATTGCCAACAAACCCGGAGTGCTTGGGTATGGTTAGGAGGGCACTTACCTTTGTAGGCTGCCCTATCTATGTTTCCTGGTAAAATACATGGGAAAATCACATAGGCGGAAAATTCCACTTAGGGTTAGGGTTAAGTCACCATGAACTCATACAGGAAAATGGACATCACTGACAAACTCGAAGTGCTTGGGTATGGTTAGAAGGGCACTTAACTTTCTAGGGTGCCCTATCTATGTTTCCTGGTAAACTACATGGAAAAGTCCCATTGGCAGAAAATTCCACTTAGGGTTAGGGTTAGGTCACCATGAACTCATTCAGGAAAATGGACATTGCGAACAAAATCAGAGTGCTTGGGTATGGTAAGGAGGGCACATACCTTTCTAGGCTGCCCTATCCATGTTTCCTACTAAAATACATGGAAAAATATCATTGGAGGAATATTCCACTTAGAATTAGGGTTAGGTCACCATGAACTCATACATGAAAATGGACATCGCCAACAAACTCGGAGTGCTTGCATATGGTTTGGAGGGCACATACTTTTCTAGGCTGTCCTATCTATGTTTCCTGGTAAAATACATGGGAAAATCGCATTGGTGGAAAATTCCACTTAATGTTAGGGTTAGGTCACCATGAACTCATACAGGAAAATGGACATCACTGACAAACTCGAAGTGCTTGGGTATGGTTAGGAGGGCACTTACCTTTCTAAGATGCCCTATCTATGTTTCCTGGTAAAATACATGGGAACATCCCATGGGCGGAAAATTCCACTTAGGGTTAGGGTTAGGTCACCATGAAGTCATACATGAAAATGGACATCACCAACAAACACGGAGTGCTTGGGTATGGTTTGAAGGGCAAATACCTTTCTTGGCTGTCCTATCTATGTTTCCTTTTAAAATACATGGGAAAATCCCATTGGCGGAAAATTCCACTTAGGGTTAGGGTTAGGTCACCATGAACTCATACAGGAAAATGGACATCGCCAACAAACTCGGAGTGCTGACATATGGTTAGGAGGGCACATACCTTTCTAGGGTGCCCTATCTATGTTTCCTGGTAAACTACATGGAAAAATCCCATTGGCGGAAAATTCCACTTAGGGTTAGGCTTTGGTCACTATGAACTCATATAGGAAAATGGACATCATCAACAAACCTGGAGTGCTTCGGTATGGTTAGGAGGGCACCTACCTTTTTATGCTGCCCTATCTATGTTTCCTACTAAAATACATGGGAAAATCCCATTGGTGGAAAATTCCACTTAGGGTTAGGGTTAAGTCACCATGAACTCATTCAGCAAAATGGACATCGCCAACAAACCCGGAGTGCTTGGGTATGGTTAGGAGAGCAGTTACCTTTCTAGGCTTCCCTATCTATATTTCCTGGTAAAGTATATGAAAAAGTCCCATTGGAGGAAAATTCCACTTAGGGTTAAGGTTAGGTCACCATGAACTCATACAGGAATATGGACATCCCCAGCAAACCCGGAGTGCTTGGGTCTGGTTAGGAGGGCACCTACCTTTCTAGGCTGCCCTATCTATGTTTCCTGGTAAAATACATGGGAAAATCCCATAGAGGAAAATTCAACTTAGTGTTAGGGTTAGGTCAACATGAACCCATACAGGAAAATGGACATCGCTAAGAAAATCGCAGTACTTGGGTATGATTAGGAGGGCACTTACCTTTCTAGGCTGACCTATCTATATTTCCTTGTAAAATACATGGAAAAGTCCCATTGGAAGAGAATTCCAGTTAGTGTTAGGGTTAGGTCACCATGAAACCATACTGCAAAATGGAGATCACCATTTTTATTTTCTTTTTGCACACGGTGGCGGAGGCCTGAAGCAAAAAGGTTTTATAAAACCCAGCTGAAGGACTAGGATTGGGGTGACAACATGTGTGGCAATAGAGAGGGCTCTGCATGCCACCTCTGGCACACGTGACATAGGTTCACCACCATGGCCCTAGTTTCAACAGCAGCCCATTCCTTGCCAGCCAAACCACAGTTGAACCTGAGCTAGAAATAAACAGGCTCAGTGATAATGTGAGACTGTAGGGCTAACCACCGAAACCATTTGTTAAAGTGTCTATAGGGACGCGGTGGCTCAGTGGGTTAGGACGCTGAGCTTGTCGATCAGATGGTTGGCAGTTTGACGGGTGAAATCCTGAGTGCCGTGTTACAGAGTAAGCGCCTGTTACCCGTCCGAGCTTCAGCCAACCTAGCAGTTCGAAAGCATTAAAAATGCAAGTAGAAAAATAGGGACCACTACGGTGGGAAGGTAACAGCGTTTCGTGCGCCTTTGGCGTCTAGTCATGCCTGCCACATGACCATGGAGACATCCTCGGACAAGCGCTGGCTCTTCAGCTTTGAAACAGAGATGAGCAGCGGCCCCTAGAGTTGGAAACAACGAGCACACATGTGCGGAGGAACCTTTACCTTTACCTTTTAAAGTGTCTACAATATGAAGCAAATTCTCATATACTGTACTGCCTATGCTTGTTGTTTAAAAAAGGTGCTGTACATAATAGACAGTAAAAAATGAGAGGTTTTGATGCAAAATATATGCGTCTGCATGTACATGTTTGCACAAACAGTACTATCAATTTGGCAGATTTCACCAGCGCAAAGATCTGTTTTAAGCATTATGGCTGTTGTTTTTTATTGAATATCAAGGATGTAATAATACTAAAAAATTACTAACACAGGTCTTGTGTGCCACAGTCTATTTTCATTTTTTAAAAAATAAGTGCCTTGAAATAAAGTGCACATCTAATCTCCGTTCTTTTGATTTTTTTAAAGCAAGGGTACATGTATTAAAATTTCATGAGTTAAAGCTAAAATCCTGGAAAATGACATAAGTCGTAGCTTTAAACATCCAGCTTTGGCATATACATGTTTTTAATCTGCATTTGGTGTTCAGCCATTGAGGAAGGCCTCTTTCAAAAGAGTTTTCTAAATGTATGAGAGCTACAAATTTATGCAATAATATGTGAAGTGCTTTACTGGCACCAGACAAAGATCCATAAAAAAAGGCACTACAGCAGTTCAGTCAATCAGTCTCAGAACTGGTACTGTATCTTTTTGTGTCTGTCTTATGTCAATAAACAATGACTGCATCCAAGAGGCTAAATGTTTTATTCATAATGCATACTTACATTTACTGCAGTATTTGCAATTGGAGTATCCGAAATGACAGGAATCAGAGACTGAAATATTCTCTACCATTTTTTTTCCTTTTTCAAAACTTTATAATCTCAAGGGCGCAAACAAGAGATCTCTTACTTTGGGGACTCTCTGTGGTTTTAAACTACTGTACTATGGCCACCAACATGAATATCATTGGATGAAAAGTGCTTTGGAAACTTCCTCAGAATGGCTCAAGCAAGCAGTTTTCCTTAAACCACTCCAGTTTTTTTTAAAAGATCAGTAATATGAATAGCCTGCTAGTGGCTATTTCTGTGCGCAAAAATATTTCATGATTTAAAATATTTTGAATCCATTTGAAATGAATGCAACATATGAGTAATAATTTACAACATTTACTGTTCACTAGGAATCTACAGAGTTGGTCACCATAACTGCTGCCATACTGACACACCAATCACTGAACTACATGTGACTTGCTTCTTTCACTTTCCTAATCATGAGTCATGTTGCTCTTCAGATTAGCAGTTCTTATTTTGTCTCCCTGGTATCTGTTTGGCCGTCTGTAAAAGAAGCTAATATATTTAAAATGTGTCTGAAATGTGTACTGCATTTATCCATCACTTCAGGATATTGAGTTTTTCTCAAAGCAGATGAAGTCACTATAACTTGTACTATATGTAGTGGTGTAGAGAAGAAAATGGTGTCTATCTTTCTATGAGATCATTAAACAATTAATATATAGAATATACATTCTGCTAGAATATCTTACTTCACCTAAAGAAGAAAGCCCAAATGATGAAATCTCAATCCTTTACCAGCTTCTAGGTTCCCTCTAAGAGGGTGCGATGACTCAATAGTTAAACACGCTGAATTTGTCAGCTGGAAAGGTGACAGCCTGGGTTCAAGATCTGAGCACTATGCGATGGAGTGAGCTCCCATCTTTGCCCCAGCTCCTGCCCACCTAAAAAGCATGCAAATGAGAATAGATAATTAAGTACCACTTTGGTGGGAAAATAACAGTGTTCCGTGTACCTCAGCGTATAGTCATGCTGGCCACATGACCATGGAAATGTCTTTGGACAACTCTGGCTCCTTCGGCTAAGAAATGAAGATGAGCACCACGCACTAGAGTCACACACAAATGGGCTTTATCTTTAGGTTTTCTATGGAACTAAATGTATTTCACTAGAAATAAAAAAACCCAACATAGTATTTTGATTCACACTTGTCTCAAGATAAATGAATCAAAGGTGATCTTAGGGATGTTTAGCTTCTTTCAACCCAATTCAATTTCTGATTACTCTCTAAATGTACAAGCAGAATAGAGGCTAAACTGTTTAATTAAACATACACACATACACACACTCTCTCTCTCCTGATGTTACCCTGGGTGTAACAATACAAACATTATTATATGCATTACATTATTTGATCTGCTCTAGTGCTATGAAGCCAGCTTGTACATCAAGATGTTACAAGCTGTGTATGCGAAATTATGTTTTTATCTTTCTATATACCCAGATGGATGTTGTTTTATGACAAGATATGTAATGTATCTCTAGTTAAGATTTGTAAAAAGTATAGCAGATGCCCAGTTTAATCACAAGTACTATGGTGGGATGCACAGACTTGATTCTCTGTCAAGATAGTACAGGTATCTCTGAAGAAGAAGCATCTCGAGGCAGATGGCACCACAGTCTAGTCCAGGGGGTAGGCAACCTCGGCTCTTTTATGACTCATGAACTTCAACTCCCAGAATTCCTTAGTCAGCATAGCTGGGAGTTGAAGTCCATGAGTCATAAAAGAGCCGAGGTTGCCTACCCCCTGGTCTAGTCCTTACACACAAGGACTTTTGAACTATGACAGAAAATCACAGACCTATTTGTCCCAAAGGTGGTTTTTCTAAAGGCAACTGGACTTTGTTTTTCCAGTTATGGAAACACAAGGGTCCAGTTGCCTTTCGAAAAAGCACCTTTGGGACAATCCTGACCTGTATTTGTAACATAGCAGGAATGTTCATTTACATGTAACGTTTATAACGACATCTTCGAGCGGAAGGGATCCTTGAACTCATGCCAAGCTCGGTGCCATCTACCAACCCTCTGTAACCAAGAGCTCGTGAGCCAAAAGCAGGGGTAGGCAACCTCGGCTCTTTTATGACTCCTGGACTTCAACTCCCAGAATTCCTGAGCCAGCTCAGGAATTCTGGGAGTTGAAGTCCAGGAGTCATAAAAGAGCCGAGGTTGCCTACCCCTGGCCAAAAGGAACCTTTCTCGAAAAAAGAAAAAGGAAGCTCCTCCCACTGGCTGCTATCACACCCACTAATTTAGACCGTGTCGCCAGACGTCGCCTCAAACTGCGAGGGTGGGTAGGGCGAACAACGTGGCCTTTCCCCTACCGTCACGTGTGATTCACCTCCACCTCCCCCGCCTCCCTCACACTGCGAACCGCCCCGTTGCTGTTTTAGCTTAGCCCAGGGGTAGGCAACCTCGGCTCTTTTATGACTCCTGGACTTCAACTCCCAGAATTCCTGAGCCAGCCAAGCTGGCTCAGGAATTCTGGGAGTTGAAGTCCAGGAGTCATAAAAGAGCCGAGGTTGCCTACCCCTGGCTTAGCCCCAACAGGAGGGGGAGGAGCGAGAATTTCCGCAGCGTTCTGTGCGTCACGGCTGCTTCTCCCCCTTTCACCCACCCCCTGCGAGTCCCGCGCTGGCTTGCCTGGCCAGCCCATTCGCTTCCATTTCACCGCCGCTGCCGCCGCTAACGGTCGCTTGGCTGCCGCGTCTTTCCCGGTTCCGTCCGGTTGAGAGGGAGAAAAAGGTAAGGGACGGGGGAGGTCCTGCTGCCCCTTGACGGGAACGCAACCTTGTGTGAGGTGGCTGGTTAAGCTGAGCGGGCTGGAGGGGCCGCATTCCTTTCTTTTCCGTTCCTCCCTGCCGCTCCGGGTCCTGTCCTGTCCTTGTCCTCCATCCTTTTCCTTACGGGCTGCCTCTTGGTCCCTTTCCTGGGCCAGCGTTCCTGTGAACCTGGCTAACTCACCCGGACGACCGTGAAGCCCTAATTAGATGTGTTTGTGCTGCTTCGGTCGTTTGCGTGAATTCATACCCGGGAGAAGTCATTCCCGACAAGTCTCCTTCAGCCCCCTCCGCCATCCCCACAGGCCAAGCGCTGGTTTTTCAGCCCGAGCAGGGAGAAGGCTTGGGTGGGATTTTCCCTCTGGGAGTGGGGAGGTGGTGGTGGGGAATTCTCCCCTCATCAGCACTGATGATGATACCTAGTGTGGGTAATGAAACGTCTGCAAGAAAACAAGCGAGCTCGGAGAGCCCCTAAGGACCCCTCATTTCAACCCTAAGCTATAAATATTCTCCTGTATGGATTCTTCCCTCTCCGTAAGCCAACTGGGAAAACTGGTACTCCTTAAGTGCCTGATTCCAAGCATGGCATCATCATAACCAGAATAATAATAATAATGGGGGGAAAGGAGGTAGAAGAACAATTGATAGAACTAAATGGTTGAAGTGCAGTTTTAATACAAAACAGAAGGATGCTTTGGGCATATGATTGAGACATCTCCCCTGTTCATACAGTATACAATGCACCTACTGTAATTAGCTCCTTATTGTCATCAGAGCAATGTTTTATCTTGCTATTGCTAAAACTGCTATTATTAAAGTTAAAAAGAACTACTATGGCTTTTCGATTTGTAGCAGCCTTTGGTGTCATCTTGGTTTCAAACAGGATTAAATCCCTCAGGATAATGTTGCGTTTTGAGGGTTTGTTACTTTTGCTTTCATTCTTGTCATCTGTCCTCCTTGCCCAGCTAGCTTCTGGATAGCCCAGTCTTTCATTAAAACAATGATAATGGTGCCTGTTGTGCTTGAAAACAGTTATATTTCATAGTGATAGTTGGGCTTAAAGTTTTCAGGTAATGGAAATGTAGAAACTAGAAAGTTTTATAAAACCAGCCTGCTATTACATGGCTAAGGAATTTATTGAGATTGGAGTAGTTTTTGTAAGGTATTTCTAGAACATCTAGAAACTAATCCGATGCTTGCATCAGTTTAATATAAAATCTGAAAATGGGAACCTAGGCTAATATTTGAAATACCGGTATATCATAATGTTTAACATCTAGTAGGGACTTTCATTTAGCAAATGTATGCTACACTTGGGCCATATCTTTGGGTACGTTTTCAAGCTTCATTCCAATTACAGAAAATGTTTTGCAAATTCAAGCATTAATGATCTATAATTATTTTTGTTGTTAATAACCATAATTTTTGTCTGTAGAATTTTCAGTATTTTTTTCAGACTTCACTAATACATTTTTAAGTTAAACTCTTTCCAGTACAGATACAAAAATGAATTTCAGAGGGTTAGATCAGACTTTCTCAGCGAGTGGAATGGTGGCCTAGAGGTGGACCTCTTACCTCACAATCAGGAGGCTCTGAGTTTGATTCTAGCGGAGCAGATCTCTCTCTCTCTCTTTCTCTCTCTCTCTCTCTGTCTATCTATCTCTATCACTATCCAGTGTAAGATTTTTTTAAAAAAAATAAAAGCTTTTCCTGCCATTTAAAGTAAGAATTATTTCAAAATATCCATTTGGCGTAAGATATAAAATCTTTTCCTTTCCAATTTGTAGAAAGCCGAAAAATTTACTTCCTTTAGTGCCAGAAATATAGTAAGAATCCTATTACAGGTAGTGCTTACTTAACAACCATTTGTTCAGTGACTGAAAAATATAGCAGCACTAAGTGAACAATACTGATGCCTTCAGCAACCTCAGTCAGCCCCTGCCACCACTCAGTCTGTACTTTAGCTTCAGTGGCACTGGGGCCTCCACTGAGGAGTGCTGCCTCAATCCAGTACAAAGTACCAGCCACCTCTGCCGCCCCTGCTGTGCCCAACTGACCTATGCCTATATGAGGCAGTGGCTGGCCATGCCAGACCTACTCCCCAAGCTGAGCAGGCTTTCAAAATTGTGTGTGTCCTTGCAGTGCTTTGGAAGGTTTCTGAGAAGGCTGCCTGTGATTTGGAGAATGGTGGGCATGGCCGCCTTGCGAGATTCCATACGGTCTCAGAAGCATTCGAAAGCATCACAAGAAGAGCACAGTTGATCTGAAGAATAGTCTACATGCCCTTGGGAAGAAGGCCCGGAATGGCCAGCAGCTACATCACATGGAGCCAGGGCTGATGCTCCTCATCAGCAGTGGAAGGAGGAAAACTGAAGGTCAGTTGGGATGGCAGGGACAGCAGAGTGCAGGACAATGAGGATGGCTGGGGCTTTGCACTGAGGTAGCTGGCTGCAGAGCAGCCCTCCTCAATGGACCAGTGGCGCTGGGGCTGAAATAGAAACTTGGGGTGGCAGTGGCTGTCTAAAGACTGCTTCAACCCCAGGGCCACTAGTGCTGCTACCACTACCAATGAGTGCTGCTGTGCATGGCGGCCAAAATAGCAGACATGGGGGAGAGATTGGTGAGGGGGGGGGAGTTCAAGAAAAGGCAGTCTCTTTATCAAGGTTGGGGACTCGGAAGAGACCAATCAGGAATGTCTTGCATCAGGGTGAATCCTTGCCTAATACTTGCTTGGTGGGATTTGGTTAATAATAGCAAAGGGACTGCTGAGATTTCTGTCACTAAGCAATGTAGACATGTGATGTGCTTTACAACTATATTGCTTAGCAACAGAATTTCAAGTCCCAGTTACTGTCGTAACCCAAGTACTAACTTATTCCATATGGCCTAGATTTAATTTTTGGACAAAAAAAGGACATCATCATCATCATCATCATCATTATTATTTTAGAACTGTAGGAAAAGTAGTTTTTCCCTCTCTTTTATTTTCTTTCCCCTTTCTCTTCATTTCTGTTTCATAGTTTTTATTGTTTTGTTCATCTATTATTTGTAATAAATGAAATGAAATGTAGTGGTTTGGTTGGCAACTGTTATTATTTGTATTGCTTTAATTATTTTTGTATTGGTTTAATAATTAATGAAAACCAGTTTGGTATATTGATTAAGACATCAGGTTAGAAGTCAGGAGATTATGAGTCAGTTTCACTTTATGTACAAATCTAGTTTGGTGACCTTGGGCCAGTCACTTTCTCTCTTCCCTAGGAAGGAGGCAATGGCAAATCACTTCAGAAATACCTTTCCAGGAAAACTGCAGGAAGTCGTCCAGGCAATTTCCAAAAATCAGACATGATTTAAAGGAAGATAATAATAATAATAAATAATAATAATAATGATGATGATGATGATGCTTTAACATTTTTAAGAAAGATAAGGAGATTGAATAAAGCGTTTCATTATGCTAATACACTGAAGCTTGACTTCTTTGAGATATTTAAATGTGTTTCTTGTTCAATAATTAAAAATGTATATACTCAGTTCAGTCAAGCCCAAATTCTGTTTTATGTATATTTTTGGGGAACAGTAATGAAATAGATTGTCACTACTTTTTTAAATTTATAATACAAGTGTCAGTTTCAATTTACTTTAAGGGAAATTGACATTATTTGGGAGAAAAAGTAGAGTGGTCAATACCAATACAATACCAATACTTGTGGCCACATTTGTACACATGGTTGTAGACAGCCACAATATATTGGATTAGATATAGCAGTACATCCTGTGCTTAGTTATGTAAAAAATAATTAAAGTAATACTATGATATAATGAGGACAGTACTACCAAGACAGTGGCATATTTGACAGAATAGATAAGCAATACATGGAGTAGTTTCTCTCTAGGGAATGTTTTTGTGAGTTTATCATATAATGACCTTGCTTCTCAGATCTTATGCTTGTACACAGTATCTTCCTTCCAGCTTTATATACATTCCTTGACCTTCTGTTTTATGGCTGAGTTGACAGAGTTCATGGTTTCTAAGTCCCTGGGTAGGTTACAAGGAATGGGGATATTTTAATTTGTTTTTGTTGTCCTAACTGTTGCACATTTTCTCCTTTATAATGTTATAACATAACTAGTGGCAACAGAAACATTTATCAGATCTACATAAAATAGTAAAGATGTGGATTTTTTAAAAATAAAATCTTGAATAATAAATATGTTGTGAAAGCATAGAACAGAAAGATGGCGGACGTGCGGGCGGCCGTGTGAGGTTGAGCTCTGCAGGTCCGAGAAGATAGGCGCCTTAGGAGCCCCTCAGGGCTTTTTCCTTTATGCCCTGGGTTGGGGGAAGGGTGGCAGCGATGAACTTTGCAATTGTCTAGGTTTTTTTTTACCAGCGTTTCGCAGGGCTGCCGGTTTTGTTATCTGCTCAGCTGCTCAGCTGCTCAGCTGGTCGTCGGGAGTTTCCGGCTATGTCGGGCGGTCTTGGCTTCTTCGGCAGCGTTTGGAGTTCCCGGCGGCTGGCGGCGGCGGTGCTGCGGCGGCGACGGAGCTGTTTGCGAGCTGCGTGGCCCGCCTTTTCTATCGTTTTCCTTTTAACTGGTCTGCCTCTGCCTTCTGCCTGCTTTTTGCTTGCATCAACGACGCTCTGGGATATCCTAATGGCGGCGGCGGCGGCGGCGGCGACGGCGTTGTTCCCGGGCCGTTTGCGGGCCACTTTACCATCGACTATTGTGGTCTGGCCTGCTTTCACCGAACCGTTTGCCCCGCTGCCCCCTGGGCCTTTTTGGCCCGTTTTTCATCGGCGGAGGCGGTGGCTTTCCCCGGATTGTTCCCGGCCTTGGTGGCGTTCCGGTGGCTACGGTGGCTACGGGGATGGCGGCGGCGGTGTCCATAGCGGCCCAGCGGCAGCGGCTTCGATGATTCAGCGATGGCGTTATGGCCGGTTTGCCGGCCCCCCGGTTGGTTCTGCATATCCCAGATGGGTTGGCACCCCCACTGCTTCTGATGGCCCTGAAGGTTCCTGGACTAGCCGGTGGATTCCGGTGGAGCCCAGTGGAGCCTTGTGGACTTGGGCCATTTTGAAGGACTTTGGAAGACCGGCGGGGAATTTAATAGACCTGGGGGAGCCAATCTTTGTTGACCACAGTCTGGAAGGCCCCAATAATTATGGAACTGAGGGCCTATGGACTGGTGGTCAGTTACAACCTCTAGGAATGACGGGACAACGGGGGACTTGGCTTTTACCAGAATTGACTATGATGGCTTGTTTTTGTTTTTACAATCGATTGCGCATTGCCCCTTATACCCCAAAGGACAGAGAACTCTGGGTATTAGCCATTGTGAGAGGATGGCCGAATTTACATCTGCTGCCCCTAGAGGTGAGAGCTCTATGGGGCAGGCCATACCCAGTGCGGTTGCTCCAGACTTCCACCCCCCCCGAGAACTGGCTCTGTGGCCGTAGTGAGAGGACGGTGGCAGGCCTGCCCGGGGGGTTTATCCAGCTGAGTGGCAGCGGCTGGACGGAGGCCTGGGACTCCCTCTCTGAATAGATCCTCCTTATGGACTATTATCTATGGACTGCCTGCGATCCGGACTGCTATTTATGCCTTCCTTTAAATATTCTTCCACGGACTTGTGCGCCCTCAGGGGTGCTCCCCTCTCCTGGGTGCGACCCGCCTTGCCAGCCGATTATAACCTCGAGGAAGGGCCCATTTATTGGGACCCTGAGAGTTGGCTGGGCACGGGTAGGGGCCTTCGACGTAGACCTAATAAGAGGCCCCTGATTATTTTTCTTTCAAAATTTTTTAGGGGGTTAGGGAGGCGGGAGGGTTCTTTTGGTTGTTTGGATAAGGGGGGCTATCCAACTACCGCTGTTCTGGCTAGGGCCGATGGAGATCGCAGGGGGGAGGAGCGGGGGTCGGTCACCTCCGGGGCTCCAGGGCTGGTCGTGGGGCTACCTATTCCCACGACATCAGGGAATGGCAGCAGATGTAGGAGCAGAGGGCCGTATCGATCTCAGGGAAGGCCTCTCCGCTGCTTACAAGCGGTGAGGCACTCCGACCCTCTGGCTCTACCCCAAGGTCCCGGGAGTGAGGGTGTGCAGCCCCCTGAGCTCCGGCTGGTGTATTTGAATGCCAGGTCCGTCTCTAAGAAGGCTCCTCTCGTTCGTGATCTGGTCGAGGGTGAGCAGGCGGACCTGGCTTGCATCACGGAGACTTGGTTGGGCCCAGAGGGCGGGATTCCTCTGGTTGACCTTTGCCCACCAGATTTCCGGGTGCTGCACCGGCCTCGGGCTCAGGGTAGGGGTGGGGGTGTGGCTGTTGTTATGAGGGAGACCTTGTGTCCGCGGGAGGCCACTGTTCCTCAGATAGTCGGGTGTGAGTCTCTCTTTTTGAGATGCGGCCCTGGTGCGCAGTTGGGCTTGCTGCTGGTGTACCTTTCGCCTAGTCACGCAGCAGCAGCCCTGCCTGAGCTGCTCGATGTCCTCTCTGGGTTGGTGATTGAGTTCCCGAAACTTATAGTTTTGGGGGACTTCAATCTACCATCGCTGGGAGGATCATCTGAGTTGGCTCGGGAGTTCATGGCTTCCATGACGGCCATGGACCTGACGCAAGTAATTTCGGGACCGACTCATGAGGGAGGCCACACCCTTGACCTAGTTTTTTTATCTGGACGGTGGTTAGATGATCTTGGTGGGGGCTCCCCAATTATTATGCCCCTGTCATGGACCGATCATCATCTCCTGCGGCTGGTCTTCCGTTTTGCCACCCCCCGCCGTGGGTGCTTGGAACCAATTAAATGGTACCGCCCCAGACGCTTAATGGATCCCCAGAGGTTCCAGGCAGCGCTGGGGTCCCCACCTGCCTCCCTTGCTCACAGCTCGGCAGATGCCTTAGTGGAAGCCTGGGAAAGGATGGCCACTGAGGCTCTTGACCGAGTTGTACCCCTGCGGCCCCTGACCCGGTGCAGATCCCGTCGAGCTCCATGGTTCTCTGCGGAGCTTCGGGAGATGAAGCGTCGGAGACGGGGCCTAGAGAGCGGTTGGAGGTCCAGCCGATCCGAATCCGACCGATTGCGACTAAGAGCCTACATTAGGTCTTATCTCGCTGCGATAAGGGAGGCGAGGTCTAACCACTTCGCCACCCTTATCGCGTCCGCAGATAATCGCCCGGCCGCCCTGTTTAGGGTGACTCGCTCCCTCCTAAATCAGGAGGTGAGGGAGGATCCCTTGCAGGGTCGTGCCGAGGAGTTTAACCAACATCTGTCGGACAAAATCGCTCGGATTCGGACCGGTCTGGACTCTGACTGGGCAGAGTCTGACGATCAGGACACTGGCGGTCTTGTCGATATCATCTGGGAGGAGTTTGATTCTGTGACTCCGGAGGAAGTGGACAGGATCATGGGGAGGCTGAGCACCACCACGTGTTTATTGGACCCGTGCCCTTCCTGGCTGGTCTATGCAGCCCGGGAGAGGACACGCAGCTGGTTCCAGGCAGTTATATCGGCTTCTCTGAGTGAGGGTTGCTTCCCCGCCGTCTTGAAAGAGGCGGTGGTGAGGCCTCTCCTCAAGAAGCCTGCCTTGGACCCAGCTGTATTAAACAACTTTCGTCCTGTCTCCAACCTTCGCTTTCTTGCGAAGGTTGTTGAGAGTGTGGTGGCGCATCAGCTCCCTCTGGTCCTGGATGAAGCGGATTATCTAGACCCGTACCAATCGGGTTTCAGGCCCGGGCACAGCACGGAGACGGCATTGGTCGCGCTGGTGAATGATCTCTGGAGGGCTCGGGACAGGGGATATTCCTCTGTTCTAGTCCTATTAGACCTCTCGGCGGCTTTCGATACCATCGACCATGGTATCTTGCTGCGGCGTCTCAGGGGATTGGGAGTGGGAGGCACAGTTTTACAGTGGTTCTCCTCCTATCTCCGGGGACGTTCGCAGTCGGTGTTGGCAGGAGGGCAGAGGTCGACCGCGAGGTCTCTCATTTGTGGAGTTCCTCAGGGGTCGGTCCTCTCGCCTCTCCTGTTCAACATCTACATGAAACCGCTGGGTGAGATCATTCGTGGCTTTGGAGTTGGGTATCATCAGTACGCTGATGATACCCAACTTTTCCTTTCGACCCCAAACCACCCCAGTGATGCCCTCAACGTGATGTCCCGGTGCCTGGAGGCGGTTCGGGTCTGGATGGGGAGGAACAGACTCCAGCTCAACCCCGACAAGACTGAGTGGCTCTGCATACCTTCATCCCGGGTTTATTCGGATGTTCCACCTTTGGCTATGGGGGGTGAACTATTACCCCCCGTAGATAGGGCTCGCAACTTGGGAGTCCTCCTAGATTCACGGCTCACCCTGGAAGACCATATAGGAGCTGTGACTAGGGGGGCCTTCGCCCAGGTTCGCCTGGTGCGCCAGTTGCGGCCCTATCTTAGCCGGGATGATTTGTGCACGGTCACTCATGCGCTCGTGTCCTCTCGTCTAGACTACTGCAACGCTCTCTACATGGGGCTGCCCTTGAGGACCACCCGGAAGCTCCAACTGGTACAGAATGCAGCCGCGAGAGTTGTGTTGGGAGTCTCCCGATACTCCCACGTTACACCGCTGCTCCGTGAGCTGCATTGGTTGCCAGTTGTCTTCCGGGTGAGATTCAAGGTACTGGTAACAGTGTTTAAAGCCCTTCATGGCATGGGGCCGGAGTACCTTAGGGAACATCTGCTGCCGGCATCAAGCTCCCTGCGCCCTGTGCGTTCCCACAGAGAGGGCCTCCTCAGGGTGCCACCGATCAGAGAATGTCGATTGGTGGTCCCCAGGGGGAGATCCTTCTCTGTGGGCGCTCCGGAGCTGTGGAATCAGCTACCGGTAGAGCTCCGGATGGCGCCCGATCTTCGCTCCTTTCGTCGCGATCTCAAGACGTTTCTGTTTGTTCAAGCCGGCCTAGCCTGATGGGGATTGGTGGGGTTTTTAGTCTTGTGTTTTAATTTTAACTTGGTGTTTTAGAACTTGATTCCAACTGTTTTAATATGGGCAATTATTTAATCTTGTTTTAACGTTTGTATTTAGTATTTTATTCTGCCCTGTGAACCGCCCTGAGTCCTCAGGGAGAAGGGCGGTATATAAATATTATTAAATTAAATTAAATTAAACAACTTATCACGTACTTCAATATTGTATGCCTTTAAATATTAACTAAAAGGGATTTTTTTGCCTATGCTGTGACTTCCATTTATTTTTAGCTATCACTGAAATAAAGCTCTAAGAAAACCTTGGTGAGAGCAGAGTCTGGGATGTGTGGGTGGATGCTGAGAGTCTGGATTCTGTGTTTTGTGGGAATGGAGTTGGAAGAGGGGGGGTTATTGAGTGGTGGTGGTTGCATTTAGGATGGCATGGTGGCTGCAAAATTGTCCAGATTGCCAAGAGCAGCTAGTGAATTGTTGGAGGTGACTGAAAGTAAACAGAGGTTGATGGAGAAGAGAAGACATTAGTAAGAGAGCACTTTCTCCAAGCCAATGGTTCTCAACCTTTTATTCACCATGGATATCCTTTAAACACCTTTTGTGGCGATGGACCATGGTCACAGATCACCAAGACTTAACTCAGGATTTAAATCATAACATTTCTTCCAAGTCTTCTTCAAGACCCTTTGTGATGACGTCGCGGTCCCCCAGGGTTAAGAATCACTGCTCTAAGCAGACCACAAGAATGAGAGCATGAGTGGAGCTGAGGATTTAGAAAAGATTTCATTAAATCAGGGTTGTGATGGGTCTATACTGGAGGCTACATGTTAGAACTGACATAACGTAGTCAAGTTGGTCTAGCAATTAAGGCACCTGGCTAGAAAACAGGAGACTGTGAATCCCACCTTAGACAAGAAAATCAACTGGGTGACTTTGAGCCACAGTGACTTTCTCAGCCAGTGTGTCATGTCAGGCTCAGATGAAAAGCCAGTAAATCAATTCCTTTAGCAACCAAATGAATATTTGATATTAAGGCTTTTAGTTGATCCTTGCCTAAAAAGATGCACAATAGTAATTATGCACCTGTGACTAATAAGGCTAAATGTATCATGCATAAGCAGAGAACTATGATCGTCTGCAGTTTCCTTAGTTTATAAACTGAGTGTTAATTTTGAGTTTCCACTTGAATCAGGTACATATAATATGTGTTTTGTGTAACTGTAATTTTTTTTTTGTTTAGAGCCCTATACATGTATTACCATTTTGCATTTCATTATAATGGTCTTGAACTTGTAAGATTTTTCAAAATTCTTAAATAATTGAAAGTGTACTTTTGACATTTTTGACAATACACATTACTTCTTTTACTCTGAAGTTATGATTAATCTTTTACTTTCAATGTCTTTCACATATAACCATAGATCACAATTATCAGATTAAATTAAAATTAAAATTTATGATAACATGATTGTGCACGTATTTTTTTTAATTTAAACTTCATTGTATTTGGAATAATATTTTCAATCAACATTTCTTTGTAGCCTTAAAATATGAATTATGTTGGACAGCTTGCTGGACTTCTGGTTACTATGAAGGAGTTGTATAAAGGCATTAATCAAGCTACACTTTCAGGATGTATTGATGTAGTTGTAGTTCGTCAACAAGATGGTACATATATGTGCTCACCATTCCATGTCCGATTTGGAAAACTTGGTGTCTTACGTTCAAAAGAGAAAGTGGTGAGTACCATGAATGTCAGAGACTAGGGAAACAAAATATTTTTCTTTTTTTGCCACATGTATGTACTTGTATGCTGTTCTTTGTGACACATGATTTTTCCAGATTCAGTAAATACTTGTAAGGTAGGATAGGGAGGAGAGATTTGCTATACAGTAGCAAAGTTTTGTTCAGTTACTCAGAATGGCCAAATAGAGGCCTTTATTAAGTCTGACCATAGAAAGTATAACAATAATAAAGGACATTAACAATAGCTATGTAATGATGTAACTGATGTGCTCCACAATCATAGCTATTAACAACTGCATCATGAGAATTAAAAAATGAGATATGATACTAAATGCAATTAAGCATATGTACACATGAGGAATGCAATCACATATCCCCATATAAATGTATAACAAAACAACCATTCTGAGATGTATAAAATTCTGGTTCTTCCATTTCAACAAAAATTTTAAAGCACTGGAAAGAATCAAGAATAGAATAAAGTGATTCAGAAAGTGGAACACTTTCCTAAAACAGGAATTCATGTGTTTTGGGACAGTAGCATTTAAAAAGAAATATAGACATTTATAGAATTATGTGGAAAGTAGAAACAATACATGTAATATTTGTAGCAATTTTCCAAAATTAGAATTTATATATTGTGTTGGAATCACTGTTTTCTTAATGAGATGGACACTGATTTAAGAGGAATCATTTTAAGAGCAAAAATAGATGTTAAATTGGCAGGAACCCTTTATTATTATTTATTTGTTTGATCTTTATGCATGCTTCACAGGTTATGGACAACATGAAAAAATCAAATCCTAATGTGGTTCCTAGAGAATATGACATCACATTTTGCAATTAAGATAAAAAAATGATTACCTAATTGCCAAATACAAAATATTTTCCTTTATTTTATTGCCACTTCTTTCCTTTGTTCCAGAAGGGGCAGTTGATGCTTTTCTTGGCATTGATATATATTGGAGATTTACGGTGTTGCTTTCATCTACCACCTAATATACATTTAGTAGAAGTCCAGTGACATCACTTACATCATTATGTCATAATTATGTCACATTTAATTCACATCATGATATAAATGAGGTAGATTACATAGTTTGTCTCAATGGTGTTATAATATCATAATGTCACTTGCCCATCGCTTACATCCCTATAGATATCCATGCTGCTAAGTCAGATGGATGAGTTGCTTTGTTGCTTGTAACTCATAACACATTGATAATTGTTTGAAGAATGGCAAACAAAAGTGAAAATATGGCTTTGCCAGCTAGCCTCCAGATCTGATGATAGTGAGGTGGGGTGAAGCCAGCAAAATGGCTGTACTGTTAGTGAGATTGATTGCAATCTCCCACAAATTATTTTTATGGTTTAAATAGTTTTGTATTATTTTAAACTTTTAAAATCACTATTGTGGTTATTTGGGGTTATTTGGGGTTATTTTGTTGTATTATTTGTATTTTAACTTAGTGCACCACTCAGAGATGAGCAGCTCTGTAAAGTTACCAAATAAATAAATAAACATGGTATAAACATAGTATATTGGTAATTTTTTTCTTTCAGTGATTTAGGTTAAAAAAAATAATATATTGATTAAATATAAACATACATTTTGACGTGTGTTTTTATTGCAGCAAGTGTTCTGTTGTATTTTTTCTAGATTGATATTGAAATTAATGGAGAAGCAGTTGATCTTCACATGAAACTGGGTGATAATGGAGAGGCCTTCTTTGTGCAGGAAACAGAAGAAAAATTTGTAAGTCATCTAGCAAATGTAGCTTTATTCCAATTCTAATATTTCGGCAGATGTTTGTATTTTATTTAGAAGAAACTGATTTTTTGCAAGCCAATGGAATATTTCAACCTTTATCTTTTATCATTTTCTTTCCTTTTAATTCCATCTCTAGCTTAATTTTTATTTTATTTTCCCCTCTCTTATTTATTTTTGTTCCTGGATGTTTTAAGTCTTCCATATATTTTCTCTCACACGCATAAAACATCAGATAACAATCAAAGAATATGCAGGAATACTAAAGATTATAACTCAAAGCAGCAATAAAAATATTAACACAAGACAGCAATTAAAAATATTCATGAATACAAGTAAACAGTAACACAAAGAAAGACTGTATGTTTTTATCAAGCGGCAATAAGACCGTCTCAGTTTCTGTTTCTCAATATTAACTGGATTGAGGATGAGAAATATCATCCCACTCTACACATCCCACTCTATTTTTTGTCAGTTCCAAAATAATAGAATAGGAGAAACCAATTATAATGATCTTGCTTTCTATTTTTTTAAAATGCACTTCCAAATAAAGCGAAAAGCGTTTCTTTGGATTTAGCAAAGCTAATTGTAGTTGTGGTATGCAAAATTGCTGAACCTTTGTCATGTTTAGCTTATGTAAATAAGGGTAATAGATAATGAAATACAACAGTGCATATAGATGGGGTACATGCATTCATCTACCATTTTCCTGCTGCGGCATCAAGGTAAGAAGAATTTTGAAACTTTCTTCTGTTTTTGCTTTTGTTTTTTTTATTCTGAATCCTACATAGTTTAATTTTAATCCTTTGTTTTAAACAAACCTATTTCAATCAAAATTTTATAAAAGTGGCTTGTTTTACCATACCATAATAATTAATGATTATTGAGGATTTGCATATAAAACTAAACATTGGTTAGAAAAATGTTCAGAGCTTTATCTCTTAGATCTGTTAGGCAACTATACCTTTCATTATGAGAAAAGAGAAAGTTGAGTATCCAAATCTTAGTGAATGTCAATACAAAACACATCTTCATTTGAATGTGGGTATGAACAGTTAACCTATGCATGTCCATCTTCCCATCTCTTAATATACGTGAATAATAATTTTAAAATGACTATCACAACTCAAACTTAAGTTTTTGCTGGACATCATAAAATATACTTCTATATCTGGTTTTTATTGTCTTCAGTGTTAATTTATGAGTTAAATATTGTAATAATTACGGTAGGTAACATATATATAATGTACAAAATTCACATTCACCTAATTGACTTTTAGGAAAATGTTCCGGCCTATCTGGCAACATCACCGATACCTACAGAAGATCAGTTCTTCAAAGGAAATGATGTCAATTTGATGAAGTCAGGTGAAAATGAAAAAATAGATTTAAGTTCAGAAATTCCACAAATTTTAGAAACAGAGCCTTTTTTCCCCTGTGGGTCAGTGAAGAAAAAAAAACGAAGAAAGAGAAAATGTAAACAAGATGTGAAAAAAGAAGAACAATTCTCTTCTCTTGGAACTGAGGAAATCTTTGAAATGGAAATAAGTTCAGATGATGACAGGTGTATTCTGCCTTTGAGGTAATTTTTTCAAAAAGTTCTGTTTAGTCAGACTGTCACATTGTTAAATGTTCAGTAATAATATTTCTTTTATATTATATAAAATCCTAAACTAAAAAAGTAACTTTTATTTTATAAATTCAATTATTAGAATACTGTTTAGGTGTTTAACTTATCTTTCAAAGTTCATATTCAAGGTAATATCTGTAATAATGACTTTAAAAGTAGCTAGTAGAGTAAGTAATAAGCAAGATTAAATACCAGTAGGTATGTTTGCTACAAAGCAGATTTTGTAACTCTGCTATATCAAGTAAAAAAGTAAGTTTGTAAGCCGCCCTGAGTCTTCGGAGAAGGGCGGGATATAAATGGAATTAAAATAAATAAATAAATTACTTTTTTATTATAAAATAAGAAAAATGAAAAGGTAATCTTTCTGTAAGGATACAACTTTAAATAATATATCTAGTTAATATTAAGTAACCATTTGTGGAGCTTTGTAAGGATTGTAATTGAAATCTAAAATTTCTATAAAGACTTTTATATTTACAGCAGTTAAGGTATAGATAGATTTTTTCTCCATACATTTTAGGATGTATTAATAATTATTTAAAAGCAGGCATATATATAGGCTATTTTTCCAGATCCACTAAGAAAACATACGTTTAAACACAAGCCAAGTAATTATAATACCCCCAAATATACATCATTCTATAGAGATCTTGCTATATAGACTTGAATGCGTATCAGGGACCAAAGACAATTAACTACCGTATATACTTGAGTATAAGCCGAATTTTTCAGCCCACTTTTTGGGCTGAAAAAATCCACTTCGGCTTATACTCCAGTGAACAAAAAAAAAGAACTTACCGAGGACTTGCGCGCGGCCGAGGCTTCGGTGCTTCCGGGATCGCGCACACCTCTCCCAAGCCGCCGCCGTCCAGAGACCTGCCGAAGTTTGGGGATGTTTGGGGAGGTGCGCGCGCACCTCCCCAAACCTCCCCAAACGTTGGCAGGTCTCCGGACCTCCGCGCCCTGCCTGCCTGCTTCTTTCCGCTGCCTGGCTGCCCTACGATGTAACCCGCTTCATGATAGAGTGCGACGCCTGCAAGGACTGGTTTCATGGCAGGTAACACAAAGCGGGTGGATCCGCGCTCTGCAAGCCCTTTAGCAGGATTTGCCTGCATGCCGGCGGAGGCTGGATCCGCCTTGTTCTCTCGTCTCAGCGGAGACTTGTTTCGGGGGATCCAGCCTCTGTCACACACACACACACACACACACACACACACACACAAGCGGCAAAAGCGGGGGGGGAGAGAGAGAAACGCCTTGTTCTCTCATCTCAGCGGAGACTTGTTTCGGGGGATCCAGCCTCTGTCACACACACACACACACACACAAGCGGCAAAAGCGGGGGGGGGAGAGAGAAACGCCTTGTTCTCTCGTCTCAGCGGAGACTTGTTTCGGGGGATCCAGCCTCTGTCACACACACACACACACACAAGCGGCAAAAGCGGGGGGGGGAGAGAGAAACGCCTTGTTCTCTCGTCTCAGCGGAGACTTGTTTCGGGGGATCCAGCCTCTGTCACACACACACACACACACAAGCGGCAAAAGCGGGGGAGGGAGAGAGAAACGCCTTGTTCTCTCGTCTCAGCGGAGACTTGTTTTGGGGGATCCAGCCTCTGTCACACACACACACACACACACACACACAAGCGGCAAAAGCGGGGGGAGAGAGAGAGAAACGCCTTGTTCTCTCGTCTCAGCGGAGACTTGTTTCGGGGGATCCAGCCTCTGTCACTGGGCAGCTGACAGAAAGGGGCGGCAGAAGCTGCATCCCCCGAAAGAAGTCTTCGCCGAGAAAATGGGCGCCGAGATTTTCTCGGCGAAGACTCACCTTCTCCTGTTCACCTTCAGCAGCTCCGCCAGGCCCGTCCAGTGCCCTGCTAGCAGAGCTTGACAAATGCAAAAGCTGCTTTGGTTAAACACTGGAAGGTTTAGTGATTAACCCACCCCACCCGGTCTTCTTGCTGTTTCTCCCCATCCTCACTCCTACCCACAGGGGCTCTCTGCCTCTTCTACTACTTCTTTTTCTTTCTTTCTTTTTTGCTGAGGTGTGCGTGTCTCTCTCTCTCTCTCTCTCTCTCTCTCTCTCTCTCTCTCTCTCTCTCTCTCTCTCTCTCTCTCTCTCTGTGGTGTGTTATCTCGAACCAGATGGGATGGCAAAGTCAAATGCAAATGGGGATCTTGCAGATCTTGCCCTGCCTTTCCCCACACGGTTACCTTCTGTTCTTGATGAGCTCACGAGTGCTCAAGGACAAAATAGGGCTGGGCAGAGCCGGCAGTTAAAAATAGGATGCAGATAAAAGGAAAGGTAAGGAGGGGTTCAGGTTGAGAGGAGAGGCTGCGTAGCCTTAGTGTAACTCCTGTGTGGGCTGACTGGGTTGCCTCCGATGGGCTCTGACAGTGGAACAGAATGGAATAGAAAATATGGAATGGATTGGAACAGAACATAGAACAGAACAGAACAGAACAGAACAGAATAGAATAGAATAGAATAGAATAGAATAGAATAGAATAGAAATATAGAAAGTGAATAGAATAGAATAGAATAGAATAGAATAGAATAGAATAGAATAGAATAGAATAGAATAGAATAGAAAAGAAATATAGAAAGTGAATAGAATAGAATAGAATAGAATAGAATAGAATAGAATAGAATAGAATAGAAATATAGAAAGTGAATAGAATAGAATAGAATAGAAATATAGAAAGTGAATAGAATAGAATAGAATAGAATAGAATAGAATAGAATAGAATAGAATAGAATAGAATAGAAATATAGAAAGTGAATGGAATAGAACAGAATAGAATAGAAATATAGAAAGTGAATAGAATAGAATAGAATAGAATAGAATAGAATAGAATAGAATAGAATAGAATAGAGAATGGTAATAAGAATAGAATGGAATAGAATAGAATAGAATAGAATAGAATAGAATAGAATAGAATAGAATAGAATAGAATAGAATAGAGAATGGTAATAAGAATAGAATGGAATGGAATAGAATAGAATAGAATAGAATAGAATAGAATAGAATAGAATAGAATAGAATAGAATAGAAATATAGAAATAGAATAGAATAGAATAGAATAGAATAGAATAGAATAGAATAGAAATATAGAAAGTGAATGGAATAGAATAGAATAGAATAGAATAGAATAGAATAGAAATATAGAAAGTGAATAGAATAGAATAGAATAGAATAGAATAGAATAGAAATATAGAAAGTGAATGGAATAGAATAGAATAGAAATATAGAAAGTGAATAGAATAGAATAGAGAATGGTAATAAGAATAGAATGGAATAGAATAGAATAGAATAGAATAGAAATATAGAAAGTGAATGGAATAGAATAGAATAGAATAGAATAGAATAGAATAGAATAGAATAGAAATATAGAAAGTGAATAGAATAGAATAGAATAGAATAGAAATATAGAAAGTGAATAGAATAGAATAGAATAGAATAGAATAGAGTAGAGTAGAGTAGAGTAGAGTAGAGTAGAGTAGAGTAGAGTAGAATAGAATAGAATAGAATAGAATAGAATAGAATAGAGTAGAATAGAATAGAATAGAGCTGGAAGGGACCTTGGAGGTCTTCTAGTCCAGCCCCTTGCTCAAGCAGGAGGACCTATACCAGTGGTGGTGAACCTATGGCACGCCTGCCAGAGGTGGCACTCAGAGCCCTCTCTGTTGGCACGTGCGCCACCACCGCTGCCAGCAGCAGGTCCTTGTCGGTTGGTGGACTGGAAGAAAAGGGAGGGGGAAGCATTTTACATGCGTGCATGCGTGCACGGGGCCATGAGCAGGCACATGCTGCAAAGGGGGCGGGGCTAGTGCCTGCGTGATACTCACTAGCCCAGCCCCGTTCTCACGTGGTGCGGTGCCTTGTATCTGCACCCTGCGGCGCGGCGGTTGGCGTTTTTGTGCCTTGCGGTACAGTGGCCCATTTTTTGCTCCCCCTTTTTTTTCGTGCCAGAGGCGGCACTCAGAGGCGCCTCCCTGTCCCCTCCCCCGAGGGCACCAGAATGCCGATGCTGCCTTGGCACTTTGTGATAAACAAGTGGGTTTTGGCTTGCGGTTTGGGCACTCGGTCTCTAAAAGTTTCGCCACCACTGACCGATACCATCTCAGACAGGTGAATGTCCAGTCTCTTCTTAAAAACCTCCAGTGATGGAGCACTCTTGATTTCTGGTGGCAAGCTGTTCCACTGGGCAGCTGAGAGAAAGGGGCGGCAGAAGCTGCATCCCCCGAAAGAAGTCTTTGCCGAGAAAATGGGCGCTGAGACGCCTCATTCTCTCGCTCAGCGGAGACTTCTTTCGCGAGATCCAGCCTCTTCCGTGCTGCACCGAGAGAACAGCAAGCCGCCCCATTCTCTCAGCGGAGCACTCCACCGCCCCATTCTCTCGGCGGCTTGCCACCCCGTTCTCTCATCTCAGCAGAGACGTCTTTCGGGGGATCCAGCCTCCAGCTGCTGCATTTCCCAGCCTCGGCTTATACTCGAGTCAATAACTTTTTCCAGTTTTGGGGGGTAAAATTGGGGGTCTCGGCTTATACTCGAGTCGGCTTATACTCAAGTATATACGGTAATCTTTCAAGCTTTGATCTGTTAAAAATTAAAACAATAGATACTTACCTGCTGATACTGGGATGAAAGTGTTTACCAGCTTACCCTTTTCCCCATGTGAATCTATATAGTAAAACAGATTGTTACGATAGTCCTTTAATGCTGTCATTCAATACTAAATAAAAGTACATCAATACATCAATTCTGTGTTACAGAAACCCTGCAGATTCTCCACCAAAGGTTGAAGAGTATAAAGATACATTGATTTACCCTTCAAAGGATGATTACCCTTTGTCAGATGGAGATTGGTCTGTTTCAGAGAGGTAAGTCATCTTCATGTACCGTATTTTCCGGCGTATAAGACGACTTTTGTACCCCTAAAAATCACCTCTAAAGTTGGGGGGTCGTCTTATATGCCGGGTCGCCTTATACGCCAGAAAATCAGTGGGTGGCGTCTGGCGGGAGCCGGCAGGGCAGTCCTGCGCACGCGCGCGCGCGCAGGACTTCCCTGCCGGCTCCCGTCCGACGCTGTTCCCTCTTCAGCGTCCGGCTACCCGGGGGGCCGGCGGGGGGCTGCGCAACGGCCAGCCGGCCGAGAGGAGATGGAAGCAGACCGGGTGAGCGGGGGCGGGGGAAGGGCAGGCTCGGTCCCCCGGGATCGCAACTCCGGAGCCTTGAGGGTTGGGCGGGTGGGTAGGGGGCTTCAGTCCCGAGTCCCACCCGGGAACGCAGGCAAAGTGGGGTAAACCCCTCTCGGGGGGAAGGGGAGGGATCTGCCCCCCTCCCTCTCTCCCTCCCCAGGCGCTGGATGGATTTCCAGCTCTGGCGATGCCCGGTCGCTTCAGCCGCGGAGGATGGGCAGGATGGAGTCTAAGAAGGGCAATTGGAAGCTGGCTTCCAAGTGGGGAGGATGGGGGTTGGAGTTTGGTGCAGTTGCCGGCCAGAGGGAAGAAAGCTGGCTTCCAAGTGGGGAGGATGGGTCTTGGAGCCTGGCGCTGTCGCCGGCAAGGGGGAAGAGAACCTGGCTTCAACGTGGGGATGATGGGACCTGGAGCCCTGCGCCGAAAGGGACTGCCGAATGCCAGGCAGACGCAAGCCCGGGCTCTGGAGAAGCAACGGAGGAGGAGGGAGGGGAGGAAGCCCCCCCTTCCCCGCCCCGGGTCTCGGCTGGGCTGGAAGGCTCCTGGCCTCGCTTGCCCCGCAAGACGAGCGCAGAGCTCTAGGGCGCGCTTCGCAAGCGCGGGGAGCGGACGGATTTCCCACCCACCCACCCCGGACCCGCCGCTGAGTCCCACGGCTTTCCTGGCACCGGCTTTCGGGCTAAGAGCGCCTGGCGAGCCTCTGGAGCGGAGGAGGAGAGATCGCGCTTAAAAGACTTACCGTAACAAGAACTTTCCACGACGGCTGCAAAGGGTTGCCGAGGACCGGGGCTGGGACGCCTTCTTTCCCCCCCCCTCCGGCGCCCTCCGGAGAGTTAGGACTACACGCGCGCACACGTAGGACTTCCCTGCCGGCTCCCGTCCGACGGGAGCCGGCAGGGAAGTCCTGCTCCCGTCCAATGCTGCGCTTCCGCCGGGCGGTGCTGGCCGAGACGAGCCAGCAGGCAGCCGCCGTGAGCGCGGCGCTGAGGGGCAGCGGCAGGACGGCCAGCAGCCCCACGCGCAGCAGCAGCTGCCGGCTCAGCAACAGGTCCGAGCGCAGGAGCCGCACCGCCAGGCTGCCCAGGGAAAAGCAGCCACACCGAGAGGCTGCACGCCCAGTCCAGGTCCATGAGGGGCAGGGCGGGAAGCCGGCTGGGAAGAGGGACCGGGAGCCTGGGCCGAGCGCGCCTCGGCCGACAGTGAGAGGCGGCGGGCGGAGCTGCCCCGCCCTGCGCCCAATGGGAAAAGTTCAAGGCCTGGGGGGGGAAGCAGGAGGGGCGCCGGCCGTGGCGGGGTGGCGGCTGCCCTCCGGCGCTGCCTGCCGCCCGGGAAACGCTGCGCCTCAGGGGCCGGCAGAAGCACGGGAGCAGCGGGAGGGCCGGCGGGGCCAGTCGGGAGGGAGGGAGCGCCCACCCGCCGCCAGGCCGTTCCAAGTTCCAGGAACTTCCTGGGACTTCTGGCGGGCCTGGCGCCCCTCTCGCCTGCAGACCACGCAGCGGCCCTCGCCAGCCGGCCTCGGCATGGCCGCCCCAAGCCCGCCTTTCCAGCCCATGTATTTTCCGGCGTATAAGACAAAAAACCTAGAAAATCTTCTTAAAAGTGGGGGGTCGTCTTATACGCCGGGTCGTCTTATACGCCGGAAAATACGGTATCATTCTTTTACGAAAATGGTATTAAAGGTTAAATATTTTTGACATTAAATTTGTAACTGTGAGCTGCCTCAACTTTTCAGTACTGTTAGGGATCATGCATTTTGACACATTACTGTTAAGATTCTTAAGATTCATTGTAGAAACTTTTATAACAAAGCATAATTGTTGGGCTTAATTAATTTAATCTATTTTAATTTTATACTATTTTTATATTGTATTTTATGTTGCCCTGTAAACCGCCCTGAGTCCTTCGGGAATAGGGCAGTATAAAAATTTAATTAAATAAAACAAATAAATAAAGTATTTTTAAATTTTTTTGGCACTTTTCACATATCCTTAAATTCTCTTACAATTCAACTTCCCCTTATATACCTATGTGTTACATTGCAATGCAGATATGAAAGGACATAGCATGTGTTGTGATATCAAGATGCATAGTCAACATTTTTGCATCATAATTAGATTATATGATTATATTCAAACTGTAGTTAGGGCACATCTCAAGGCACATTGATCTCTCTTTACTGCCCTTTTGAAATATGTGGAGAAAAGCAGAAAAGATTAGTATTGAGGAGATTGAAAGAGAGGCTGAGCAAAAGGGTAAAAGTTAATAATAACAGGAATCTAGCCAATCTCCCATATTCCTCCCAAAATAAGTTATATTTCAGTGTAAAGTATGTGTAATTTTCAGTCATACCAGTCAAATCAGTGATTTTTTTTAAAATTGCATTTTAATCTTTTTTATGTATGAAAAAAGAGTTCTGCATGCACTGGAAGTAAACTGCCTGTAAATTGAAATGAGGCTTATCTGCCAGACACTTACAAGTCTGAACTGTTAGTTGTGCTGGTAAAAAGATGTAAACTGGTTTTGAACATTTCATTTCATATAATTGAATTAATGCTAGTACAGTAGCCCTTGGTTTGAGAGAATTCTGGCTTCTGCAGATTTTGCTAAAATTCTGTTGAATATACTGCTTTGTTTCTATTTAAATCTGTTACACAATGATATTGGCAAGCGATTGTAGATAAAGCTGTTTTGGAATTCAAATATGCTTTTAGAGCATTTAATCTGAAAAGCAGCAAAACATAATAAAAAATTGAAAAAGATAAGCGTTCACACTGTCTGCTATGATTTTAGTTTAATTTCTTAGATCAGTCTAAACATCAGCTTGGCTTTCTGCTTTGCCACTGAATGTTAATTAGAGAACATTCCTTGTATAACCTTGTACAATAAATGTCTTTCCTTTGTTTTAACAGCCCTTTTAGCCAGCCCACTTGTCCTAAAAGTGATTCAGAACTGGAAGTTAAGCCTACAGAGAACTTACTTATTAGAGGAGAATCTCACATGGAATGGACATGGGGAGGCTTTCCTGCATCTACCAAGGTAAAATTCTTTGCATATCATTCTGTTTTCTGAAAACTCTTGATAATACAGTAGGAACATGTTTATCAGTAGTAATGTTATGAATAATTTTCTGGAGAAATACACGAAAGATACTGCTTCTTGTGGTTCAGTATAGCTCATTTTATAAAATAGTCAAAACATTTAAAGGAAATGTCTGGAAAAGTGTTAAGGTCAGTGCAACAACACCTCCCTGCCCTCAACGTTTGCTTTTGTGAGCAATTTGGATAATTCTACTGGTTATTGTAATGATTCTTGTTGATCTAAACCTTGAAATTTGATATCACTGATCTTTGTGACTAAGTAAACTTTGCAAATGTTTAATATAAGTAGCCATAAGCTCAGCAAGTAAAATAGTGCTAGAAGTGCTGATTTGTTTAACTTGCAGTTTTATACAGACACAATATATACCAGTTTCAAATTTTAGAATTTTATTTAGGCTTGCAGGGAATATTTTGCTTAGTGAAGTATTAAGCAGTGGTTTAAAAGTTATTGAAGTCTAACTTCATCAATAAAGCCTATTCAGCAAACACTAGCAAAGGCTTGATTTCATTTGAATTAGAATGCTACCAGTACACAAGTGTGAGCCACCTAGAGGATTCTGTATGAATTACCTATATTTTAGTTAAAGAACATGGTTTGTCAGGATCAAGCTACATCTTACTAAAATATGCAGCTGCTTCTCTGTGTAACTATAGAGCAGGGGTGTCGAACTGTTGGAAACCGCGCCTACCCCATTGACGGCAATGGAGAAAAACCTCTGATACGTTGCGCGACGTCACATGACGTCACGCGTTTGATATGTCTGCTATAGAGTAACTATAGTTACTCATTGTACTGTGTTCTATTAGTTTTATTAGTTACTCATTGATAAATATGTAAGGAATATACTATGGTCTTCTTACAGGAAGGGTAGGATATAAATATAAGAAGTAACCAACTATAGAGTAACAAGGTGGTGTTAGGCCACATATTTTCTGTCACTATATTTTTACAAATAAAGTTTTGTGAAAATAGAAATGGGATCTTGAAAGTTTGTTGCATGTGGTATAAACAATAAACATATTTGAGCATCTTATAGAAAGAGGGAATTTAAGGTACAGAATAGCTTATAAATCAGTAAAACACCAGGATTCAACATTTTACTTTCTGTTTTTGATATGAATATTGATGATAAATTCATGTATTGTTTTATTTGTGAATGATTTTTTTCTCATATAAATTGATGATATATAGATATTATATAAAAACTGTAAAACAAGTTAATGTAAACATTAAAATAATGTCTATATGGGCCTAGTAATGAGAAGTTTAACCATTTAAACTTGGGCTAATTGCAGAGACTCATAATTGCTGAAGTTTTCGTGTATTTGGTTTTTCCTACTTCAAATTATAGAAAGGGGTTTTTAAAATTCAAACTGACATGTAATCAGTATTAAATATTTTTACATTTAATATTGATTAAAAACAATATTTAATATTAAAACAATCTTACTTGCTTTTTAAGACATGAGTATAGATTATACATGTAAGAAACAATGGCTTGTAAGTTTCATGAAGCTGAGTTAAAGGACAAGCAGCTTGCACATTATTGCAAGTTTTTCCACTGATTAAATTTCCCATTTGCAGTATGGGAAAGATAGTTATATTTTTATCAGTAATTTGACTCTTCATATGAGATTGCCTCCTGCTCAGCCAATGCATTACCATAATATCTATTTCTGTAGTATCTATTTCAGAATCATGAAGAGGGAGAAACCTTTACTGAAAAATATATTGAAAGTGTGGAAATAAACATCATATCCAAATTGGGACAAACAAGATGTCTATACTTTCTATAACTTATTTTATGATAGATCATAAATAGATCATAAGCTGCATTGGCTTCCAGTTTTCTTCCGGGTGAGATTCAAGGTGTTAGTAATGACCTACAAAGCCCTACATGGCATGGGTCCGGAATACCTTGGGGAGCACCTGCAGCCGGCATCAACTTCCCTCCGCCCAGTACGCTCCCACAGAGAGGGCCTCCTCAGGGTGCCACCGGTCAAAGAATGCCGACTGGTGGCCCCCAGGGGGAGGGCGTTCTCTGTGGGCGCGCCGGATTTATGGAACCATCTTCCGGTTGAGCTCCGGATGGCACCTGATCTCCGCTCCTTCTGGCGCGATCTTAAAACCTACCTCTTTGAACAAGCTGGCCAGGCCTGATGGGATGGGGTCAGGTTTTATAAATTGATCTTAACCTTTTAATCTGTATTAATTTATTACGGGCATTGCTATTTAATTACTTTTTAATTTTTGTATCTTGCTTTTTATTATGTATTGCCCTGTTCACCGCCCTGAGTCCTTCGGGAGAAGGGCGGTATACAAATTAAATTAATAAATAAATAAATAAATAGTCAAATATCCTTCAAACTTTGCTAATTTATAGGTTTGATCAGTTCACACAGTTCTGAACTGAACAACACAGATGATGAATGACCATTTTAGAAAAAGGATGCTTTCCTTTTCAGATAAGCAAGAAGGAAAAACTGGAACATCTTAGAACAGCTACCATCACTCCATCAGAGAAGACTCATTTTAGGGTTATATCTAGCAATGATATAATTGAAGATGACATTCTGATGAATGATTCAGTTTGTACAGTTTTCAAACCGGAGCCAAGAACACATCCTCTACTTAAAGAGCTAGATATCAAAGACAGACTTGCTTCTGCAGTAACAGAGCCTGTTCTGGAAATTCTTGAGCATTCTCCTGTCTTAGATACTGATATACTCCCCAGCCCACTAGTGGAGTCACCATCAGAAATTAAGCCACAAACAAAGCTTGATTCTCCATCGAAGAAAAAAGGTATACACCTTTAACTAATTGCTTTGTAACATTTTGAAATGCTTTTCATTTTTCCTAGCTTTCAGATATATAACCAGTTTTGAGAGGTAAGTAACAAATGTATATGGTAGCTTTACTCGCAACCATTCCTTTAGATTAGGATAAAGAATAATTTGTATCTCAGATATGAGTATTTTGATTTCACATATAACATAGTGTAATTGTTTTTCTATAAACATTACAGAAGAAAATATTCATCTCCTTAGCCGTGGTAGCCATCTTGGTGCTAGTTGCACTAGTGTCCCCACAAATACTCATTAGTGGCCCTGTCCATATGTTTTAAGATACTTTTAGTTATAAAAATGTAAATAGGAAGCAGACCTACTACAGAGCTCCAACTAGTAGACAGTATTATCTTTATTTATAGTTATGCCTATGACTGGGATGGTAGAGATCATCATAGGGAGCTGTTTTGCTTTTCAGTGAATGAACCTTTTGTGACTGGTAATGGCAGCCATTTTGTAAGTTACCAGCATACTCATTTTGTTAGTATACGTAGTCCTAAACTTACAATCATAATTGCAACTTTCATTGCTAAGCAATGCAGTTATTAAGTTAATCATGCCAGATTTTACAGCTTTTTGCCATAGTCATTAAATGAATCTGGCTTCCCTGTTTACTTTGTCGGAAACTCCCCAGGAATGTTGTAAAAGGTGATCATATGATCCCAGGATGCTTCAAGCATTGTAAATACATTCCAGTTGCCAACTGCCAGAATTTTAAATGTCACTGCAGAGATAGTGCAACAATCTTAAGTGCAAGGACTAGTCATAAATAACTTCAAATGGTTATTAAAGGAAGGGTCATAAATCAAGGACTACTTGTATAATATGTGCTCTTAAAATTACAAATTTTAGAATTTTGTTTATCTGCCATATCTCTATGTCTCTCTTCTTAAGAAGCCTAAATAGAAGGAAGTCAGATTCTTTTTGAACAATATGGGATAGAATGCAACAGTATTGCCAGTAGAATAGAATATATGCAGCTCAGTTTGAACTGCAGTTGTTGTTGTTTGAACTTGGTTGTTTGCTTGCAGATGTTTCATTGCTTGCGGATGTTTTGTTACCAGACTAGGTAACATCTTCAAATATCTGCAAAGAAACAATCAAACTTGGAGGACTCCATATAAGAGGGTTTTCAGAGAAAAAATACCCCAGATCACGTGGAAACATGTTGCTTAGCTTGCTGGTTAACTTCTAATTGAGAAAACTTAACGGTAAAATATTTTTTTTTCTTACAGAAGCATTTCCCTTGAATTTCTTTTCCTACTGTATTTTTTAAGATTCCTCAGTTGGTCAATATAATACTTTTTTTCTTTTTAGGGATACATAAAAGAAGTCAGCACCAAGGACCTGATGACATATATTTGGATGATCTGAAGGCTCTAGAACCTGAGGTTGCTGCTCTTTATTTTCCCAAAAGGTATTTGACAAAAATATAAAAGGTATTTGATAAAAATATAAATATTGCAGTACACATTTCAGTAATGCTGTATATTTAATATCTCTTAAGAATATGTATGGAATCAAAGAGAAGTCTATGGGGATTCTCAGTCATCCAGGTCATAGTTATCTCAAAGGTGCTTTTTCATGAGGGAACTGGTCTTTGGTTGTCCAGTTGCCTTGTGAAAAAGCATCTTTGGGATCAAAGAGAAGCTTCCAAAGGCATTGTCAACTCTGTGATGTCTTAAACTGCTTAACTGCTCTCTTGAAGTAGCAGTGTATCTTTCACCTTGTTATTTTTCTTTTCAATAATATGCATCCTTTTTATAATTACCCTAATACATATGAATAAATCTTAAGCTAGTTTGAAAAATAAATTTTTAATTCATCATAGTTCCTCAGAGAAAAATTATTAGATATGGAGGGTGGGAATGTCCTCCCTGACTTTTTAATAATTGCATAGCTGACTGTGAGACTGCTATTCAGATACAGGTGATCTTACACATCCACTTGTTCACTAACTGTCCAAAGTTAGGTTGGTGATGAATGAGGACTTATGATGGGTCCATATACTTGCATCCATTGCAGCTTCCCTGTGGTCACATGATTGTGATTTGGGTGCTAGGCAACAGGCCTGCAATTATAACATTCCAATGTCATGGTGATCACATGATCACCATTTATGACTTTCATTGCTGGATTCCAACAAGAAAAGTGAATGAGGAAGCTGGCAAGAGATTGCAAGTGGTAATCATATGACTATGAGAGGCTGAAACCATGCAGCATTCTGCTAACAATGGCAACTCGGGGTGCTGGGATTGCCATCATAAGTTGAAGCAGTCATAATTGGGATTAATTAGGATAATTAGGATTGTGTCAGTTAGCAACACTGCTAACTCTATTCAGTCCCAATTATCATTGGTAAATGAGGATTATATATAATTCTACAACTCAAATAACTGAGAAAATAAAATACAATGGCAGTCTAGGTGCCATACGTGATAGGTGAGTGGTCACTCATAGCAAGAAGAGTTTGAGCAGATCATCCTTTGTTCTAATTGCATAAAATAATTTCTATGAACTTACAATGTAATGAACATCTAAATGATCTAAAATGGCTGTATAAATAACATTTAAGGTTTTTTTTTTGTTTTAGAACCGGTGTTTTTATTGTCAGTTTTGTATATTTATATATAAATAATTTTTATTTTAACTTTCATTGATTTTATTCTAATTTCTTTTATTGTGGTGAGCAGTAGTTGAGAGTCAGGCAGCATGCAAGTTTAATGAATGATTATTATTATTGTTATTGTTGTAAAAGGCTTCTTTTATGCTCTTTAGTGATTCTGATCCAGGTACTAGACAGTGGTTGGAGTCTGACACTTTCTCTGGTTCCCAGTCTCCACAATCAGTTGGAAGTGCTGCTGCAGACAGTGGTACTGACTGTATGTCTGATTCTGCAATGGACTTGCCTGATGTTACATTATCTCTTTGTGGAGGTCTTAGTGAAAATGGAGAGATATCTAAAGGTATATTTTTATCATGCTATTACTTATATAACTTGGCAAGATGAAATGAATACAAGAATCTAGAGTATGAAGCTACAAAAGTACCGTATTTTCCGGCGTATAAGACGACTGGGCGTATAAGACGACCCCCTACATTTCCTGTTAAATTATAGGGTTTGGGCTATACTCGCCGTATAAGACTACCCCTCTTCCAACGCACACCAAATAAAAATTAAAAAACATCAGATTTGATTTTAATATGGTAATTTTAATTCAAATGCTTATGACATGCAGGTGCTTAGTAGGAAAACTGTCACATAAGGCTGTTTGTCATCAAACATGTAAACATAAAACAGTGCAAGTGGATTAAAGAAGAAGAAGAAGAAGAAGAAGAAGAAGAAGAAGAAGAAGAAGAAGAAGAAGAAGAAGAAGAAGAAGAAGAAGAAGAAGAAGAAGAAGTAGTTGGAGGGGACCTTGGAGGTCATTTAGTCCAACCCCCTGCTAAGGCAGGAAACCCTATACCATTTCAGACAAATGGCTGTCCAGTCTCTTCTTAAAAACTTCCAGTGTTGGAGCATTCACCACTTCTGGAGGCAGGTTGTTTCACTGGTTAATTGTTCTAACTGTCAGGAAGTTTCTCCTTAGTTCTAGGTTGCTTCTCTCCTTGACTAGTTTCCATCCATTGCTTCTTGTCCTGCTTTCAGGTGCTTTGGAGAATAGCTTGGCTCCCTCTGCTTTGTGGCAGCCCCTGAGATATTGGATCACTGCTATCATGTCACCCCTCACCCTTCTCTTCGTTAAGCTACACATACCCAATTCCAGCAACCGTTCCCTATTTTCCTAATTCACTTTTTCACTTTTCCTAATTCACTCTAAAGCTTTCCCTGCGCAGAGCCTTAAATAACACCAGCTGCCTGCAGTTAGTGCAGGTTCGCATCCCACCAGGCTCAAGGTTGACTCAGCTTTCCATCCTTCCAAGGTAGGTAAAATGACCCAGATTGTTGGGGGCAATAAGCTGACTTTGTAATAATGCTGCTTGGGGGTGGTGGTGAAAGCCCTAATAAACAGGCATATGCACAGAATGAAGGCTATTGCTAAGCACATTGATTTGTGCTTTAAATTGTAAGCCACCCTGAGTCTTCGGAGAAGGGCAGGATATAAATGGGATTTAAAAAAAAAAAGACCAAATGGGAGATCCACTCCAGGTTTTCCAGCCAGCCCGCCCAGTTCCTGAGTCAAATGTGTCCTTAGAGCTAAGCCGCTGCTCTGGCTGCTGCCTTCCCCACCTGCCTTTCAAGTTGGGATATACTACAGCTGCTCTTCAACTTTAGAAGGAAAGTCGCCCAGAACCCAGCCTGTAAAAAATCACAGACTGCAGCTTCTTCTCCAATTGGTCCCGCTTTCCCTGCGCAGACTAAATGGGAGATCCGCTCCAGGTTTTCCAGCCAGCCCTGTCCCTAAATTTTCAGCACCCGGCGTATAAGACGACCCCTGACTTTTGAGAAGATTTTCATGGGTTAAAAAGTAGTCTTATACGCCGGAAACTACGGTATGCTACATGTAAGATAGAAGCTTTCTTTCTGAAGATTATTTCTATTGAGATGTGCAATGTGTAAAATGTCTAATTGTATCTACTACTGGAAGTGTTTTGTGTTGTTTATTTTCCTGTGACAGAAAACTTTAGAGTATATAGAAATAGAAATTTACCGTATTTATTTTTATTTAGTTTAATTATATGTTTATCCCTAATGTTCAGGGAGAGAATCCCCCTAACATATTATCCTTGTTTTTTTACCTTGAATGTTTTAGCCCTTATAATAGAAATGAGTGTTTTGTGGATTATGTTCCTATAGTTGGTGCAATGAATTGATGAATTGATACAAACAAGCTCTGCCATATATGGACAAAAGTTATGTCTTATTTGCTGCCAAATTTTTAAACATAGTAAGGTCATGTAAATCAGCGGTCCCAACCTGTCCAGCTGCATGGGATGGGATGGTTTCATGTGCATGCACATTGCTTGTGCAAATGGAGTTTTGCATGCTTGCCTTCCGCTTGTGCAGCTGGTTCCCAATGGGCCATGGACGGTAACACTCCATGGACTGGCGATTGGGAACCTCTAATATAAATAGTTACATACAGTTGCAAGAAATATATCAGCCTTTCTTTTACTTGCAGCTTTCTTCATTATTTTTATTCATTGTTTTAAAGGGTGGCATACATACTTTAACTATTTATTGTTATTAAATTGTTTTAGGTACTTTTTAGATTTATATGGTCTTATTCCCTACTATCTCCTTGAAGTAGTTAAAATATATAATGCTATAATGGAACATATATACTTCTCCCTGTACTAGAAAGTGCATGCAGCGGGTATAGACAGAGCATGACGAATGGAAATATACTCAACGGCACAATGAGCATAAATGTGGCAAAAAGAGCATAATTATATAAGAGGAGCTAAAGGAAGAGATTGTTCGTAAAGAAGATGAAACATGTTTCGTTCAATTGATGGAATATCTTTGCATTGCAGAAAAATTCATGGAACACATAATTACTTATCATGAATTTGCTGAAAATCCAAGTCTTATAGATAATCCTAACTTGGTAATAAAGATATACAACAGGTAATATTATCTAAGTCTTCTGTTGCTAAATTATTTTATTCTAATTTTACTGTATTGACAGATAATATGACTGGGTACTTATTGGATATTTATCCTTAAAGTAATTTAAAATTAAAGTTTAATTTTACTCAGAAAAGATAATGAGGCACTGTAGCAGTCTTACACAGTTAGTCCTCGAGTTACGAGTGTAATGGAGCCTGCCCATTCCACTCGTAAATCGAAAACTCATAGAGTGAATCTCATAAATTGAACGAGATCACTCCCTTGCTCGTTAAGACGCACGCAGCTTATTAAGAGCACATGAGGTATCTCAGGGTGGGGAAGGCTATGGGGCCCCTAAGTGATGGAACAGGCCCCCAGGGCCTCGCCAACAAACTAAGAAACCTCATGCTTCCCCCTCCCTTCCTGCCACACCGGAATCACTTACCTTGCAAAATCTGTCTCCTCTCTGCCACGATTTCTTTCCTTTGAGGGAGAGGAGAAAAGCTTGCAAATGCTTTTCTTGCTGACAGTGGGTGCCGTAATATCATGTGAGTTCAAACACCCATTCTTTGCAAAAGAGATTATGGAAGCTTCCATTCTCTGGGAGAGGAGGAGTGTTTGCCTCGTTTTCATGGCTATGGGGAAAAGCGTGGAATCGGACTCAACCGGGTGCATGAACCAATACCGTCCATGGCCCGGCTGAGCGGCTCGCTTGTGTGCACCGGACTTAGTTTGAGGACAGGAACAAAGCCTTCAAATGAGTGAGGAGGCATTGTGGGGTCAGGTCCCTTGCACCCGATCCAAGCCAGCAGTGGCGGCAACCACCTGAGAGGCCATGATCTCCTTTCCCAGCCGGCCACCCACCCTGCTCAACCTAGTCTTTGCCTGGCTGGGCGGCTGGTACAAATCCTCAACACTCTTCTCCTCCTCGTCCTTCTCACTCAAGTGGCATCAGGAGCTTGGGTTTCTCGGCTACGTCTGAGTGGAGGAAAGCAGAGGCACAACAGCAAGATTGCTCTCAAACAATAAGACCTGGGTGCGCTGCTTGCTTGTGTGCGCCAGCCTTATTGGAAGCAATCCTGCTGCTGCACCTCTAGCTTTCCTCTACTCAGATGGAGCCGAGAAACCCAAACCGCTGCAGCTAATAAACTTCTTATCCAAAGGGAGACCTTGGGGAAACTGGATTCTCCTTCTCTGAGTAAATGGGGTTGTTCAGAATGAAGCAAATCGCTTCCTTTTCAAATGCCACATAGGTGCACATAGACTTCTTATCCACATTTGCTGCGTTTCCAAGGCTCTCATAGGCACTCAAACACCTTTTATCTGAACAGAGATCTTGGGGAGATGGGGAGCTCCATCTGTGTACGAATGCAACACTTGAAAACTCAGCGAATTTGCTTTTTTCTGAACTGCCCATTTGCTCATAAAGGGAGAATCCAGTTTCCCCAAGGTCTCCCTTTGGATAAGAAGTTTATGTGTGCCTATCTGATATTTGAAAACGAAGCGATTTGCTTCATTTTGAACGGCCCCGTTTGCTCAGAGAAGGAGAATCCAGTTTCCCCAAGGTCTCCCTTTGAATAAGAAGTTTATTAACGTCAGCGGCTTGGGTTTCTCGGCTCCATCTGAATGAAGAAAAGCAGAGGCACAGCAGCAGGATTGCTGTCAATAAGGCCGGCGCACACAAGCAAGCAACGCATTTGCAAGCTTTTCTCCTCTCCCTCAAAGGAAAGAAACCACGGCAGAGAGGAGACAGATTTTGCAAGGTAAGTGACTCCGGTGCAGCAGGAAGGGAGGGGGCAGCAGTTGTGAGGAGGGGGGAGGAGAATAGGGTAAATACTGCAGAGCCTCTGCGGTCACTCATAAGGGCAAACAACTGCCGTGGTGCTACAATAGTCGTAATTTTGGGACTTGCTCGTAAGCACTATGGGGCGCTGATCACGTAACTTTGAACGAGCGTTAAGTGAATGCTCGTAACTCGGGGATTACCTGTACTTGCCAGAAATCAGCAGAGACTACAAGAAATAAAACATTTTGATAAACTGTTATGTTTACAATAGGTATTATAATTGGGCATTGGCTGCTCCCATGATTCTCAGCTTGCAAGTATTCCAGAAAAGCTTACCACAGGTAATTAAATGACAGTAAATATTCCATGACTATTCGCATTGTCAGAGATGCAGAGACATATCAAAGTTTTGCAACAAGAAAGTGTTCAGGAGGGACAATCTCTGACAGAAAACACACCCAAAGAGATATTCTGTGAAGGTAAAAATGCCAACTAAACAGTACTGGTGTGCATGATGTGATTAGAGACAGGTAAGGTGGGGATGAAATGTTGAGATACGAAGGCAAAAGGCAAGGGTATGGGTTATGACATTGTCCTTCACATTTTGTCATTGTTCAACAATGCAGTTTATTGGATGCCCATGTAAACAATATATGAAAGATAACCAAGGTTCAGTTCCATATTTATCTGTGAAACCCACAAGATGAGTTGTTCTCAGTCCAGACCACTTGAGAAAATGTTGTGAGTATAAAAATCTAAGGAGGCCTCATATAACCTGCTTTGAGCTGTTGTTACCACTGAAATATTATCATCCTCAAAATTGCAATCCCTTCTTCTGATATCATTTGAAAACAGCTTTACTTATAATTTGGAACTGCATTCATACATGCGCCCTAGGGTGGGATTTAAATATGTGAACAACTGGTGGACGCTGCTTCCGGAAGTCCATTCTGGGCCTGGGCAACAAAAAATTAGCTACTGGTTCTGCCAAAGTGGTGCAAACCGGCTGAATCCCACCACTGTTGTGCGCACATTAATGAATACATGGTGGAAGGTGTATGATATATTTAAATGAAGGCCTAGTTTTGGTATTGCCGTATTCATTGATAGATCTTTGCCCATTATTTTTATGAGGTTGGATAATTTTTCCCCAAGTTCTGAGTTGTAGAAGAATTTTTTATTTTCTTTTTTTTCCAGTGAGCTGGAATAATAATAATAATATGCAAATCAGAAAACATTATGAGAAATTAGTGTACATTGATATGACAGTGTCCTGCAATATACTGAAATGTGGCCAGGCAGAGGGAGGTGTTTCTCTTTTTCTAAGAAGGAGAAGAAAATCCATGAAGGTTATACAATTGTCCCCAAATTTAAGCATGAGAAGTAGAAAGTTTAATATAATCAAATAATGACCTTAAAATATATATATGCATGTACCATGTTATGTAGTATTGCAAAAAAGATGATATTGTGAATGTACATTAAAAATTCTTTAGACAACAATTGAATCCTGGATTAAAGATAAGATGCCGAAGAAGTCTGGAAGATGGTGGTTCTGGCGAAAAAAGGACAGCTTGATTAAACAGGTAAAAGAACACATTTGCTGTAAATCTGGATTAGTTTAGAGGTTATATCGTAAGCTGTATACTTCATACTTCAGAAATGTACTGTAGGTTAAACACATTCAGGTATGGAGTGAATTTTTATTTGTATAATTCACTTTGTGTCACTTGCATCACATATTCTAATATTAATTTAATGGAGTTTATCTTTAATTTTAAACTATTTGTCATTAAATATATTGGCTGCAGAGATCTGCTAGGTTTGGGAAGGTTAGAAGACAGTGATTTTATTAGTCACTTCAAACTGCTGACAATGTGACGCTTTGCAATATTAAAATCTATGTCAAGTTTAACTGAAACTGACAATTGCAAATTAGCTCAACATCAGAAATGCTACAGTGCATCTTTATTACATTCCCCCATCAACACTGTTTACTCCACATCTTCACATGTTATTGAATTTTTTCCTTTGGTGTTAGCAGTCTACAACTGTCAAGAAGGAAACTTTCAACATAATACCAGAAAAAGTAATACATTTTGAAAATGCATAAGGAATTGCAGGCATTCTTTTCTAAAGCTCCTAGTTGGGTCTTATTCATCAATTGTATTGCTTTAATTTTGACAGGTATATTTTATTTTAATGTAATTATTAACCCTACAACCAATACTGTAAGAATGCTATTTGTAATAATTCTGTTTTAGTAATGAAATCTATTCTGCCATATTGCTCTATTTTTCATATCAAACACCTTTTTTGTGTGTCTGTAAGTGTAATTAAAAATTTGTTGTATTCATGTGTGTTATTTATAACTTTGGAGTCTGCTCTATAAATGTTGCATCCTGTTCTTGGTTTAGGAGTGATGTTAAACAAATGATTAAATACAATAATTGATGCTATTACAACTTTTTACAGCTAGATTGATACGTATTTCCGAAATGCAAGTTATCTTTCTATTCAGGTGGCAATGCAAAATGATGTGGTCCTAACATACTCTTCTGATGCTAGCTTCCAGAAACAAAGGATGGGAAATCTGAGGCTCCAAAAGACAATCAATCAACAACTATAAAGGAACAACTTGAAAACCAGTATGTCACTTTGAAAATCAATTTGTGTTTAAAGAGAGTATCTTGCCTTTCTAGAAAATTGGATTTTTTAAATCCATAATGTTGTGATATTTTGGCAAGATTGTAGGTATTGATAGTGTCTTTGATAAAAAAAAGATTTTACCCTCAGTCTGTGGAATCTTCTAATAACACTTTTAAAATCCCTGTCCTGAACTCTGAAATGTGGTTATCAATTCTGAGCTACATAGATTAAGAAAATTTCATGACAATACTCCATCTTAATTATTTGCATTTAACAAGCATTTGACACATATCTCCCCTTGCTTCTCAGCTAACAAAGCGAGAGAGAGCCTGTGGCCTAGAGGTGAAAACAACTGCCTAATGTGCAATCAGCCCAGGTTCGAATCTCAGAAGGGTATGGCTGACTGATGAAAACTAATAAGTTTGAAATGCATATCAGTCTCCCTTACTTCTTTGTTAGCAATTTAAAATTTACACAAATATGAGCTGTCACCGGTGTGACTAAATATATATATACAGGGACGCGGTGGCTCAGTGGGTTAGGACGCTGAGCTTGTCGATCAGAAGGTCGGCAGTTTGGCGGGTCGAATCCTGAGTGCCGCGTAACAGAGTGAGCGCCTGTTACTTGTCCCAGCTTCTGCCCACCTAGCAGTTCGAAAGCACGTAAAAATGCAAGTAGAAAAATAGGGATCACTACGGTGGGAAGGTAACAGCGTTTCGTGCGCCTTTGGCGTCTAGTCATGCCGGCCACATGACCACGGAGACGTCCTCGGACAAGTGCTGGCTCTTCGGCTTTGAAACGGAGATGAGCACCGGCCCCTAGATTCGGAAACGACTAGCACGCGTGTGCGGGGGAACCTTTACCATATATATATATATATATATATATATATATATATATATATATATATATATATATATATATATATATATATATATATATATATATATATATATATATATATATATATATATATGTATGTATGTATGTATGTATGTATGTATGTATGTATGTATGTATGTATGTATGTATATAGAAGGTCGGCAGTTTGGCGGGTCGAATCCCGAGTGCCACGTAACAGAGTGAGCGCCTGTTACTCGTCCCAGCTTCTGACAACCTAGCAGTTCGAAAGCACGTAAAAATGCAAGTAGAAAAATAGGGACCACTGCGGTGGGAAGGTAACAGCGTTCCGTGCGCCTTTGGCGTCTAGTCATGCCAGCCACATGACCACGGAGACGTCCTCGGACAAGCGCTGGCTCTTCGGCTTTGAAACAGAGATGAGCACTGGCCCCTAGAGTCGGAAACGACTAGCATGCATGTGCGGGGGAACCTTTACCTTTACCTTTAACAATATATAAAAATATATAAAAATACAATAGAGCCACTGAACTCTGGGATAGAAAAATCTTTTTAATAACTATAACAGCTTTCGTCAATCCTCTGTTGACATCGTCAGAGTGGTAATCAGTGGTTAGAGAAACTTGCTTATATAGCTAGATGTTTAACGATCTAGCCATGGAGCACCGTCCACTCTCCCACAGTTGGCCATCCTATTCCTAATTGTGCCATATTGGCCGGTGTTTAACATTTTCCTTCCCCCCACCTGTCCCACCCGCCGGCTGCACTCATCCTGCCGCACCAGTGTCTTGTCCGGCATTTTCGTTAGATTGCCGTCTAGTCATATCCGGTAGCAGTCCTCCCCTGCGCATCCCATCTCGATCGTGCTGGTTTGCAGTCTTTCCCTTGATCCCGCAAAGGGCTGTGCTGGTATCCCCTTTTCTCTATTCACTGTGACCTGCCTTTCCATGGTTAAACATCCTGAATCTCCAGTGTTTCTATTCCTATTTCTCTAACCACCGATTACACTCTGATGATGTCAACAGAGGATTGACAAAAGATAAGTTACAGTTATTAAAAAGATTTTTCTATCCCAGAGTTCAATGGTTCTATTGTATTTAAATGAATATACCTAGGATTCAAGTTTTTGATACATATTACAAACTACCAGGTGCTATATTTAAATAAATCTCTGAAAGTCTGATATATCTTGGTATATCTATGTCATCTCAGGCCTCCAGATGATGAATCTTCTAGTGATGAAAGTTCCCAGGAACTGAAACAATCCTTAATGGCAGATCCCATTCCATTTGAACATTCAACCTCCGGGAACACAATGTCTTATAGAAAGTCACTTAGATTGTCTTCAGATCAAATTGTAAGTTGTTATTTTATTCCAACATTAAATATTTATTAATCTAGTTTAATAAAACCTAGCTAGAGTAGTTTTGATGAAACAAGTAGATCAGTGAAAAATTTCCACATTAGGTTACTGTTGAGATTGCAATTGAGATTTTTAAAATCTATTTGGATTTTGATCCTTAGATAGATTTGATAAGAACTATATTTCAAGCATCAATTTGTTTTTTAATTGGAAAATTTATAATAATGAATAATAGGAATTTAAAAGTATTTGGGATATTAATACATAATTAGTGGTGGGATTCAGCCGGTTTGCACCTCTTCGGCAGAACGGTAGCTAATATTTTGTTGCCCAGGCCAGAATGGACTTCTGGAAGCGACATCCACACAGAGAACCGGTTGTTCACATATTTGAATCCTACCACTGTACATAATGTATGGATTATTTTAAGGGGTGCGATGGGTCCACAGTTGAAAACACTGAGCTTGTTAGCTGGAAACCTGACAGCCCAGGTTTGAGACCCAAGTGCCACATGATGGGGTGAGCTCCCATTACTTGCCCCACCTCCTGCCCACCTAGTAGTTTGAAAGCATTCAAATACGAGTAAATAAATAGGTATCAGTTTGGTGGGAAAGTAACAATGTTCCATATGTCTCGGTATATAGTCATGTTGCCCACATGACAATGGGAATGTGTTTGACTTCCTTGGCAGGAAGATAATGGAGATAAGCACTGCCCCCTAGAGTCAGAAACAACTGGATAGGGGAAACCTTTATTATGAATTATTTCACAATATTTTAATGCTATTAATTATTACTTAATTAGTACTAATTAAGTAGTAAAATTCGCAATATCTCAATTTTGTCTCAATGTTATGCTGAGTGAATAAGTACAAAACTAGAAACAGTTTTTAAAAATATCTTGTACATCAGTCCACTTTTAATGTTCTTTTAGAGTTAAGACTGCCTTGCATCTTATTGTTCTGTTATTAAGGCTTGCACTGTTTGAAAAATAATGCTAACATAACTTCCAAAATCTTTAAAAGTTGGGTACATGTAGTCCTCATCTTACTAGGACAAAAAACATTGTAAAATGGGGCAAAACAACTGCCTCGTTTAGCAACAAATTTTGGGCTCAGTTGTGGTCATAAGTTGAGGACAATCTGAAATTTAAAATAATTTAGAAAGAAACTACGTTATTTTTAATTATCATGTTTACATCTTTTCATGTTAAAGGAGAAACTGAAGCTTAGAGATGGACCAAATGATGTTGTGTTCAGCATTACAACTCAGTATCAAGGAACTTGTCGTTGTGCTGGGACAATATATTTATGGAATTGGAATGACAAAATAATCATTTCTGATATTGATGGGACAATAACTAAGTAAGCTAAAATACAGTTTTCTTTTTGACAAAACTCTACAATGATGTTATCATTTAACTGCTTCCAAAAGATACACTTTGAATAATTGTAACTGAAAATAACTGCTTTTAAATCCTATTTTGTTTGCCCTCATTCTTTTAATTCTGTTCAAGCATTTGAAGTTACTTGACCTGCTGATTTAATCAGAAAAATAAATTCAGTTAAGAACTGGTAATATGAGTTAAGACCACTGATTGTTTTTATTTGTTTCTGGTTTAGATCTGATGCTTTAGGGCAGATTTTACCACAGCTTGGCAAAGATTGGACTCATCAGGGTATTGCAAAACTCTATCATTCTATTAATGAGTAAGTTATCCATGTTTGTAAAATAATTTGTGTTTGAGTTGTGTTGATAACCATTTCTATTCCATTTCTGTGTGCTAACATGGAAACTGAAAATTACATTTATTTATTTATTTATTTATTTATTTATTTATTTATTTATTTATTTAATACTATTTCTATACCGCCCTTCTCCCGAAGGACTCAGGGCGGTGAACAGGGCAAGAATAAAAATACAGATTACAAAAGTTAAAACAAGATTAAATAAATGCCCACATACTAAAATACATCTTTAAAACTCAATAAAATAACCATAACAACCCCCCCCCAATCCCTACATCAGGCCAGGCCAGCTTGTTCAAAAAAGTATGTTTTTAGCTCGCGGCGAAAGGAGCGAAGGTCGGGCGCCATCCGGAGCTCAACCGGTAGCTGATTCCATAGCTCCGGGGCGCCCACAGAGAAGGCTCTCCCCCTGGGGGCCACCAGTCGACATTCTCTGACCGGTGGCACCCTGAGGAGGCCCTCTCTGTGGGAACGCACAGGGCGGAGGGAAGTCGATGCCGGCAGCAGGTGTTCCCTCAGGTACTCCGGACCCCTGCCATGTAGGGCTTTGAATACCATTACTAGTACCTTGAATCTCACCCGGAAGGCAACCGGTAACCAATGCAGCTCGCGGAGCAGAGGTGTAACGTGGGAGTATCGGGAGACTCCCAACACAACTCTCGCGGCTGCATTCTGTACCAGTTGGAGCTTCCGGGTGGTCCTCAAGGGCAGCCCCATGTAGAGAGCGTTGCAGTAGTCTAGTCGAGAGGTCACGAGCGCATGAGTGACCGTGCATAGATCATCCCGGCTTAGATAGGGCCGCAACTGGCGCACCAGGTGAACCTGGGCGAAGGCCCCCCTAGTCACAGCTCCTATGTGGTCTTCCAGGGTGAGCCGTGAATCTAGGAGGACTCCCAAGTTGCGAGCCCTATCTACGGGGGGTAATAATTCGCCCCCCATAGCGAGAGGTGGAATGTCCGAATAAACCCGTGATGAAGGTATGCAAAGCCACTCGGTCTTGTCGGGGTTGAGTTGAAGTCTGTTCCTCCCCATCCAGACCCCCTAACATTTGTTGTTAGCTGTGAAGTCATGTCCGACCCATCGCGACCCTATGGACAATGTTCCTCCAAGCTTTCCTGTCCTCTACCATCTTCAAAAATTACATATGATACATTTATAATATATAAACAAGTAAATGCTACTTTGAATATCATATACCACAACATTATTGCAATATGCTGTAAAGCAGAAGTTGTCAAGACTTTTCTGATCCAGACTTCAGGGTGCAATCTCATTCATTTCATTCTTTCCTCATCCCAGAATTCTAACAATTGGAGTATCAGTATATTTTGAATGTATTTTGTAGACTTTCAGGAACTATGTTATATAGCCTTGCTGTGAATTCTGTGTGCAAGAATTTATAGCAAACATGAAAAAGAGAAGGCTTTTATATTCCTTTTTCTTTTTGAGTTAACTGGGGAGCAACATGATGTTTGATGAAAAAGTAGCTTCTGTAGAAATTTGAAAGAAAAGGCAACCTGAACAATAACAGGTTCAGTTTCTTGCAGCATTTCAGAATGAACATACATTATTTCAGAGTAAAATAAAGTAAGTAGTAGTAGTAGTAGGAAGGGACCTTGGAGGTCATCTAGTCCAACCCCTTGCTCAGGCAGGAAACCTTATACCATTTCAGGCAAATGGCTGTCCAGTCTCTTCTTAAAAACTTCCAGTGTTGGAGCATTCACCATTTCTGGAGGCAGGTTGTTCCACTGGTTAATTGTTCTGTCAGGAAGTTTCTCCTTAGCTCTAGGCTGCTTCTCTCCTTGACTAGTTTCCATCCGTTGCTTCTTGTCCTGCCTTCAGGTGCTTTGGAGAATAGCTTGACTCCCTCCTCTTTGTGGCAGCCCCTGAGATATTGGAACACTGCTATCATGTCACCCCTCACTCTTCTCTTCATTAAACTAGACATACCCAATTCCAGCAGCCGTTCCTTATATAGTTTAGTCTCCAGTCCCCTAATAATCTTTGCTTCTCTTCTCTGTACTCTTTCTAGAGTCTCAACATCTTTTTTACATCGTGGTGACCAAAACTGGATGCAGTATTCCAGGTGTGGCCTTACCAAGGCATTGTAAAGTGGTATTAATACTTCCCGTGATCTTGATCTATCCTTCTGTTAATGCAGCCTAGCACTGTGTTGGCTTTTTTGGCAGCTGCAGCACACTGCTGGCTCATATTGAAGTGATTGTCCACTAGGGCTCCAAGATCCCTCTCACAGTAACTACTATTGAGCAAAGTACCACCTATACTATACCTGTGCATTTGGTTTTTCCTGCCTAAATGTAGAACCTTACTTTTTTCACCATTGAATTTCATTTTGTTAGATAGAGCCCAGTGTTCAAGTCTGTCAAGATCCTCCTATATCTTAAGCCTATCTTCTGGAGTATTGGCTATTCCTGCCAGCTTGGTGTCGTCTGCAAATTTGATGAGTTCCCCATCTATCCCCTCATCCAAATCGTTGATGAATATGTTATTCAAAGATACCCATTTAATATAGTAAGCTAGTTTCTATATTACTGGTTAAAGGATTAAAAAAAGATTGCTTTATCTTTGCAACTACCCAATCATTACTAATCAAAGGAGGTTTTTTTTCTGGTCTACTTTATCACGTAAGATTGTCATATATTAACAAACCCTTTTTTCCTAGGAATGGCTACAAGTTTCTGTATTGTTCTGCTCGTGCAATTGGAATGGCAGATATGACAAGAGGATACTTACATTGGGTTAATGATAAAGGAACAATTTTACCCAAGGGTCCTTTGATGTTATCACCTAGCAGCTTGTTTTCTGCCTTCCATAGGTATGTAAGTGAAACACATCTTATTTCTGATCATTTACTGTTGTGCAATACAACTTTAGGAACTGCGAGAATTGCTTGTGTCATTTATCCTGGTATGAGCTTTCTGGTCTGGACTGAGGGTATTAATTGGGGTTTTAACTGGTTTTAACTAGGTTTTTTATATAGAAGGTTTAATATAATCATTTTAATTGTTTTAACTTTTGTAATTGTAGTATTGTTTCTTTTAAAAAACCTTGTGAACCGCCCTGAGTCCTACGGGAGAAGGGCGGTATATAAGTCTAATAAAACTAAACTAAACTAAACTATGATATAGTGGCATTATTTTAATGTGTGGTTTCAGTTACATATGTTGTTAGTTGCAAAGTCATGTCCAACCCATCGTGACCTCATGGACAATGTTCCTCCAGGCCTTCTTGTTCTCTACCATCCTCTGGAGTCCATTTAGTCTCACGCCTACTGCTTCAGTGACTCCATCCAGCCACCTCCTTCTCTGTCATTCAGTTGCATATACTTTATATTAAAACCCAGTTAGTCAGTCATGCTTTTAGGTTTGCAGGTAGTCCTTGACTTAATCATTCAGTGACTGTTTGAAATTACAACAGCACCGTACGAAGGAACTTACAGTCTGTGACTGAAGTTATGGCTGTTGCAGCACCCCTGCTGTTATATGATCAAAAGGAAGGTGCATGGCAGCCTTCCTGCATTTATGGCCGTAGGAGTGATGTGACTACCCCATTTCTATGCCATTTTGCCATTCTGCACTGTAGCACATCACTAATCTGCAGCACTGCCAGGGATGGGCTTAAAGTAAAGATCTGGGGTCTTCAGCAGCCTCAGCTAGCTGCCACTGCCCCTCAGGCTCCCCCGCCCCCCTGAGGTACCCGGCATTCCTTATCTGGGACTCTGGCCACTTAATAACCTGCAAAATTGCTTAGCAACCGCAAATGGGAATGCAATCATTGAATGATTGCAGTCGTTGAGCAAAACAATCACATGACATCCCACTTAATGAATGTTTCACTCAGTGATCCAGATTCTGGTCCCAATTGTGGTTGTAAGTTAGGGACTACCTGTATATTCATTTCTTTGCCTCACTTACTTACAATTGATGACTTATAAAGACTTACAGTATGTTTTAAACCATATGCTTGAAGCATATTTATTTTTTTCAGCAATCACTCTTTCCAAGGTCTTTGAATGGTTCAATAGCTTTTTTCGTATTTTCTTATTTTTCCCCATATCTATTTATTTTACTTACAAATATTTTTTCCATGAATTGCATTTATTTAGAATGTTCCATCATTTTTGCCAAACATGTGACTGATTCTTCCCTTATTACCATTCAAAGGAAAATAAGTCAGCTATCCATGTTTTCCTAATGACATCAGTTCATACTTTCTGATGTAATTTTAGTTCTTTCATTTATAATCCCATGATTCACCAATTCCATTCTACAAGCTCAAATCACCTTTAGTCAGATCAGTTGCATCCTTTCTCTTTTCTCTTAATTTATGAACAAAGCTACCATGCCAGTAGCTGACATAATAGAAGTTTGTAGATAATCATATGTTATGGGTGTCACCACAGATATTCAAATATTCTGAGTCTGAGTTACCATGGTTTCAATCTTTTGCATTATGATTAATATTGACATGGATTGGATATAGAATAGATTTCTAGGCTTAATTCTCACTTTGCTACTACTAGCATTTCCTGCTAATAACAGTACCAGTCAATTTTAGCACATTTTAGCCAGCATGCACAAACAAGAGTCAAAGTTCAATTTCATGCTAAACATGCTCATAAATAGTCTGTCCAAGCTCACATCTCTAGAGAATATCTTGGCAAGACAACATAAAATTATTTACATTTAACTAATGTACATATTTATTAATTCATTTGCCACTATTTCTGAAAGCTCTGAGCTGCTTACAAATAATATAAACTTTAAAAAATCAACAGCTAACAGTATCAACTTGAACTGTTTTGATGGATAGTAATTCTACCAACAGCATGCATTTCCATTGTTTCTGCCTTATGTTTAAATTAGTGATGCTGTTGGCTATTTTATGTGAAAAACATGCCTGTTCATTTACCATCTTTTTAAGTTACATTTATTTTCTTATAAATTTTCAAAAAATGTAAAGTGGTCCTAATATCACCTACAGAATATTTGTAACTTATTTAAAATAAAGAAAATTGTTTCTAAATTTCACAAGAAATTCTGACAGTAAATGGAACTAATCACATTTCGTATTTCTCCTTGTAGGGAAGTTATAGAAAAAAAGCCAGAGAAATTCAAAATTGAATGTTTAAATGATATTAAGAACTTATTTGCTCCATGTGAACAGCCTTTTTATGCAGCTTTTGGGAACAGACCTAATGTAAGTTACATCATCCTACAATTTGTTTCCTTTTGTATTAAACTATATTATTGAAATGAAATTATTAATTGTTATGAGACAGGTTCCTACTATGGAAGAATGCAAACTAGGCAATTTCCATTCTGTATCCAATGACTTTCCTCCGTCCTACAAATAATAATATACGAGTACCTCTCACTTAACAACCATTGTTTAGCAATTCTATGAAATTACAATGATGTTGAAAAAAGTGATATATGACTTTATTTGGACTTGTGACTATCGCTGCTTTCCATGGTCTTATGATTATCATTTGAGACCTTCCCAGCCAGCTTCCGACAAAGTCAATGGGAAAACTAGCAGAAGGTCACAAGTCTTGTCAGATGGGTGTATTTGTTTGAGGATTGCTGTCAGGACAGCTGTTGCTAAGTGAGGCTTACTGTGATTTTTTGCTTAACAACTGCTTCACTTAGTGACAGAGTTGCAGGTCACAATTAGTCTTTAATAAGTGAGGACTACCTGTAAAGTATAAGGGACGCGGTGGCTCAGTGGGTTAGGACGCTGAGCTTGTTGATCAGAAGGTTGGCAGTTTGGTGGGTCAAATCCCGAGTGCCACGTAACAGAGTGAGCGCCTGTTATTCATCCCAGCTTCTGCCAACCTAGCAGTTCGAAAGCACGTAAAAAATGCAAGTAGAAAAATAAGGACCACTATGGTGGGAAGGTAACAGCGTTCCATGCGCCTTTGGCGTCTAGTCATGCCGGCCACATGATCACGGAAACGTCCTCAGACAAGCGCTGGCTCTTCGGCTTTGAAACGGAGATAAGCACCAGCCCCTAGAGTCGGAAACGACTAGCACGCATGTGCGGGTGAACCTTTACCTTTACCTTTACTTTACCTGTAAAGTTAATTTGGTCTTAATTTTTCCATTAAATCTAGACTCTATAGCAGAGGTCATCAGCCTATGGACTGTGGCCCACTACCAGGACGTGGTTTCTTGGCCACCGAGCTGCATGAGTGGCTGGCCAGTGCATGTGTGCATGTGCTTGCCCCCCCCCTTTGTGCCACATTTGCATGTGTGCTCATGCACACATGAAGGTGCTTGTCTCTCCTTTTGCCACCGGGCCTCCAACCCAAAAAGGTTGGAGACCCCTGCTGTATAGCAATGAATTGCATCAATTCCTTATTTTTAGAACACAGATAGTTTTCAGAAATACATGACAAACTCATATTCTGGATCCATTTCTTAAAACCAGGACAGTAAGTGTTTTCTCAATTATGTAAAATTACTCTTTGCTGTGAGTTAAGTTCAATAGAACAAAAGGTTTTTATAAGATGACAAATTCCATGCTTGAAAATATAATTTAATATCACATTGAGCTGCTTAAGTATAATATTTCATTCCAAAAATGTAATGACATATATAGTAAGTTGAAGCCAAAACAAGGCTACAGCTGGACAAAATCTAATCAAATGAGCTAAAGAATCTTCAGATACTTTAAATCTATAGTATTATGTGTATTTTTTCTGTAAAATGTTTTCTTTTTGTCATGCTTATTTTATTTTAATCATGCCTAGTTTTTCTTCACTATATAGTCACTATCTTTTTTCACTGTTAATAATGTTATTTTATAAAATTAGTTACATCTGTCCTATATTTTATTTTCTGTGACTCATTAATTAAACTATATAGACACCTATCTACCAGAAGGTTCTTTTGATGGCGGACAAGAATAACATTTATAGATTATTGCAAATAAAAGTAACATTTTCTTTTTTAATTTTTTATTGATTTGTAAGAATTACAATCTTTAGTGCTTAGTAAACAACATGTCTTGGTTCAGATATTTAACATCTGTTCAGTACTACACAATCCTGTATTTTTTCCCTGATCCTCCTTCCTTCCCCATATTTTTTCCCCTCTTACAGTTACAATTTTTTGGTACTATTGATGTATACAGAGTTAGATATAAGCATCCTCATATTTTAGTAATATACAAATAACAATATCAATTCATAAATCAATATCCTTGTTAAGGCTTGATTTCCCATCAGTATTTGAAATATCTTTGTCAATTATAATTTTCTCAATATTAATTACATTTATATAGCTAAAGGTTTTATTCATACCAATCCTCTTATTTCTATATTTTCCATATCAAAAACAGAAAGAAAAAATATGCTATTTTAGTTCTAAATCTTATCTTTCATTATAAAAGACTAATTATTCCTAATGATTATTCATTCTTTTAATCTTATTCAAACAACTATTTAAACATATAATGCTTCCTCTAAAAGGTGAAATCTTCTGTTTTTTTTAAATCTGACTCTCGCTTGCTTTCTTTGCCAAGTAGCTTTCCAAGCCAGAGCAATTAGATTGCCTAGGAATTTTCTTTCTATTTTTGTGAAAATTGCTTGGCATGAGGAAGACAATTTAGGTAGGATATTTTTGGTGGGGGGAATTCTTCCCATTTATATTCCTTAACGAACACCTTAATTCTCTCTCAATTTCTCTTTTCATTCCTTGTCTCCCAAGTTGTGACATTTCCCCTAACAGCTCTATAGTCCATTTTTTAAAATCTTCTTCCTTGCCATCAGATGTATTTTGCAGACCTAAGGGGTAAAGGGTCTTTTGCATTTTCATTGTGATGGCTAAATCTTGCAGTATTTTGTTTGTATATGGTTGTTTATATTTTTCTTCTTTTATCTCTTCCGTCTCTAAACCATTTCCTCTGTTTTGTCTTCTGATTTCTGGTTTATTTGTTCATACTTTGTGGTTGTTATCTGGGAACTTTCTAGTTGTAGATTTAATTTGGAGAATTGTTTTTAGTCTCATGATTTCTTTTTATGTCCTTTTTGTACTGTATGCAACTTGTTTGGTAAATTAGTTGTAGCATAGAGTATATTTCCTTCTGAAAGGTGTTTGTTTTTCTTGAGGCATAGTTTTTGGAGATCCTCTAGTATCACGTCTCAGTAAGAGTAGATTAAAATTTCCTCTAGTTTTCTGGTCTTTATATGTAGCCTTTATAATCCAATAGATTCCAGAATATAGATTCAGTCCTGAAAGCAATATTTTATAGTGATCCTTTGTCTCAAGTATCCAAAAATTGTCAGTCAGGCAAGGTTGTAATTCACAATGTTCAAAGTGTTCAAAATGTTCAACCTCCCTGAAAACAGCTCAAAAGTCTCTCCCATCCAGACGTAGTCCAAGGTCAATTTTTTCTGTCCCACTAGCTCTTGAGGTTAAAAGTCCAAGCTCAGTAGGTATTTATAATCCAAGAAGGTTGGGGTGACAAGTATCCCAAAATATTTTCCTTTATTGCCAGCTGTTCTCCCAAGCTAGGAGTCACCAAGCAGCCAGAAAGCAAATTATAGTGATGTACACAAATTCACGACTAGATGCCATTCAAAGTCCATTTTCCACTCTTAAGTCACAGGATTGATTTTGATATTTTGCCTCATTTTTTAAAGAGAAAATCTTAATGGTTATCCTAGTTTTCAAATTTGTCAAAACTGTAGCTTTATGTAACTTCCACTTCAGTATTGTATTTTTCTGTCCCCCATAAAATTTGGAGGTTTTTAGCTTTTTGGGACCCTTTCCCAGGCAGTTCAGTTGTAAAATAGTAAAGAAAGGATCAATATTCTCACCCAGTTCCAAACATGCTGTTTACAATGTGTTAATTGGTGCTTTTTATTCTTTGGTTGTCAGCAGCTAATGGTCAGCCACAAGAATGTAGCCAGTCTTTCCCCTGCCGGTTTGGAGGGCTTTCCTTGGATCAAACGGAAAGACCACCGTCTCTCTGTGATCAACAAGGCACCCATCCTCTTCATCACCTCTTCAGGGTGACTTTAGGCTATTTTTAGCACCCCCAGCAGGGTAAAATTGGGCATGGAAGGCAGAGCCCTGCCTTCCTGCGTCCCGTCCCACCGCAACGCAAAACTGGAAGTCAAAAGTAACATTTTCCTAATCACATCCTTGTTTGGATTCAGGTCTTCAGCTGATAGTTGCTTTTCCAGTCAACTCATTTTTTCAACACTGAGCAAAGAAGATTGTCAGAAGATTGGGAGGGTAGAAATGTTAGAAATTAATATCTTTCAACAGTAATTAGTTAACTAACTTTTTTAAATTAACCAAATTTAGAACTCTGTCAAAATTATTGTGAGTGCCTATGTAATTTAGCATAATATTGATAAGTAATAAAATTGGTATCATCTCCTATGGACTGAAATACAATTAAGTTCTGTTTATCTGCAGGATGTCTATGCCTATGTGCAAGTTGGAGTTCCAGCCTGCAGAATATTTACAGTTAACCCCAAGGGTGAACTTATCCAGGAACAAACAAAAGGAAACAAGTCTTCGTAAGTATAGGATTTTAAAAACAGACTGGGCAAGATTACAATATTGTGTGAAGTCATGTTTGTTATTAAAATGTGTAATTGTAAATTGACTAATAGTTAAAGAACTGCATTTCTTTAATCTAGCGCAAAAGGGGTTATTAGAACTTTAATTTTGGAAAGTTTAATTGTCCAGGTGGATTTTAAATATGATTTTAGAATTAAATATTACAGTTATTATATCCTTCCCGTAGCAAAATGCTTTTGTCTTGATTTTATTTTTGAAAAATTACAGAACGAAGCAAAATATTCTTAACACTGAATATGTTGAAGGATATTTCTGTAGAATGGACCCAGAAGTTAATTTTAATAGTCTTTGCCTCTATGCATAATCTCAGTCTAAAAAGATATTATGGAAAAAGAACAAGTTTTACCTGGAAAAAAAATCAAGACTGAATTGAAAATGGATTTACAAATTACAGCAACAAGAATAACATGGAAAAAGATGTTACACTGGGCATACAAAAGAAATTGGCTGATGCCCTAATAACTAAAAGGGTTCTGGTTAAAACAACAAACCCAGAGAGTAACCTGGATTTTCTTATGTTGGATTTAAATTTGGGGAAAAAAGGCACAAAGAGAAAACAAAGTAGATATTCTGCCTTTGGTAATCCTTAATGGACTTTTGCTGATCAGGACTGAAATGAGACTTCAAGGATTTATTTATAGATAAGAGATTGGATATGGAAAGTACATAATTTGTTATACTTATTATTAAAATTATAATTATAAAGAGGAAAGTCATTTCCAGTCTTTTCTTAAAAACTTCCAATGTTGGAGCATTCACAGCTTCTGGAGGCAGGTTGTTCCACTGATTAATTGTTATTAACTACATGACTTTGAACCAAAAGAGATGCTTTCACCTGTGAGAAAACTAGGACATTCGTGCTTCTAATGACTGGTGCCTGGTTTGCTCAGGGTTTTTATTCTCTCTGCCCACTAGTTAGAATGTTGCTTTCCCTTTAACTCACGTCTGAACTCTTTCAGATGTTTTCTCTAAATTCACTAGATATCTGTGATAAATTTGTACATATCTACCTCATGGATGTTTCACCTTCTGATTAGCTTGAGCTCTAGGATTGTGAGCATTTGGAACTTTGGATTTGTCACGCCATGTTCATGGTGTTCACATATGTGCAAACAGACAATTCTGTTCACATACGTGCAAATAGACAATAAAATTTAACATTTGTTAGTGTTATTTTATTATGCCTGGTAGACTTGTAAAAAGCCAGAAAATGTAGGGTTGATGATGATACAAGAATTTTACAAATTGAAGTAACTATTTTTGCTGGGATTAATAACTAAACAAACAACTGGAGAAGAGCCACCGAAGAATATTATTATATATGAGTACTGCTGCAAGATTATTACAGGCACAAAATGGAAAGACTTTGAAATATAAGCAGTCCTCAACTTACAACTGTAATGGAGTTTGCCCATCAAAGTTCTGAGTCATGACAGTAGTGAAACGGGTTGGTCTGTAACTATTTTGTGTTGGTTAAGTGAATGTTATGGTTGCTAAAGCAAACCACTAGTTTGCTATGGGCATGGTTTTGCCAAAAATTGGAAATAAATGCTGGTTTTTAGCAAAACCATTGTAAAACATGGTCACGTGATCATGGGATGCTGCAAACAGTGGCTATGTTGCTGATCACCTGAAGTTTGGTCACAAGACTGTCAGAACTTTGAATCCAGGTCATAAGTATTCCAAGGTAAATAAATCTGTTGTAACTTTGAACAGTTGCTAAATGACTTGTCATAAATTGAGGACTAGCTGTACTTACAGTGGAGGAATGGTTGATGAAGATAATGAAACTAGCAAAGAAGGCAAAAGAAACTTGCTTGCTTACAGAAAATCAACTACTATTTTTCTTAGCGAATGGGCTAACATGGGCTTTTGGCTGACAAAAAGAAAAAAATAAATTTGCGATTTTTGGATTTGATCGTTAGAAAGAATAGATTATGGAAAGAAGGAAATTATGTACCCTTAGAGAAAGAGGATAAATATAAACCCATTTATAACTTCTGCTAAGAGGATTGAAAGCTGCTCTTTGTAAGTTTTCTTGTATATTTCTTCCTTTGTTTCTTCTTTTCTTTGCACTTTTTTCTTTTTCTGAGTTTTATATGTTTTTACAATTGTATTTATAACCTTCAGATGTACATTTATGAATTTAGCATTTGCTAAGTCTTGAATATCAGTGTTATCCTTTGCATAAGTACAATTAAACTTAGTGGGACAAGCTTCTTGAGAGTAAGTATATAAAATATTGTGCTATAAAATCAAGATAATGCATTAATATTTTTTAATTTGTTTTCTACACAGCTACTACAGATTAAATGAACTTGTGGAGCATTTGTTTCCACTAATTAATAAAGAACAGAGTTCTGCTTTTGTCTGCCCAGAATTCAGCTCCTTTTGCTACTGGAGAAAACTACTTCCTGAAGTGAATATGGAAGATTTAGCTTAAATAGCATTACTCATACACAGAGCTTCTTACTGGAGAGGTCATTATACCATTTTGGTACCATATGTCTTATTAAATGCAAGAAGAGCTATTGGTTGATACAAACTAGTGAAATGCAAAACTATTTCCTTTGTTCTTTACTCAAGCCCACTTTTTTTTAAAGATACTGGGAAAAATGAAGTAGCAAATTTTCAAATTCAGGAAAATGGATGAATTTAGCTTTTCATCTTCAAGTGTATATGAAATACAAAAAAATGTGGAACTCATAGCATTTCTGTTTGGTCTGCTATAAGAATTCTGGATAATACTCAAAATAGCTTTTAAGGTGTTTTAGATGCAACAACTGAGAATATCATGCAATTTTCTATGTGTGTCTTAAGAATGTAGTGGTTAATGGGTAAATCTAGAAAAATGAAATCAAAAGTAAAATGCTATTTTTAATTATGCATTTATGCAGGTTTGCCTTTAGCAGTTTGTTTAAATCCTACACAGTATGATAGACCTGCCTGAGCTTTTTACTTGCAGCACTTTCTTCTACTACCTGAAATTGAAAGTCTACAGAATGGTAAGAACTTTGCTGCAAAATGGGGGATTGTTGCCATTTCCTAATTCAGTTTAGTTTATGCATGATCGAAAAGTGACTAGGCAACACATACAGAAAATGTTCAGGAATAAACTTGTTTTCTAAATAAAAGGCAATACGTATAGTCAATTTTTAAAACTGGGACTGCTGCTTTGGTTTTCAGGACCTCTGCATCAGGGTTTTTCAATTTGATAGAAGGTGCAGGTCAGTGAATTATTTTGAAACAGCTGTAAATGTCACTTCTGATCAAATATTTTGTATTAGCTGCACAGTAAATCTAAAAAAATAACCAAAGTTCTGATTAAGTAGCAGTTGTCTTACATTCTTTCATTTGTTTTCCACTGCTGCAGGTTTTTACTCTTACATCCTAGCAAAATAATTTTAAAGACTATCAAAGTTTATCTCAGATTTTAAGAACAGATAGGCAAAACCTGTGAATGGGTGCTTTTCTCTGGACACTGAAACATGTAAATATATCAAACAATCAGGTCTGCTATTGATTTGAGTTCATGTTGCAGTAGTGTTTAGAAACAATGTTTCACAATATTAGGAGGAATGGCTTATTTTCTATTGGATTTGTATAGAAAATATATCTGGAAAAAATTGGAAATTTCAAGGTATGGCATTTTTTACTCTGTTTTAAGTGTACAGATTCTTAACACCAATGAAATAAACAGTGTTTGGGCTGCAGTGTAGTATAGTTGAAACAAATATACATCCTGTTGGAAGATTAACAATATTCTCAATGTATGCTAAAATTATATAATTCTGATTAGTCACTGCCAATTGTACTATATCAAATTCATTAGTGTATTATGTAATCACATTCATATTTGATAAAGCACTCTCTTAGATTAAAATTCAGTAAAACAGAAAAATTCCATTAACATCCTCAAAAGATGTGATATTTGTTCTACACTGCAGTGGTATTTAGTTTGCATTTTAGTAATGTTTTATAAGTTCATTTTGATAAAGTGAATCTCTAACAACATAATGAAGTCATCTGAAGTTATTTTTTTCTGTGATAAAGTGGCTGGTATGGGAAAAACCTATGGCTTATTTTTGAATATTGAGAATTGCCAAATTCCTTTTCAAGGAAGAATTCCATTACACAGTTTCATACATTCAGAATTCTGCTCTTTTCTTTGTTAAATTTATAAAGTGCTTGAGTCATCCTGATCTAAACATTACTTTTCATTGCAACAGGTATACAAGTCTTAACTTGGTGATTATTTATTATCTATTTAAATCTTTCTGGATAACATATTAGATAAGTACATATTAAGTTTGGATTTTGCCTGAGCTGGCCAGTGATTAACCTTTTCTCAGTATTCACTTTCTGATAGAGCTCATCTTTAATCTATTTCCTGGTATCAAATACTGATGAGTTGGGAAACAATCCTTGTACTGTTTCTGTTTTGGATCAGTACATGTAAGCTAATTCTTTCTGTGAAAGAAATGGACATTTATGTTTATTTACTATGTCAGTCTGTTTTTTTCAAGAGTAATTACTTTTACTTTAGGAATATAATTGCTGCACCGGTCAATTGGAATAAATTGGAATAAATAAATACTGCAATCTAAATGAGCTGAAAATCTTGATCTGAATCTCTGCAGATTTTTTTTTAAACAAACATAAAACAAGACCCAGAATGTTGGTGTTTTGTACTGTCAGACAAAGCTCAGTTTTCTTATTTATTTCTTTTCAGGCTGTCCAGAAGACAGTAAAAACGTATAAAAATGAATAGATAGGCTTTTTTAAAAAAAATGTTACTGTTAATGGTTGAAAAAATATGTCTTCATTTGGAAAATTAATATTTCACTAAAGTTCATAACTCAGAATTGGGTAACTCTAAATTCAATTCAATTAGTATGATGTATCATATATAGATTGGTTATTAGAATCTGTAAACTAAGGTCTTAAAATAATGCCAAATACAATAAAAATACCTGAAAACATAAGTTTTTTCTGACCTTGCAAGTACGAACGTTGGCAAAAATCTTGAGACTTTAAAAACAAGGTCTACATTTTATCAGTTCAGATTTTGAGAAAGAAGAAAACTTGAGAACATTCTTGTTAACTCTAGTTGGATTTTTGCTTTGATACAACATTGTTTACTTATTAATCAATAAACATTCCAGAACAGTGATTTTTGGTACAAACTGGATGTATTAGGAAAAATGTCATATCAAATTGTTTAATAAAGTTTATAGTAAAATTGCACCTAAGTGTCTTAGTGTTTCTATAGAAATGTTTATAGCATAAATAAATACATACAAATATTATGGGGATTAAAATTCAATTCTAAATGCAGGAGGAGAAACTATAGTGCCAAGTATTTTGGATAGGACAAGAGAATGAAAAATGAGTGTGTTAAAACCCATTTTGATGTTAATTTTGTTCTACTGAAGAACTAAATAAGAACAATACAGCTTTTGCCATTGTATAAAAATAGTTCACATTCTAGTGGTTGCACTTGTGGTTTGGTGCTATATTCTATAGCTTATACAGTTGTTTGGCAGTTGTAGTAATATTAGCAAAATTGTCAGTGTGCAATGGAAATATAAACACTGCCATCAGGATAAATAAAGTAATAATTTAATCCTTTGACAGTAAAACTACTGGAGGAAAGTAGGGGGGTGGGGGGAGAAGTACTGGGGAGAATCCAAAGAGCATGGTGCATACTTGGGATGCAAAATACTGAGTTGATATGAAAAAAGAATATAAGGACTAGAAATTGGAACAAAAATACTCCACCATTTCTACTGTTCTCCCACTTGAATGTTTTATTGCATATGCAATAAATATTTAGAATGTTTTTAACTGAGTCCAACAAGCATCAGTAAGAATTCAGCTATTATATGAAAATGTTTGAAAACTATGGTGAAAACCATATAAAGTGATTTGCCTTTGACCTTTCCTAGAAATGTGAACTGCATAAACCCCATAAAATATGAAGATAAACTCAAAGATGAAGCCAATTATTGGAGAAAAAAGGTGAAGTGACTGGACTTGACAAAGTTGGATGGTGAAAAAGAGATGGGAACTATTTCTTCATTAAAGTATACTGTATAATGCAGAAAATTTCCAATTGAAAATAAACACTTGATACTTAAACATTGCTCTACTTTTGAATACACTCATGGTAAAGGAACAACTGAACAATATGCAAAATCAGTTTTGTGGAAGACCAAATACAAATGGATACATTCTCATTTTGCTGAAATAGCTTATAAAATTGGAAAACATTCATGCAAAACCAAATCTGAAAATGACATACAGAATGTTGTGAATAACAATATATCAGGCACGAAAGACCAGGCCCACACATGAAGGTTCAATTAAAACTGATTTAGTGCAAAAAGCCTGTGCACAGGAATCTTGTCAACTAAGGGTTAACACCTGTTTAGTTAGATAAGGGTCAACAGCACTCAAGGGGGGATTGGATGTAGTTTTCTTGTGGTTATATAGGGATTCTAGGCAGATCACCCTTTTCACTCCACTCCAGGTCTGTCATCCCTTCTATAAGAAGTTATAGGCCCTTCTATTGAAAGCAATGATACATTAGCAGCCTGGACAAATAATACACTTTTGAGTTTTATTAACTAGTCCTAAAATGCTTGAAATATAGTTTCTAAATGTGAGAAGTAACTCCCAGGAGAGAGTTTTTCTAATTCTAAAAGCTGCTTTTTGCCTTCAAATATTAAAGAAACAAAGCACCCATTCACAATGATTAATTATAATAAAAATCTTTCTAAAATGTATAGCAATGTGGCCCTCTTAGGCCCTTATGATTGTCTGACAGCATTGTGTTATTTTTAAATAAATCTGAATAGATTAATTACTTTTTTTAGAAATTAAAATGACTAGCTTTGCATTCAAGTAGATCCAGGTGAAATGGTAAATCAAAGCAATCAAGATTGATTATGGGGTGGTGATAATTTTACTCGAGTGAACTGCAAAAGAACAATTTGGTACATGTTTTCATAAAATTCTGAAGAAAATAAGTGTTTCTAGTTTTGAGGATAGAAAACATTTTTCTGCATATCTATCAGTTCAAAAATGAGTTCATCTTTCAGGAGGAAGTTTGCTTTATGTTGCTTAGAAACATTTCTTCAGGGATGGCTCATGGAACAATGAAAGACATAACTATTTCTGAGACCTCAACAGGGAAGATTAATGAGAAATAATAAATCTAGCTCTTAGCATCATTCGTAACTTACAAAGTAGAAGAAATAAAGTGTTATTTGGCAGGCTGCTATTACCATAGTCTGCTCTAAGAGTACTCCTTACGAATGAATAATACTGTTTTGTGTTCTCTTGTGAGCTTGTAAATTATTAAAATGCTAAATAAAGAAGTCCTGGGGAAGAAAACAGTATTATAGAGATGAGACAGCTATGAAGACTGAAGTTCTTAATTTTAATCTTTCTTTTGTGTTATACTAGATATAGGCAATAAACATGTTACGATTCAAAATTGTGTTCTTTTAATTTTGTATGTTAAATAAGGCACAACTGAGCAGAGTCAGAGAAACTACTAAGCCACATTCCATTTATAATGGCTGTTTTCACATTGCAAAGCTATAAACTATAATTTACAAATTGTATGATTTGTGCAGTCATGCATGCAAACTTCTCAATTTTAGCCTTCACACGAGGGACAATACAACTCATTACACAGTTGTTGCAATGATCTAAATAGCTAACTCAGGAATAGAAAAATGGGTGTAAGCTGAATTTTAAAAGCCATCTGGAAGTATTCTGTTCACTTTCTGACAAAATACATTAAAAAAGAGAATAAGAGGTAGAAAAAAGATAGCCTTCTGCAGTTCTAGCTCTTACTGCATTCAGCATTGGGTATGGACCATGACAGATTATCCAAGATGAAGTGTCCTTGGAACAGAAATGAAGCTCCCATCCTTGAATGAGATAAGCAGCCTTCAAGCAACAGAATGCTTGTATTTTTTAAAATGCAAATGACCAAATCTTCATGAGAATTCTGGTGCATATATAAAGATTTCATGAAATGTGGCTATCACTCAAAATCTCGACCATTTTTAATTTTGGAAGGCAGTGATGGGTGCCCTTCACTAGATTTTCAGATTTTGTGATATAGCCAAGTGTCATGAAATCTGTTTGGGAATGAAGTCCCCTTTAAATCATATGCAAAGTATCCCTGTGATCTATACTACTAGTGTAAACTCCCAACAGCTAAAGGAAGCTAATAAAAATAATGCATGAGGAAGAGTTGCTAGAGACAATAAAAAGATATCAAAGATACTGTTTCATAAGAACAGTTGTATATATAAATCTGAATAAAGTTCCATTACATTATCATCATAGCTTTCTCAGATATTAGCAAATGTTGCAAAACATGTATTTTGAATATTTTGTAATGTGACTAAGTTATAGCTTCTCTTGGTATGCATATTTCTTTTCTTACATTCAGTTGTGTCCAGTTCTCAGAAATTGTTTGGATATGTGTCTGCAGTTTTCTTGGCAGGATTTTTCAGAAGTGCTTCTCCATTTCCTAGACTGGGAGAAAATGACTGGCCCAAAGTCATCCAGCTGGCTTTGTGTCTAAGATAGGAGAAGAACTCATGGTCTCCTGGTTTCTAGCCTGATGCCTTAACTACTACACCAAATTGGGTCTACACATAAATAACCATACTCTATAAATAAAAGAAATATGAGAAGGAAAATAAGATTCATATAGGGGCCAAATTATTGAAATGGAGAAAAATGGAAAGAGGAATATTAACACTTCTCAATTCATTATTTCCTTCAGGTTCAATTTTATCTATTTTCTGCTCAGGTCTAAGAAATTTCAGGGTATAGAAATACTCCACTGAATGTAGAATACATCTCATCAGAGTCTGTATAGGCTAACCTGCCCCCAGTAACTACAACGCTTACTTCTGCACCTGTTTTGAGGTGGAGAACAAGATGAAAAGCCCCAGTTCCACCACAAATCCGTTTTCCTGATCTTGGCTTGCGATATTCAGGTAGGTCCTTCTTGTAGCCAGCTGTGTGAAGCTGAGCAACACTTGAATTGGAGACCGACAGCATTGCTTCAATATATTCACCTCTCTCAGGCACTAGAACAGCTGTGATCAGATAACGACCTTCATATGGCGATGTAAAAACACCTGCAAAAAAAGTATCAGTAAATAACATCCTTTAAATCTTAAAACAGGACAAGTGCATATTTATTGGAGCATTTTTCAAGACAAAGAAACAAAACATTACAGTTTTACTGTGAAATTTTCATTGACCTACGTAGTAAAGCAGAGTTCTTCACATAATAGTTAGATTTCTTATTTATTAATTAAATAATAAATATGGCTGTCCACCTCAGAAATGACTGGGAAGCATTCAACAGTCAATCCAATAAAACAGTAAATATATAAAATGATCATTACTTAAAACATATAATTATTAAAACATTAAAACTATAAAAGAACATTAAACATTTAACATTAAAACTATAAAAGAACTATAACAAAATAATAAGATGGAGGGATGTTAAAAATGATGAGCCATCTCACAAGTTCATCCATCCCCTGATGTCCCTACACCTGCTGACATAATCTGACCTTGAGGGACTTTCAAAGGGATGAAAAGGCTGACCTCATTTCTGGAGTGAAGATTCCATGATGCAGGCACCTCTTGCCTAGAGCTCACCAAATGTAACTCCTTAGATGACAGAATGTGTAACATGTTTACTCTGTTGGATCCGATGGGATGGGCAGATTAAATCAGGAAGAAGTGTTCCCTCAAATAACTGATCTCATTTTATTTAGATCTTTAAAATACCAGACCCAGAAACAAACTGGTAACCAATGCAGCTCACACAGCAGAGGTGTAACGTGCAATCTACCAGAAGCTCACATAACTGCACACACCAGCTGCCCACTTTAAGGGCAGTCCCATCTACAGTGCATTGCAATAGTCCAACCGAGAGTTGACTTGGCATGAAGGGCTGTGAGTAGAGCCCCTTGATCCAGGAATAGATATGACTGTACAATATAAAGTTGTGTAAAGGCCCTCCTAACCATGATTGCCACCTGCTTCTTGAGCAGGAATTGTGGGTCCAGAAGATCCCTGATTGCACACAGGGTCTATTTGAGGCAATGTGATTCCATCTAGCATCAGATACTGTCTAGTCCTAAAATCAGATAGCCCCCCAAACCAAAGCCATTCAGTCTTGCTCTGTTGTTCACCATCCAGACCCTCACAGCCCCTAGACACTGGGATAGGGCATCCATAGCATCTCTTAATTCACCAGGAGCAGAGATGTACAATTGGGTATCATTAGCATATGGATGATACTTCATTCCATTGCGAGAAATGAGCTTACGCAGCAGTCTCATTTAGATGTTAAACAGGAGAGTGGAGACCACCTACTCCTGCATCACCCAACATAGGAAGGGGGCAAAGGTCAGGTCTCTTCTTCCCAATCACTACTAAATGAACTCAGCCCACAAAAAAGGTGAACAAGCACACTACCATGCCTCCCACTCCTAATCCTTTGAGTCGATGATATTGAAAGCCACTGAGAGGTCATATAAGGACGGACACCCAATCACTAGAGATCAGCCAAAAGTAGACCAATGCTGCTTGTGTTCCACATCCAGATCTGAAACCTGACTAAAAAAGATCCAGATAATCCATTTCAGTTAGGGTCCTCTGAAGTTGTTGTGCAACCACTTTCTAGACCACCTTTTCAAAAGGGAAGGTTAGATACTCGGTGAAAATCATCTGGTATTGAGGGGTTCAGCGATGGCTTCTTGAGAAGGCAGTGAACCAAGGCTTCCTTAAGAGAGGTAAAGAAACAACCCACTAGCCACCACTAGGATCCAGTCATGCAACACCCTGTGTGCTGCTTACCTCTGGTTCAACAAGTTCAAACCACTCCCAGATAACCATCCAAGATTCTATCTGAGCCATCTTTTCTGGACTTACAGTGCCAAGGTCTAACTGTGAGTGATCTGAGCAATTTTATCCAAAAGATGTTAAACAAATTGCTCTGCGCATCCTTGCAAAAAGTTCCCCAGGTCTTCTTTACTCGAGAACTTGTGTCACCTGAAACAGGGCTGTGGAACAGCAATCTATGGAAGCAATAAGGGTGCAGAAGTACTGCCATCCTTGCTGCAACAAGGTGGGCCTTAATTGTGGTTCTAATCCATGTTGGGTTGTGCTTAGTTTAGTGCCAGCAGTGCTCTACATGTCTCTTCTCCCATTTCATCTCAACTCTGCCATAAACCACAGGGAGTGATAGGATCCATGAGAATGGAGTTGTTGCATAGCATGATTCAATGCTTCAGCCATTCCTTTATTCCAAATGGCAACCAAGGTGTCAGGAGACTAAGCAGCAGATCAACAGGAATAACTTCCATCTTCTTCTGAAACCCCTCCAGGTCTATCAGTCACCAGGAGAGGATCAATCTAACGGTTCCAACCTCCCAGCAGTGGATCACAGCACCAGAGAGTCCCACAGTAATCAGGGCCTGATCTGACCATGACAAGGGGGACACTTAAAGCCCTCCCAATCAAAGGTCATGTGGAATCAATTACCGGTTGAGCTCCGGATGGCTCCTGACCTTCGCTCTTTCCGCCGTGATCTGAAAACTTACCTATTTGAACAAGCCGGCCTGGTCTAATGGGTTTGGGGTATTTTATTTAGTATTTTTAATTATTTATTGTAATGGGCTAGCTCTATTTAATCTTATTTTTAACTTTTGTATATTGTATTTTTATTGCCTGTACACCGCCCTGAGTCCTTTGGGAGAAGGGCGGTATAGAAATTAAATTAAAATAAAATAAATAAAATATTGCTCTGACAGAAACACCAGATCTAGTGTGCGATCACTGTCATGTCAGGCTCTGGAAGACATGGGGATAGGCCCTTATGATGGCCATGAACTGCTGAGCTACCTCAGACCACTCCCTGAGAAAGCAGATTGAAGACCCAAGTACATAAGTTTGGGGAACTCTATTGTCAACCCAGAGATGGAATCAAGAAGCCCAGGCAGGGAGGCTGGTACCACAGTAACAATCCCAACTGATCCCTAGAGCCCAACTGAATGTACAGGTTTCACATCCAGTGACCTGCAGAGCAGCACCTCTGAAGTTGAAAGCTGATATACACTGATGATGTTACCTAGTTTGCGTAATGAAATATCTACAAGAAAACAACCAAGCTCAAAGAGCACCAAGGACTCTTCCCTAGAGATGCAGGGTGGAAAAAGATCACCCATGTACTAAATGGAACCACAAGTACTGAATACTTCAGAACTGCTCATTCTGGCTAGTCCAGAATTTAAAATTATAGTCTTGACTTAATTTACTCTGAATTAACTTGGTTTGTTTATGCTTTGAATCCAGAAGAATTTAGGCCAATGAAACAGTACTACATGTATCAATTTGATGAGGCAAAAAAATTATACTGCACAGATACACTGCTTCTCATACTTAATGCAAATTAATTGGTTTAAATCAAGCTATTTCTGCATCACTTGCTTGTGTTATACTATATAACTGCAGACAGAAATAGAAAATATACAGCTTGAAGAAACTGAAACAGTTGAAAGTTTGTACAATAACCAATTGCATTGTAATAGCACAAATAAAATGAAAACAGAAAAAGCAGAAAATTGTTTTTCGCCCAGGAAATATTTTTCCAAACTTGGCTTAAGTCTGCTACTGATCTTTTCTGTGGAGAAAAGTTATATAAACTTGTGAAACAGCTACACCGCCCTACCCTTCAATCTGTAGCAGGCATTTGCAACAGAATAAACTTTGTGTGTAACGATATCAAAAACTAATCAGAACAGATAATGAGATGGTTTTCAGAGTCAACTGATAAGGAAACCCAAGTCAGATTCAGGCTGCAACTAGACTGCCTTGTTACTTTCTATTTTGAGTAACTTCCAGAAATATGGGAAAATATAAAGTATCAGAAAATTAAAGGTGAATAATCTAAATAATTGAAGTCTACTGTTATAATTTATTAACATTCCCAAGCAATTTCCAAGTTGTAGGCCAACCTTGTCCCTTACCTGTGTTAGGGTTATAATAATTTCCATCATTTACAAGGACTTTGTTAAAACGTATCACACCTACATCTTCAGGGAAAGGCTTCTTTGTGAGGCCAGCAGAGAACGACACCAAAGAAGTAAAAGCTCCTACTAAAATGGAAAAAATATAATTTGAATATGTTTAAGAAAAATATTAACACCAAACAGCACTGATTTTGTCTTACACCTATTTTCCCCCTAAAAATTGGAAAGTCCATAACTATATACAAACTTTGGATAATGCCAATCAAGTTTTGAGTGCCTGTTCAAGACATGAATCCAAAGATTCTAGGTACCGTCATTAGGATTAACAATGAGTTAACAAGGCTTTGATTTAGAAGATCTTGGTTTTATATGCTACACATTTCTGCACCTTTTAAAAATTCTATTTGCCGTTTTTTGCATGCTTAAACTCTCATTCACCCTTTTATGTGTGCAAAATGTATGACATACAAAAATTACATGTTTACCTATACAAAAAAAAATCACATTTTTTTTCGTTCATTCTTTCCCAAGCTGTTGTGCCACATATCCATTTTCAGCATTACTCGCTGAACTACAGGATAAAAAAGAATATTGCAAACTTTCTTTGTAAACAAAAAGGAAGCAATAAATAGGCATTTATTTTTCTCTTCACTTGCTTCCATTATCCTTAAGTAGAGTATGAGATCATTTCATATTTTGAAATTATGTTAAGAGATGATTTCTTTGTTTGTTAAGACAAGATTTCTTCAGATAAGATTTCCAAAAATACCATTTACAGTATAAATTGTTTCAAGATCTCAGCAAGTATAATTGGAAATTAGCTTCAAGAGATTAAGAGAAGCAACAACATTACCTTGTGGAGATGGAGATTTTGGTGGGTTTGGATAACCTATAAAATAAAAATAATATATATGTAAATATTTTAAAAACTATTATTCTCTTCTCTACCCATTTTACTAGTGCAGCCTTCAAATAATTTTAAGGAGTGGTCTTTTTAAACTCAGTGATTTGAGAACTGCTATCTGAAATGAAGAAGTTGGATTGCGGCAAAAATAACTTTTCCTTTTGCTCTAGAGCAGAAGTGCCCAACATTGGCAACTTTAAGACCTGTGGACTTCAATTCTGCAAATTCCCCACCTAGCCATTAAAGTTACCAAGGTTGGGTATCCTTGCTCTAAAGTAATTTCTCAGAGAAGAGAGGGGTGGGAGACAGAGTGAGAAAAATTCTATCCTTTCTCAGCAAAACAGCAATTAAGGACATAGTTAGCAGCTATTATCTTAACACCCCCACTCTAATTCCAAGACAAATGTGTCATGAATTGTTGGAAGAATTTCTGAGGTGGGGTTTTACTTCTGACTACTGAATTTCAAGTCTGGTCATTTTGTTAAGGAATTTGCACAATAATATTTAATACTTACTCTGTGAAAGCTAGTCAAATTTAGCATTAAGCCCTGCAAAAAAGTCATTTATGCAATTGAGTCCTTTGGGGTTTCAGCCGTGAATGGAAAAATAAATAAATTATAATTTATTAATACATTAATATTATAATTAGAGACCACTATTTATCCTGAACTAGTAGCAGGTAATAGCAGATTGTGTGTGCTGAAATCACGCTGCGCTTCTCTTTCTTACTGTTGATTAACCCCAAACTATCTACTTCTGAAGTACAGGAAGAATTAACTCCCTTCTTAACGGATTTAGACAAACTCCAGAATGGTATTTCAAAAACCTTAGTAATGTTCAGTCCCACTTTCTTTACATTCCATTTGTATCTATTACCTGTTTCAATCAGGGACTACAGTGATAATCTTGATAGTGAACTCAGCAGTTAAAGCTTACAAAACTGGGCTCCCAAATGATCACTAGAAAACTAGAGGGAGGATATAAGTGCCCTTAATGATCTTGAGATTTTCATATATATCCAAAAACAAATTCTTTAAATTAATAAGGTTGTTGTTGTTGTTAGCTGTAAAGTTGTGTCCGACCCATCGCAACCCCATGGACAACGTTCCACCAGGCCTTCCTGTCCTCTACCATCTTCTGGAGTCCATTTAAGCACACGCCTACTGCTTCAGTGACTCCATCCAGCCACCTCATTCTCTGTCGTCCCCTTCTTCTCTTGCCCTCAATCTTTCCCAGCATTAGGCTCTTCTCCAGTGAGTCCTTCCTTCTCATTAGATGGCCAAAGTATTTGAGTTTCAACTTCAGGATCTGGCCTTCTAAAGAGCAGACAGGGTTGATCTCCTCTAGGACTGACCGGTTTGATCGCCTTGCAGTCCAAGGGACTCGCAGGAGTCTTCTCCAGTACCATACTTCAAAGGCCTCAATTCTTTGGCGCTCAGCCTTTCTTATGGTCCAACTTTCACTGCCATACATTGCAACTGGGAAGACCATAGCCTTGACTATTCACACTTTTGTTGACAGGGTGATGTCTCTGCTTTTTAGTGTGCTGTCTAGATTTGCCATGGCTTTCCTCCCGAGGAGCAAGCATTTTTTTAATTTCTTGGCTACAGTCCCCAACTGCAGTGATCTTGGAGCCCAGGAAAATAAAATCTGTCACTACCTCCATTTCTTCCCCATCTATTTGCCAGGAATTGAGAGGGCCGGATGCCATGATCTTGGTTTTCTTAATGTTAAGTTTCAACCCAACCTTTGCACTCTCCTTCTTCACCTGCAACAAGAGGCTCTTTAGTTCCTCTTCACTTTCTGTCATTAGAGTGGTATCATCTGCATATTTTAGGTTGTTGATATTTCTTCCGGCAATCTTAATTCCAACTTTCGATTCATCTAGCCCTGCCTTTCTCACAATGTGCTCTGCATATAAGTTAAATAGGCAGGGCGACAGTATACAGCCTTGCCAGACTCCTTTCCCAATTTAGAACCAATCAGTGGTTCCGTGTCCAGTTCTCACTGTTGCTTCTTGACCCGCATATAGGTTTCTCAAGAGACAAATAAGATGGTCTGGTACTCTCATCTCTTTAAGAACTTGCCACAGTTTGTTATGATCCACACAATCAAAAGCTTTAGCATAGTCAATGAAGCAGAAGTAGATGTTTTTCTGGAACTCCCTAGCTTTCTCCATGATCCAGTGTATGTTGGCAATTTGATCTCTAGTTCCTCTGCCTCTTCGAAATCCTGCCTGTACTTCTGGTAATTCTCGATCCACATACTGCTGGAGTCTAGCTTGTAGGATTTTAAGCATAACTTTACTAGCATGTGAAATGAGTGCAATGGTGCAATAGTTTGAACATTCTTTGGCACTGCCTTTCTTTGGAATTGGAAAGGAAACTGATCTTTTCCACTGTTGAGTTTTCCAAATTTGCTGGCAAATTGAGTGTAACACTTTTACTGCATCGTCTTTTAAGATTTTGAATAGCTCAGCTGGAATACTGTCACCTCCACTAGCTTTGTTGTTGCTCAGTTTTTCTAAGGCCCACTTCACTTCACATTCTAGCATGTCTGGCTCGAGGTCAGTGACCACCTCATTGTTGATTTCAGGGATGTTAAACTCATTCTTGTATAGTTCTTCTGTGTAATTTTGCCACCTCTTCTTAATCTCTTCTGCCTCTGTTAGGTCCCTGCCATTTTGGTCCTTTATTTGCATGAAACATTCCCTTCATCTCTCCAATTTTCTTGAAGAGATCTCTGGTCCTCCCTATTCTATTGTTTTCTTCTATTTCTTTGCACTGTTCATTTAAGAAGGCATTCTTATCTCTTCTAGCTATTCTCTGGAATTCTGCATTCAATTGGGCGTATCTTTCTTTTTCTCCCTTGCCTTTCGCTTCCCTCCTTTCCTCAGCTATTTGCAAAGCTTCCTCAGCCATTTTGCTTTCTTGCATTTTTTTCTTTGGGATGGTTTTGGTTGCTACCTGTTGTACAATGTCGCGAACCTCTGTCCATAGTTCTTCAGGCACTCTGACTATCAGATCTAATTCCTTAAATCTATTTGTCACCTCTACTGTATATTCAACAGGGATATGATTTAATTCATACCTGAGTGGCCTAGTGCTTTTCCCTACTTTCTTCAGTTTAAGCCTAAATTTTGCAACGAGAAGCTCATGGTCTGAGCCACAGTCAGCTCCTGGTCTTGTTTTTACTGACTGTATAGAGCTTCTCCATCTTTGGCTGCAGAGCATATAGTCAATCTGATTTCTGTGTTGACCATCTGGTGATGTCCATGTGTAGAGCCGTCTCTTGGGTTGTTGGAAAAGAGTGTTTGCTATGACCATCGTATTCTCTTGACAAAATTCTATCAGCCTGTGCCCTGCTTCATTTTGTACTCCAAGGCCAAACTTGCCTGTTATTCTGGTTATCTTTTGGCTTCCTACTTTAGCATTCCAATCCCCCATGATGATAAGGACATCATTTTTTGGTGTTAGTTCTATAAGGTGCTGTAGGGCTTCATAGAACCAGTCAATTTCATCCTCTTCAGCAATGGTGGTTGGGGCACAGACTTGGACTACTGTGATATTGAATGGTTTGCCTTGGATTCGAACTGAGATCATTCTGTCATTTTGAGGATTGTATCCCAGTATTGCTTTTCCTACTCTTTTATTGACTATGAAGGCTATTCCATTTCTTCTGAGGGATTCTTGCCCGCAGTAGTATACCTGATGGTCATCTGAATTAAATTCACCCATTCCTGTCCATTTTAGTTCGCTGATACCTAAGATGTCGATGTTCAGTCTTGTCATCTCTTGTTTGACCACGTCCAGCTTTCCTTGATTCATGGATCTTACATTCCAGGTTCCTATGGAGAAAAAATCTTTACAGCATCGGACTTTCCTTTCACCACCAGACACATCCACAGCTGAGCGTCCTTTCGGCTTTGGCCCAGTCGCTTCATTCTTTCTGGCGCTACTAGTACTAGCCCTCTGCTCTTCCCCAGTAGCATATTGGACGCCTTCCGACCTGAGGGGCTCATCTTCCAGCGTCATATCGTTTTGCCTTTTGGTACTGTCCATAGGGTTTTCATGGCAAAGATACTGGAGTGGGTTGCCATTTCCTTCTCCAGTGGATCACGTTTTGTCAGAACTCTCTGCTATGACCTTTCCATCTTGGGTGGCCCTGCACGGCATAGCTCATAGCTTCATTGAATTATGCAACCCCCTTCGCCATGACAAGGCAGTAATCCATGAAGGGGAATTAATAAGGTAAACATCCCCAAAATGTCATAATGAGGACTGAGCTATGGAATGTTAAAAATAATTCAATATATAGCAAAGAAAAACAGAATGCAAAGCAAGCTGGCTGAAAACCTGAGTGAAAGCACTTATACTGGAAACCTTAGTCATATTACACACAAACACACACACACACACACACACACACACTTCAAGTCAAATATAAGTATGGCTTCCCATTTAACATCTTTTCTATGATAATATTGTCTATGTTTATCTATGCCTAATCAACACTGATGACATTCATTTCAATTTTTTTGTATAGTATCTGAACATCAAATTACAATGAGTATTAACTTGATTTCATCAGCGATTTGAAAGAACTGATCACAGTTAAAAATGCTGATTTCCTCACCTGGTGCCCCTGCATATCCTTCAGATACAAGCATGTTATTCTGGCCATCCTGCCCATTTATTATTTTAGGCAGTCCTTTTCTTGACCTTAGAAGTCTACCAGGAGGGCCTGCCTGTCCAGCTTCCATCAATAAACCACCTGATCCAGGCAAAGAAGAGAACCCTGGTTTTGATGGCTGCATCGGAATTCTGGAATCGGATGGCCGAAGAGGTATTCCTTGCAAGGGGGGCTGTATAATTATTTGTGGGCGTGATGGTTGCAGAGGTATTCTTAATTCTGGAATTTGTACTGATGTTTGGGGTTGTGATGGTTTCAGATACACCTCTGTTTGTGACTGTTCAGGAATCCTAGGGTGTGATGGCGCTGGAAATTTGTCTGGCTGAGATGACTGTAATGGTTTTCTTGGATCTGATTGCAGCTGAGGAATTTCTCCTTGCGGTTCCTTTGGTAGCAGCACTGATGGCTTTTCATCTAAAAATATATAGAGAATAGAAATTCTTCTGTATCAATAAAATTATAGATTATAATATTATAACAAAATCTATAACATTAACCTAATTATAATGCAGAATTGCAAGGCTGATCATATGCTTTTGTTTTATAATAAAAGGATCACATCAAGCAACCAATGAACCATATGTATTAAGCAAGAGATCTAGGATTTTTTTCAAATAGAAACCAGATACAACTGGTCCTTGGGTTGTGATGGCAATTGGGGCAGAATTAATGCCATTAAGCGATATGGTTGTAAAGTATGATGTCACATGAGCACACCAACAGCAATTCTGGCAGTCTTGGTTGCCTTCATAATCCCAGGACCATGTTTATCTTTATACAAGGACATCCCATGATCATGACATGGGAAGAGGCAGGAGTCCCAGGCTAGCAGGCTGGTAGACGAGAGCTAAGGGCAGGAACCAGAGAATATGAGTGGCTAGATGGGTGCCCCAGACAGGGGCTCGTGAGTGGGTGTATGAGTGTAGATTGGTGGGTGCATGGTAGGAGTGCAAGTGGAGAATATCTGTCAATCACAAGATCATCCATATGCTTTACAACCGGTGCAAATTTTTGCCTAAAAGCAAAGCTAATATTGTACTGTATAGAAGGTGGAAATAAAATCATAAATTATAGTCATATGATTTTTCACTTAACTACGTCGCTGTGCTTAATAACTGAAGGGGAAGTAAGGTAGTAAGCTCAGTTGTGGTCATATGATGCTTCCACTTAGTGACCACTTTGCTTAGCAACCACATTGTTGGACTGAATTGTTGGACTGAGCAAAGAGTACCTGTATGCTGCCGACATACTAATAAAAAATATCTTTAGCAGAATAGTTTCTGAACTATTCTTATAATCATCTATCAAATCTGCTCTGAGGACTCGAGGAACCTTCCTAAATAGCATTTGGGTAATGTCCAAAAGTTCAGAAAGGATATGAATAAGGAGGGCTATTAGATCAGGTTAGCAAAAATATATACCAACACTTAGATGGCAGAAATGAGTTAGTTTTCTGTATCTCTTTGTTGTCATCTATTGCAGTGATCCCCAACCTTTCTGGCATGGCAGCCCAGTGGGGGGGGAGGGAAGGGGATGGTCCTGTGTGAATGGTGGATGCTCATACACGCCTGCTGCTCACACAAATAGAGCTTCACACGTGAGTGTGAGCCCTCACCGCTCGCACAGGTGGAGGTCTGCATGAGCATGAGCGCCTGCTGCTCGTGCAAGTGGAGCTGCATGCAAGCCCCACCACTTTTGCAAGTGGAGCTGCACGCGTGTGCACACATTCACCTGCTTACGTGGCCTGATTCCAAGTGGGCCATGGCCCAGTAGTGGGTCACGGCTTGAGGGCTGGGGACTCCTGATTTATTGATCATCCAAATTTTGACAGCCCAAATATTGTAGTTCTACTAAGAAGATGCACTAGTTATTGAGGCAGAGTAATTAATGTAGTGACAGAACACAATTAATGTTGCTTGTTTCTGGGCAAGATCTGTTTAATTTGTACAAATTTTAACCTTGCATTTTATATTTAAATTTTATGTCATATAGTATGACTTATTTTAATTGTGATGCATCTGACATGAATAAACAATTATTAAGGCAACATGTAGTTATAAATTATTTTCTCTTTAAATATCTTTTTTCCTGTCTCCACTTAAATGACTTTTTTAAAGGAAGAGACATCAAGGCAAACTATTATAGATGTGTGCCCCTATTCTGTTTCTCTCACATATTTTTACTTGATTATATTTTCACCAGATCGAAGGATAACTTTTAAGTAGTCCTAAAGCTTCTCTAAGTTGTTCCAATCTTCATTATATATTCCCATTATAGACTTTGAAAGAGATACAAATTTAAAACTGCACATGCTTCCTTTGCGTCTAATACAGCAACTGGAAATTAGTTCTTATTTGTCTAATATAAGGAAAGGATGGACATGGGATGAGCTGCCATTCAATGTGCCAAGAAAAACAATCCACCCATGTGATTTTCACATCTGAAGGAAGGCATGATGTAATTCATAGCTGTGTATAAGAACAAGAGGTCAAGTCCTGCTTCCCTCAGTACAATTTCGAAAAGAAATATAAGACTTATTGAAGTAGGGAGAAAAATCTCCCAGAGTCTAGAGTAAAAGAGAGATCCATGTTACTGGTAAGCAAATGGAAAGATAAGACTCACATGATGCCAAGAAAGGAAGCTGAAGGAAAGTGAATTTTTAAAATGATATAAGTATGTTATTATATAATACTGAGGGCCAAAGTGCCTCTTAACATTACCGTTTATTTTTATCCCTCCTTTATTATTTTATAAGTAACTCAAGATGCGAACATATATACGGTAATATTCCTTCCTCTTCCTATTTTCCCCTGAACGGGTGGGCTGAGAGAGAGTGACTGTCGCAAAGTTACTCAGCTTTCCATTTTTCTTTGTACTTAGCATGTACATTATGTTCACAGGTTCATATTTACTTATTTTTATGAATTTTTAAAAGATATTTTCTTTGGCAAGGAAGAAATAAGGAAAATAAAAAGGAATCACAAATTCTTTTGTTCCAAGGATAATTACAAAATAGCATGAGTCAGGTTCCCTGGTCAGTAACAAGAAGCCTTACCAAATAGGCAGATGTATGCAGAATTATAAATATCAAATATTAAATTTAGAGATTAAATTTAAAGATGTATTTGCCTCTCCAGGAAGGATTGCTACTGACAAACAGCACTGAAAAACAGACAGGTACATACCCATCCATGCCACAACACTGCATTAAATGCTATTTTGGCCTTTTGGATGTCTAATATAGCCGCTTTATATCACACGCAGTTTCATTGAAAGGCCAAATGATAAAGCAGTCCCCATTTATAGGCAAAACATTTGCTAATAATCTAAAAAGGACAAAGCTTATTTCAGGTGTCAATCCAATTCCATAGCAAGCTCATTCTTGTGTGATGTTAAACAGCACACATCTATATGCAAAGCAGCTAGAAGTCAGTACTTACATACAAAATGCTTTATTTACACGATTAGCAGTTGATTAATACCTGTCATTCTCTACCAATTAATGCAAAATAACATTGGCTAAACAGTTAACAATTCTTTTATATAAAATATAGAAAAGCCATGATTTGTGCCTACAATTCTGAAATGAAACTTATTATAACTATCAAGGTATGCTTTCTCATGAAATGACTGATAACTTAAATACAATATATTTGTTAGGAACTGAAAACTGAAATAATACCATAAACCATATTTAAGTATCTGTAAATGTACTATGTGAACACAGCTTTTATACAAGCTTTGAGCCTAATACAGATAAAAAAATAAATATTGAGCTACACATGCCTTGTTTTCCTAGATAGGGAGGTTATATTTATACAGCTGTTTTGTATATTTGTATATTATGGGAACAACTGGAGAAATAACCATATTTAACTACATCTATCACACATTTTATATATTTTTAACATTATTTGAAAGCTGACATGATTTAATCCTTTTCTTCTGATATACTGAACATGAATTTCCATGTACAATCAGGCAACTATGGTATTGTGAATCCTTGCCATTAATTAATCCTATTTTAGTCGTTTCCCTAGCACTTTTGAGCAGAAATCCCATCTTATGGAAAATAAATTTGCTCCCAACCTAAAACTTCACATTATGAGCAGATTTTGTCATTCTAAGGATGCTTTCCATAATCAGCTGAATCATCTTTATGTGACCAAGCATCTCACTACCTTAAATGGAAGTGTTGACTAAGCAACCAAATAAGGCTTTGGTCCATGTTTTATACATACAGTCTATTCAACAATATTTATTAACTTGTCAACATATATTTGAGTTGAGTCATTTAAAATGTCCTTGGCTCTATTGTGCTTCAAATAAATAAAATAAATTATTAGAAGAACGAAATACACTTTGTAGCCTAGAGAAAAGAACTGCAGAGAATCAGAACCAGGAAGCAAGCGATGGAATTTTTTAATACAAGAAAATAAAAAAATTAAAATGTTGTACACTCACTTCTGAATATATGATATAAAAAGTATATGTAGATGGTCTGAAATACAATTTTTTAAATATTGAGTATATTATGTGATGAGAGTCAGTTTGTTGTAGTAATTAAAAGCACTTGATTAAAAGCCAGGACACTATGAGTTGTTGCCTTGCCTTATGTATGAAAGTCAACTGGATGATTATAGGCCAGTAACACACTATCAGTCCTGGGAAGAAAACAATGGTAAATCTCTTCCAAAAATGTTATCAAAATATTAGGAAGAAAATTGCACACATCTGCTCATTTAGTCTCCAAGTTCAAGACTGACTTGAAGGTACTGAAAAAATAACACACACATACACACACACACACACACTCACACACACACACACACACACACATGTTTGTTAAGCATTCAGAATACACTTGCTTTAGTCCCAGACACGGGACAAATCATATTTCCTGTTTCAGCCTAGCCCAAGGCCATCTACAGGCAGTGGCCACAGCAGTGGCAGCTCATATTTGTGTAAATTTTTTGGCTTGCTAACAAAGAATAAAGGGAGACCGATATGATCATTTCAAACTTATTTGTTCTCATCAGAAGGGTATGGCTGACTGATGAGAACAAATAAGTTTGAAATGATGATATCAGTCTCCCTTTATTCTTTGTTAGCAAGCCAAAAAATTTACATATATATATATATGTATGTATATATATATATATATATATATATATATATATATATATATATATATATATATATGTTTTCTGAGGTTTACCAACTTAATCCGAAGAGAGATACCCACAAAAACCCAAGACAGAGAACAAGAAAATGGCAAAGCCCTCCTCCCATACTTAAAAGGGACCACAGACAGAATCAGCAAGATCCTCCAAAAACACAACATCAAAACAGCATTCTACACAGACAGAAAAATATCCACCATCCTAAGAAACCCCAAAGACATAATTGGGTTAGAAAACCAAGGAGTATATGAAATCCCATGCACCACCTGCCCCACCACATACATCGGACAGACCAACAGAAGTATAAGTGCACGCATTGAAGAGTACAAAAACTCACTCAGAAAGGGAGAACAAACTTCATCCCTGGTCCAACACTTTGAAGCCACGGGACATGAAATTGATTTTTAAAAAACCAAAACTATTGCCAAAATTGAACATTTTAACAACAGAATAATCAGAGAAGCCATTGAGATAGAAAAACGCCCCCACAGCATGAACAAACGAGATGATACCTCTCGCCTAAAAACAACTGCCTAATGTGCAATCAGCCCAGGTTCGAATCTCAGAAGGGTATGGCTGACTGATGAGAACAAATAAGTTTGAAATGATCATATCGGTCTCCCTTTATTCTTTGTTAGCAAGCCAGAAAATTTACACACACACACACACACACACACATATATACATACTGTATATATAATTTATTTCTTTAGTGTTCACAAGCATTTTTGTGAGACATCTGCCCTATGATACTGATATTTATGAGACTGAACAGCTAACCGTTACTGCTTTCCAAATTTTAAGTTTTGAAGCGTATTTATAATTCTGGGCTGCAAAAATCTGTGGGAGTATTAGATGGTATCTAAGAGTTACAGTATTCTGTATCTCTCTGCTGCCATATCAAAGTCAACTGGGATTTTGCAGCTCCAGATATTTGCATTTTGTAATATATTTAAAGTTATAATGAAAACATAGTGACAGCATCTACCTAACCTTGAATTATTTGAACTACTTGGGAAGCCAAAGGTATTGCTGTGGGAAACATAAACATCTCCAAGAAGTCAATGGCAAACCGCTTCTGTATTATACTTCAAAGATTCATGTATGTAAAACAATGATATGAAATCTGGCACAAACTGGCATAATAGTGAAGGTTTGGACTTTGGCATTTATGCAAAACATAAGGGATAATTTGACATTTTGTTCTATTTCCTTTGTTTTCTAATAAAGTTGCCACTTAATTTTTAAAATATTTTAACAATATTAATTACATTTCTAATTAAAAATTAATCTACAGAAAAGGCAAGCCAACTTACGTATAGGAGGCTGAATTTTCTTCAGGTCCTGAAGGTCAATGGCAAATTTGTAGAACTGGCTATTGAACTGCTGGGTAAAATTTTTGAGGCTAAAAATATCTTTTGAATGGGATGTTACCGTTATGTTCATCTGATTGAAACAATTCCAAAGACTGGAGATGTGTCTATTTAATCCTTCCTTTATCCTTTGAAGACTGCTAGAGACAGAATCTAATTTATTGCAAGTTTTCTCAACATTTGATACTTTATCTGAGATGCCAGGTAATTTATCCCTACATTTGGTCAAATTAAAAAACTCTTCCCCATTCAACTTTTTCTTTTTGCTTAAATGATTGCAACAATTATTGTTTTGATGACTTGTTTGATTGTTCATAATTTTCTGTATTTCATCTGTTTTTCTGAGTAACTCAAGCTGTATCTTCCTATATGTAGAATTAACACCTAAAAGTTCATCTTTATAGCTGTTTAAGTCATTCTGAAGGTGTTTTACATTTTTATCAATAGCATTCAGACCAAACCGAACTATTCGCAGATCCCTATGAAGTTTATGAATGTCACGCTGAGTGCCTTTAATTAAACTGAACTTTTCACTGAAAGAGCTATTGAAAGATTTTAAAATATCAGAATTGTCTTTTGTTTTCAAAAATAATCGATCATATTTACTGTTAGCGTTTTCTATTCCTTTCTGAAGACTTTCCAAATACTGTGATAAAGACTGGCAAAAATCTTCAGTGTATTGTAATTTGTTCTTCATAAGATTAATCTCCAATACAATATGCTTATTTTCAGATTCTGAGTTGTTCCACAATCTTGATCCTTTAGTAGTATATATATCATCTGGACCGGTAACATTAGCAATATCTAGAATAGTAGAACCTAGTCTGCTTTCTATTGCTTGGAACTTTTTGTCAAATAAGTCCCTTACTTCATCTACTTTAGTAGCTATAACATTACGAAGAGTTTCCTCAATATAAAAGCAGTGTTCTTCAGCATTTTTCTCTGTAACATTAATCCTTGCTTCTATTTCCTCCCATTTTTCATCAAAGTTGTCTTCTGAATATGGAATGGAAATATGTTTTATTTCATTATCTATCCTGGCATTTAAAATTTTATTTGCTTCTGCAATTTTCTCTATCTTTTTATCCAAAGTGTTCATCTGTTCTGTAATATCATCGGTTTTAGCATCACTGCAGCATGGTTGGTTTAACGGTGCTTTGATAACATTCTGTAGATTTTGAATTTGTTTTCTTAGGTCATTTTCTTTTTCTGCAACAGATTCTCTTAGTCCTAAGAAATTGGCCTCATAATCATCACAGCGCTGTTGTATACCTATCAGCTTGTATTCACAGGAATTTTTCAGATCTGCCATTTTCTTCTCAAATCCTTCCAATATTTCCTGTCTCAGGGCTTCAAATTTGGCATCTATATATTCCTCATACAACTGATTGTTGGGCATTGTTATTACTGGTCCTTGGGCTGCTTCTTGGAGCTGTTTTAATTGCCCCTCATAGTCATTTACTTTCCCATTCTGTTGTTCCAACCTATTTATTTTGGCTTTCAAGTCATCCTTTACTTCATCTTCTTCAGATGTTAGGCTTTCTGTTCCAGATTTGTATGAGTCATTAGTGTTCAATGGATAAGTATTCGCTGTTTTTCCCTCCAAAGTACTGTCCAGCCCTGGATGGTCATGAAGATTATTCAACCAAGATATTACTCTCTCACTTGCAGATTCTTGCACGGTAACTTTTGGATTTTTATCCGTACTGATTATAGACTGAAGTTCTAGCACAGTCTGTGTAAGCCGGAATAATTCATCCTCCAGAAACTGTATTTTTTTATCTTGTAAATCTTCTTGTTTTTGCTTTGGTCTAGAATCTGTAGAGGAAAAGTGTGGCACTCTTTTAATTATATTTTTCAGTAGTGAACAATAAAAATGAGCACACTGAAAAAAATTGTTTACATACTCACATTTTTGCAACTTCAAACATTTCATTACTAAGAAACCACATAAAGAAAGGAGTCATAAGAAAATTTAAATCTATGCATCATGTTAGAAACTCAAAACCAACTAAGAGACTAATTTGAAAGGCAAAAAGAAAAATTTTCTCTTTAATAGTAACAGATTATTAATGGATATACAGAAAAATATGAGTTGAACAACACCTTATCATAGAAAACTTAATTTTTCTAAGATGGTTACATCAAAAATGCTGGGAAAATTATAAAAGACCCAGTAGAATCTTAGGAAACTGACTGAAATAAAAAAGGCAAAATAGTTATAGCTATTAAAAATAAGATATAGGTTGTCCTCACTTAATGAGTACAATTGGGATAAGCAGCTCCATCACTAAATGGCACATCATTAAGTGAAAGGTCATGTGACTGTGTTAGTTCTGCTGCAGTCATTATGTAAAGCACCTGTAGTTGTTAAGTGTGGCATCTGTGACTTGAAAGTGTACTGCTGGCTTGCTTGTAGGAAGCCGGCTGTGAAAGTTGCAAATGGCAATCACTGGACAGTGGGAATCTTGCAACCATTATAAGTTTAAGGATTGATCATAAAATACTTTTCTAGCATTGTCGTAAATTAAAACAGTTGCTGAACGCTGCAATTGTTAACCTAGAACTACCTGTATATAATCCCCAAAAGACATATACTTTCAATTTTTAAAATATTATTCAGATTTATGATATAAATTTGATAATGTATCTGATGAAAAATCTAAAGAATTTTAAAGCTAAAACTTGACCTTTCACAGCGGATACCTCATAATGTTTATTACTCTTTCTTTCGACTATGAATAAGATCAAAAGATATTTTTGAATATAAGTAATGGAATGGCTTTTCTGTGGAATGGTATAAAATATTTATTAATTCATGCCCTAAACTTAATCAGCTCTATAATCAAATTCTGTATGAATTTTGAAAATGAATTTTTTATTTCATTTAATGAAACATATATTGCAGTTATGCCAAAATCATAAAGATTATATGCCATGTGCTAATTATTGAACAATTTCATTGATTAATATAGATTTAAAAAACATAGCTACTAAATTTCAATTAGTGGTTAAGAATTGTCTATTGCCATGGGAAATGATTTTATTACATGCACAAGTAGAAATGATGTAGAAAATAACACATAAAATAATGTCGGAATAACCTACCTCACAGAGTTAACAGAACTAATAAATCTAGCTAGCATAGCAAAGCACATTAAACAATAAAAGGGTGGTGTAAAATTTAGCAAAAAGACCATGCAGATCAAGAGCTAAAGAAACATTTACCCAAGCTTGGCTTCATATCATTGGGTGGAAGTTCTGCTGGATAAGCTATTGATCTTGGCTTTTCTGCTACAGCCTCTTTGCAATCTATACCCATGTATCCAGGACAACATCTCCACTCTAATTCGGTTACCATCTTGTAGGTTAAAGTATATTTAGGCCTCAAACTTGTTCGATACCTGTAATTAATTAAAAGTAGCATGTTGAACTATCTTTACTGTTTTGTCCTTTCAGCAAACCATGTAAGCAGAATAAATACAATAATTAAAATTAAGAAACCTGAGTTTACTATCTTTTACTCATACCAAAATGTATTTATCATTCCTTAATGTAGATCAGGGGTGTCAAACTCGTAACATCACGTGACGTGTTATGACGTAGTGCAACTTTTTTGCCATTGCCGGCAATGGAGTGAGCGCGGTTTCGCTATGATGCATCCAGCCAGTGGGCTGGCAGTTTGACACCCCTGATGTAGATTGTGTAGCTTGTTTGTGGAATCAACTGCCAGAGAGCTGATGGCTTATCTTTTGCTGATTGTGTTCTTGCAAGGCCTTTATAGCCATCTGCTAGGGATGCTTTAATCTCGAGCCCTTTATTCATCAGATCTTGGACTTGATGGTTTAAATGGCCCTTCTATCTCTGTAATTATTTCAGGTGAACTCTGGCCTATGACTGCAACAAATCCATTTTCTTTCTTTTTTTGAGTGAAATGAAAATGTGAATTTTTACCACAAATGCAGTATGTATGAAGAAAATAGTGAACATAATTGTTTTCTTCAGAGACAGTGGTACACAGAGAGACACTTACACATTCATAGATGGATAGAGATAGTAGCAGCAGCATTCCAACTCATCTGAAGAGGCTCACTTAATAGAAAATAGCAAATACATTGTGATGCTGATAATGTATCACATGTTGTGCATGAACAAGCTTACAGGGATAACTGGAAACAGGAATGTGAACCTTTTAAAGGATATCAATTCCTTAACTGTTGAAAGAGTAGCCTCATTCATGTCTCCACATGTTGCAAAGGACCTGTTTGAATTATTTGTATGGATTTAAATCACACTGTTCTCAGAATACTGAACTCATGACTGGATTTTCAAACTAGCTTGACTACTGCATATGATAAAGGGATGAACACTGTCCTAAATCTTCAAAACATATGAAAAGGTTTTAAACTACTTTGTAAAATGGAAGTGGCTTGAAAGACAATTTGAATAATGAGACGTAGGATCCCATTTGACCTATATTACCCTATCAATCTAATCACTGCACATACAGGTAGTCCTCGACTAATGAACACAATTTAGCCCAACATTTCTCTTGCTAAGTGAAACATTTGTTAAGTGAGTTTTGCCCCATTCTACAACCTTTCTTGCTATAGTTGTTAAGTGAATCATTGCAATTGTTAAGTTAGCAATACGACTGTTATGTGAACCTGGCTTTCCCATTGTTTGTCAGAAGGTCATAAAAGGCGATCACATGACTGCAGGACACTGCAACTGTCATAAGTGTGAGTCAGTTGCCAAGCATCTGAATTTTGGTCATGTGACTATGGGGATGCTGCAATGGTCATGTGTGAAAAATGATTATAAATCACTTTCTTCCGTGCTGTTGTACCTTTGAACAGTCACTAAACAAACTGTTGCAAGTTGAGGACTATCTATATACTGTTTTGCAAATGTTAATGTTTACATGATCTAAGCTTATAATTTAAATATTAATATAATATTTAAAGTTGCCTTCAATATCAAATGAAACTTTTCCTTTTGAAAACTAAGGGACAAATCTTTGCAGCATTTTAGAAACAGCTTTGAACCTATGTGATTGCTAGTCGCATCGTTTTTTTCTGACTTTTCTGCATTATTTGAAAACAGGAAAATTCTATTTATGTACACTAAGCACAAGTCTTTAGTGCAAAACGCAAAAATAAATTCCAGTTATATAAAATGTTCTGTTATAAGCATTGCTAAGACATCTGAAAAACAATTTATTATTAATTAAATAAACAAATGGGGAAAATTATGTATAGAGCATGTTCATTCAGGAATAAATTCCAGTATCTGATACATACAAGACTAACTTTTAGCTGAAATGTAGAAATATGTAAACAATAGTTGTGGGGAAGGAGAACAAGGTGGAAAACCTAATATCCTGACCACCCACAGCTTTCTCCGTGTTCTCTTCTTACCCACAACATATACCCACTTATTATTGCACAAGTAATTTAGGTTACTTTTTAAAAAATTCTCTGAAGTGAATGGAATATGATGTTTGATTTAGAGGTTTAGAGAGATATCACTTACACTATTTAAGCTTGCATGGGCTTCATGCACATAAACTTGTTTCTATATTAAGACTTCGATATAAGGGATAAGAAAATTGATTAAAATTTTGTATAACGAAACTTTTAAAAAATTCAAAAAAATGTATAGTTACACTTATGCTTTAAATGATTTTTATTTTTTACATTGACTGTACAAGCGTCTACCAAAATTTGGAAAACTGATGTCTTAGTAGTATTGGGTGGTTTCCTTTTAGTGTGTTATATTAGTTCAAATGGATGGTTGGAAACTGAACTTTAAATAACTAAAAAAGCTATGAAATCCATTGTACCACTTGCTTTACCAGTGGAAAGTAACATATAATGTTGATAATGTTTCCCAAATGCTTATATTTTGATCTAAGTTTACAAATATCAATAAAACTGTTGCAATTTTAAAGTCTGTTCTTTTCATGTCTTTAACACACACACACACACTCATGAAAATCACTATCCTAACAAAACAACCTCAGTATATTTTTCTTAAGGATGATGTTTCACTCAGTACTTAGTCTACTGATTTATGGGGGTCAAAAGGTGAAATCTCTTGTTCCATGGAGGGAGGAGTCTCTTGGGGACAGGCTGGAATTGGGAGTAGTGGTAGAGTTTTCCTCATGGTCCACAGCTCCCTTGGTCCTTCCTTCCTCCAGAAAGAGGCCTACAGCTCCACAGTTCGGAGGAGGAGGAGGAGGAGGAGGAGGAGGAGGAGGAGGAGGAGGAGGAGGAGGAGGAGGCGGCTTCACCTAGGGCTCTCCTGAAGGTTGTGATGGGAGGGAAAATGGCACAAGCCTATATTTTATGTGAAAAGAGGAATGGACAGAGATGCCAGTTGGTGAGGCAGGGCTGGGTAGGAATGCCAATAATGGGAGGACCTCTTCCTCACCTGAGAGAGGGTGGAGAATAGGAAGTGGGGAGTCAGTTTTCCTTAGTTTTTTGTTCCCCCTTCCCCCAGCAAAGGCAGGAAGTTCTACAGGTCAGCTGAGGAGGAGGAGGAGGAAGAGGCTTCACTGGGACTCTCCTGAAGGTCATGAGGGGAGGGAAAATGGTGCATGCCTCTATTATATGTGGAAAGAATGACCTAATGGGCCATGGGCTATCTAATGCACACACACACACATTATTTCCTTGCATTCAGCCAAATAGCTCTACCCCTTATGGAGAAGAGAATCTTTTCCACATCAGTGCACAAATGGGCTTATTGCAGAACACAGTAGAAATGTGAAGTGTTATGTAACTGCTGAAAACAGAACCACTCCCTTATTGCTGAATCCACAGCAGTTAAAACATTCCCAAACCATGGAATCATATTTCCCATGAGATTTAACAAACTGTGTTTTTAACTATAAAGCATGAGAAACTAAAATCACACAAAGGCAAACATTGTACTATTTAAAGTGTTCCAATTATCCAGAGGATCAGGGGTACTTTTTAAAGCTTTTTTTCACAGAAGAGTTAAAGATCCCCTTTAAAGTCTATTGGGGATTTCCTAATTGTTTCCTTTAGAAACATATTGTGGTTTCTTAATTGTTAGTTTCTGTTGTGTATTTACTAATTGTTATTATAGTGAGTTAAACAGAAGTTACAAGGGCTGAGGTAAAACCGCGGCAGCTTTTGACAGCTGTCAAAAGCTGCCGGGCGAAACCGCGCAAGCGCCAACAATTGACAGTTCAACACGCGCTACAGATGACAGCTCCGAGCTGTCAAAACCGGACGGCTCCGATTGGCGGAGACTACGGCGCGGGAACAGTCTCACCCCTGATTGGTCAAGCCGCCGGCAGCTGTCAGTATAAATAGATGTCTTGTTCCCTTGTTCTTTGCCTGGTTCCGAATAAAAAGTTAAACTGTTAACTTGCTGTCTCGCCTGCTTCTTGAGTAAAGCACTGGCGACGAGGATGGGATGCTGCTTGCTTAGCTGAAGTCACTACCTAAGGGGAGAAGAGATTTTTTCCCTTAGCCGAGCTGGTCACTTGCTGAAGTCACTGGAAGTCAAACTTCCATTCAACGCAAGCAGCGGCACCTCAATTACAGACAGCATGACGAACCACGGCCACATTCGAGAATTCGATACCCGCCACCCAGAAGGCTGGGAATCGCATCTGGGCCAGGTAGAAGGGTACCTGGTAGTCAAGAAGATCACGGATGACCGGGCCAAGGCGGCCGCCCTCCTCTGGCTCAGCGGCCCCGCCGTTTATGATGCCGCTGTGGGGATCTTCACCCCGCAGCCGGTCGCCACCATCTCCTATGCAGACCTCACTGAGGGGCTGAGTAAATACTTCATGCCCCTCAAGTCAGAACTCTACTGGAGAGTGAACTTCGCTCGGAAACTCCAGCTTCCTGACGAGCCAGCAAATGACTTCATAACCAGGGTCAGACATGCCGCACGTCGGTGCCGGTTCCCGGATTTGGAAGACCGAATCCGGGACCAGATTGTCATAGGGCTCAAGGACGAACGGCTGAGGAAGAAGCTGATCGCCAAGCCTGAAATGACAATGACCGATGTGGCTAGGGAAGTCATCGCATACGAAGACTGCCACGGAGACGACCGACGGGTACCGGACAGCGGACCACGGGGGTCCGTGCACCAGGAAGACGGCAGGTTCAGCGGGTCTGAGGACGACGATGGCCCCACAGATATAGACGCGGTGCAACGGCGGTTCGAGAAACTGAGGATGCAACGCAACTACAAGGGGGGCCCTGCCAACAATCAGAGGGGGCCCAACTTCCCGACAAACAGGGCGAAGTGTGCCAGTTGCGGCGGAAGCCACCCTAGGGCAACGTGCCGGTTCCGCAGTGCCAAATGCCACGGGTGCGGGAAGACAGGCCACCTCAAAGCCGTGTGCCGCAGCCGGAGCCGGGAAAACCTGCACGACCTGGAGGTGACAGCCGAAGGTATGGCCCCATATACACTCAGAGCTAGGCACAGCCCCAGAACCCCAGTGTCTAATGTAAGGGGGAGGGCGGAGAAACATACAGTCCACAGCATTCTTAAGCCCAAAATCAAGGTGGACGTCCGGATTCATGGAATTCCCTGTGAGATGGAGGTGGACTCTGGGTCCTCCGTCTCACTAATCTCATGGCAAACGTACAGGGACATTTGTAACCGAAGTAGGAAAAGGCCCGCCCTTAGACCCACCAAACTCCGCCTAGCCGACTTCCAGAAAACGCCCATTAAACTCCGGGGAAAAGCTTCCGTCCCCGTAGAGTTCAAAAAATTTAAAGGATCCCTTCCTATTTTGGTGACCCAAGAAAACAGAATAAGCCTGCTAGGATTAGACTGGTTTGAGGCACTAGGAATAGCGTTGACAGGTGTCAACGCCATTCAGCTGTCAAAATTGGAATCCGTCTGCTGTCAATTCGCGGACGTTTTTGACAGCTCACTAGGGAAATACACGGGACCGCCCGTATCACTTAAACTGAACCCAAATGTGATGCCTGTCAGAATCAAGGCCAGAAGGGTTCCCTTCGCCTTGAGGGGAAAAATAGAAGCGGAGCTTGACAGATTAACAAACTTAGGGGTCCTCGAACCGGTAGAAGGGGCCGAGTGGGAGACACCCATAGTGACCCCTGTTAAACCAAACGGCCAAATTAGATTATGTGCCGATTATAAAGCGACCCTCAACCTCGCTTTAAACGCACATGCCTACCCGGTACCGGCTGTCAAAGACATCCTCGCGGCCATTAAGTCAGGCGCCATATTTGCCAAGTTAGACTTGGCGCAGGCGTATTTACAGTTGCCTGTCACCCCTGACACCGCTTTGGCTCAAACAATAGTCACCCACAAGGGAGCATTCAAAATTAACCGCCTTCAATTCGGCATCTCTGCAGCCCCGGGAATCTTCCAGGAAATCATGGAGAAAACACTTAAGGGAATTCCCGGGGTCTGCCCATATTTTGACGACGTCCTAATTGCAGGGGATTCAGAAAATGACCTGGCTGACAAACTAACTAAGGTACTCCTAAGGTTCAGGAAGGCCGGTCTCAAATTAAAAAGAGACAAATGCTCCATCGGGGTGCCCTCAACAGAGTTCTTAGGTTTTAAAATAGACGCTAAGGGAATTCACCCCACGGACACAAAAATTAAAGCTATCAAAACAGCACCGACCCCCAAAAACAAACAAGAACTTCAGGCTTTCTTAGGGTTAGTCAACTTTTACCACACCTTCCTACCGCATAAAGCCTCCATTGCAGAACCCTTACATAGATTATTAGACAAGGGCAAACCCTGGACGTGGACCCCTGAGCATGATAAAAGTTTTAACCTCCTAAAAAACTTACTCTCCAGCAGCACAACGGTAGCCCTGTTTAACGATCAGCTGCCCTTATGTCTCGCCTGCGATGCCTCCCCGTACGGCATCGGAGCGGTCCTAAGCCATTTAACTAAAGAAGGAATACAGACCCCTGTAGCGTTCTATTCGAGAACGCTGTCAAAACCTGAGCGGAATTACGCTCAAATCGATAAAGAGGCTCTAGCTATAGTGGCCAGCGTAAAAAAATTTCATGATTACCTGTATGGCCGACCATTTACTATTTATACTGATCATAAACCCCTGTTAGGACTCTTTACAGTAAACAGGCTAACGCCACAAATATTATCTCCCCGCATCCTGAGATGGTCTACATTTCTATCAGCCTATTCGTACAAACTAGAATACAGACCAGGGAAAACCATGGGCCATGCAGACGGCCTGAGCAGACTGCCGCAAACAACTGTTGACCCAGACCCAGCACCAGCTGGAAGAATACTGGCTATCTCTGAGCTGCCAGAATGCCCCTTATCTGTCAAAGATATCTCCGCAGCTACCGCGGCAGACAAAATCCTAGGCAGAGTCCTAGGATATGTCACAACGGGCTGGCAATATTCGCCCCAGGAACCACAATTCCAACCTTACTTCTTAAAACAAAAGGAATTATCCACCCATCAGGGATGTCTCTTATGGGGCAGCAGAGTAATCATCCCTGACAAACACAGACTTAAAGTACTACAGAGCCTCCACGAAGGGCACCCGGGCACCGTCAAAATGAAGGCTCTGGCCAGGAGCTATGTTTGGTGGCCGGGTATAGACAAACACATTGAGGCACACGTAGCTGGCTGCTATTCCTGCCAGCTAGTTAGAGCAGCCCAGCCACAGGCGTCCATACATAGATGGGAAACGACAAAGTCACCTTGGTCTCGCATTCATATAGATTATGCAGGTCCGTTCCAGGGACAATCATTCCTAATTGTCGTAGACAGCTTTTCAAAATGGCTAGAAGTGGCACCAGTAGCCAATACAACTTCCTCGGCCACTATACAAGTTTTAAGGGGATTATTCGCCACGCATGGCCTCCCTGATGTTATAGTTTCCGATAACGGCCCCCAATTTACCTCCTACGAATTCCAGAGTTTCACAACGGCGAACTCTATTAGGCACACCACCTCGGCTCCCTTTCACCCATCGTCGAACGGCTTGGCAGAGGTGATGGTAAAATCAACCAAGGAGGCACTGCGCAAGATCATCTCCGGCAACTGGCACCAAAGGCTGGCACAATTTCTTCTCTCCCAACACACCACGCCTTGCACAACTACCGGAAAGTCCCCAGCAGAGCTTCGCTGGGGCAAAAGATTGACCACCAGACTGGACCGTCTCCACCCAGACAGATCCCCTCCAGACCCAGAACTACCCCTCCATCATAGAACTCTCAACACTGGGCAAGCTGTCTGGGCTAGAAACTATGGGGGAGGGAACAAATGGACACAAGGGGTGGTCATCGAACAAACAGGCCCCTTATCATACATCATTGACATTGGACAAAATATACATATCCGCCGACACATAGACCAACTACGCCAACGCAGTCCTCAAAACATAGGGGGTAGGGGGGACGACGAAATACCGACAGAAGCACCGGCGCAAAGACTGGCACGTCAAGACTCCCCTGACCGGAACATACCATTTCAACACCCCACTCCAATCAACGCAGATCCAGCAGAGCCAAACCCCCCACCCCCGGAGCCAACCCAAGAAGCGCCAAAAGAACCAGAACATACTACCGAGACTACCCCCCGGCGCTCCGAGAGATTAAAGAAACCTCCCACATACCTGAAAGACTACGAATGGGGAAACCCAAAAAAGAAACAGTTGGGGTAAATTCAACTCAATCAGAGGGAGGGGGAAGGGGTGTTGTGTATTTACTAATTGTTATTATAGTGAGTTAAACAGAAGTTACAAGGGCTGAGGTAAAACCGCGGCAGCTTTTGACAGCTGTCAAAAGCTGCCGGGCGAAACCGCGCAAGCGCCAACAATTGACAGTTCAACACGCGCTACAGATGACAGCTCCGAGCTGTCAAAACCGGACGGCTCCGATTGGCGGAGACTACGGCGCGGGAACAGTCTCACCCCTGATTGGTCAAGCCGCCGGCAGCTGTCAGTATAAATAGATGTCTTGTTCCCTTGTTCTTTGCCTGGTTCCGAATAAAAAGTTAAACTGTTAACTTGCTGTCTCGCCTGCTTCTTGAGTAAAGCAGTTTCCTTTAGAAACATTCTGCGATAGTTTACAGGAGTGTTTGAAGTTATAACATCTACCACCTGTGTTTTTCATTGAGATCTAAGGTTTGTCTTGAAAAGATGCACTGCCTTCCTGAAATCAAATATAGTGGCATCAAGAGATGTGATAATACATATCTTGAGAACTTATCATATGAACAGAAAGTTCTGACTTTGTTTTCCAATGTATTGCTTTCTTTGTTCATTTTTTTAAAAATTGCAACATACACTAGGAGAGAAATGCTAGTAGTCAAGTTGTTGGGGAGGTTGCCTTTAATTTGGTTCCTGGGCTGGTCCCTTCAATTTTTTGGGCAAGGTTTTTGGAAAGTGGCTTGCCATTGTCTCCTTCCTTGAAATGAGAGAGTGACTGGCCCAAGGTCACCCGTTTGGGTGCATGCCTAAGGCAGGACTAGAATTCACTGTCTCCTGGCTTCTAGCCTGGTGCCTTAATTACTACACCAAGCAGGCTCTCCAGCCATTCTGTAGTATAATGAATATGTATGCTCTGTTTTTATGAACTTTGTATACTACAGTATTATAAATTATATAAAACTTATTCATAGAAAAATGTAGCTTTAAGTTTTTCAGAGGGTGTTTACAACATTACACAGTATTATCTTAGTAAAATACATGTGCCAGAATAAAAAGAAACCCATGGGGAAAAAAAACACTGGGCTCATTTTTTCTATTCTTTCTGCAATTTAGTTAAATAAGCCAATTAAATAACGTCAGGATTTATAACTGGCTTCAATCAGCTAATTTGGTCAAAACTTCCATTTCTGGCTTGTATATAATTTTAAAGCAGGAACTGACCAAAGGAAAACTGAATGTATTCACCCTTCCAGCTGCATGCAATGTGTTCAACCAACTTTCTGCCTGTGCAAGTAATGCTGTCTGCTAGTGAATTATCCTTCCTTTCTTCCAAAATAATCATGAATAAGAAGCAGAGCAATGAGCCTCTTCCTCTTCTTTGCATGCACTGAATTAACCTGAAGTTCTTTTGGGCAAGTTAACCCCTTATTCAAAAGGACACCATCTACTACATGAGAATGAGGGACCATAGCAAGCAAGTCATAAATATGCTAAAACAAAGCAGGGTCTGGAATATATATATTACATCCAGAGAGTATGGTCCATTTTTCAAAGCATATAAAGTCATATAATAAGGATTATGGGTCACCATGATGGAGAGAACATTAAGCCAGCAACACTAAGCCATTCAATTATACCGCTACATGAAGTTATTCATTGTGAAATTTTTATATTTGCACTCTATTATCATTTTAAACATTAACAGAGCATTATCCTCTTCTTTAAAACATCAAGTAACATTAAAGCTCAAATACAGATGTCTATGTTTCATTTGGACAAAAGGGAAACTAGTGTGAACTTCATGGTTAGTTGTGAATGATGCATAAGAGTATAAACCTCTGTGCAAATAAGATAAAAGAGGTGTGTTGTTGCTCTTTGTAGATAGAGATAAGTAATATTAGGTCAGAGGATGTAAGATGAAAAGTTCATTCCACCCAGCAATCTGGGATTTATAAACAAAAATCTCAAAAGACTGAAATACGTGTTTAAAATACTTTACATCTTCTGTCTTTTCAATACTTAATGCCTTAGTTACCCACCCAATGTAATTAATAAGCTAGAATATATAAAAAATCTATTCCTGGTTCTTTCTGGTACATTCTAGTACTTCTCCAACAATATTTTCTTGTGTGTATTTTAAAACATATTGGGCTATTTGAATGCATTATTAAAAATGATATAATTCTTCACCTATAAAGACAGAGATATGTTAGAAATTGATGCATACGTAATGCTGTTTGTTCAAATGTAACCCTTATCCAAGTTTGTTCATGTTCATGTAAGGCAGGGGTGTCAAACTCAATTTCATTGAGGGCCGCATCAGCATTGCGGTTGCCCTCAGGGGGCCGGGTGGGTATGGCCAGGGTGGGTGTGGCCTACTGGGTGGGCATGGCTAGAGTGCGTATGGCCTACTGGGTGGGCATGGCCAGCTCTACATCATTCGCATCAAGGGTGCCTATGGGGGCCTGGGCAGGAGTGGGACAGATCTGAGGGTCTCTGGCAGAAGGAGGGTCTCTGGGCCAAGGCAGTGGGGGCTGTTCCCTCACTGTTTCCAGGATGGCTTCGCGGGCCACATGAAACCACTTCGCGGGCCGGATCCGGCTCCCAGGCCTTGTGTTTGACATGTCTGATGTAAGGTAACATCTTAGCCTCAGGTATTCCTCCCTCCCCTTCTTTCCCTTTTATAAGCTAAAAAGGAAACTGGAGAGTTTTATTTCCACTTCTGAGTATGTAGCTTTACATTGTTTCAACCCAGTCAACAGAAAATTTCTTTTAAGTAGTACTGATTATGGTAAAAGTAATTTACAGAGGAAAAGACACAAAAGGAAAAAAAACCACAGGGAAAGAGCAGTGGTGGGATTCAGCCAGTTCGCACCAGTTCAGCAGAACCGGTAGCTAATTCTTTGTTGCCCAGGCCCAGAATGGACTTCCGGAAGCGGCATCCACACATAGAACTGGTTGTTCACATATTTGAATCCCACCCCTGGGAAAGAGTATATAATATATACCCTCCTTACATTCTTTTAGAATTCTCAAGCCGTAGTTGGACACATATTTTCGAGGTTAAAATGCACCTATGGTGATATCATGGGATTCATCAACCACAGCTGAACTTTTGTGTCTGGAGGCAGTTAGAGAAGCAAACAGGACAGTTAACACTTCTTCCCTACTTTTTCCAGGAACAACTCAGATACTTTGCCTTACCTGTTTGGCAAACAAATCCCCAAATCCTTAATTACAAGAGAGGCAACTGACATAAAGAAAAGACAGAGGGATCCTGTGCCTTCCATTAGTCACACTGCCACTTCCCTTGTCAGCAACAAGCTAGTTACAATCACATTTGCAATTCTGCTATTGCTTTAGATATAATTTTATATTTGAAATTCAGAATATTACAAAAATTGGGGTTAGTAGATTGAGAGCCAGACCAAGACTATGTACCATAGTCAAGACTCTTGGCATTGAAACAGTGTGATTTACTTGCTATACTTTCTCAAATATGGGAATAAAGTATCTTCTAAGTATTTCTCAATTTGAGAACAAAGTAATGGAATGGTTTCTGGTACTATATTTCATAGAAGATCCACTTGGACAGATGCAATGGCACCCACAGGATTATTCTGATGAAAACAATACCATGAAGTTTCACTACAAGTTCTGCCTCTTTTGAGCATGTGTTGTCACACATGCAAAAAAAGGGGGTGAGGCTTGTGTTATTATGTTGTTCACATCAGTCTGACATCCCTCCCCTGCCACTACTTCCAAATGGCTAGCTGTTGGTCAGATGGCTAGCTAAGATTTCTATTTTAACAACTCTTCCAATGGGTTTGTGGTTTCTATTTAATAAAAGTGTAACACTTTACATTCCAAAATATGTATTTCTGGATATCAAGGGAACACACATTTCAAACACAGACTAAAAATTATGGGTATATTTTGGCTTCATCCCAATTATTTCAAAGACTGCTAGTGATTTACAACAAAGTTTATGACTGCTCAGGATACCTGCAACCTGCAAATGAAAAACATAAAAGTCGAAGAATAAAATTGTTTCCACCAACAAGCGGTCACACAGATTGAACAGTAAACTGAACAAAACGCTAGGTACTAAATATGTAAACTCTGATTGAAGTATTATGAAAAAACTCTTATCTGGTATTAGTCTTAAATTAGTTATGTAATTATAACATTTGTGCAATTTCCTTCTTTAGTCTGAATAATGTAACAATAAATTGTTCAATGATTTATTGAGTCAACTTCTCTAATTTGCTTCAGCTGTCTTGGACTATAATATAAATATTTTATGCTGTAGTTTCAATTTTTTTAAAAAAAAATGGTACAGATCCTCATGATATGCTGCTTATGGCCATACTGCTTTGCTGAAAAAGATAATCAAATATTCTCCCATTCTAGATTGGTATTCTTACTTACACAGGAGCATGTGGGCAGGGTTCTTGGTTCCAAAGACATACATACTGAACTTGAACAAAACTTTCAGTGCCATCCAGCACAGAGCAGCTCACATTCTTGTTCACTACGTAGGCACACCAGTTTCTGTAGAGACAGAGAACAGAAAAGGCACACATTACAGTACATACTATTAAACTATTTGTCTAAATCAAATATGTAACATTGGTCAAATGTTTTACCCAAGAGAGAATCAAAGCAGAGAAGCAATTATTTTCTTCCACTTCCTACCACTGGTCCAACACATGAGGAACACAGAAGATCCTCTAGCTATAATGCATGTGTTCTTTTTGGATGCAAATATAGGAGTTAAATAAAATTCAGAGACTAACAGAATGTATGAGGATAAGAGCTCATTTTATGTATGTCTACTCAAATGCAAGATGAGCCATGTTCCCAGATAAGTAGACACAGAATTTGTGTTTTTGTATTTTGAGATACGGAGACATAAATCCCTCATTCCAAAATGCAAAAGAGACAGGATTCGTACACATTGTGCTAAATCATAATATGGTTTTACTTAAGGACTAATGTATTAAATAATGCAACGTTTATGTTTTATAAGCTGTGGCTGATTATCAGTGAGTCAAACAGTGTCTGTGGGGGTGAGAACAGGTGGAGTAATAATGATACAAATACATCACGATGCAAACTCTGCATGCCAAACAACTGTAGGAAACTAAATGAAAAAAGGCAAATATTTTAAGTACATAAATCAGATTTCAATACCTTTGTTTACTGTTTTGCTTGCTGGAATTAAATTTTCCTATTCTAATAGAACTCTATTCTTTTCTTTAAAGATTAAGTATTGCCATCTGTGTGGAATTTTGCTTAATAAAATTTTGAAACATTCAACTACAACAAAAAAACTTAAGTGTCAGGCTACTCTCAATAACAATAGCCCTGGAAAAAGCATGAACAGGCATTCAAGAATTCAAGTCTCCAAAACAGTAGATATATTTATTATTTTTAAAACAAATTATTTTTTGTAAACCAGGGATGTCCAGCTTTGCCAACGTTTAGACTTGTGGACTTCAGCTTTCAGAATTCCTCATCCAACTGGGAGTTGAAGTCCAAAAGTCTTGTTGTTGCCAAGATTGGACATCCCTGACTCGAACCATTGTGAAAGTTGTTAAGCAAATCACTGAGGTTGTTAAGTGAACCATGCTTCCCCTATTGACTTTGCTTGTTGGAAGTTAGCTGGGAAGATTATAAATGGTGATCATGTGACTCCAGAACAGTGCAAGTGTCATAAATACACACAAGTTGCCAAGCAAATTTTGATCACGTGACCATGGGGATGCTGCAATGGTCGTAAATGTGAAAACTGGTCATAAGTAACTTTTTTCAGTGCCATTCAGAAACTCTGAACTGTCACTAAACAAATGGTTGTAAGTAGAGGACTACATATAAATGTTATACAAAAATGGTAGGTTTCCAGTGCCTAGTAAAATGAGGACCCAGATTGTTGGGGGCAATTAAGCTGACTTTGTAATAATGCCGCTTGGGGTGTGTGTGAAAGCCCTAATAAGCAGGCATATACATAGAATGAAGGCTACTGCTAAGCTTGTAAGCCGCCCTGAGTCTTCGGAGAAGGCCGGGATATAAATGGAATTAAAATAAAAAATAAATAAATAAAGTGCTATCTAAAGTAATGTAGACTTTTCACACAACTTTTTATGTAAATGAGGAACAATAGACACAAAAGTGACATGGGGGGTAGCTCAACAATTACACCTGCCTACTTGGATGACCTCCTGCAAGAGAGACTACCAAAAAAATCTCATCCCCAACTGGAATACCATTTAGAAAGACAAAGTGAAACATAAATTTCTATTGAAATCATTACTTCAGATGTCAACACTATCTAGATGGAACGACAAAAATGTGATAAAATTAAAGAACACTTAATAAAGTCATCTAAGACAATGTTCACAAATTTGGTGTCTTTACAGTGTATGCTGTAAATCAGGCTGAGGATTATGGAAGCTATAGTTTCACATCTGGCGAATACCAAAATATGGAACACTGATATACATTTTCATTTGACTATGGGATATTAGCAAAACAGAGGCACCTAGTAAATTATGGCTTCTTCATGTAAGCATAGATAAAACATATCTTAATGCGTACAGTGTAACTGTGTACTTTTTTATCTTATACATCTGCACAGTACCATTTCCAACTGCTTTATCCTCACTCTACAACTCCCAGTAGCAAGAGGCATTCGGCTCTACTCAGGACTTTTCCCTGCTTGCACATAACCATGGCAGGACATACTCCATACTCTTTTTTCTGCTATTTTTTTGCCTATTACAAAAGAAGAGCCCTGGTGGTGCAGCAGTTAGAATGCAGGCAAACTCTGCCCACAGCCTGGAGTTCAATCCTGATGGGGCACTCAGACTTCCATCCTTCCGAGGTTGATAAAATGAGGACCTATATTTTGGGAGGCAATATCATGGCTTTGTAAACTGCTCAGAGAGTGCTGTAAAGCCCAATGGAGTGGTATATAAGCCTAAATGCCATTGATATTGCTAAATGCTAAGAGCGTATCTAGCACTCTCCATAGAAACAGTAGGAGAAAATAGACAAGTGTTTTACTGCCCTAAAACTACCTGTATATACTTGTTCCATTTGAGAATAGATACTTGCTTGAATTGTATTGTAACTTTTATTTTATTTATAATAAATACTCTTAAGAGCTCTTGGATTCTTGTTCCTTATTTCCAATCCAGATTGTAAAGAGGGAATAACAGAATAACACAGTTAGAAGGGACCTTTGAGGTCTTCTAATTCAACCCTTGCTCAAGCAGGAAACCCTATAACATTTCATACAAATGGTTGTCCAGTCTCTTCTTAAAAATTTCCAATGTTGGAGCATTCACAACTTCTGGAGGCACGTTGTTCCACTGATTATTGTTCAAACTGTCAGGAAATTTGTCCTTACTTCTAGATTGGTCCTCTCCTTGATTAGTTTCCATCCATTGCTTCTTGTCTTGCCTTCAAGTGCTTTGGAGAATAGGTTGACCCTCTCTTCTATGTGGCAGCCCCTCAAATATTGGAACACTGCTATCATATCACCCCTAGTCCTTTTTTTCATTAAACTAGAGATACACAGTTCCTGCAACTGTTCTTTGTATGTTTTATCATCTTTGTTGCTTTTCTTTGCACTCTTTCTAGAGTCTCAACATTTTCTTTATATTGTGGTGACCAAAACTGGATGCAGTACTCCAAGTGTGATAAATATTACATCCAGGGTGCTCATTCTGCTTTGGAACATGTTTAGTGCTGTCTGGGAATAGCACTAAATTCATGTTCAAAAGAACTCAAGTATTACTGATATCAATTGATGATTGGGCTCTCCTTGATTAACCAATGAAAAAAAATGCCATCTCTGGATGGCAAGATGGGTGACATATAAATTTAATAAATAAAGACAAGACACTTTGACAGCTAAACAAATAGTCTAAGCAATGTCAACATGTGTTTTCACCAAAGGGAAGACCAGCCTGATAGTATTCATACGCTATAGAAACAGCAGAGAATATTCTTTTGCTATCAGAAATAATAATCTCCAACTGACAAGAAGCACAATCTGAATTTAGATATCACATAGAGAATAAGTATTGGATTGTGTGCTGAAGAGTGCATACGCTGCATTCATTGCAATTGGTTCCACTGTTGTTTGTTTTTTGTTAGCCACTAGGGCTAAAATCATTTGTCCAGAAAATTTGGCCTGCCATAGATTGGTATGACATAAATTCATTGTATGTACATTGTATGTACATAAATTCATTGGAGCTGTCAGGTGTCAATCAATAATCCTAACCTTAAGTCATTGGTGGGCGGGCGGGGACAAAGCACAACAATGTCAAAATAAGCAGAAGTACCTGACTGGTACTGAAATTCAGTGGCAGGCGAACTGTTTTGGGTTGGCTAAAAAGGAACCAGAGCTCTAAATTCAGTCAAAGGCATGACACTGTACAAATATTCAAAAGGAAGAAATGAATCACAAAATAAACGTTGTAGAAGGAATCAGCCAATTCAAGTCGTACACGGAAACTCATGGAAGGCACGTGTGAACTCAGCCCAAGTTCTTTCAGAAGATGGCAGCTCCGGCAGGCCGTGCTTCCCAGCCCAGAAGGTGTAACTGACTACATGGATCAGGGAAGAGGTTCCCTAGGCTCGCCAATCCACCCATTCTCCATTTTGCCACCATTTGCTCCAAACTGGCAGGTTTGAGAATGTTGTGTAGTGGGTAGCTTAATACATAACAGAGAAGAGAGTATCAAACTCGCCTCTGACCTCGCCTCTTCCGACCTGTCAAGACCAGGGAGAAAAGCCGGGAGTCAGCGGGTATCCAAGAGACTGGGGAACTCCACCCGTCGACTCTGGGTTTTACATTGTTCACCCTGCAGCATTGCAAATGGCAGGGAAATAATCTGTGAGCCCCCAGAGGTCTCTGTACGCGGCCCAGAGGCAGACCTGAAATGTTCAAATAGTTTTCCCGAGGCCCGGAGAAGGGAAGGTGGATTGGGGAAAGCCGGGTCGGAGGGGCGGAAGGAGTCTTACTTGTTTCTGGCGCCCGAACGACCTGGAGCCGAGTGGGGGGAGACCAGACTGAGGCAGCCCCCGAGAGACAAGACGAGCGCCACAGCGCAGCCGAAGGGCTTCCCAAGCAGCTCCATTTCCGCTCGAACTGGCGCGCCACCCGCTCACTTGACTCGCGTGGGAAGCGACGAGGCGTGAAGATGCAGAGCCGCTGTGGTGGGATTCGCCTGCCCGCTGGCTACTCTGTTCGTCGCTTCTTACACGCCTTTTCTCTTCTCCCGCCACTTTTTTTTTTTTTTTTTTGCTTCACTTCGGTTCAGTTCTCCCGCTGAGATTTTCCACCGGCGCAAGAAATCCCACCGACTCTCCCTTCAGCCCGCTCGCTTCTTCCCTTCTTCTTCCTCCAAAGTTTCCGCCCTCCGGTTCGCACATCCTACCCGAAGGGTGGCTAGCCTCCATCTCCTCCTCCTCCTCCACCCCCCTTCTTCTCTGACCAAACAGCGTGCAACCCTTTCTCATTCTTGCTAAGCAGAAAGGCACAAATTGCTCTCGGCGTTCTTCTGAGAAGAGCGTGTGGAGAGTTGAGGAGAAACAGCGTGTGGTGGCCGTGAGAAACTAAGTGGTAGTGAAGGGTTTGAGACTGGTGCCTATTCCTGGCTCTTCGAGGAGTCACGCAAGCACCCCGGATGCCTCGCCTCCATCCCCTCGCTTACGGAGCCCTTTGTCAGGAGGCCTCTTTAATCTCTCTCTGCTGGGGAAAGCTTTGCGAGTTTCCGACCAGAAGGAGTTTTAGCTTCCAAACCGTCCCCTCCCTGGCCCTTTTCGTTCCATTCAGTTGAGGACTGGTTGAACCTTTTCCTTTTCCAAGAATACTCTTACACAATGCAGCAAACACGTCCAAAACAAGCGCTCAGTATGTTTAGGCACTTTAGTAAGCAGCTAGACAACCCCTGCCTCCTTGGGACATTGTTTCAGGATTTTGGACATATTCCGTAAGAAAGTCACTTCGAGATGCCTTGGCTCAAAAACTGTTGCCCCGTGATGCAGCATTTTCCCCATTTAAAGGTCATGAGTCATGACAATAAGTGTTTTAGTAGTACATAGATAGGCCAAAGAAAGTTCCTTATCCTTTAAAGGCATGCATATACTGCACACTTTATTTTGCTGTCATACCTTGAAGATACATCATGGTTCATTTCTTTAAAAAGTCTAATTATTGTAATAATCTGCAAACTTTTGCACAGTCACAAGACCTCTTACTTGAAGAAATCTCATTAATCATCTGCTTTTACATCAAAAACAAAGTTACTGAACAAAAGCATGCAAACTTGTCTAGCTGAATAAACTTAGAACTATATGCTTGTTGACAACAATTTGCAATAGCAATAGCAATATCACTTAGACTTATATACAAGTTCATAGTGCTTTACAGCCCTCTCTAAGCGGTTTACAGAGTCAGCATATTGCCCCCCAACAATCTGGGCCCTCATTTTACCGACCTCAGAAGGATGGAAGGCAGAATCAACCTTGAGTTGGTGAGAATTGAACTTCTGGCAGTTGGCAGAATTAGCCTGCAATATTGCATTCTAACCATTGCACCACCCTGGCTCTTCAAAACTTGAAATAAGTCATTAGTTCAGTATAACAGAACAATGTCCTTGAAGGAATGAAAATTACTACTTCGGATGTAGAAGATGTTTTGAATATAAATTAGGACACATTTGTACGTTGTGAGGAAATATTTGCTCCATGAAAAGCAATTACACATAGGCTCAATCTCAATAAATATTTGTTTTTATTAGTAATTTTAAAGCTAGTTTTTAATATACTTTGAAGAAAGAATTTAAGGTTTTCTACCAGTCATAGCAGAGAGTTCTGATAACACATGATCCACTGGAGAAGGAAATGGCAGGGACCTAACAGAGGCAGAAGAGATTAAGAAGAGATGGCAAAGTTACTCAGAACTATACAAGAATGAGCTTAACGTCCCTGATAACCACGATGAGATGGTCACTGACCTCGAGCCAGACATCCTAGAATGTGAAGTTAAGTGGGCCTTAGAAAAGCTGAGCAACAACAAAGCTAGTGGAGGTGACAGTATTCCAGCTGAGCTATTCATAATCTTAAAAGACGATGCAGTAAAAGTGTTACACTCAATTTGCCAGCAAATTTGGAAAACTCAACAGTGGCCACAGGATTGGAAAAGATCAGTTTACATTCCAATTCCAAAGAAAGGCAGTGCCAAAGAATGTTCAAACTATCACACCATTGCACTCATTTCACATGCTAGTAAAGTTATGCTTAAAATCCTACAAGCTAGACTCCAGCAGTATGTGGATTGAGAATTACCAGAAGTACAGGCAGGATTTTGAAGAGGCAGAGGAACTGGAGATCAAATTGCCAACATACGCTGGATCATGGAGAAAGCTAGGGAGTTCCAGAAAAACATCTACTTCTGCTTCATTGACTATGCTAAAGCCTTTGATTGTGTGGATCACTACAAACTGTGGCAAGTTCTTAAAGAGATGGGAGTACCAGACCATCTCATTTGTCTCTTGAGAAACCTATATGTGGGCCAAGAAGCAACAGTGAGAACTGGACACGGAAGCACTGATTGGTTCAAAATTGGGAAAGGAGTCTGGCAAGGCTGTATACTGTCGCCCTGCCTATTTAACTTATATGCAGAGCACATCATGAGAAAGGCAGGGCTAGATGAATCAAAAGTTGGAATTAAGATTGCCAGGAGAAATATCAACAACCTAAGATATGCAGATGATACCACTCTAATGGCAGAAAGTGAAGAGGAACTAAAGAGCCTCTTGTTGCGGGTGAAGAAGGAGAGTGCAAAAGTTGGGTTGAAACTTAACATTAAGAAAACCAAGATCATGGCATCCGGCCCTCTCAATTCCTGGCAAATAGATGGGGAAGAAATGGAGGTAGTGACAGATTTTATTTTCCTGGGCTCCAAGATCACTGCAGATGGGGACTGTAGCCAAGAAATGAAAAGACGCTTGCTCCACGGGAGGAAAGCCATGGCAAATCTAGACAGCACACTAAAAAGCAGAGATATCACCCTGTCAACAAAAGTGCGTATAGTCTAGGCTATGGTCTTCCCAGTTGCAATGTATGGCAGTGAAAGTTGTGTTCTGTACCAGCCTGCTACCGGCCTTGCAGAAAGGCAACCCCTGTACAAACGGCAGAGGCTGGAGAGCGTCTGAGGCTGGAAAATGTCTGCCAAGATTTATTACACAAACAAGCAACAAAACATGAAACAAGATACCGGAACTTTGATCCTCAAACGGAGCGGATGCTTTCAGCAACCAGCCCTTCCCCAAACACTCCCTTTATTAGAGTTCAGGGCGTGGCCTCCCTGTGCCTCCTTCCGAGGAGTCCCACAGCCTTTCTCTGCTTGTTCCTGCTTGACTGCCTCCTGCGTCGGGCGTCCTTGAACAGGGCCAGCTGTGGGTCATCATCATCCGCACTGTCGGGCTCGCGCAGCTGAGAAGAGGGGCCTGGCTGGGGGCTCTGCGAAGCCTCCAAGCCATCATCAGCAAGTTCGTCTTCAACACCCTCCTCCTCCCCCTCGTCTGAGTCATCCGAGTCATCCGACCCGGCTGCCGGACCCACAGGCTGACCCTGAATCACAACAAGTTGGACCATAAGAAAGGCTGAGTGCCAAAGAATTGAGGCCTTTGAACTATGGTGCTGGAGAAGACTCCTGCGAGTCCCTTGGACTGCAAGGTGATCCAACCGGTCAGTCCTAGAGGAGATCAAACCTGACTGCTCTTTAGAAGGCCAGATCCTGAAGCTAAAACTCAAATACTTTGGCCACCTAATGAGAAGGAAGGACTCACTGGAGAAGAGCCTAATGCTGGGAAAGATTGAGGGCAAGAGAAGAAGGGGACGACAGAGAATGAGGTGGCTGGATGGAGTCACTGAAGCAGTAGGCGTGAGCTTAAATGGACTCCAGAAGATGGTAGAGGATAGGAAGGCCTGGAGGAACGTTGTCCATGGGGTCGCAATGGGTCGGACACGACTTCGCAGCTAACAACAACGCCTTTAACTGAGTTAGAAGTTTTGATGAGGAAAATAGTGACAGCATAGGCTATAACAAATTGCAGAATGTGCATGTGTTTTTATTTTGAAAGGAAAAAAAATATGACAAATGTGTGAAATCTGGTAAATGGAATGGCATGCATATAATTAATAATACAATCTAGTACATCTTTAGGCAATATAATAGTATGTTCCCTAGAGTTCAATGGAGCTTACTTGATGGCAAGAATAGAACAGCATCATAGTGTCAATATGTTTTAAAATTATATCTTTAATAAATAGGAGGAAAGGAATGAGGAGTTAATGCTGATGTTACTAGCTTGAATAAGCAGTTTTCTAAAGTATTAATGTTTGAACATATGTACACAGAGCATAAACATGCTAGCCAAATTTCATAAATCATGACCAATAATACCAATACAGAATTACCAATAAGTGTAATACTGTACTTCTATTGAAGTTACATACTTGAATTCTTACTGACTTACTGACCAGTCATTCAGTGACTGTTGGGATAGTGCTGAGTGGTACATAATGCTTGTCCTTGAAGTTCCAGCCATCGCATCATCTTTGCACTCATGTGATCACTACTTGGGCTCTTGGCAAACAAAGTTAATGGGGAAATTGGCAAGGAAGGTCATAAGTCACTCAGATATGTCCCTCCAAATCTCCCAGCACATGGGCTCCACTGCACTATCCATCCCCTGGCTTCCCTGCTGCACCATCTATCACTGGTCTACCTAACCTTGGGCTTTGCTGCACCACCCATTCCCTGATCTTCCTATCCTTGCATCCCACTGAGCCATCCCCCTCCTGGCCTTCCTGTGCTTGTGCCCTGCCACAGCACCCCTCATCCCCAGCCTCACCCAACTCATGTAAGGCTTGTACCAGGGCCTCATCAATCTCCCCCCCCTGCAGCACTTCCATGCTCCTTACCTAGGCTCACTGCTGCTTCTCACTTCATGACTTGTGTGGCAACTAGCACTTGTTGCTAAGTGATACAGCTGTATGACGTTGCACTTTATGATCACACCATTTAACAATGGTAATTCCAGTCCGAATTGCCTTCAGAACCAGAAGACTACCTGATTCTTGATTCTTCAACAGCTGTATATAAACACACCTGTATTTCAAACGTCTAAATCAGACATGTCAAACACAAGGCCCGGGGGCCAGATCTGGCCTGTGAAGTGGTTTCATGTGGCCCACGAAGCCATCCTGGAAACAGTGAGGGAATGGCCCCCACTGCCTTGGCCCTGGCCCAGAGACCCCCCTCCTGCCAGAGACCCTCAGATCTGTCCCACTCCTGCCCAGGCCCCCATAGGCACCCTTGATGCCAACGATGTAGAGCTGGCCACGCCCACCCAGTAGGCCATACACACTCTAGCCATGCCCACCCAGCAGGCCACGCCCACCCTGGCCACACCCACCTGAGGGCAACTGCAATGCTGATGCGGCCCTCAATGAAATTGAGTTTGACACCCCTGGTCTAAATGGACCACAAAAAAGAGACAATGTAATTTCTCATTCCATCTTCAGATAGGAGGGTTGCATGTATGAACAGAGACACATCACAAGCTTTCACTATATAAACAAATGGGTGACATTAATTTGAGAGAGAGAGAGAGAGAGAGAGCGCTTGCAGCACCTCCTTGTACTTCTGCTGGATATAAGACCACCAGGCCTTCAAATTTGTCAAAATTTATCAGATGCCTCAGGATGAGACCATGCCTTAATAAGTTGTGTTAGATTAGCACAGGAACATTCTATTTTTAATTTACTATAATTCTCTTTTAAAGGTCCTGCAAACTATATTACTTATAACAGCTCAAAGAAATCAAGAATGAAAGGAAAGAAGGATTCTTGGTATGTTCCTTTACACATTTTTTCATCTCAGGCTGCCATTAAAAAGAACAGCTACTCGCCAAGTATGAATTTACTAGTTTTAAAACTTCTCTTTTCTTTCTCTAGCACCTCTAAAACATTACTCAGGGAAGTTTTTTTCCAGTTTCACATTTCCCTGGGATTTCTCAATGGGCTCTCATCCAAATGCTAAATAGGTCCAATCCTTCCTTAGCTTTTTTGAAATCACTCAAATGCTTCTATGACAAAGTAATTGCCAAAATAATGTGTTTGCTGAAGCTCTTTCTATGTTCAGTACTGAATGATTAAACATCAGTTGTGACTTGATCAAAATAACAGGAAATACTGTCATGCCTGTATATAGAAAACATTTGCCTTGATTTACTACCCCATCAAGTACAATCTGTTTTGAGTTGTGGTGAAAATTACATCCAAATTCCAATGATTCTAGATAGCAAGCTTTATTGTATAATCAAAATAGTAGAGAAAATTAATAGTGAAGTATCAATTTCTTTCTTGTAGTGGAAGTAATAGAGCTTTAAAACAATCAATTGTTTCATAAGGATTTTGTCCCCATTACTTAGGGCTATGAGGGAAACTAAACATTATTTTCTAAAATGTACCTATGCCCTCAACTTACGACTAATTTCTTTTCATTTCTTTGAAGTCGTCCCAAGATGTAAAAACACTTTCCATATGTAGTATAATGTTTGCTAGTTTTACTGTTACTATTGAACCAACAAGGATTTATTTGTTCCTTACAAACATAAATTTTAACATTAAAAGCTATCATGCAATTTGAGTGGAAACTTGAATTCAGAACATAATAAAATACAGATAATATTGTTAGTATTTAAATTTGTAAAACTGAGGAATACACAAAACCAAACATACTGGTAGTCCTTGTTTAGTAGCTGCATTTGTTTCAGTGACCACTCATAATTACAATTGTGCTGAAAAAGTAGCTTTATGATTAGCCCTTGCATTTATGACCTTTGCAGTTCTGTAAACCAAAGGAAAGCTGAACTTCAGGTAGTCCTCAGTTAATGAGTTGTTCAGCAACTATTCAAAGCTACAATGGTGCTAAAGGAGTGATGGTTAGCACCAGTCCTCAAGGTCTGGACATACCAACTCCTTTGCAGTCATATGATCACCATTTGGGAACTTGGGAGCTGATTCACAATGATTGCAGCATCCCGCAACGACATGATCACAACTTTTTGTTATCCTGCATTTGTTATTTTTATAAATAACTCAACAAGACGAACGTACATAATTCTACTTCCTTCTCCTATTTCCCTCTCAACAACAACCCTGTGGGTAGGTTGGGCTGAGAATGGTTGGTCCAAGATCACCCAGTTGGTTTTCATGTCTAAAGCAGGACTAGAATTTATAGTCTCCCGGTTTCTAAGCCAGCACCTTAACCAAACTTCCCTAGCACCCTCTGCACTCACACCACACCTCCCTGGCCACTTGCGCACCCTCTCCCACCTGCCACCAATCATCCCAAGACCCATTGCACTCATGCTGCACCTCCCCCATTACTTGCACACCCTCCCACCTGGTAGCAGCCACCTCAACCCCATTGTGCTTGTGCATGCCTCCCCAGCCATTCAGCAGTCCCACCTGACAGTAGTCGTTTACCTGCTTGCTGGCCTGTTTGCAGGTAACCTGGGACTTGCAGCTGGCTTGTCTGCCTGAATTTAGTTGTTGAAAACTGAGGTCTAGAGGGAGTACTTGCTTAATTTCCTACAATTTTTCACTTAATGACTGCATCGGGGACTACAGGGATTATGGATATTAAGCAATGTGGTCGGTCATCTGACATGTTGTAGTATTGCATCGGTTAGCAACAGAAATTCTGGTCCCAATTGCCATTTTAACTCCAGGACTACCTGTAAGGTCATCAGCACAACTGCAGTTCCACTTTGCGACCACTTTGCTTAACAACAGTCACTGAACATGGCATACCTCTACAGAAGAAAAACAGGAACTTTAATGGAAGACTGGGAAAAAGCTTGATACAGTAGAGCAATGTTTCTCTAAGCATGATCCAACGATATACAGGGGTTCCTCAGGATCCTCTTAAGCGTCCACAAAATCAAAATTATTTGCTAGCCTATATTAAAAAATATCTTAGAATCCCATCCATTGTGAGAAGCAGAAGTAGCAGCAAAAGCCACAACTTTAATTTTAAATATAATAATATTATTAGCTCTGGGGCGACCTCCATAATTTTTTAAAATGGGAAGTGGTTCTGAGAGAACCAAAACACCTGAAGGCTGGACAAGAAGCAATGGATGGAAACTAATCGAGGAGAGAACCAACCTAGAACTAAGAAGAAACTTCTTGACAGTTAGAACAATTAATCAGTGGAATGACTTGCCTTCAGAAGTTGTGGATGCTCCAACACTGGAGGTTTTTTTTTAAAAAAGACTGGACGACGATTTGTCTGAAATGGTATAGAGCAGGGATGTCAAACTCAATTTGAGGGCCGCATCAGAATTGCAGTTGCCCTCAAGGGGCCGGGTGGGTATGGCCAGGGTGGGCGTGGCCTACTGGGTGGGCGTGGCTAGAGTGCGTATGACCTACGCAACAAGGGTGCCTATGGGGGCCTGGGCAGGAGTGGGACAGATCTGAGGGTCTCTGGCAGAAGGAGGGTCTCTGGGCCAGGGCCAAGGCAGTGTGGGCCGTTCCCTCACTGTTTCCAGGATGGCTTCGTGGGCCACATGAAACCACTTCGCGGGCTGGATCCGGCCCCCGGGTCTTCTGTTTGACATGTCTGGTATAGAGTTTCCTGCTTGAGCAGGGGGTTGGACTAGAAGACCACCAAGATCTCTTCCAACTTTGTTACTCTGTTAAATACTTCAATAGAGCACCCTTCATAACCTTGTTAAGTTGCAGAATAGATTGCAAGCCTGGTTCCCAGAATACCAAACTGTTCTATTGTTTCTTTGTTTATATTAGCAACAGCCTCCATTTTCTATGAAATAATTAAAAAAAATAAGATGGTTACTTTGTATCTTGTCACTTTGTTATCATGCCAAGACATCGTTTTAAAGTTTTATTAAATAAAACTCAATTGTTTGTTTGTGCACTTTTTAAGCCATTATCTTTTGCTTACGAATGACTGGAATCACACAATGTGCTAATCAAATACAGTACCAAACAAATCTTAACTTATATTAACTTATAAATAAACTTATAATGGTTTATGACTTATAAACCATTCTAAGTTTCCAAATTTTATCACAAGTACCTCATTTATAGATGCAATTGCTTTAGTGGAGATACCTGCACAAATATCTGATGAAACCATATCATATATTAAGCCTTACATATTTACATAGCTGCCAAATTTCTAACTGCACTGTAAAGGAAAACACATCCATTGGCAGTAGCAAGGCTACAATAATTGCGTCATGTTGAATAGAAGTCTGGAGTATGGATTGCAGCCTTAAATGGCAAACTATCTTTGGAAAACAACTGTATCGACTTCATTACTCACCCTGAAATGTATGAGTGTTCAAAAATTTTTAGGTTTTCACTTTTAAGAATTCTCCCTCTAAATTCATATTTAATATGCCTGCTTAAAAACATTAAGTGCATTTCATGAGGAATAATAACAATGCGAAATTATAGATAGAAAACTAATATGTATAAATAGCTCCCTTTTAAGAGTTTTCCAGTAAAATTGGTCCTTTCCTGTAATCTCTGATCTGGTGGTAGAAATGATTAAAGAAAACCTATAACCTTTCTTTGAATCAATAATAATAATAATAATAATAATAATAATGATGATGATGATGATGATGATGAAGAAGAAGAAGAAGAAGAAGAAGAAGAAGAAGAAGAAGAAGAAGAAGAAGAAGAAGAAGAAGAAGAAGAAGAAGAAGAAGAAGAAGAAGAAGAAGAAGAAGAAGAAGTTGGAAGGGACCTTGGAGGTCATCTAGTCCAACCCCCTGCTCAGGCAGGAAACTCTATACCATTTCAGACAAGTGGTTGGCCAGTCTCTTCTTAAAAACTTCCAGTGTTGGAGCATTCACCACTTCTAGTATACTTCACACGCCTCAAAAAAAATCCCCTGAATTCAAAGACATATAATTCCAGATAGACGGCCTTAGTAGTACAAAAATTATTTCAACGTCGAGACTCCTACCACGATTTCTGTGTGCACTCTCAAATATTTTGCCATTTTAACTACATAATGCTTGGCTGCAATGTCTTAAACCAAAAGATTTTATTGCAGAATGTGGCCAGTATATGAATAATGTAAATTCATTCTTCCTTTAAATTAAACCAGAATCCTTCCTTGGTGTAAAAAAAAAAATCTACTGGAAGCACCAATCTTAAGCTGCTGCCTTAATGAGAGGGGGTGGCATTTAAGAGATAACAAGCATGGTCCAAAGATAGTCTTCAGACAGACAACAAAAACATGTAATTAAGTTTTTTGTTTAATGCTGCAATTTCAATCTTTAAATAAAAGAACTGCAACTTTTAAGAGCAGTTTCCTTTTTTGGTAACAGTGTTATAGTAAAAAGGTAACTTCTTCACATAAGATTCTGTGATGTGAACGCTTCACAACCAGATTTTGTGAACTGTTTTATGATTATTTAGTATTTTATATGTATTTATTATGTCTCCTTCAGTTTTTTATTTAGTATCTTAGGCTGAGGGTTTTTTTTACAATTGCAATCATTCTGATTAGATAAAAGAATAATATACAGACAAATGAATATTTATTTCAATTATCTATGGACCTCTTCTCAACCACTGAGAAAAATTAATGAGTTTTAAACAAAAGTCTTTCTTCCAAATACTCTTCAGAAAGTAGTTTGTTTCAAAAAGTTAATGAAGCAAGCAAGCAGTATATGATAATATCTCAGCCTAGCTTAATCTGTGTTGAACAAAAAGTATTTAAATTATTCTCTACATTTCAAAACCAATTATAGTTATGTTCTGAGGGAGAATAAAAAAACGGGAGGTAATTTTGTTCTGAGTTATTGAACAAGAATAGTTGTATCAGAATCAAATCAGGTCATTTTTTAAAAATTCTTTCACTTCTAGAACTGGGATTAACTAAACAATATTTTTTTCTAAAATTGTTCACTAGTTGTGAGCTTCCCAAAAACAAATAATTTTGTCATGTTAGCTGAAAAATCTCCCAACTAACTGGATAGGTGTATCATGCAAAGTCAAGTTTATTTAATCAGTTTGTTGAATAAATCATAATGTAATGTAAGTTTATGCCATAATCTATGATTTACAAAATATAATTGGCAGGCCTCATATAAATCTTCATCCAAAGCCATGTCTGAACAAGGCAATAAAGCCAAATTGTTTTTCAGTATTACTACAGACTGCATTTCTTGAGGGCAAAATTCTTAACAGTTCCTGAAGATTTTGTAGGACACATAATCAAGGGCCAAATTAGCAGAGATAACTAGCCAAATTCAGAGCCAATGTGAGTTGTTTGTGATGATTTTATGGGCTTAGAAAGCAAATCAAGATCCCAATGAAAAACCTAAACAGACATAAAAAGCCAGAGGCATTTTGAATGTTTAGGCACTACTGAAATAGTAACGTTAAGATTTTATAGAATGAAAGACTCAAAGAGTTGGAAGGGATCGTTTAGACCAGGGGTGTCAAACTCAATTTCATTGAAGGCCACATCAGCATTGCGGTTGCCCTCAGGGGGCCGGGTGGGTGTGGCCAGGGTGGGCATGACCTACTGGGTGGCCGTGGCTAGAGTGCATATGGCCTAGTGGGTGGGCGTGGCCAGCTCTACATCGTTGGCATCAAGGGTGCCTATGGGGGCCTGGGCAGGAATGGGACAGATCTGAGGGTCTCTGGCAGAAGGAGGGTCTCTGGGCCAGGGCCAAGGCAGTGGGGGCCGTTCCCTCACTGTTTCCAGGATGGCTTCACGGGCCACATGAAACCATTTCGCGGGCCGCATCTGGCCCCCGGGCCTTGTGTTTGACATGTCTGGTTTAGACGTTCTTCTGCTCAGTGCAGGAATTTTAGTCTCTAGTAGGTGTTTGAGAAGCACTACAATTTGGTTTGTTAGTTACCTCCATGTTCTGAAATGCTTTATTTCACTGAAGCAGAATTACCCAGTTTGCTTTGCCAAAACAGCCTTGGTGACTTCAGACCACCTCCTTTTAGTCTTCTCCCATATATAGTCTGTTGGCTTCCTCCTGAAGGAAAGTGCCCAGTCTGTGCTGATTCATAGGTGGAAACTTCTGTAGACAGCCTCAGAGTTATTTTCATCAATCATCAGATCAGAATGAATTGGAAAGAAGAAATCTAAGAGAATTTAGATTTCTGTAACAAACATAACATCCGGAGCAGAATATCTTTGCTGATTTCCAGGACTATTGTTCATGAATTTTTCAGAATAACACCTTTTTCTAATTTAATATGAACAAACAGTTAATATTATGATCCAATGTAGCACTGAATCCAGTCATTTTACCTCAATTTTGTACCAATTTACAGTGGTATACCACTGTATCACAGAAAATTGGTACACTTCTCAGAATTGCTAAGTGCAGTTGTAATTTCCCACTATTAAGTTCTTCAATTTAGAGTAAGGTTAATATTTGAACATTATAACTCCTGAAAAGTCAAACCAGTAATCTTTTTCATAATAATTAAATTGCCATGCAAGAGAATTCAGGGTTTTAAAGAAATATTATTAAATTTGACCTTTCCAAGGTAAGATGTTTGAAAAATATCTTTCAGCAGTAAAAGCTCAAAAACACCGATAGCATTTTCCTGTACAGTAAATCTCAAAGTTGGGGAGTACATGTGAGGTGCTGACTGAAGTGCCAATTTATGGGCTTCCCAATTGGCCAACTGTAGGGAGCGTTGTCAACTCATTAAGTTACTTGTTAGCTAGTGAAAGGACACTTGTGGGACCAAGTAAGAAGCTGTGTGGAAATTTTTCATGATTTTTGTTCTCTGCTCACATAATTATTTTTAACCCATTTTTATGTTCATATTTAGTTTCAGAAGAATACCCTCAAAGAAAGGGAAATAGGAAAATATATTCTTCCCCTGACTCAGATCAAAGCCTTAAATAGCTAGATAACTAATTTATATATTTATAGGATGCCCCAACCTGTGTGATTCTGAGTGGCCCCCCACAAACAGGAGAGCTCTTGCTGCACTAACTTCATACCAGTAAGGAACTTCTGAATCCTGTGTTTACACTTGATAACACCCCCAATCAGAAACAAAATTCAACAGTACCGGTATTTTTTTTTTAAATGCCACAATTTGTGGATGTTTTGATGAAAGACTAGGACCATAGTATTGGATACTTTACAAAATTAACTCCAAACTTTGCTGTCTGCTTTGCTTGCACAAGCTGAGTTGTACCTGAGTTGCTCTGATTGCCAAAGAAACTCTTTGGGAACCCCATACTTAATGTATTCTGTATATCTTTCTTTTTTGCATTTTCCACTTATCAGTATAAATGATAAGGATGTATTGTAACCCTAAAAAACCATAAAGTGCTTTAATTACATAATAAAAAGTTGTTTACCATAGCACTGAACAGCTGATAGAGAAAATGAGGATGAACAGACTTCAATGGCAATAGCAATAGCAGTTAGACTTATATACCGCTCCACAGTACTTTACAGCCCTCTCTAAACAGTTTACAGAGTCAGTATATTGCCCCCAACAATCTGGGCCACTTTACCGACCTCGGAAGGATGGAGGGCTGAGTCAACCTTTAGCTGATGAGAATCAAACTGCCAAACTCTGGCAATCAGCAGTCAGAATTAGCCTGCAATGCTCTATTCTAACCAATGTGCCACCAGGCTGTTCAAAAATTATTTCATTAAGTTATAAGTATTCACTAACTGGAGTCTCTTACTGCTACTGTATTAAACAATCAGTAAGGATGTAACATCAATTTCTCAATCTTAATTGCACACATAATCTTATTTCAGCATACTCTACAAATAGGAAAAGTATTTAGATGCTTTGCATGGCAGGGTATTATTACATTCAGTAATATGCTTTTTCAGTTAATAAATATCATTCCTGTATATGAATCATAATTCAGTTAAAAATGATAATTTGTTACACATTGATTAATTTAAATTATATTGTACTAGGAGAATGGTTGTCATTCCAAACTTTTATTGTCAAATTTGAAAATGTTCATATGTAGTAGAAGCATTGTTATATTTCTGTAACATATAATATGTTATATATATTATAGACTGATAAAAAACAAAGGTTATTCTGTTAAAAAATAACTCAACTCTTATTAAAAACATTTCTTTTATGAATATAAAAATATCAATGAAAGTAACATATATTTGTAGAATATACACATTTCAATATACAATTGTATTTTAACAAATATAATCTATGTCTTCTTTCTTTGGAGATAATTCATTAGTTGCTGTTTCCTATTCTTTTCTTCATAGGAGGAGCTGAATCCGATTCTTTTGAACTATGATTATATGAATAAATTAGTTTAAATATTATTAATAATTTAAATTTAGAATATTATATATGCTTTTTATAATAGAAATATAGTTTGTAAATCATAAATGCATATCATTTATGCCAATAACTATGATGAACAAATATATCTTTCAAGTTTAATCTGCAAATGACATTGATCCGATTAAACATTTTGTAAAGGAGAAAAATAAATAATAAAGTACATAAGATTTTATTTTTAAAAATAAGTAAAATTAACATGGATTCATTACATATTATTAGTCTTTATACTTTTTAGTATCTGTATATCCTACCATAGAACTTCATAGATCTAGATATAAACATACATCAAATTTGCAGGTTCACTTGTACAACCAACAAAGAATCTTAAAAAATACGAGGGCAATTCAGAAATAAATCTCCGTTTGGTTATCAATGACAGACACTCGCAGATACAGAACTTTTATTATACATATAAGAAAACTACAACATTACATTACTTTTTTACTTAATCGCCATTCAAAAATTGAGGCACTTAACGTCTTACAAAGTTTGAAATTCCTTAGTAGTAGTTGCTCGGTGCCAAATCTGGGCTATAGGGTGTGTGTGATCAAAAACATCCTAATGGAACTGCTTCAAAACCTCTTGGGTGTGTCATACTGGAAGTCAGCATGCCCTGGCGCTTGTTATGGATGGCTTGCCTGAGTTTTCGTAACATTTCACTGTAGACGTCTGAACTGAGGGTCAAACCACGCTCCATGAACTTCACTAGTGGTACTTCTTTGCCATCTTTGCATTTGGTGGGATTTTCTATGGCACCACTTCCGGTGTGGCGTTGGTTCACAATAATGCTAACCTGCACACTGCTAGATGCACCCAAGAACTTCTGAAGCAGTTCTGTTGGGATGTTTTTGATCATCCCCATATCCCAGATTTGGCGCCGAACGACTACTACTAAGGAATTTCAAAACTTGTAAGATGTTATGACAAGTGCCTCAATTTGAATGGCGATTATATCAAAAAGTAATGTAATGTTGTAGTTTTCTAATGTGTATAATAAAAGTTCTATATTTGCAAGTGTCGGTCATTGATAACCAAACAGACGTTTATTTCCGAATAAATACAGGCTGGATAAGGACTACTTCAGTACATAACTGCTGCTTTTCTAAGTTTCTAAAAAGAACATAAATTATTTTGGGGAGTCACTGTCACATATTATGAAGACTATATAGCTCTATTACAATTATCTTTTCAACATTAGAAGTTCTCGTTTACTTGTTATACTTCTGGAAGCCCATGATGGGCAAACTATGCTTTTGCATACCCATCTCAATGTCTACAAAATAATGATACAGGCAGTCCTTGACTTATGACTGCTCACTTAGAGGCCTTTTGAAGTTACCGTGGACTCTCCCCAAAAGCTGCTTGTGACCCAGTCCCAAAGTTTTGGCCCCTGCAGCATCCCCCTCAATTGTTTGCCCTTACGGGCAACTGCAGGGACAATGCAGCTCCCTTGCCTCTCTTCCCCCCATCCCCTCCACTGGATCCCCACAGGCATTGGGCCTGCTTTCCACTACCACCCAGCCCCAACCCCTGACCTGATAGACAAACCTGTATGAACGTTTTGTTTCTCTTCCTGTTTTTGAATGGCTTGGAGCCTCCGACAAATCAAGCTCTTCTGAGGGGAGTGATGATTTGTTGCATTGACTTGAGGTCATATCTATGTAGATAAAACTTACTTTTAATTTTAGAATTTATGATACTAGAGAGCTGCAAGTATCTGAGGGAGATGGGCAGTTCAAGAATAAATAGAATAGTGTGTATAAAGTTCTGCATATTCAAATATACCTGATTATGTACAACTGCACTTGATGCTAAAAGGTGGTATATTTATGTGAAACTGGCTTGGAAAATACCCCTTCATAAAATCAATCCATTACATTTATCTCTAACAACCGCGCCCAAGCTGGCCCATTCAGCTTTCTCCCTTCCCTGTCCTTTGTTCCTATTGAAATGATCATTCTGCATCATTTCATTTCCAATAAAGAAAAGATATGAGGTGGGAATTGCAGGCACCCCACTGGATCATGTAACTGTCAAGCAATAACATTAGATGTTAAGGTAAACAATGCCTCAGAGTCACTTGAAAAGCCCATACGTCGGAAACTTGACAGTAACACTTGTCAGGAAGTATTCACTTAACAATTGTTTTCAAACCGCTATCTCTTGAGTGTAAGCAGCATGGTGAATCGTAGAAATTGAAACAAGGCTTAGTTAGGCTCAAGCCCAGGCCCAGGGCACTGTCTTCCAGACTGCATGAGGAAGAGAACTGAACTTTGCCCTCTAAATTCCAATCAGCCTTGTGAATTCCCATCTCCGGTAGGCCTCGGTTCCTTATACCAGGGGTAGGCAACCTCGGCTCTTTTATGATTCGTGGACTTCAACTCCCAGAATTCCTCAGTCAGTGCTGACTGAGGAATTTTGGGAGTTGAAGTCCACGAGTCATAAAAGAGCTGAGGTTGCCTACCCCTGCCTTATACCATGCTGCTCTATCTTGCCTAGTAAGGTTTTCTGACACTGTTTGTGTTAATGTTTTACGAGTAGCCTTTGACCTTGCCAGCCTCAGAGACAGAGTGGAGGGTTAATTGTATTTTCCTTTATAACAATTTAATAGAAAAATTATATTACCCTTTTATGCATGTTTCCAGGTTAACTGTACATATACAAATAACTATGAAACTGTGACAATGACAGTTCAATATATTTGATTTCACCCAAATCCAATACATATTTTAAAGTAAATCTCTTGCACTGAAAACCCATTTTTTAAAATACAAAACTATTTTATGGATTATATGGTAAAATAATTATCTTCTAATACTACCAAAAAAGATGAACTATGGCTTTGATCCAAAGTTTTGTGGAACAAAAATAGTAAAACTATATGTTCCAGTAATTATTCTCCTCAATCTCAAAATCCTTCCACAAGTTTGGGAAAACACTCTGGCAAAAGTTAGAATATAATGGGAACTGGCAAAAAATATATTTTTTGCTTCCCTTCCTCTCCAAATATCTCCAAGGAGTCCTTAACTTATGGCAGCAATTGGGACTGGAATTTCTACTGCTGATGCAGTCATAAAATGTGACTCCATTGCTTAGTGACTGCAATCCTTGGAGTCCCAGTTGGTATTATTAATCAAATTCCATGGCTATCAGATGAACAATATCCTGTTGGTTTCCCTCAACCAAAGTTATAAAGTTATAAATCCCAAGCTGGCAGACCTGTAAATGGCTGCTATCAGGGGGTGCACGGGGATGCAGGGGAGGATTGGAGACAGTTTACAATGGTGTAGTGGAAGGACTCAGAAGAATGCAAGTGACTGTGCAGGAGGTGCAGCGCAGGTCCGAAAGGCTGCAAGGGCATGAGAGGTGCGGCTCAGGAAAAGTGCGAGAGAGTATGCAAGAGGTATGATGCAGGACGGAGACGGTATGCGAGTGGCCTGGGTGGCACAAGCACAGAGTGTCTGGGAAGGATGCATAAACTGGGAAGACTTACCCCATCACTTTCTAGGAAAGCCAGCAGGGAAGGTTGCAAATGATATTCTCATGATTATGGCATGCTACAACTAGCGATAAGTGCAAACTGGTTGCCAAGTATCCAAATCATGATCATGTGACCATGGACAGCCAGAACTTGAAGGATCAGTTGTTCAACACCACTGTTCAACAGTTGTTGAATGAATGGTTGTAGGTTGAGAACTACCTGTGATGCTCTCTTATCTAGAAGGACAGGAAGTCTTCAACTTACAACCACAAATTGGGCCCAAAATTTCTATTGCTAAAGAAATCAGTTGTTAAGTGAGTTTTGCTCCATTTTATGACATTTCTTGCCACAGTTGTTAAGTGAATCGCTGCAGTTGTTAAGTTGGTAACACAGTTGTTTATTGAATCTGGCTTTCCCATTGACTTTGCTTGTCAGACGGTCACAAAAGAGGATCCTGTGACCCTGGGACACTGCATCTGTCATAAATACATGCCAACTGCCAAGCATCCAAATTCTGATCATGTGACCATGGGATTGCTGCAACGGCCGTGTGAAAAATGATCATAAGTCACTTTATTTAGTGCTGTTGCAATTTTGAACGGTCACCAAACAAATGGCTGAGGAGTACCTATATATGAATAGAGGGTCCTTTTTGATTCATTAAAACTTGGGGCCTAATTATACATGACTTTATTATTTATGTTTAGAAATTTATACTCCATTATATTTGAAAATAAGGTGTGCCAAAATGCCTTTTAGTAATATATGTGTGTGTCAATACACACATACCTAATTTCTGCTCTATTAATGCAAGTCTCTGTTCCTGCTCAGCAAGCTCTTCTTTCTTACTCTGCGTTTCTGAAGTATTAATTGACTGTAGTTGTTCTTCAAGTTCAGTCTTTACTTTAGAATGTTGGAAAAATGCTGTACGGTACTGCTGAAGGAGTTCTAATATATAAAGAGAAAAGATTTATATGTTAATAAAATACAACACTATAATCTGTAATAGTAATTAGCAGAAACAGTGAAGTCACTATGCATTGTCGTTAAATAAAAAGTATGGAACAATGCTTGATGAATATTTTTTTTTTGCTAAATGTATACAAATTCAGTGTAAGAAAGTGCCTTATTTACCAGTGAGCTATCATGTGATGCTTGGATTCATTCTCCCCCTTCCTCCTTTAAATATAATTAAGCTAGAAATTCCTGCTTGAAGGAAGCTCATATCTTATAGGGCAGGGGTCTTCAAACTCGTCCCTTTTATGACTCATGGACTTCAACCCCCAGAATTCCTCAGCCAGGCACGCTGGCTGAGGAAAGTCCATGAGTCATAAAAGGGCTGAGTTTGAAGACCCCTGTTACAGAGAATGTGTGAAAGAGAGCAGGGTGGGGAGAGGGTGAAGTAACAATCGTAAAAACATCTTGTCCAAGACCTGGCACCTGACAAACCTTTCAACTTTAGATTTCAATAATTGTATATAATCCTTGTTGCTTTCTTAAAATGCTTTTCTAAAAGTAGAAAAAAAATCTGCTAAATTAAGAGCAGTGGACTTCTTATTCTATATCAATGCATAGCAAAAATCAAAATAATTTTGTTCACCTATGATACAATAAAATGTACATTACTCTATAATGGTTTGTTTTTTTAATAGCTGCAATGTGCGTCATACTGGAAGCCAGCTAAAAACCTCTATTTCATTAGCTTAATATATAACAAAAGTAGCAGTAATTCGTTAATCAATTTCTTAAAATCTAGCAGTAATTTTAATTGAATTCTTAAGGGAAACACTTAAGAAAATATTATGTAATAGCTGATTTCATTTATTAAACTCTGAATGCACCTATGTGTAGGTCGATAGCCTTGCAACGCGGTGGCAGAGGTGCTCCAAAAACCGTCCCCAGAAGCTTCTCTATAGGAGGGGCTTTATTCTGAAGGCCTCCAAACTTTCCATTATTGTGAATTCTGTACCCGTCTCTTGTTAATAAAGTTGGGCAACGCGTCATTTTCACAACCTATATATATATATAAAGAAAGAATCTACTATCAAAATTCAGTATTTTATTGTTCAAAAGTAACTCTGCAAGCTTTTTCTGTGATCCTGTTAGAACAAACGCAAGCTGTATTTTTTTTTTAAAAAAGAATTGCTACATAAATGATATAGGATGAAATAGGAGTCTCTGTATGAACTCACTGGGCCCTGTAAGAACTCTTCCTCTATTATATACTTTATACAAATCCTGTTTGATTTAAAAGAGAGGTGCAAAAGCATGCTCCATTACCACCAGCAGCCTTTTTCTGCATCTGCCCATTCTACAACCTTCAGAATGAGCATGACCTCCCACCCCTACCCCAAATATCAAACTTGTGGACTATATTTGAAGACAATAAGTAACCTGAACACCTTCTAACACTTTTGGTATTTGGGGAAGAAAAAATTGCCTTCCTCCTCCCACTTCTACAGTGCAGACACCTATTTTTCAGCTTCTTCCCTTCCAATCTCAGCTTCTGACAAGTCGGATTGGAAGCAGGCTATAGCTCTTTTTCCATGATCTTATCCTTTTTGTACACTAACCTTTCTGTTACATACAATGTGGAAATCTCACTCCAACTAACCAAGAGGCAAACCTATTCCTTCAGTCCTAAGCTTGGCCCTTCTCCTATAGCACATTGCAACCAGTCTAAGCACAAGGCACTTATAGTTGACAGTGAGGATAAGAATCCAAAGAATCTGAATTTCAACATGAATCCTGCATTCTTTTCAACATATTTTTATTCTTGAATTTGCTTCTCCCCTTATGCCAACTGTTTATAAAGGTTTCTCTTCAAATTTTCTGAGGAAGTGAAGCCTAGATGTACTATCTGTACTGAAAATACAAGAGCTCAACACTGGGTGGATTAAAAAATAAGCGTTTGGGAGGAAAGTTGGATGAAAAAAATGTGCTGAAAAGAACACATTTTACTGCAATAATTTATTTTAAATTAGGCTTGTTTCAGATTAGCTAAGATTCAGGTGAGCGTTTTTCTGTCAAGACTTAATTATGATAGGAACTGAAAGTCAAGTGGTCTCCCTTTTAATATCTAGGTAATCCTTGCTTAACAATGGTAATTCGGACCAGCAACTGTTGCTAAGCAATATAATTTTAAAGTGTAATGTCACATGACTATGTCAATTTATAATCTCAGTTGCTCTTTCATTAAGCAAAACCGCTTAGCCATAGCATACTATGTGATCTCTTGCTGGCTTCCCCACAGATTTTGCTTTTTGGAAGCTGGCAGTGAATATCACAAATGGTAAACGTGGGACTGCAGGGACGCTGTGACAGCTGCAACTACAAGGGCCCATCATAAGTACGCCAAGTTCAGCACCACTGTGGTCATGCAGTAAGGACAACATGTATTTGTTGATGATGCCCAATTGTACACTGTAATCCTAGAGAAGTCTTATCTCAGTATTTGATGGCTATTATTGTCTGGATAAAAAGTAAAGGTTTCCCGTCCAGTCATGTCCAACTCTAGGAAGCAGTGCTCATCTTAGTTTCTTAGCTGAGAGAACCACCGTTGTCCAAAAACATTTCCGTTGTCATGTGGCCAGCATGACTATAACTTGAGGTGCACAGAACGCCATTACCTTCCCACCAAAGTGGTACCTATTTATCTTCTTGCATTTACATGCTTTCAAACTGCTAGGTGAACAGGCGCTGAGGTAAGCAACAGGAGCTCACCCCGTCATGTGGCACTCAGGTCTCAAATCCGGGCTGTCAGTTTTCCAGCCAAGAATCTCTTTAACTACTGAGCCATCACACCCGATGGTCTTGACAGAACAGGCTTAACCTTAACAGGGAGCGTACATCATAGGAAGATCTACTACATAGTAGAAAATGGACATCACAAAATCAAACAAGCCCTTTAGGAAAGAAGGCCTTTATATGTTTGTGACTAAAATATAAATGGAGCTTGACTAACCCTTTTTCTTTTTCAGTCACTCTTATGTATATAAAGTAATAAACAAAGCACCTTACAATTGTAATACACACCTCTTTTCTGTAGTGAGTGGCAGCATTCAAATTGTCAATAATAATTGTATTACCCAAGAGCATCTCAAACACTGTAAAGATATATGAAATATTAATACAGTATTTAGAATATAAACCAATACATAAACTGGGGTTTCTATTCACACCTATTTATTGTGGAACATCAATAGTGAATACAATGTCAACATCTTGATAGTTAACAGAATTACCTCTAAATTAGAAAGAAATTTTGTCAAGATAATCCAGGGTAAGAACAACTGCACTATGTGTAATAAGCATTGGATTCGATAGAGACCCCTTTGATAAACTACAGGTATTCAGGAACTGAATATTTGTATGTAAATTGAAGGCATGCATGCATGTGTATACTCATTTTGTGCCTTGTTCTCTAGTTGCTACATTCCAAGATGTCAGCTATGCAAAATTATGTAATATTTCATGCAGAAGCGCATGTAAAAGGTCACATTTGGAAGTTTATATAAAGGAGGGGTTTTTCCCCAATTAAAGTGGGGAAAAGTGGTGCTACTAGCTATTAGGGATATGTAAGCCTCACTATAAGAGGAATGTTTCAGCAAATAAAGCCATTTCAGCAGAAGTTCAGTGGTATTAGGAAGTAAATCCTCTGAACTGGAAGGGATTTGAGGTGTTGGAAGCCTATTTGGTCTGAAATACCTTGAATCACTTCCATATTGGAAAATTTATAGGAATTGCCCATTGTCCAGAGCAACATAATCTGGAGGGGGAACAGGAAGTTTGTGCTCTGCTCTGATGTAAGCCTGAGTTAGTTTTTTTTGTTTTTCAGACTAACTTGTGTTTAAGATCTTAAGTAAAAAAAAAAAAAAGAAAAGGGAGAAGAGAATGTAATACGTTTCTTATAAGAAAGGTGGGATAAATTAAAATTATTTATTTAATGCTAAAGAGAAACTTGTCAGTAGCAGTTACTAATAGCCAGATGGCATTATTATTTGATGGAGAAGAAGACTTTCCAAAGAATCAGTTTCTTCAAGCTCTTTCAATTACCAGCCTGTCAGGTATTGAAAGTACAGAGACCCAAATTAAAGTTTACATTCAAACATGGAAACTCTCAGTTATTCAGTCTTATCCCAACCTCCCTCACAGACTTGTTTTGTGGGATTAAAATGAAGAGTGACACCCACATAAACTCATGAGCTCATAAAGAAGTGGAATAAAAACCTAACAAACATTCTTTCTATGGTATTTACCCATTTGGCAACTCTCCTTGTGCTCTGGAAATATTAGCAAGTTCCTAGCAAATACAGGATTTCCAATAGGATTGAAACAGTTTCTTTCATGAGGTAAAGGTCTGCTTAAAACAAAGATATTCTTTCGTTATTGACTTTTGTCAGATAAATACAAAAACATTTGGCAACCATTTAGATATTAGTGTTGACTGCTAGCATACTAAAGAGAAGTTTGCATTTTAAATGTTACAATATACTTTACCATGTACAGGATTTGAAACAGAATATGAGATAAATTCATTCTTTCAGAAGTAAATAACCATTAGGAACTTAGGAAAACAAATCGGCAGCTATTATTTAACTACTCAGATGTAATGGCTAAAGTCCTGAGCTAAACTGGGAGGCTATGAGTTCTAGTCCTTCCTTAGGCATGAAAGCTAGCTAGGTGACTTTTGGGAAGCCCACCCCACCCCACAGGATTGTTGTTGTCAGGGAAATTAGAAGTACAAACTATGTCTTGAGTTGACCAAAAATAAAGGCAGGGGGAAAAATCAATTAATAAATAAATAATTTTGTGCAGAGATGAAACCGAAAGTTTAGAGTTATTTGATGTACATGTAGCCCTTGAGTTACAAATGTAATGGAGCCTGCCCATTCCATTTGTAACTCAAGGATTCGTAGGAGTGAATGGCGTCCCTTGAATGCAATCACTCTGCTTTCATGCACTCATTCGTTAATCAAATGCGCAGATCATTAAGTGCAGTTAAGGTATTTCAGGGTGGGAAAGGCCATGGGAAGCTTAGTGATGGAACAGGCCCCCAAGGCCTCCTCGACCCACTGAGATACTCATACTTACCCCACTCCAATTCTGCCGTGCCGGACTCACTTTGCAAATATCTTTCTCCTCTCTGCCGTGGCCTTTGAGGGAGAGTCGGCCTGGAAATGCTTTTCGCGCCTAGAGTGAAAGGTTCTGGGGGTGGTGATGTCACACAACTTCAGCCACCCATTCTCTGCAAAAGAAGATAGTCGCCAGAAGCTTCCATTCTCTGAGGGGAAAGTGTTTGCTTCATTTGCCTGCCTGTGGGGCAAAGCGTCCCACAGGCATGCAAATGCAGCTTCCATTCTCCAGGGGAAAAGTGTTTGTGATACCTGTGTGCTGCTTCTCTCCCCACAAACTCCTTTCTGCCTCTGCCGTGGCAGCGATGCTACATGCTTGCTAAAATCCTTCTGCTGGGAATGGTGAGAGATTCCATTGGGTCCCTTCCAAGAGGTGAGATGGACGGCGCAGTCCCTGAGATCTCTCTGCCATCTCCTGTCTACCCACCCCTGCATGGGGAAGTCCCTTTCGAGGTTTCGTTCTTGCCCTCAAACAATAAGGCTGGTGCACATGAGTGAGCAGCACACCTGGGCCATGGACAACATTGGTTCCTGCACCCGGCCAATTCCGATTCCACGGCGACTCTCTGGGCTCCGGCCATGGGAGTGAGGTTATGAAAGAGCTCCGTCCCCAGTGGAAGGATTTTAGTGAGCGTGGACAGTCCCTGCCACAGTGTAAAGGAGTTTAGGAGGGAAGGAGCAGTAAACAGGCATTGCAAACACTTTCCCTCCCGGAGAATGGAAGCTTCGTTTGCTTGCCTATGGGAGACTTTGCCCCACAGGCATGCAAATGAAGCAAACACTTTTCCCTCGGAGAATGGAAGCTTCTGATGGCCATCCTCTTTTGCAGAGAATGGATGGCTGAAGCCGTGCGACATCATGGCCTGCAGAACCTTTCACTCTTGGAGCGAAAAGCTTTTGCAAGCTGGCTGGACCCTGGCAGTGACACAACTGGCTTGTAAATGCTTTTTGCGCTGGGAGGGAAATGTTCTGGGGGCCGTGATCTTGTGTGACTTCAGGTAGCCATTTTCTGCAAAAGCGGATGGGTGGCTGAAGTTGCGTTGATCACAGCCCCAGAACCTTTCACGCTTGGCGCAAAAAGCCTTCCCAGGCTGAGTCTCCTCTTCCTCAAAGGCAAATAAATCATGGCAGAGGGGAAACAGAACTTTGCAAGGCAAGTGATTCTGGCACGGCAGGATGGGAATGGGAAACAGTTGTGGGGAGGGGGATATAGGGTGAATGTTGCAGAGCCCCTGTGATCATTTGTAAGGACGAACAATGTTGTGCTGCAACATTCTTAATTTCGGGGCTTGCTTATAAACATTAAGGGGCACTTATCACGTAACTTCAAACATGCGCTAAGTGAATGTTTGTAACTTGGGGATTACCTGTATTTATAGATTTGAGGGAGTTTTAAAAGTAGGAATTTGGTTTCCACTAGGAGAGTTTTTATTGTCAAAATTCCTATGTGATAAAATGTTCAATGTAAATTTATAAAAATTATGAAATATATAGGTAATCCCCAGGTTGCAACAGCAATTAGGAATGGAATTTCTGACACTAAGCAATATAGTTGTAAAGCGCAAATATGGTATAAACATGATGTGTTTTAGGTAAAATTGTTCCCAGCTATCCTGGGATTTACATTTTAATAGCAAGTTTTTTTTAATGCACTCTGAAAGAGCCTTGTAGTGCACCCAGAAGCAAGTCCTTCATTTTATTTTCCTCTTTTTTTTCTTTTCCTGCTACACTCAAAATAAGGGACGCGGTGGCTCAGTGGGTTAGGATGCTGAGCTTGTTGATCAGAAGGTCGGCAGTTTGGCGGGTCGAATCCCGAGTGCCACATAACAGAGTGAGCACCTGTTACTCGTCCCAGCTTCTGCCAACCTAGCAGTTCAAAAGCACGTAAAAATGCAAGTAGAAAAATAGGGACCACTATGGTGGGAAGGTAACAGCGTTCTGTGCGCCTTTGGCGTCTAGTCTTGCTGGCCACATGACCAGAGAGACGTGCTCATCTCTGTGGTCATGTGGAGATGAGCACGGCCCCTAGAGTAGGAAACGACTAGCATGTATGTGTGGGGGAACTTTTACCTTTACCTTTACCCTCAAAATAACCTATATTTAAGAGGTCGAACCTGGACTGGAGAATAATACTATCTATCTTGCATTTTGTTAAGAAGTTGATTAGGCTACTAATCAATAATTCATGCTACTAAAATAAGATTTAATCATTTTTTATTATTCTAAAAACAGCCTGAAAAAGTAGAAATAAATTTCTGAGCTAGCACGCTTCCTGATCCCTTCTGACTCAGCTGTAGTTTTAAGCAAAAAAATAAACTAAAGTTGATAGAATCACAGAATTGGAAGGGACCATTTAAGCCAATCTCATTCTCAGTGCAGGAATACAAATTAATGATGTCCAATATTGTATATCACTTCCCATAACAGGGAAAAAAACTAGATAAAATAATCTAAAGATGTTAGAATTGTAATTATTACATTTGGAAGTAAAATATTAATTAAATTTGGAAAAGAAAACAAAACTTTACCTGTTCCAATCTAGAAAATCGTTCTTATAAATAGAATCAAGAGGCAACACTTGTTGTGTACCTCGAGTCTGATCAAAGATACGACATGCAGCAGCTGTTGTCAAAGTGACTATACAATCCATATGACTTGCCAAATGCCAGGAAATCACCTTTGCTACTTCATCGTCTTCAATCTCTGCTAAGTGTGAAATCTTGCACAAAAAATAAGCAATGAATTAAAAATTAAGGGTTATTTTGTATGTGTAAAAGTAAGAACTTAGCCTTCCCATGTGCTTAATCTATTTGAGAGATTATGCAATCCTGTTTTGAGGCTAAACTTTATACGCTAGATCTCCCAACATCAAGAAAGAAATCTCGGAAGCCTTTACTGAAGAAAATTCTGACTTACAACAAAAAGTTGCATTTAATAAAATGTAAAAAGAATTGGTTATTCACACTTACAATTATGCAGTTTTTACTTAAGTACTGTGAAAGAAAAGTGACATCTTTACTTATCACTTTTTCACACAAGCACACATAGAGCCTTCAAGTCAATAATGACTCCTGCAGCTGCCAGGACATCCCTACAGTTTTCTCAGCAAGATTTTGCCATTGCTTTGCTTCCTAGGGATAAGAAAGAATGACTGGCCCAGAGTCACCCAGCTGGCTTTGTACCTAAAGTAGGATTAATCTCCTGATTTCTACCCTGATGCCTCCACTAAACTGCTCGCTCCTATGATGGTATTATTACATATTAAAGCACACCTAATTAAAATATTGATAATAATACCCATTTCTGCTCTTTTCTTCATTTAGAATTGGCAGGCATGTATTATGATTCCCTAAAGCTGATAATATTGGGAAAAATAGTACTATTACTACTACTGCTACAACTACTGATAATAAAGCCTGAAAATATACAATAATGTGTATCTGAGAACAAAACCCACATCCCATACACATAGCATCACTGATGAGATTTAGATTTATCTGTATTTGTTGTTATGTTCACCAGCAACTCACTACTGCCTATTCTGTATTTGGGTTCTTATTGTATGTATTTCTATTTTTTCCAATTTCATCCATCCTGTTCTTTCAATAAAGCATTCAGATCTATGCACACACTATGCACTCTGCTTTATTGGAGGATAGGTGGGTTTGGCTGCATGTCAAGCTTCACACAGAGTAACGTGCAGTGAGGACAGAACAAAAGGAGAGAAAAATAAAAATAAAAAATATTAGTTTTTTTTAAAGAAAATTGAGAACAAACTGACCTTGCCCAAAATATCCTGATCACATTTGGGGTATTTGGAAAGTGTGCATATTCTTCTAGGTTGGTTCAATATTTCTTCCTTCTCAGCCTGCTTACGTATTATTGAGGATTGAATATGCTGCAGCTAAAAATTAAGACAGAATAACACTATGTACTATTATAGAAATGTACTTTACAACACATAGAAACAACTTACAAACATACAATTAATTTAAAGCTGTTATGACTTTTTATCTTACTTAAGCAAGCTTCCACTGGACAGTAGTAAAAATCACTGCTGTTTCTAAAAACAGCGAGGAAAAGTAGGAATTGATACTAAATATAGTTCACATTGATATTATTTTATCAACGAACTGGTAGCCATGGAATTGGGAATGTACTTCCCTTTTGCTTTTTAAACTACTCTTAGAAATTGGTTTTACATTCTGAAAATGAAATCAAAGTGTTAGATTCAATCAGATAAAGGAATTACAACAAAAAAGTCAAAAGCTGGAGCAAACCAAAATGTGCAAGGTGCATAAATAGACCATAATGAAAACAAATTACATGAGGTATTATTTATGATCTGTAAGTGAATCTAGGAATTCTTCCATCCTGGAATATAAGCAAATTACAGTATTAACACAGAAATAGGAAAGTTGCAATCTTATGTACGCTTACCTGAAACTAAACCCCACATTATATTTGACAATTATTTTTAAATTGATTTACATAGTGTACCTATTTTGATGGGTGAGTTGGTGCATTTAGGTCAGTGCTGACTTCTGCTAACTGTTTGGACAAGCCCTGCAGTTTTCTTAGCAAGTTTGTTACTGCTTGCTTCCTAGGACTGAGTGTGATTGGCCCAAACTCACCCAGCTGGCTTTGTGCATATGATGAGACTAGAACTAAGTCTCCCAGGTTCTAGCCTAATACCTTAAGCCAGGGGTCTTCAAACTTGGCAACTTTAAAGACTTGTGCACTTCAACTCCCAGAATTCTTCAGCCAGCCAGGAATTCTGGGAGTTGATATCCACAAGTCTTTTTTTTATTGAAAAGTTTTAAAATACAGTTTTCCTTTAAGAATCCCCCCTTCCCCCTCCCTCCTCCCCCCTCCCTACCTCCCCCCCTCCCCCCCTCCCCTCCTCCCCCCCTCCCCCCCTCCCCCCCGACTTCCCAGAGCTAAATACAAGGTATATATATAAAAAGCAATCATAAACAATCATATACTAACAATTATAAACTCTAAAATCCATCACTCTCTAGCTTATATAGGATAAAACAAATAATAATAATATTAGGTAAAGGTAAAGGTTCCCCCGCACATGCGTGCTAGTCGTTTCCGACTCTAGGGGCCGGTGCTCATCTCCGTTTCAAAGCCGAAGAGCCAGCGCTTGTCCGAGGACATCTCCGTGGTCATGTGGCCGGCATGACTAGACGCCAAAGGCGCACGGAACGCTGTTACCTTCCCACCGGAGTGGTCCCTATTTTTCTACTTGCATTTTTACGTGCTTTTGAACTGCTAGGTGAGCAGAAGCTGGGACGAGTAACAGGCGCTCACTCTGTTACGCGGCACTCGGGATTCGACCCGCCAAACTGCCGACCTTCTGATCGACAAGCTCAGCGTCCTAACCCACTGAGCCACCGCGTCCCTTATAATAATATTAAATATGTATAAAAAGAAACTAAGATAAGAAAAGAAAAGAAAAAAAAACGAAAGAAGACTTATTCAAATGCTACATAAAACTTCTTAACCCTATACTTGTTCTGGATAAAATCAATCCATTTTCTCCATTCCATAATATAGCGTTCTTGCGAATGATCTTTCAAATAGGCCGAAATCTTCGCCATCTCTGCCAGGTCGGAAACCTTTAAAGTCCACTCCTCTATGGTCGGCAATTCCTCTTTCTTCCAGTATTGGCCTATCAAAAGTCTTGCCGCCGTAATTAAATTCAACATCAACTTGGTGTCCACAACTGTGGCATCTGTAATTATTCCCAACAAAAAAAATTGCGGACAAAACTTTAACCTCTGTTTAAAAATCTTCTGCATGTTCCACCAGACTTTTATCCAAAAAGCCTTAACCTTTTTACAAGTCCACCACATGTGAAAATATGTTGCGTCTTCATCACCGCACCTCCAACATTTAGGCTGATAATTCGGATACATACTTGCAAGCTTTTTAGGATCTAAATGCCATCTATAAAACATTTTGTAAAAATTCTCTCTTAAATTTTGAGCTTGTGTAAATTTTACGTTCCTCACCCAAATCTTTTCCCACGTGTCCATTGTGATGACTTCCTGGATATTTTGGGCCCATTTTATCATACAATCCTTAACAAGCTCTGTTTCTGAGTCAATCTCTATCAATGCAAGATATATCCGTTTAATATGTGCTGGTCCCTGATTCCTAATTTGCTTTATCAAATTTTCATCAGTCATTGTAAATCCATTTTTCTGGTCTTCTTTCCACCTGGCCCGTAACTGAGTATATTGAAACCAATTTTGAACAACCTTCTCTTCTCGCAAGAAGCTATATGATTTCAAACACCAAACGTTTCTTTCCAAACTGAGAATCTCCTTGTACGTAGTCAGATCATGTTTAAAGCCAGCATGTATATTTTCTATTGCGTGTTTTGGAATTGCCCACAATGGTATCTTGCAACTTAACTTATGTCTGTACTTCTTCCAAACTCTCAGCAATGCCTGTCTTAAAATATGCACCCTAAACACGTTGTCTACCTTCTTATCATACAACAAATATGCATGCCAGCCAAACAACAAATCGTGGCCCTCAAGATTTAATAACCTCCCTTGCGTCAAATTAATCCAGTCACTTATTCCTACTAATGCAGCAGCTTCATAATATAATTTAAAATTAGGCAATTTAAGGCCACCTCTCTCACGAGTATCCTGCATAATCTTAAGTTTAACTCGTGGTTTTTTCCCTGCCCACACAAATTTATTGATACCTCGCTGCCATTCCTCCAGATTAGAGTTTTTCTTAAGAATCGGTATCATTTGAAATAAAAATAAAAATTTGGGCAGAACATTCATTTTTACTGCTGCAATCCGTCCCAACAAAGACAATTGCAATTTTTTCCAACTCTCCAATTCTTTTTGAATTTTCCCCCATAATTTTTCATAATTATTTTTATATAGCTTTGTATTAGAGGGCGACAAAATCACCCCCAAATATTTAACCCTTTTAACAATCTCAAATCCAGTTAATCCTTCTAAAAGGGCCTTTTGCGGTGTTGTCATATTTTTGGCCAAAATTTTTGTTTTTTGTACATTAACCTTAAATCCAGAAACCTTCCCATATTGTGTTATTATCTCCATCAGGTCCACAACAGAGTTCTCTGGCTGGGTCACTGTAACAACCAGATCGTCTGCGAATGCTCTCAATCTGTAGTCCTGATCTCCAATTTGAATCCCCTTAATTTTTTCCGAATTCCGAATTTTAACCAATAATATCTCTAATGTTAACACAAATAACAAGGGCGATAACGGACACCCTTGCCTTGTGCCCTTCTCAATATTACATACTTCTGTCAAGCTATTATTAACTATAATTCGGGCAGTTTGTTTTTGATATAATGCCCTAATCGGTTGTAAAAAATTTTCCCCAAAATCCATTTTATCTAAAACTTTCAACAAAAATTTCCAATTCAATTGATCAAAAGCTTTTTCAGCATCTAAAAAAATTAGCATCGCAGCAATCTGGTTGTTCCTTTCCAAAAACTCTAACACATCAACTATATGCCTCACATTATTTTTCATTTGCCTACCACTAATAAACCCTGTTTGATCCCCATGAATCACCTGTTGCAGAACCCTCATCAGTCTATTAGCCAAAACCTTAGCAAATATCTTGTAATCTGTGTTTAAAAGCGATATCGGTCTATAATTTTTAACTTGAGTAGCATCTTGGTCTTCCTTCGGAATCAAAGAGATAAAAGCTGTTCTCCAAGACGGTGGCACCTTTCCCCCCCTCTGGATTGTCTGGAACAGTTCCTTTAACGGTTTTATCATTTCTAATTGTAAATTTTTATAATAGGCCACAGTCAAGCCATCCGTACCTGGTGCTTTATCCACCTTCAATTCCTTAATTGCTGTAAAAATTTCTTCTTCTGTGATCAGTTGATTAATCCCTTCTTTTTGTACTTGCGTAAGAACCGGGATGCTAGCATTTTCCAAATATATATCAATGTCTTTTTCATTACCGTATATACTTGAGTATAAGCCGAATTTTTCAGCCCACTTTTTGGGCTGAAAAATTCCACTTCGGCTTATACTCCAGTCAACAAAAAAAACTTACCGAGGACTTGTGCGCGGCCGAGGTTTGGTGCTTCCGGGATCGCCCGCACCTCTCCCAAGCCACCGCCGTCCGAGACCTGCCGCAGCGGAAAGAAGCAGGCAGGCAGGGCGCGGAGGAACGGAGACTTGCCGACGTTTGGGGAGGTTTGGGCGCCTCCCCAAACCTCGGCAGGTCTCCGTTCCTCCGCGCAGACCTGCCGACGTTTGGGGAGGTTTGGGCGCCTCCCCAAACCTCCCCAAACGTCGGCAGGTCTCCGTTCCTCCTGCCGACCTTTGGGGAGGTTTGGGCGCCTCCCCAAACCTCCCCAAACCTCGGCAGGTCTCCGTTCCTCCTGCCGACCTTTGGGGAGGTTTGGGCGCCTCCCCAAACCTCGGCAGGTCTCCGTTCCTCCTGCCGACCTTTGGGGAGGTTTGGGCGCCTCCCCAAACCTCGGCAGGTCTCCGTTCCTCCTGCCGACCTTTGGGGAGGTTTGGGCGCCTCCCCAAACCTCGGCAGGTCTCCGTTCCTCCTGCCGACCTTTGGGGAGGTTTGGGCGCCTCCCCAAACCTCCCCAGGTCTCCGTTCCTCCTGCCGACCTTTGGGGAGGTTTGGGCGCCTCCCCAAACCTCGGCAGGTCTCCGTTCCTGTTTGGGGAGGTTTGGGCGCCTCCCCAAACCTCGGCAGGTCTCCGTTCCTCCGCGCAGACCTGCCGACCTTTGGGGAGGTTTGGGCGCCTCCCCAAACGTCCCCAAACCTCGGCAGGTCTCCGTTCCTGTTTGGGGAGGTTTGGGCGCCTCCCCAAACCTCCCCAAACCTCGGCAGGTCTCCGTTCCTCCGCGCAGACCTGCCGACCTTTGGGGAGGTTTGGGCGCCTCCCCAAACCTCGGCAGGTCTCCGTTCCTGTTTGGGGAGGTTTGGGCGCCTCCCCAAACCTCGGCAGGTCTCCGTTCCTCCGCGCAGACCTGCCGACCTTTGGGGAGGTTTGGGCGCCTCCCCAAACGTCCCCAAACCTCGGCAGGTCTCCGTTCCTGTTTGGGGAGGTTTGGGCGCCTCCCCAAACCTCCCCAAACCTCGGCAGGTCTCCGTTCCTCCGCGCAGACCTGCCGACCTTTGGGGAGGTTTGGGCGCCTCCCCAAACGTCCCCAAACCTCGGCAGGTCTCCGTTCCTGTTTGGGGAGGTTTGGGCGCCTCCCTAAACCTCCCCAAACCTCGGCAGGTCTCCGTTCCTCCGCGCAGACCTGCCGACCTTTGGGGAGGTTTGGGCGCCTCCCCAAACGTCCCCAAACCTCGGCAGGTCTCCGTTCCTGTTTGGGGAGGTTTGGGCGCCTCCCCAAACGTCCCCAAACCTCGGCAGGTCTCCGTTCCTCCGCGCAGACCTGCCGACCTTTGGGGAGGTTTGGGCGCCTCCCCAAACCTCCCCAAACCTCGGCAGGTCTCCGTTCTTCCTGCCGACCTTTGGGGAGGTTTGGGCGCCTCCCCAAACCTCCCCAAACGTCGGCAGGTCTGCGCGGAGGAACGGAGACCTGCCGAGGTTTGGGGAGGTTTGGGGAGGCGCCCAAACCTCCCCAAACAGGAACGGAGACCTGCCGAGGTTTGGGGAGGTTTGGGGAGGCGCCCAAACCTCCCCAAAGGTCGGCAGGTCTGCGCGGAGGAACGGAGACCTGCCGAGGTTTGGGGAGGTTTGGGGAGGCGCCCAAACCTCCCCAAACAGGAACGGAGACCTGCCGAGGTTTGGGGACGTTTGGGGAGGCGCCCAAACCTCCCCAAAGGTCGGCAGGTCTGCGCGGAGGAACGGAGACCTGCCGAGGTTTGGGGAGGTTTGGGGAGGCGCCCAAACCTCCCCAAACAGGAACGGAGACCTGCCGAGGTTTGGGGACGTTTGGGGAGGCGCCCAAACCTCCCCAAAGGTCGGCAGGTCTGCGCGGAGGAACGGAGACCTGCCGAGGTTTGGGGAGGTTTGGGGAGGCGCCCAAACCTCCCCAAACAGGAACGGAGACCTGCCGAGGTTTGGGGACGTTTGGGGAGGCGCCCAAACCTCCCCAAAGGTCGGCAGGTCTGCGCGGAGGAACGGAGACCTGCCGAGGTTTGGGGAGGTTTGGGGAGGCGCCCAAACCTCCCCAAACAGGAACGGAGACCTGCCGAGGTTTGGGGACGTTTGGGGAGGCGCCCAAACCTCCCCAAAGGTCGGCAGGTCTGCGCGGAGGAACGGAGACCTGCCGAGGTTTGGGGAGGTTTGGGGAGGCGCCCAAACCTCCCCAAACAGGAACGGAGACCTGCCGAGGTTTGGGGACGTTTGGGGAGGCGCCCAAACCTCCCCAAAGGTCGGCAGGTCTGCGCGGAGGAACGGAGACCTGCCGAGGTTTGGGGAGGTTTGGGGAGGCGCCCAAACCTCCCCAAACAGGAACGGAGACCTGCCGAGGTTTGGGGACGTTTGGGGAGGCGCCCAAACCTCCCCAAAGGTCGGCAGGTCTGCGCGGAGGAACGGAGACCTGCCGAGGTTTGGGGAGGCGCCCAAACCTCCCCAAACAGGAACGGAGACCTGCCGAGGTTTGGGGAGGTTTGGGGAGGCGCCCAAACCTCCCCAAACGTCGGCAGGTCTGCGCGGAGGAACGGAGACCTGCCGAGGTTTGGGGAGGTTTGGGGAGGCGCCCAAACCTCCCCAAACAGGAACGGAGACCTGCCGAGGTTTGGGGACGTTTGGGGAGGCGCCCAAACCTCCCCAAAGGTCGGCAGGTCTGCGCGGAGGAACGGAGACCTGCCGAGGTTTGGGGAGGTTTGGGGAGGCGCCCAAACCTCCCCAAACAGGAACGGAGACCTGCCGAGGTTTGGGGACGTTTGGGGAGGCGCCCAAACCTCCCCAAAGGTCGGCAGGTCTGCGCGGAGGAACGGAGACCTGCCGAGGTTTGGGGAGGTTTGGGGAGGCGCCCAAACCTCCCCAAACAGGAACGGAGACCTGCCGAGGTTTGGGGACGTTTGGGGAGGCGCCCAAACCTCCCCAAAGGTCGGCAGGTCTGCGCGGAGGAACGGAGACCTGCCGAGGTTTGGGGAGGTTTGGGGAGGCGCCCAAACCTCCCCAAACAGGAACGGAGACCTGCCGAGGTTTGGGGACGTTTGGGGAGGCGCCCAAACCTCCCCAAAGGTCGGCAGGTCTGCGCGGAGGAACGGAGACCTGCCGAGGTTTGGGGAGGTTTGGGGAGGCGCCCAAACCTCCCCAAACAGGAACGGAGACCTGCCGAGGTTTGGGGAGGTTTGGGGAGGCGCCCAAACCTCCCCAAACGTCGGCAGGTCTGCGCGGAGGAACGGAGACCTGCCGAGGTTTGGGGAGGTTTGGGGAGGCGCCCAAACCTCCCCAAACAGGAACGGAGACCTGCCGAGGTTTGGGGACGTTTGGGGAGGCGCCCAAACCTCCCCAAAGGTCGGCAGGTCTGCGCGGAGGAACGGAGACCTGCCGAGGTTTGGGGAGGCGCCCAAACCTCCCCAAAGGTCGGCAGGAGGAACGGAGACTTGCCGAGGTTTGGGGAGGTTTGGGGAGGTTTGGGGAGGCGCCCAAACCTCCCCAAAGGTCGGCAGGAGGAACGGAGACCTGCCGAGGTTTGGGGAGGTTTGGGGAGGCGCCCAAACCTCCCCAAAGGTCGGCAGGAGGAACGGAGACCTGCCGACGTTTGGGGAGGTTTGGGGAGGCGCCCAAACCTCCCCAAAGGTCGGCAGGAGGAACGGAGACCTGCCGACGAGCCGCGGCCACACAGGGTATTCCTGTGTATTCAGGCTTGCAGAACGGCGGATCGGCTTATACTCGAGTCAATAACTTTTTCCAGTTTTGGGGGGTGAAATTGGGGGTCTCGGCTTATACTCGAGTCGGCTTATACTCAAGTATATACGGTAATTTTCTCCTTAGCATATAATTTAGAATAAAAATCCACAAAAGCGTCCTTGATAAGGTCCTGTTGAAACACAACCCTTCCTTTATGCTCAATCTTGTCTATATTAGAAGCCCTTTGTTTTTTCCTCAATCTATAAGCTAACCATCTACCTGGTTTGTTAGCGTTACAAAAAGTATTATGCCTGGCAAACCGCAGATTGGTTGCCACTTGGTCAGCCATTAATTTATCAAATTGTCCTCTTAACAATTTAATAGCCTCCTTAGTCTTCACATCCTCTGAGTTCAAAATCAAAGCCTTTTCTTTTTCCTTTATTTCATTCTCCAGTTCTTTCCTCCTAGCTTCCACAGCACGTCTATGTTTGTTGTTCATATATATCAACACCCCTCTCATGTATGCCTTGCTAGCATCCCACACCATATCCATAGAAGTACCTTTGTTCATATTAATTTCAAAAAAATCCTTCATCCGCTGTTTGCATTCTTCCACATTTCTCTGATTTCTAAACAAATTCTCATTTACGCGCCACGAGCACCTGTCTCTTTTCTCCTTATCAATCTCTAACCACACTGGACTATGATCAGAGATAGTTCTTGCACAAATCTTCACCTTTTTAGTCCTCAAAAAAAAATCATTAGTCACCAAAATAAAATCAATCCTCGAAAAAGATTGATGTCTATCAGAATAAAAAGTATAATCCTTTTCCTGCAAGTATCTCTCGCGCCAAATATCTCGCAGTTCCAAGTCATCCTTCATTTCAAAAAAAGATTTAGGCAGTCTAGCATGACTTGGAATGCGCTTAAAAGCTCCAGCCTTATCCATCTGTACATCCATAACACCATTCCAGTCCCCCATAAAAATAAAAGATTTATAATCCAACTGGGTAAGCTTTGTATGAAGTAAACTAAAAAAGTCAGCCTGTTGTTGTTGTTGATTAGGGGCATACAGTCCAACTAGAAGCGTCTTTTTGCCTTCTAGCAGCAAGTCTATCAGTACGTATCTTCCATGCTTATCTGCTTCAATTAAGTCCGCTGTTATGGCACTTTTAATATAAACAACCACTCCATTTTTCTTATTCATTGCAGAGGCAACAAAGTGCGTACCCAGTCTTGAGTTCAATAAAAACTTTTGGTCCATAGCCCTAATATGCGTTTCTTGCAAACATATAACATCTATCTTGAATTGTTTTAAATATTGAAAAACTTTCTTTCTCTTCTGTGGTGAATTTAGTCCATTAACGTTCCAAGTCAAAAATTTAGTTGCCATGCATATCCTCCCAAAGCTCTTGAAGCACTGCTATCCACAAGTCTTAAAAAGTTGCCAAGTTTGAAGACTTCTGCCTTAAGCACTAACCAAACTGACCCTCTTGGATGAGCAGTCTAGTTTTAAAGATACAGTACTCTATCAAGGGCCAACAGACGTGCAACCTAACAGAGATAAGGTATTATGCTCTTTCCATATTCAGGTTAACTTCTTATTAAACACTGTTCTTTCATGTTAAATAATGTAAAGGTGGTCCTTAACTTTGTTGGTCCTTAGTTGAATAGTTCAAAGTTACAATGGACCTCCTTGACAGTAGTTATGATCCTGTTCTGAAGTTCCAATGGCTGGGCCCTTCCCGCAGGACCATGCCTGCACTTTGGGAGCCTGGCAACCACTTTGCATTTATGGCCATTGCAATCTCCCCAATCACATTACTGTGTTTTGTAACGTTTTTGCCCAAACCCAGTATTTATTTCCAATTTTTTGCAAACCCAGCTCATTACGAACCACTGGTTTGCTTTATGACCAGGGCATGCTTAATGACTGTGGTGGCCACTTTATGACTATGGCATTCATGTAATGACTGCTGCAAAAAAGGTCATAAAATGGGGTCGGCAATATGGGTGACGTGTCTTACAACTGTGTTGGGCAGTCAAGGACTACATGTATTAAAGTCAGGCCACTTTGTCTGTATAAAAGAACGAGAAGCCTATTATGTCTCTTCGGATATAATTACCCTACATGAAGGTTGTGATGGTTAAAAATGAATGAAAATTAAGACCATACCACATTGGCCTCAGGTATGTCAATCTGATGTGTTTTCAGTTTATGTTTGAGCTGTAACTTCTTTATTTTAGCTTCCTGTAGTTTGCCTGGAAAATAAATCAGCATAACAAGTTGGACTAAGTTGAGTTGAATTCGTTGCTTAGTGAAAGTAGCATCAGAGAAAAACTAAACTAATGTTTTTAAGCCAGAGGTTTAAAATGGAATTTTATTGCTTTTTTCAACATTAATGCAGGGACTCTTTAATCATATTTTTATTACTATTTTATTTAGATCTAAATTCATCACTTAAATGTTTTGCCCTTTATTTGCTACTTTAATGCATGCTGCAGTATGAGATGTTTATGTTGTTGGGAAATTGACCCTGAGAAATATTTCGCACATCATGGAGGCATAGCATTTAAAGTAATCACTAGAATGTAAACAGACTTAGATTAAGAAGGAGCAAATTTATAAGAAGCTGGAAAAATAACAGCCAGATATATTGTGAAAAACAGACATTTCACTCCCCCTACCCCAAAAGCTGTTTTTGTGTGTGCTTATGAGATGAACTGGCCATATCTATATTAGGTAGATGCTCAAATAAATTACACAGAGCAGCTACTGTGTTTAATAACAGTTCTAAAATTTACATGGAATATTACTACTGTGGAACTGAAGGATATTTTATTTTGTTGAATGCGAAGTTAGCCAGTGTGTCTACTGTTTTAGTTTGCATGCCCCCACTAAGAACATTTCTGAAATATTCCAGAGATGTTTTTTCAACACTGTATTTTACAAACCCTCAACTGATAATTCTTTTTCCTGGTTTGGGGGATCAACTGTGGTTCCTCAGTTAATCCAACTCCGACTTCATCATATTCAAGTAATTATCATTTTGGAATTTAAAAACAATAAATTAGCTAATTTTAGATGGTATGTGAATTTCATAAATCTAATGATATTACTTCATAACAGATCTTACTTTTGTGAAGTATTTTAAGAAGGATGAAAAAGAAAGGAATTATTTAATATTTTACTTATGGAATGTCTGTGGATTCATTATTCTGGTCTGGCATGGAAAAAGCAGCTACCAAGACTGAGCCACACAGAGCTGGGGATATTCCAGCTCTAACCTTGGATGGCAAAGCATTCCCCCTTTCTAGACTATCATGCAATCTGAAAGTCTTCCTGGATTCAGAGTTCCTACTTGAAGAGCAGGTGTCAGCTGTGGCCAGGAAGACCTTCAACTCTACCTAGTGTTCCAGTTGCGCCATTTCCTAGATTGGGGGCCCTCATGACCTAGTCACCTTACAGCTTGATTACTATTACTGCAACACATTCTATATGGGACAGTTTTTGAGGACCACCCAGAAGAAATAACTGAGTCAGACTGTTATCTATTTTTGAAAAACTTCTATAAGCATTATTAAAAAGAACTATACATATGCATCACTAATTTCAGAATAAGCAATTTTATGCAAAGAAAAAAAATAGAAGTGGTATAAATCAAACAAAACATACAGTAATATAAGTAATTTATACAAATATTATTCAGTATACCAATTCATTTATTTCTTTCCTTACTTCCACCACATCCATATACTGATTTATACATTGGTCTTCAAAAAGCCTGGTCTTTCCAAATTTGTCAAGATATTGTCTATACTTCCTAGTTGATGGGTTATGGGCAACAATATTTTGGTTTGGTAGGTGATCCTAGCTCCCATATAACTGTGTGACTGTCCTTCGGGTAAATCTGGGCTTTGGTTGCTCTTCAAGTAGGTACTATGACCAAAAACTAATGGTATCATCTTTGCAAGTAACAGATATACTGCATGTGTTGGGATATACGTAAGGGTGCAATCAACTTTAGAGCTTCTCTGTTGTACTAAAAACATATAAAAAACCTATACATAAAAATGTTCATTGATGAAACATGAAAATCAGTTACTTGAGAACAATGTGGCTTGTTTGATTTGCAAAATTATGTGTACGTGAATAGAATATCCTTATAGTACTTACATTTTATTTCAGCAATAAGCTGATCACTAACATCGAAATAATCTCTATATGTTTTTATTGACTGTGAAAGTATGTCTTTCTCTTTTGTAAGAATTGCCATCTGCTGTTGACTCTCATAATCTACAGATGAAAAAAATAATTCATTTTTTCCTTCAATAATAAACACACATACAATGAATTAACTAATGATGATAAACCTAAAGAAGATACAACAGAGTAAAAGAGTTGGAAGGGATTCAGGTGGTCTTCTAGCCTAATCCCCTGCTCAAGCAGGAGACCCTATGCCATTCTGGGCAAATTCCTCTCCAATCTCTTTTTAAAAGCCTCCAGTGATGGAACACCCACGACTTCTGAAAGCAAGTTGTCCCACTGGTTAATTGTTCTCACTGCCAGGAAATTTCTCCTTAGTTCTAAATTGGTTCTCTCCTTGATTAGTTTCCATCCATCCTGCTTTCTGGTGCTTTGGAAAATAGCTTGACCCCCTCTTCTTTGTGGCAACCCCTCAAATATTGGAACACTGCTATCATGTCATCCTTGGAACTTCTTTTCACTAGACTAGACATAACCAATCCCTGCAACCTTTCTTCATATGTTTTAGTCTCCAGCCCCTTGATCATCACTGTTGCTCTTCTCTGCACTTTTTCCAGAGTCTCAACACCCTTTTTACATTATGACGACCAAAACTGGATGCAATATTCCAAATGTGCTCTTACCAAGGCATTATAAAATGGTACTAATGCTTCACATGATCTTGATTCTATCCTTTTGTTAATGTAGCCTAGGATTGCATTGGCTTTTTTGGTGGCTGCAGTACACTGCTGGCTCATATTTAAGTGATTGACTACTAGGACTCCATCCCTCTCACAGGCACTACTATTGAGACTGGTTCCATCTACTCTATATCTGTACATTTGGTTCAGAAATAGTTTCTTAAACAGTATAGAGGAAAAAGATAAATTTTAGAAAATAAAAAGTTGGAATTAGTGAAACTCACCATTACAAAAAATAAAGGGTAAACAATAAGGTTGTAAATATTGTTTCGAAGTAGATATAACTGGCTCAAATACAAGCTTATACTTAGTTTTATGTCTTCCTGGACTATTTTCTGCTAGCACAAGATCCTGAAAAAGAACAGTGTGATCTGCATTATACATTTAAGACATATTTACCTAATATGAATATACATTTAATTAGTATATAACCCTAACCTTTATTAAATACTAACTGCAAAATGTTTTTCCAAAATAAACAGCACCTGTTATTAATAGCACGTTTTTAACAATAAGCAGCTGAAATTTATTATTACTCCCAATTTAAAAATAACCCAAAAGTAATGTCCTCAGAACCAGATATATACTATTCAGAAGAACAAAACCAAGAACCCCAAATATTGTTACAGGCAATCATTGACTGATAGGGACTGGAATTCCAATCCTAAATCATTATGGTTGTAAAGCAAATCATCCAATGATGAGAGCTGTTTTTACAAGCTTTTTCAGTGGCAATCATTCAGTAAATCATGCAGTCGGTAAGCAAATCCATTCTTCCAAATAGATAACATCATGAATTGTAACTGCAGGATATTACAACCAATCATAAATGTGACCCAGTTGCTAAGTACCCAAAATATGGTCATGTAACTGCAGGGGTGTATTGCATGATATTTTATGATGGCCCAAAGTCTTTACAGGTCATAAAGCACCCTTGCTGAGGCAGCTGTAACTCTGAATGGTGGTTAAGCAATAGAAGCATGTCCATTTACAACATTTTCTAAATTATAGAAAAATTAGGAAAAGAAAGGTAAATATTAAGAAAATAATATGCCCGTGAACATAGTAGACTGCTGATTTCCATTCCTAAACTATTAATTGGAAGATTATTTAAGGAGACTCACCTTAATTTCAACAATTCCTCCATGAAAACAAAATTCAACTGTACTTTTTTTACCCTGAAACAGGGGAATATCAATGTCTTTCTCAGTTGAACTTTCAATTTTTGCTACAATTTTTCCATGAAAATCAGTTCCGGTACGGTTTTTGTATTTATCCTTAAATTAAGAAGACACTTGAATTAGAACTGAATTTTTTAAAAAATGCTTAATACATATCTTAAAGCTCATATGAAATGTACCTACATTTGGGGTTTGTATTCAATTTGCTTATGGTACAATTTTTTGAATTTTATAGAACACCATTCAGACTGTTTGCAAAATCCTGAGTTTAACATGAAAATTATAATTTTTAAACCATTTTATTAAATTATTTAAAAGAAACAGACCAAATAAAAGAGGAGGTGGAGTTGCTCTCTCTATAAAAAATAACTACATCTCTACAGAAATAGAGCATAACAAACTGTCTTGAATGCATTTGGGTCAATATGAAAGGGGGAAAATGACATTGTCATAGGTGTATACCATAGGCCACCCAACCAAACAGAGAAAATAGATGAAGGCAAGACAAGAAGCAACGGTTGGAAATTAATCAGAGAGAAGCAACCTACAACAATTAATCAGTGAAACAACCTGCCTCCAGAATTTGTGAATGCTCCGACACTGGAAGTTTTAAAGAGACTGGACAGCCATTTTCTGAAATGGTATAGCATTTCCTGCCTGAGCAGGGGGTTGGACTGATGACCTTCAAGGTCCCTTCCAACTTTATTATTATTATTAAATATCATACTTAGAAAAATAAAAATAGAATCTAAATATAAAAAGGAAAAATAAAAAAGCAAAGCGCAGAAAAGGAAAAAAGTAGAATAAAGTAAATAACTTTCCTCTTAATCATCAAATTTACGAACAATTTTGGCAATGTACCACCATCTCTTAAAATACAACAAATGCTGTCTAGATTCCATAACTCATCTCTTAAATTTTGTAAAAAATCTTAAAGCCTCATTACTCATTCCTAGGCAGCAAAAGTCCATTTAGGACTGCAAAAATAACTGCATATTTATTTTGACCTTGATCAAATAAGCAAACTCTTCCCTGTTCTTTTAATAATCTTGGTTTTAATCCCTTTAAATAATGCCCTCGAACTTGATTTATTTTATCTTCTCTTTGTCTCCTCTCAGCAAATCCTTCAAAACTTTAACAAATCCTTTCAAATAATATTTTGCTTAAATGATGTAGGCTAACAAAAATGGATTTTTTTCTTCTTTCTCTCTATCTTGGTATCATATCTGTATGGAGCTGCAAAACAACACAACAATCTTTTTATAGAGATGTAAAATCTCTATAAAAAGCTCCTTAAAATGTCATAGTGATCATGAAGGTTTGGAAAATTCTAGTTGGTTCAGAAAGACTTGCTTAAAAACTTTTAACAAACTGACCTAGTTTGATTTTGGATTTTTCTGAATCTGATACAGATCTTGCCTGCTATTTGTATATGTGTGTGTGTGAGTGTGTGTGTGTATGTATAACTCCCATTTTAAACCACAATTCAGTTTAATCACCGTTACAATGAAAGTCAAGTTCTTGACAAGGGTCCGACTGTCAACCTCCTGAACATTAGAAACAGCAGGAGTATGTGGCAAAGTTTGTGGCTGCAACAGTGCTGGCTGATTTGGCACCACATCAATTATAATCTTGAGGGGGAAAAACACAAAATATAGAGACTTAATGTACAATATAGAAATTTATTAACAACATTAGCCTTAATTGTAGAAGTACCCATTCATATTCTTGTCATATTTCACTCCTTTCTAGTTTGGACCTATGAAGCAATTGGCAATGTATTACTACACTAGTATCACAGAATTTCTTCTCAAAAAGAGGTAATCATGCTTCAATAATATGCCTGAACTAGATCCTTTGAACTTTTAAAGTTTAATCCCACTTTGGTTAAAGGTGGTGTGGCAATTTTATGATTGTTACAATTCTATTTCATTATTGAAATTGTGCTGCTTGTTGTTTTGCTTAAAATACACTGTAACCTATTTTAGAATAAATGCTTCACAACGCTTAAGTAACTTAGTCTGAATTTATGTTTTGATTCTTTGCAGCTTTTTTAAAATCACAAAGCATATATCCCGGAAAATAGTGGCACAGTTGATTAATTCATCTCTAAATTTTATCACTGGCCATACAAAAGCAGCATGAACTAACTTCCCTCATTCAAATAATTTTCTGAGAATGTTATTAGCATTTATTCACTGTTTCACATGATAGCAATGGACTAGAAACATGCCCAGCTAAGAATTTATGACCTTCTGTGTAACTTATTGAAAACTACAGATAATCTTTGACAAGACTGGTTTCTTCGTTTAAAGTTTACAGAGTCAGCATATTGCCCTCAACAATCTGGGTCCTCATTTTACCGACCTCAGAAGGATGGAAGGCTGAGTCAACCTTGAGCAGGTGAGGATTGAACTGTTGAACTGCTGGCAACCGGCAGTCAGCAGAATTGGCCTGCAATGCTGCATTCTAACCACTGTGCTATCACGGCTCACCAAAACTACAGATTTACTTAATAGCCATTGTATTTAATTAATGCTCCAAAAAATATAACACTGGATTGATCACGAGATGATCTCTTAAGAATCGGCATGGTTACACCATAATTTGGGCCTTAACTACAGTTGTAAGTTGAGGGCTACGGTATCAACAAATAGACAAACACAGACACTAAATTATGTAAGGAATCTTATAGTGATTTCTATTTTCCCTATTCGCTTACACAGTCTTGCCCTCTGATAATGTCAACTGATAATGCTGGAAACAGGAGGACAATCCATATCAAGCCATAGAAAAATCCCAACTTCTTTACTTTGCCAGCCTAAATTCTCCAAATCCAACTGAAACAAGTCCTGATCCTTTGGCCCAGAATGCATGTGACACATATTTGCTAGAATTCAAACGTGTGCCAATAAAAGGCAGGGCCGGGAAGGGCGATAGCTGAATTAATACTTAGTGATTAAAATTAACTCTCTGCAAAACAAAAGGCCTTATTTACAAAATTAACAATCCCTATTTGCATATAGGAAATATTCTCTACACAATGAAGCTTATGGCACACCCCCTCATCACAGTATAAGAAAGGTCCAATTGGATAGTTCATGAGCAATTTTGTATTCAACTATGTGAAGCCAAGAGCCAGTAGTTCTCACAGAGCAAAGATATCAGTTATGTCAACAACTAACAACCTCTGTTTTAATATCATGTAATGCAGATAGAGAGGGAGGGGCAATAGGTTTAAACTGTTTCGAGTATAAGAGCCTTGGTGGAGCAGTGGGCTAATGCCTCCTTAAGTAACACCAGCTGCCTGCAATTAGTGCAGGTTCGCATCCCACCAGGCTCAAGGTTGACTCAGCCTTCCATCCTTCCGAGGTAGGTAAAATGAGGACCCAGATTGTTGGGGGCAATTAAGCTAACTTTGTAATAATGCCGCTTGGGGGGTGTATGAAAGCCCTAATAAGCAGGCATATACATAGAATGAAGGCTACTGCTAAGCTTGTAAGCCGCCCTGAGTCTTCGGAGAAGGGCGGGATATAAATGGAATTAAAATAAAAATAAAAAAAATAAACTGTCACTGATAGAGAACAATCAGCAGTTCTGTATGGCTTCATTACAGTTTTTGATAAAAAATTGAAACAAGTGGTACCATTGGATATCTGACAGCCAATTTTAAATCTAGCAGCCTCATTAAACAATGTAAAGTTGTTATTTATTATTATTATTATTTTTTAGCCCTGTCCTGGACCAAGAAATCTAATATCAGCAAAGATGTCAGTTGATTAGATGATTCTTCTGATACACTTTTTTAATTCTGAATCTAACAAAGATAAAATTTATTTATGCATGTTATAAAAATCAATGCAAAACTTATAGTTGGGCAAATTTTACTACATAAATAATAAAATAGAATTTTAAAAATGTAAAACACATTTTTACGTATTATTTCAAAAACTCACCTGTTTACTGTTAAGAACATTTGTTTTGTCAATTACAAATACAAAATGGATGCTGTATTTGCCCACTTTTACTGGAACTGTTTCATTCCTAAATTATAAACAGTAATGTTAGTATTTCTTTAAAATTTACAATACTTAAATTCTCAGTATTTTTCATTATTAAAGTAAAACATTGTTACTCTTTGAAACAAATGAACCAAAATCAATTTTTTGAAGTTAACTTTTTTATTATATATCTTATTCAGTCTGAAAATAAGAAATACTCAGACTGATTAGAAATAAATAAATGGAGTCCTCACATTTAATGTCTGTAATACTTGCTATACCCCATTCCTGAAATTGTCAGTTCTCAGCCCTTAAACTTTCTATTATGTCATTCGTGACATCAATATGCTTTAATTAATTAATCTCAAATAAAATTATATTTTTGCATGTATATTCTCAATTTTGAAACACTAGACACAGGTATTTAACAGACAACATATCAATACCTAGATAGGGAAAAAACATACCTGCAATATGAATTTCAACCTTAATAAAAAGAAATTATTGATATCAAACCAAACTATATTTTAAAACAAAGTTGATTATAGTTTTTTCTAAGCAACATTATATTAGAATTACTATAACACAACAACATTATTTGTTAACCTGACGGAAAAAAAGCCATCATCCTTGTCATTGCTTGCTTTGGTACATTCAAATGTTGCAAACTAAAAAAAAAGAAAAAAGATAGGGTTTTAGAGAAAGCCACATTATATATGTAGGCATTTAAAACTAATTTTATTAAATTAAGTTACTTTGAATCCCTGAAAATCTTAATAAAATGATAGACATTTTTAAAACGAGGAATCTAAAAAAAGAGTATATATAGTATAAATGAAGCTCATTGTTGTTGTTTTTACTTTTTAGCCAAAAACAAATCAAGGGACTATCTTAAAAAATCAAAGTTCAATGTTAATTATGTTGATATTTAGGTTTAAAAAAGTGTAAAATAAAATGCATACAGAACAAATCCATACAACTATTAAAATTAATGAGGATATAGCAATAGGAGAGGATAAACCATAGATACTAGTCAAACTTCTCGGTTGAATAAATTCGATAATTGGACTCCCCTACTAAAAAGTATTATATTTCAAACTCAAAAGCGCTTATAAAATTATCTCATGATCCAAGTAGATAATTGTGACGTGATTCTTCATGTAATCTCATCTCTAACCTCTTTGGGCTTTAAGTATAGTGAAACCAATGCATTGGAACCTTATGTATTACTGAACAAGGCAATAATGTGAAACATCTGATATGGTGGAAAAATAACATAGTTATCCATAAATTGATGGATGAGGTTAAATGGAACTAAATTTGCATGCTTACGTAAAGTATCTGTCTATCTGTTGCACATACTGTTTCCTGTTACTTACATCATCACTGTCTTTTTCCCTGATTTTCATACAAATCGTTCGTGGATTTATATTTTTAATATTGGTGCCATCTTCAGAAATAACACTAACCATGAAATCTGCATCAGGGAAAGAAATGTTTTTCGCACATGTTGCTAAACTTAATTTTCAAATTAAAACTCTGAAGTAAAATATTACTAGTCAGAAATACATGTCAAAGAATGTAAGAAACTAATATGGATACTATAATGATGTACATTCCATAAAATTGCATTACCATATTTCCAGACATTTAATGACATCACATCATAGCCAAGCATCTAGTGCCATAATCCAGAGTAACAATAACACTTAGACTTATATATATATGGCTTCAAAATAGCCGTCTCTAAGTGGTTTACCGAGTCATTGGTGCCAAAGCATCCAGTGGTTTAAAGCATCCAATGCCATGGCCCAGGATCATAGGACAAATACTTTTTATAGTGAACAGAAAGGAAAATACAATCAGGCTTCAAGACTGATGTCAGCACTTCAACCTAAACCAAACCATGAAACTGACTCCCCATTTTGACTGGAACTATATTTTACTGATAAAGGCTATAGCACAGGTGTCAAACTCGACTGCGTCACGTGACGTATTGTGACATATCATGACTTTTTTGCCTTTGTGGAGCCAGGGTGGGCGGAGCCTGTGCATGATGTATCCAGCCTGCAGGCCACCAGTTTGATACCCCTGGGCTATAGAAATAAAATTTTAAAGCCCATTTGCATCTTCTCTTTCTTCCCTCTTATATTCCTGAGTCAGACAATAGCCAATCTGAGTTTCTTTCTTAAGTCTTCTTTGATTTCTTGGGTTTAAAGCATACTGCTGTACAAGTTTTTGTAATTGTTGCTGAACAATTTCTCCAAAATTACCCCTGTGGTTCTCTACAAGGGATATGTTCATAAATCTTGGGCTTTGTTAGTAGCTAGTCATAAACTGGGCTACCAGTTGGATGCATAAATTCATTTGGATTGGAGATTTAGATCACTAAGAAATGACTACAGAAGCAAATAAAAACAATTGAATTGCTGAACAATTGCTGAACAAAACTGAAAAGAATAATAGTAAGTTACTTCCAAAAGTAATTAATAGACTAGAATAATTTTAACTTTGGTAGGATTACACTAAAGAAGAATGGAATATTAAGATATATTCCCAATGGAAGTATAATGGGAGAGTAATCTGTATTCTGCAAATTCAGTAAGGCAAGGTACAAATGGAGAAACAATATTCCTAATACCTACAGATAATTGCTTTTCAGAGTTTGGAGTCTTAGATTTGATATCGGATTATAAAGTGTTCTTAGCACTACTTCAATGTAGGTCTTGAAAATTCTTATTTCTTTCCATAGGCCTACCCCTAATCTTTTTATCATATTCAATACACTTTGTGCTGTGGACCAAAAAAAAAAGGTTTTTAAGCAGCCTAAATTCAGATAATTCAATATAACAGCATTTAGCACCAAGACACCAGCAGACTGCTATGTTAAGCTACAGAGAAACAGCCATTTTATAACCTAAAAATGACATAGACAGAGAAAACTATCTTTTAAAAGATGGCTCAAAATATTCTGTTGAAAAATAAATAAAAGATAAGAAAAAAGCATTCCAACTTTCTAATGGGTTATCCTTAGAAAATAAAAAAAATGTTAAAGCACTCACCAGGAAAAGTGTTTCCAGCAGTAAAGCTAGCATTCTCATCATATGTAATATTTAAACGTACAGGTTTCTCCGAGTCAGGTAAAACATTTATCTTGATCACTGGACTGCTTAGTGCACTCTCGTTATAGGAAGCCTTGAATTGCAAAGTGTATTCTCCCCTGAAATACCACAATAATTAAGCATTAATATAGTTCTACTGAACGGTTCAAAGTTTTAAATAGAAATATAGGAGTTCCAATGTACAGTAGTCTTTGATTTACAACCATTTTTTACAACTGGCACAATATTGCCATAGTCATGTGAACAATTTTTTGACACTTGGCAACTGGCATGTATTTACAATGGTAAAGGGCACCTGAATGACCTCTGCTGGGAGAGGGATGAGGCTAACTCATCATCCTTTCTTTTCTTGGCTTCTTGGCAGCCTTTGGTACCATCAACCATGGTATCATTCTGGACTGGATTCAGGGATTAGGGATAGGTGGGCCTGTATTGTGTTGATTCTCCTCTTCCTTCCCTGTGTCTGAAGCTCCTGGTCCTTGCTTTGCAGGATTCCACAGGGTTTGGTACTTTCCCCTCTCCTGTTTAACATCTACATAAAGCTGATGGGTGAGATCATTCATCACTATGGGGTAAGCGTCTTCAGTACACTGATGATATTCAGCTTAACATCTCTGTCCATAATAAACTAAAAGATGCTGTTGATGTTGTCACTTGATGACTGGAAGCTGTGAGGGTCTGGATGGGAGCAACAGGTTTCAGCTTAACTCTATTTACATTGAGTGGCTTTAGGTTTTGGGGACTTCTGGTTCTAGGGATTTATCATCTCTTGTTCTTATAATGCGGTGGCACAGCCCCAAACATTGTGTGCATTCTGGACATCCTCCTGAATTCCAGACTCCTGTTCAAAGAGGGCCTTTATGCAGTTTTGTGTTGGTTACCAGTAATACCATTTCTTGGACCAGGACACATTGTTCTCAGTCACTCACTCCCCAATTACCTACCAAATATTACTGTCACATGCGTTACATAGGACTGCCTTTAAAGTGTGTTTCCAGGTGCAATTCAAGGTGCTGAAAATGTCCTATAAAGACCTACATGGTAAGGAATCAGGGTATCTGAGGGAATTACACCTCCACTGTTATATCTACCTGTCTCACTGAATCTGAAGGAGGGGCATGTTACAGGTACTGTCTACTAAATAATTTCATCTGACAGGACTCGGAAAGAGATCCCTTTCTACCTTGCTACCTATCCTTTGAAATGTCATTCCCCAGAACTTAAGTTGGCCCCTACTCTATTGGCCCTTTTGAAAGCCCTAAAAGCATGGATATGGAACAATGTTTGAGAGTCTGGTGGCAGCGGTGAGCCTGTTTAATATACTGAATTGGATGTATTGATATTTAACCTATTGACTTTTTGTACTGAATTGAGTTTGTAATAATGATTTTAGTATGATTGTCTATTTTTTATTATACTTGCTGTTAATATATTGTGAGCTGTATTATATATGTGGTTTTGAAATGATCAAAAAGTTCAACCTGGGCTTCACATCTCACATTTTGCAACATCTGCTTTTTAAAGAAAATTTGTAAGGTTTTTAGCCATGTGATTTTATTTCTTTCAATCTTGTTTTTCTTGTGTGTTTCACTGTTGGTATTGTTCTTGTTTACCCTTATATCCCATTTATGGCATACACAGAATAATTTTTAAAATAAATACATAAATTCCTTCATAGCAGGAGTGTGTTTGTGTTTGTGTGTGTGTATTTGTTAGCAATCCAAAAAAAATTTACGCAAATAATGATTGTCGCAGTTGCGACTACCACCTGTAGACGGCCTGAGTTTGGGCTGATACAGGCAAAAAAAATTGGCCCGTATTTGGGGCAGCAAGGTGTTCAAAATACTCAAGACATATCTCCCCTGCCTCTTCCCTCCCTGATGCAGCTGACAAAGTGAGAAAGAGCCTGTGGCCTAGAGGTTAAAACAACTGCCTAATGTGCAATCAGCCCAGGTTCAAATGTCAGAAGGGTGTGGCTGACTGATGAGGACAAATAAGTTTGAAATGGCTATATCAGTCTCCCTTTAATTCTTTGTTAGCAATCCAAAAAAAGTTTACACAAATATATATATATATATATATATATATATATATATATATATATATATATATATATATATATATATATATATATATATATATATATATATATATATATAAATATATTCTGATCAATAGGAAGTTTCAGACACTTACTTAGGAGCATGAACAGTAAGACTTCCAAAGCTTGCTCTACCAGTTGTATCTGTTTCATGCAGCATATCTGGAGGAATAATCTGGAACAAATATTTTTTTATGAGAAAATATTGCTAAAGCTTACCAAATAACACTTTTTCCATATACAGTGTATTCTTAACTTCTCAGTAAAATGCAGTATTTTCGAGATGACTTGTTATGAACAAGTTCTATTGTTTTTTCCTTTATTTGTATCAGTTTTATATATTTGATATGCTCAATTGACTTAATCAATAAAGTTTTATCTATTGAGTCAAATAATTCTGCAGAAAGAAATAAGAGGTCATGGGAAATAAACTTTAGGACAATATATGGGCAATCAAACTCTATGGTTGCAGATGGAATGGGATAACTTGTCGTGGCCATCTTGTCCTGGCTGACTCACCCCAGTCAACTTGTTGCGGGACAATGTGATGCGGCCAACCCGCTTCATTGAAGAAATGGTGGAATAGAATAATTAAAGAAAGGATGATAAAGGAGGGACAAAACAAAATGTGAATGTCAAAAATTAAAATAATGTTGAAGAAACAATGGCAGATAACAGTACAGTTATCTTGTGTTATTTTGCAGCAAGTTGTGGTGAGTTGTCTGGGGTGAGACGGCTGCAGCAAGCTGGCCGTGGGGAGTCATCCTATGCCTGGTTCCAGAAGTTCCCTATTTCTGTAGAACCACAGTTTGTTGGTTCCAGCCTTTCTGTCATTAGAAGAGAGTGGAAGGACAACTAGCAACAGTATGTAAACTGAGGCTGTCAATTTCCTCCCTCTTCATTAAACTAAAGAACCTGCTGACTACAGTATAGATTGCAACAACACTATCTGGCACAATCTGGCACATATATTAATAAGAATAGTAATACAAGTATAAATTAACAATCTTCAAATGGCTATGTATCTATCCAAGGTATTCTGAATATGTTGTAAATATTTTGTATAATATTGTATGATAGGATCCCAAAATATTTAAAGCAAGTAAGAATTATTTTTAAGATAATTGTGTTTAAAGTTATAGAGTGCTCCCAAATGGAATAAAAATTCACTAAATGAATAAGGAAGTTGTAATGGGAAGACCAAGGTTCACTTACTTCTATATTCTTATCTCTTAAAAGTGTGATTTTGATATTAGATTCAGCAGATGGATTATTCCACTGATCACAGAGCTGGATTACAATAGCCTTTGGTAATTCTTTGCCATTAATTACAGATATAGGCTAGAAAAAAACCCAAAGATTATTATTTACAATTATGTAGAATACATACCGTAGATTCCGGCGTATAAGACTACTTTTTAACCCATGAAAATCTTCTCAAAAGTCAGGGGTCGTCTTATACGCCGGGTGCTGAAAATTTAGGGACAGGGCTGGCTGGAAAACCTGGAGCGGATCTTCCATTTAGTCTGCGCAGGGAAAGCGGGACCAATTGGAGTAGAAGCTGCAGTCTGTGATTTTTTACAGGCTGGGGTCTGGGCTTCTTTCCTTCTAAAGTTGAAGAGCAGCTGTAGGCAGGTGGGGAATGCAAGAGCAACTTGAAAGGCAGGTGGGGAATGCATAGCAGAGCAGCAGCTTAGATCTAAGGACACATTTGACTCAGGAACTGGGCGGGCTGGCTGGAAAACCTGGAGTGGATCTCCCATTTGGTCTTTTTTTTAAATCCCATTTATATCCCACCCTTCTCCGAAGACTCAGGGCGGCTTACAATTTAAAGCACAAATCAATGTGCTTAGCAATAGCCTTCATTCTATGTATATGCCTGCCTATTAGAGCTTTCACCCCCCCCCCCACAAGCAGCATTATTACAAAGTCAGCTTATTGCTCCCAACAATCTGAGTCCTCATTTTACCTACCTCGGAATGATGGAAGGCTGACTCAACCTTGAGCCTGGTGGGATGAGAACCTGCACTAATTGCAGGCAGCTGGGGTTACTTAAGGCTCTGCGCAGGGAAAGCTTTAGAGTGAATTAGGAAAAGTGAAAAAGTGAATTAGGAAAATAGGAAAAGGGTTGCTGGAATTGGGTACGTGTAGTTTAATGAAGAGAAGGGTGAGGGGTGACACGATAGCAGTGATCCAATATCTCAGGGGCTGCCACAAAGAAGAGGGAGCCAAGCTATTCTCCAAAGCACCTGAAAGCAGGACAAGAAGCAACGGATGGAAACTAGTCAAGGAGAGAAGCAACCTAGAACTAAGGAGAAACTTACTGACAGTTAGAACAATTAACCAGTGGAACAACCTGCCTCCAGAAGTGGTGAATGCTCCAACACTGGAAGTTTTTAAGAAGAGACTGGACAGCCATTTGTCTGAAATGGTATAGGGTTTCCTGCCTTAGCAGGGGGTTGGACTAGATGACCTCCAAGGTCCCTTCCAACAACAACTTCTTCTTCTTCTTCTTCTTCTTCTTCTTCTTCTTCTTATTATTATTATTATTATTATTATTATTATTATTATTATTATTATTATTATTATTATTATTAAGTTTAATCCACTTGCACTGTTTTATGTTTACATGTTTGATGACAAACAGCCTTATGTTTACAAGTGACAGTTTTCCTACTAAGTACCTGCATGTCATAAGCATTTGAATTAAAATTACCATATTAAAATCAAATCTGATGTTTTTAAATTTTTATTTGGTGTGCGTTGGAAGAGGGGTAGTCTTATACGGCGAGTATAGCCCAAACCCTATAATTTAACAGGAAATGTAGGGGGTCGTCTTATACGCCCAGTCGTCTTATACGCCGGAAAATACGGTAGCATGATGTACTATTTCATTAATTACTTGTAAATATAAATTCAAATTACATGTTTTGTTTCAGTGTTCACTTTTATACTTGATAATCTGTCAAGCTTTCAAGCATAATTAATAAACTCCTCACCTCTCAGGTTTTATAGATTTGCAAAACCAATTGTTAGCGTAGCATCATTTGGTTAGTATTATATCATATGGCATTGACTTACCTTCTCTGGTTCTATCCAATCCTGAAGAACTAATTTAGCTGGAGGGCCAGCAATCAATCTTAACTTTATGTAATCGGAGAAATCACGCCAAGCAACATGCAATTCTTTAACTTCTGGTTGGCCTGGTTCAAACTTAATTCCTTTGACAGAAATAGTTTGTGTATTTTGCTATAAAAATATGTAATAAGAGATAAAGAAAACTTAATAGGATTTTATGGGGGGAAATTAGCTGACTGTAAAAGCATAGCAAAAATATACATATTGCAGACTTCTGGTTTGCTGAAGCGTCAACTGCGGACGTTTGGAAGGCGAGCTCCATCTTCCACGTCCGATTTCACATTGCTGGGGGATCCTGGAAAGGGTTGAAAGTCGCCCTGTAGGGGTAACCAGCAAGGAGGGGATCCCGCTTGATCACAGGAGGGCGGTAGCCCTTCCGTTCAATTTGGCACAGCCCTATTAACCAGCGGACGAAAGACCAGCCATAGAAATATTGCTTGTCACCAGGCTGCAGACAGCCGAAGACAAACTTACTACCAGGCATCTATAAAGCAGTGCAGACGAGACTGGGTGAGATCTGAACCTCTCTTCAATCCCAACTATTTTTTCCACCTGTATAAACTGCTCAAAGTATTTTTCTCCCTGTGGAGAGAGGGAAGGGAAACTCTATCCCACTCGCTAATAACAGCGGCGACTGACTATCTAGGGGAGTTTAAAATGTTGAAACAATAACCTGATTTTAACAAGATTTCTATCTTTCCAAAACTTGAGGACTAAAAGACTTCCTATTCTTACTGAAGATTTGGGTTTTTATTTACAAAAAAGAAGTAAAATTGGAAAAAAAAGACTATAAAAATCTTGGTTTTAAAAAAATAGGCAACATCTTGTGGCTAAACCTGATATTACAATCTATTGTTGTCTAAAAGAGACTTGGCTTGCAGCCCAGACTATAGATAAATAACCTTGGTAATCAGCTGTGAGAAGCCCAGCTGTGTTCTATACGCAGTGATAAAATTATTTTCATTCTCTGACTATAAAGCTTTTAATTCACACTACTAAGAGAACATGGATGAAGATCAGGAACAGATTTTATTTATGTTGAAAGCAATTCATGAAACTATTCTTAAACCCACTGATGAAATAAGAGGCTACAGAAAAGAAGATGTCAGCCCAGATATACAAACCCAAACTTTGATTACAACCAAAGAATTAACTACACAGAATATAATAGATGAAGTGGAGCAATTAAATACTACGATAGAAGATTCAACTGATCAACAAACACAGTTAACAGAAAACTCAGAAAAGGGATTGACAACTTTGAAAATGGAAAAGACTTTCTATATAAATGAGAAGAACCTGAGGATCAAGAAGAACAACAGATCGAAGGGAAGATAAACATTTCAGGACAACTATGCCAAGAGAGAAAAATGACAGTTTGTTAGCCCCTTCAAAAAAATGGTGACTGGATGTCCCTTCTTATTTCAAATAATATATATAATAACAGAGGCAGATCTATATGATGATTTAAAAGCACGGATATGGAAGGCGAGCTGGCAAAGCAAGCAAGCTAGAATAAGGCTGAAGAAAATCGGGGCTTTGATTTATTAATAAGGATTAAAAGAATATACTCAATTTGTCACTATACATACTTTGAATACTAGATTTTGTTATGAACTGAGATAAAGAAAACTTTGGCTATCTGAAAATTTGGAAATATAAATATTAAAAGTTAAATCTGAATATTGATTTGTTTATAAAGGTTGAATGTAAAGCTAATTTATATATATATATATATATATATATATATATATATATATATATATATATATGTAGATCTAGAGTCTCGGGTTTCTTCCCGCGTTCCTTTCATCTTCAGAAAGTTGTGGCGACGTTTCGACGAAATCCCATCCGTCATCATCAGGCCGGAGTGTTCCTCCTGCTGCTTCCAGGAGCAAAGCAGCCACGCCTCCACCCAGTCGGAACACAGCCCCACCGGCAGTTGGAAGGAAAGGAACAGACAGACCACGCATTGCTCCTGAAAGCAGCAGGAGGAATACTCCGGCCTGATGATGACGGATGGGATTTCGTCGAAACGTCGCCACAACTTTCTGAAGATGAAAGGAACGCGGGAAGAAACCCGAGACTCTAGACCTACATATATATATATATATATATATATATATATATATATATATATATATATATATATATATATATATATATATATATATATATATGCTAAAATATATTGATAAATGTAATTAACATGTTTTTACTTAGCTGACAGAATAAAAACTACTAGTTTAAATAGACATTAAGAAAAAAAGAGAGGAAGTATTTGATGTTGAAACAAGAGAAAACTTGGTTACTAAACTTAAGATGTTTGGATATTAATAGAAAATAAGAACGTTATATCGTATTATTATTTAGTTGATGTAAAATGATGAGAAATAGAATATATTCAAATAGATGTGTATTCTGAATATTAGACTTTGTGATGTATTGTGATAATGGGAACTTTGGTTACTTAAAACTTGAAAATTATAAATATTAAATGTTAAGTTAAATATTAACGGGAAATTAAAAATTTGGGAAAACTAATTAGGACATTGTCTATAATGACTGAATGTTAAAATAATAAAGATATGTATAAGCCAAAAATTATTGATAAATGTAAGAATGTTATTTTTATTTAATTGATTTAATAAAAATTGTATTAGTTTAAACAGGAGACAATAAATACTAAGGGGAAAAGAGAGGAAAAATTCAATGTAGCAGCTTGAGACTTGTACTAAAGATACTTGTATGTCACTGTATTATTGATTAACCCAGCCGCCACGCTGCTTTCTAAATACTTAAATGTAAAATTAGAAAATCAATAAAACATTAAAAAAAGAATATACATATTGCATATTTCAGGCAAACTGAATGGAAATCTAATGCTAAATTTGGCCCAGGAATTTATGTATGTTGACAAAAGTTATAATCTGTTTCACAGATATTTGGATCAACGTCTAGTGACAAATATATCATTCTACATAAGGTGATGCTTAGGAGTTTGCGAATCCTTTTAAATATTCAGTATTTCTATATAAACGTGACCTAAAATGTGACTGGTTTTCTACAAAGTCCTAAAAGTAGATAAAGAGAACCCAATTAACACATTTGTTTAGGGAATAATAAAATAGTTTTCCTAGGACTGAAAAGGCATTCTAGCCATCTCTTAATATTCATGTAGCTGTAATAGACTTACAACCACAAATAGGATTAAAACCTCTGTTGTTCAGAGATGTGATCATTATGTGCGTCATCACATGATCAAGTGAGTTGTCACACCCATTTGATGAACTTTATAACTATTGTCTTTCAGCGAATCATAGTTGCTGTGTGAATCCAGTTTTTCCCTCATTGACTTTGCTTGTTGGAAGCTGGATGGGACAGTTACAAATGGTGATCAGGTGTTCCTGGAATACTGCAAATGTTATAAATGCATGCCGGCTGCATTTATGATCACATCACTACAGGGTGCTGTGAGTGTAAGGAACAGTTGCAAAATACTTTTTTCAGTATTGTCATAACTTAGAATGGCTGCTAAACGGATGGTTGTGGGTCAATAACTACTTGTAAGCTGCTTTAGGCATAGCGATATAAATCCTCTCCCTACTGCTTTAAAACAAAAAAAATATTTTAATGGATATAAATGCTATATAATGTGGGGCATTAAAAAATACCTGCCAAGAAGTTTTCAAATATGATTTATCCAGACCATTCCCAGAAATCTTCAAGTCAGCCATACAAGATGATGTCAGGGACTGAATCTGATTTCCATGCTGATCTGTAATCATTATCTCTTTTATATGAAAAAAGTACAAGTTATGAACATACTGTAGAACACATTAGAGGTACAAAACAGATTAAAATATTACCGCATTTATAATATGTTATTGCAAACTACATTCTACATAAAGCTTAAGTCCTCCTTGATGCTAAATACAACAGTAGTTTGATTTCATGCTTATTCAAGATCTGAAATGGGTTTAATGCTTGAGTCTATGCAAATAAAATTACAATGTAATATTGTATCTCATAGTCTAAATGTAATAGAAGTCTAGAATTTTACCCATTATGCCATTAATGCAAATCTAACAGCATTGAATCAAATCAGAATATGGGACAAATGTAAATGTAGATTTGCACAACAGGGACATATTCAACTCAAATCTCTTCTGAGAGCTGACTAAGTAAATAAAAGTAACAGGGCTGCAGCTGATGAATATATAAAGCTGCTGAAGATTGCCATGGTACTATCATGGTGTCAATTGAAAGTGTTAAGAGTTACACATACATACCAATTTCATCTTGCAGCTTTTCACCCATTTTTATTATATTTGATCCTTTAATTTTGCACTTGATAAGTTTTGGCTCATCAGCAAGCGGTCTAGTGAAATAAACAGTTGAGAGGTTAATATACTTATTTTAAGGAAGTAGTGATAAATTTCATATTATTCATACTTTGTACAATTTACTGGGACTTGGGCAGGGACATTTGCAGAAAGGGAGTGGAGGAGGGGGGGAAATGACAGAACATGTGTTGTGATGTTGTAATGCAAACTCCACTCCTTGTATACTTTGCATATGACACTCTGCTACAAATACAAAAGAACAGACCATGCATTCTGTTGTCATGATACATGTTGTTATTTTGGCATTATTGTAGCTACATGTAAGTTTTGAGCTTCTTCATCCCGAATAACTGCAAACATTATGATGGAGTAAATTACCTATAAATGTGGGGCTAATCCATAATCCTGTGTTTTCTGTCAAAGCATCTCTTTTCCTCCCTGAAGTGATCTTGTGGCGTGAGACCCCAAAAAGATTCTTGTGCTTTAAAAGTAGAACACTTTCTACTTATCAGACACAATGTTCCAAGCTACACTGATTGTCCCTCTGAACACTGATCTTTTTCCAGAGAAGACTGCAAACAGCAATCACATGATTGTGGAGGGCAGTTGGGCAACTGGTTGTAAATATGAGCAGGCTGCCAAGCACCCCAAATGTGGTGATGTGGGCAGGTGTGACATTTATATACCGTATTTTCCGGTGTATAAGACGACCCGGCGTATAAGACGACCCCCTACTTTTAAGAAGTTTTTCAAGGTTTTTTGTCTTATACGCCGGAAAATACTTACATGCCCTGCCCTCCCTGTCCGTCGCAGAGGAGGCGAAGGCCCGACTGGCCCCGCCGGCCCTCCCGCTGCTCCCGCGCTTCTGCCGGCCCCCGAGGCGCAGCGTTTCCCAGGCGGCAGGCAGCACCGGAGGGTAGCCGCCACCCCGCCACGGCCGGCGCCCCTCCTGCTTCCCCCCCAGGCCTTGAACTTCTCCCATTCGGCGCAGGGCAGGGCAGCTCCGCCCGCAGCCTTTTTCATGTGCCGCTTCCCTCTCATCGTCGGCCGAGGCGCGCTCGGCCCGGGCTCCCGGTCCCTCTTCCCGGCCGGCTTCCCGCCCTGCCCCTCATGGAGCTGGACTGGGCGTGCAGCCTCTCGGTGTGGCTGCTTTTCCTGGGCAGCCTGGCAGTGCGGCTCCTGCGCTCGGACCTGTTGCTGAGCCGGCGGCTGCTGCTGCGCGTGGGGCTGCTGGCCGTCCTGCAGGCGCTGGGCCGTCCTGCCACTGCTCCTCAGCGCCACGCTCACGGCGGCTGCCTGCTGGCTCGTCTCGGCCAGCACCGCCCAGCGGAAGCGCATCCCCGCGGGGGGAGAGCAGTGCTGGTGACAGGTGAGTCCGGCGGGCGCGAGGCCCTCCCCTCGGGCCAAGAGCCGACGGGCAGCGCCGCCTTCGCGTGGGGAGAGCCGCCCGACGCTCCCGCCCAGCCGTGTCCCAGAGCCGTGCCGGAAATATCTCAGTTGCGCGGGGCAGCCCGGCTTTGCAAGAACGGGGACGCTCGACTGATTTGTTTTTTTTCCCGGCGTATAAGACGACCCGGCATATAAGACGACCCCAACTTTTGAGAAGATTTTCATGGGTTAAAAAGTCGTCTTATACGCCGGAAAATACGGTATGTTAATATATAGAATGTCTTCTTAACATTCATACTGTATATCTGCATAAACAAAAGGCATAGTTGGCAATAACAGCATTTTGTCCAGCAGGAAAAGCTATAGTTTTATTACTGAAACATGATTGAAGAAAAAAGTACAAACCTGATCACAAATGAACTTGACAAAGACACATGCTCATCATTGAATGTAAGTAGACAACCGCTTTCATCTTCTACAGATGTTGGAACTTTCACATCAGGTAGCAATCCTTTGATCAGTTGTTTGCTATTAAACTTTGGACTCCAGCTTATCTAAGATAAAAAAATGCTTTTAATATTAGAAAAGTAACATTTTTCCCGTTCTTATGTATTTTTTACTAGAAATCCATGAACACCTGACTGTTAATGACTGAATTAAAACTGCTTCCATTTAATATAAGCAAATATATTTTATTGGGGCTATTTCTGAATATCCAAAAAATATGCACATTCAACTCTAAATAAGTGTAATGTTCCCAAACTAACGCTTTCATGGTAGGGCATAAATTTTTTTTGAAATAATTAACGAAAAGTATTTTTCAAGAAAGGTGAACCACTTCATAGTCCATGTGTTTCTTTAATATATTAATTAACGTCGTCTGTTCATAAAGTGTGCAAAAAATGTGCAAAAAAAATCATGTATACAAAATACAACCCCAGGTACAATGTATTGCAGTAATCCAAGTGAAAAATAACAAAAGGCATGAATGATTGTGAATGGCTACCACATGTTCTTCATGTAGAAACTGAGAGTTTAGGGAATTTCCAGGTTAGGGGTGCATGATGAAGGTGTAAGGATGTGAGTAGGTACATGCGGGTTCAAGGGAGACATGGTGAGGATCAGGGAAGGTGTGTAGGAGTGTGTAATGGCTAGAGTGGAACTGTTCTACCTGATCTCCAGTGGCCAATGGAGGAAGCAGTCTACCTGGCCTCTGGAAGCCAGGAAGGACTGATCTACCAAATATCTGGGTAGTGATGCAGCAACATGGCAGTGCTGAAGCAACCAAACTTTTGCCACATTTTAATCCCACGGAAGTCATGGATTCTGGATTTTGAATGCATTCTGTAAGTTAGCTCATCTGAGGAACCTTCATCCAAAAGTTGTTGACCTATGATGCACTGCTTCTCCCAGTTAAAGGCTAGTTGGTGGTATCAAGATCAGAAATGCAATTATGCTTCAGATCTGGAACTGATATCCTCTCAGTACCTGCTGATTGTGCCTTAAAGCTGAAGCTTTTGGAGGCTTACACAGATACCACAGAGACTCATAGAATTATGCATCCAAGGTCAAAAGGAGGGGAAAATTGCAACCATATAAGGAGATGGGGGAGGGGGGAATAGGCATCAGTTTTCCCTACTCATCCCACAAAGTAACATTGAAAACCTGCTAAGTTTGTTTCTGCTGAACTGCAGTAAATTGAAAAAAGGTTTGGCATAACTTCTGGAAAGGTATAGTTTGTTTTTGGACTTCAAAAAAGCATGTCTGTCTATCTATCTATCTATCTATCTATCTATCTATCTATCTATCTATCTATCTATCTATCTATCATCTATCTATCTATCTATCTATTTTTGGGACTTATATGCCGCCCTATCTCCCGAAGGACTCAGGGCGGCTAACAATAATAAAAACAACAATACAAAAGTTAAGAGAAATTAAATAAACAGCCCCAAAAATAAATTAACTAAACAATTAAAAATTAAAACATTTTAAAAACCCGTCATCAGTCCAGGTCAGCCTGATGAAAAAGGAAAGTTTTGAGGTCGCAGTGAAAGGACCAGAGATCTGGGGCCATCCGGAGCTCAAGGGGGAGTTGGTTCCACAGGGCTGGCACTCCCACAGAGAAGGCCCTCCCCCTGGGGGTCGCCAGCCGACATTGTCTAGCCGATGGCACCCTGAGGAGGCCCTCTCTGTGTGAGCGCACTGGGCAATGGGAAGTCGTCCCCGGCAGCAGACGGTCCTGCAAATATCCCGGGCCTAGGCCATGTAGGGCTTTAAAGGTAAGTACCAGCACCTTAAATCTCACCCGGAAGACAACTGGTAACCAATGCAGCTCACGCAGGAGGGGTGTAATATGGGAGTATCGGGATGCTCCCATCACTACCCGCGCGGCCGCATTCTGCACCAGCTGGAGCCTCCGGGTGGTCTTCAAGGGCAGCCCCATGTAGATAGCATTGCAGTAATCTATCCGGGAGGTAACGAGTGCATAAGTGACCGTACGTAGGGCATCTCGGTCCAGATAGGGGCGCAACTGGCGCACCAGGCGAACCTGGGCAAATGCTCCCCTGGCCACGACTCCAATATGATCTTCAAAACTGAGTCGTAAGTCCAGGAGGACGCCTAAATTGCGTGCCCTATCAACAGGAGGTAACACCTCTCCTCCCATAACCAAAGATGGAACCTCTTGGACAAGTCGAGATGCCAGTACATAAAGCCACTCAGTCTTGGCCGGGTTGAGCTGGAGCCTGTTCTTCCCCATCCAAATCTGTACCGCTTCCAGGCAACGGGATATCACATCGAGAGCATTGCTGGGTTGGTTCGGGGTGGAGATAAAAAGCTGGGTATCATCAGCATATTGATGATACCTCACCCCGAAAGCATATCCCTAATAGTCAGCATTTGATATTCTTTAAAGACTAGTTCTTCATATTCCATAGTAACATTTAAGAATGAGCATTTCAGAAATTTGAGAAAGTTCTATATGTGCGATAAAAAAGAGAACAAGCTGAGCTGCTATTTTTTTCTTTCCTCAAAGTTTCACAAATATTGATTCATTACAAAAAATATAGGCAGCCTAAGTGATTGTTCAACAATCTATTTTGCTTAGAAAATTTAGAGCTGTTAATTAAACAAATTAATAAGAACTTCTCTAGACACACTTCCATTATTACATTCACATGATACATCCATACTTACTTTAAATTTTTCAGCTAGAGCTGGAGTTATTATGATTTCTCTTTCTCCCTCATCATACATACGGAAGGTAAGATTTTTTAGCACATCACCTGCAACATGGTTAATTTCTTCCTGGTTTTTAATCTGAATAATTTTTTTTCCTTCAGTGCAATAAACCTGCAATCTTGCAGCACAGCTACTAGGAAGCAGTTTAATAATTTTGGATACTGGTGGCACATTTTTACAACTCTAACAATAAAAACAAAAAGAAATACAAGGAAAAAAATGACTTTTCAAAGCTGTACAACAATATTTTAGCTCATTAAACCTAATTAATAATAGTTATTACACTAGGAATATTTACAATGTATTTATTAAAATAAAATATAATTTAATATAAAATCTATATAATGTATCAAAATACAACTAAGAAACCACTACATTTTTTAAAATATGCTGTTCCTAACATAATAATGTTGACATCAGTTACAATTGCTATTTTCCCAAAGAAAAAATAATAAATTCTATTTTTTAAATAAAGATTAAGTTTTTATATAATATTTTATTAAAATTTAAAATTACAAAGATAAAAACTAATGCAATATATAAACAAGAAAAAATATAAAGTACAAAAACAAATACCCCCACACATGATATAAAAAGAATTAACTTCCTCTTTCATCCAAACAAATATAAACATTTTTAATAGCTTAATATCTATTTCAACCAAAACTCTCTTCATTTCATAACTCATCTTTTATCTATTGGCAAATAATAAAAATCTTTCAATCTTAATCAGCAAAAGTCCATGTCTAATATATATAAACAAATCTTTAAAACCTCATCATTCAAACATAATTAAGAAAAATTCCATTACTAGAAACAACAAACTGAAAATATTAATATTTAATCCCTTCAACTGATGTTCCACAAAGATTTATTATCTTCTGTTCATCTCTACTCAATTATCATATCATAGCTTATCATTTCTTCTAAAAATACAACAAAGCCTTCTTCTTCCTATATCTTCTCCATAAAAACAATTTTAATATCTCAATATTAAGTCCTAGTCAAGAAAAACCATTTAAAAGCTGTTAGAAAAGAGGTGAAACATATACTGCAGCTTAATCTTGATCTAATCGGCCCACTTTGTAAATCTTAAATTTTAGAGATCTGGATTATTCCTTTTAGGTAATGTCCAAATTGTTCGTTTCTTCTCTCTTTTGCTTTTTTCAGGAATTCTTTCAAGATAAAACCTCTCTTTTGCAAAGCAAAAGTAAGAAAGTTGTCCAAGTCACTTTTCTGAGTTAAGATATAGGTATCAAATTGAAACCTCAGCCAGTTTCATTAGTTGGTCTTATATAACATCTTATATAACATTCTCACATCCATTCATTTTAAATTCATATCTGATTTTTGGTTATATCCATTTCTATGTCTTCTTTTAAGACCATTTTTATTGTATCCAACAGTCTAAAGCAGGCATGTCAAACTGCCAGCCAGCAGTCCGGATGCGTCACACCAAAACTGCACCCACTCCACTGCCGGCAATGGGGGAAAAGTTGTGATACATCACGTGACGTTGCGAGTTTGACATGCCTGGTCTAAAGTTTAAGTTTACGTTTATTATATTTGTATACCGCCCTTCTCCCGAAGGACTCAGGGCGGTGAACAGGGCATATATAAAAATACAAAATACAAAAATTAAAAAGAGAATTAAATACGAGCCCGCACTAAAAACAGTAGAAAAATGTAAAAAATCCCCAATAAAAAACCCCAACGCATCCCCCATCAGGCCAGGCCGGCTTGTTCAAATAGGTAGGTCTTCAAGTCGCGTCGGAAGGAGCGAAGGTCAGGTGCCATCCGGAGCTCAACCGGCAGCTGATTCCATAAAGCCGGGGCACCCACAGAGAAGGCCCTCCCCCTGGGGGCCACCAGCCGACATTCTCTGACCGGTGGCACCCTGAGGAGGCCCTCTCTGTGGGAACGCACAGGGCAGAGGGAAGTTGACGCTGGCAGCAGGTGATACCCGAGGAACTCCGGACCCATGCCATGTAGGGCTTTAAAAACCATTACCAAAACCTTGAACCTCACCCGGAAGACAACTGGCAGCCAATGTAGCTCGCGGAGCAAAGGTGAAACATGGGAGTACCGGGAGACTCCCAAGACAACTCTCGCGGCTGCATTCTGTACCAGCTGGAGCCTCCGAGTGGTCTTCAAGGGAAGCCCCATGTAGAGAGTGTTGCAGTAGTCCAGACGAGAGGTCACGAGCGCATGAGTGACTGTACACAGGGCATCCCGGTCTAGATAGGGCCGCAACTGGCGCACCAGGCGAACCTGAGCGAAAGCCCCCCTAGTCACAGCCACTATATGATCTTCCAAAGTAAGCCGCGAATCTAGGAGGACTCCCAAGTTGCGAGCCCTATCTATGGGGGGTAAAAACTCACCCCCCATGGAAAGAAGTGGAATATTCTGAATATCCTGGGATGCCGGTATGCACAGCCACTCAGTCTTGTCGGGGTTGAGTTGAAGTCTGTTCCTCCCCATCCAGACCCGAACCGCCTCCAGGCAACGGGACATCACGTCGAGGGCATCACTGGGGTGGTTTGGGGTCGAAATGAAAAGCTGGGTATCATCAGCATACTGATGATACCCAACTCCAAAACCACGAATGATCTCACCCAGCGGTTTCATGTAGATGTTGAACAGGAGAGGCGAGAGGACCGACCCCTGAGGAACTCCACAAACGAGAGGCCTCGCGGTCGACCTCTGCCCCCCTGCCAACACCGACTGCGAGCGTCCCAGGAGATAGGAGAACCACTGAAGAACCGTGCCTCCCACTCCCAATCCCCTGAGGCGCCGCAGCAGGATACCATGGTCGATGGTATCGAAAGCCGCTGAGAGGTCTAATAGGACTAGGACAGAGGAATATCCCCTGTCGCGAGCCCTCCAGAGATCATTCACCAGCGCGACCAATGCCGTCTCCGTGCTGTACCCGGGCCTGAAGCCCGATTGGCACGGGTCTAGATAATCCACTTCATCCAGGACCAGAAGGAGCTGATGCGCCACCACACTCTCAACAACCTTCGCAAGAAAGCGAAGGTTGGAGACCGGACGAAAGTTATTTAGCACAGCCGGGTCCAAGGCAGGCTTCTTGAGGAGAGGTCTTACCACCACCTCTTTCAAGGCGGCGGGAAAACTACCCTCACTCAAAGAGGCAGATATAACCGCCTGGAACCAGCCTCGTGTCCCCTCCCGGGCTGCATAAACCAGCCAGGAAGGGCACGGGTCCAATAAACATGTGGTGGAGCTCAGCCTCCCCATAATCCTGTCCACTTCCTCCGGAGTTACAGGATCGAACTCCTCCCAGGTAACATTGACAAGACCGCTCGTGTCCTGATCGTCCGACGCTGCCCAGTCGGAGTCCAGACCGGTCCGAATCCGAGCGATTTTGTCCGACAGATGTTGACTAAACTCCTCGGCACGCCCCTGCAAGGGTTCCTCACTCACCTCCTGATTAAGGATGGAGCGGGTCACCCTAAACAGTGCAATTTGATGTAGCAGCGGGTCACCCTAAACAGTGCAATTTGATGTAGCAGCGGGTCACCCTAAACAGTGCAATTTGATGTAGCAGGCACCAGTGCAAATGTGCAATTTGATGTAGCAGGCACCAGTTGTTGTGTCTGGTCGGTTGGCGAGTGAACACGTGGAGCCGGACTGCGTTTAACTGTTTATTGATGATACACGTAGCCGAACTGGCCTTACCTGCCCTGCCGCCTGTATATATATATGCCCGGCGCGCCCGGCGCTGGCCAACCCGCAGGCTCAGGTTTCCCGTGCTCGCCCTGGCCACCCAACCCAGTGTCCAGGGATTCCCACCGCACGGTTGGGCCAATCAGGTGGCCGGACAGGTGTGTACCTAACACCCCTTTCCCCCCAATTGGATCTGTTATTGCCTTATGTAGTCTTTTAAGTATGCTGGGGCCTTGTGTGCCCTGCTAGGGTATCTCCCCGTAGGCCTGGCTGGTTCAGCCCCCTTTCCCTGGGACGGTCCTGGCGGCCCTGGCTGATGCCTCCCTTGCTCCTGCCCGGTTGACAGTAAGGATCCCGTGTGACCCCCTTGCCCACTGGTCGTGTTTGGCTCTGGTGTCCCTGGGTCGGTTGAGATTTCCCTGGGTCCTTCCGCCTCTGGCGCCCGAGTCTCAACACTTGTGTTGGCCTGTTGTGGGGTGATTGGGAATGTGGCTGTTCCCCAGTGTGAAGTGTCTAGTGGCTGCTGGGTTTGCTTATGAGTGGTGATTTCTGGGGCCCTCTTCCTTAGTTGGTCGATGTGCCTCCTGACCTGGCGGTTTCATGTAGATATTGAACAGGAGAGGCGAGAGGACCGACCCCTGAGGAACTCCACAAACGAGAGACCTCGGGGTCGACCTCTGCCCCCCTGCCAACACCGACTGTGAGCGTCCCAGGAGATAGGAGGAGAACCACTGAAAAACCGTGCCTCCCACTCCCAATCCCCTAAGACGCCGCAGCAGGATACCATGGTCGATGGTATCGAAAGCCGCTGAGAGGTCTAATAGGACTAGGACAGAGGAATGTCCCCTGTCCCAGGCCCTCCAGAGATCATTCACCAGAGCGACCAATGCCGTCTCCGTGCTGTACCCGGGCCTGAAACCCGATTGGCACGGGTCTAGATAATCCGCTTCATCCAGGACCAGCGGGAGCTGATGCGCCACCACACTCTCAACAACCTTCGCAAGAAAGCGAAGGTTGGAGACCGGACGAAAGTTATTTAACACAGCTGGGTCCAAGGCAGGCTTCTTGAGGAGAGGTCTCACCATCGCCTCCTTCAAGACGGCAGGGAAACTACCCTCACTCAAAGAGGCAGATATGACTGCCTGGAACCAGCCTCGTGTCCCCTCCCGAGCTGCATACACCAGCCAGGAAGGGCACGGGTCCAATAAACATGTGGTGGAGCTCAATCTCCCCATGATCCTGTCCACTTTCTCAGGGGTCACAGAATCAAACTCCTCCCAGATAACATCGACAAGACTGCCCGTGTCCTGATCATCAGACTCCGCCCAGCTGGGTACACTGTTGCCAAGTATCCTTGAATTCCGGGGTCAAAATATTTTTCTCCATTCTATATTAGTGGGAATTCTCTTTTAACTATAATCTTTAATTATTTCTAATTGCATCCATAACCAGTCTTCAAGTTCTCCTCTTTATGTTTTTCTCTCATCCAAATTTTCCAGGAAAGGATTTCTTACACTAAAACTTAGATCCTCATATAGTTTAATAGGATTTTATACAAACAACAAGCAATATTCTAACTTTTCCAAAGTCTTATTTCCACTCAATCTGGCCTCTTGGTCCAGTTAATGTTTCCCTAAAATCAACATTCTAATTGCCCTTTAACTGCTTAATTTCAAATTTTAAAAAAGTTTTTCTTTTAAACTTATATAAATTGTTCACTGCGGGTTGGAGAAATATCACCCAGTATAATAAAACTTATACTTCTGGAGGTTCTTAGTGTCCAAAAAGTAATTTATAAGCTACTTCCAATAAAAGTGATTTAGAAGAGTGGTGAACAAACACAGCATCCTTATAAAAGGCTCCAACCACAGCTTAGGCAAAACTGTCTCTTCTGACTCTTGGAGCTCTTAAACTTGCTGGAAAACTGCTAAAACTGCTAATTCGAGATTCAAGGTGCTGGTAATGACCTATAAAGCCCTAAATGGATTGGGTCTGGACTATCTAAGGGAACACCTGCTGCCGGCATCATCTTCCCATCGTCCTGTGCGCCCCAACAGGGAGGGCCTTCTCAGGGTACCGCCGGTTAATGAATGCCGGCGGGTTATTCCCAGGGGAAGGGTGTTCTCTGTGGGTGCGCCTGCCCTATGGAACCAACTACCCACAGAACTTAGGACTGCCCCCGACCTTCGCTCATTTCGCCAGGACCTGAAAACTTGGCTCTTCGATCTGTTTGGTCCAGACTGTGGGGTTGTTAATTTAACTGGGTTTTAGATTTACTCTTGGGGCTTGAATTTAATTTAATTGTTTTATTTGTTTTTAATTTTTTGTATTCATGGTTTTAACTGCCCTGTAAACCGCCCTGAGTCCTACGGGAATAGGGCAGTATACAAATCCAATAAAATAAATAAATAAATAAATAAATTACTGCCCTGTCACACGGAGCATCTTTAAGGAGTCTGTGGCTGATCCCAAGTTGTCTCTTTCTCCAGAGAGAAATTCAGGGAGCCAGTTCCTTTACCAACTTTACTTTCTACTGCAATCATCTGCTTGGCTAAAAGTGAAGCCATCTTAGTCTGCCATACTCCCCGAAACTCTCAAAATTACATTTCTTGGTTTTAGCCCTTCTTTTTGCTATGGTTGCAATGTTCATCCAATCTAATAAAGAGATTTAGCTATAAAAATCTTGCCTTATTAAATTTGCTGGTAAACTGAAATAATGTTCGACTGCAATTTACTAGCTGTTACTTCCTATTATAAAAGCCATGACTGACATGAAACTTGTAGAGATATGCTTGTACAAAATTAACTGACTTCAAGATTCAAGGATTTTTCTTTCGGCTGTTTCAGATGTTAATACGTCAGGGAGTAGTCTAAGAAATTACATATATTTGTTCCCCATGACTTTCATGTCTGAATATCACCTATAATCTTAAAAGAAATCAAAAGTTATATCCACACCAAAGACTATTTCATGCTTTATCAGCTTTTTTTTAAAAAAAACACCACCGCACTTAAGCCAAAAGCACTGACAGCAAACAGAGAAAAGAGTATGCAAGGGTTTCAGAGCTCTAGAGAGAAGAGGGAGACTATCTTTAACTTACTGGTATTTCAATTCTTGCTTTAAGTATTTGAACTTTCTTTATATTTTTAATGTGCAGAGCTGGTCCAGTTAATTCATTTTTGCCAGTACTGCTACAGTCTGCAGTATACACAGGAAGGCCTGGAACTCCTAAAAACTAATATAATCAATAATAATTTCAATTAAGGTTATGGCCCATTCATGTTACAAGATAGCATAAATGTCTTAGAACAAAATCTTAAGACAGACTACAAATATGATGAAGTAGCATTGGTTTATTCCTATAAAAAGGATGACATTCCTAATAAATACATATACTATCGGTTCTTAACATAAAACTCTAGCCAAAATGTCAACACCTACATGCTAGAGTTGAAATCACAGAATATTTCCATACTGTTATTTTCAGCAATATAAACAATTATATTTGACAGCCAATGCCTACCGTGCACTGAACATGTAGATTTGTTTGGGCTGTTATATTGCCTACTTCATCCAATACTTCAACATGCAAAGATAAAGCTGTTTTATTCTCAAGTGTCAAGACATCAGAATCTGTTTTTACATTTAGCTGCCAAGGAAGGCCTGTTGGAGGTCAGAAACTGACATTTAACTTGTTGCTACAAGCATTAAAAGAGTTACCTTGAGGTAAGATGGGTGGCGAATAAATAAATAATAAAAAATAAAATGTCAAAAAACAAACTAACAAGGAAACTTTGAAAATATTAATTTTTAAAATTATATTCAGGCCATAAACAATACAATATAACCTACAAACTATAGATATGCAAGCCAATGCAGTTAATCTATTTTTATTTGTCCAGTAATAATTTTTATATGATAACCTAAAGTTAAAAAGACATTTTACATTTTCTTTTTTATATATTTTAGTAATGTTTAAATTATATTTGGTGTTACTCTATTTTGCCAAAGCAAATTGGGGAGATGACTTTTTTTCCATTGCCATATACTTCAAAGCCATGAGAAAACAGTATAGAAATCGTTTTTTCTTTCATACTAACAAGTAAAACTGTAGGCTGTGAATTCTTGTTATATCCCACATCAGAGTTAAGAGGAAGGACACCAGGTAAACACATCTAAGCAATTAGCTTGTGGCAACAATAATTACAAAGTAGCCATACCAAGGCAGCAAGGTGAGTCCGGGGTCTACAAAAACCAGAGGTCTTCTGGGACAGGAGAGATGAGATCTCCAACTTTTCAACCTAGAGGTTTAGCTAAAACTGGGAATTGCAGAGGATGTTCTACTACACTCTGCTGCCTTTTTCATGCTATCAAATAGAATGGGACTATTAAGAACATCCCATACACAGTGCTTTGGAGGAAACATGAAAATTCCTAGGGTGTAAACCAGGAGTGTCAAACTCAATTTCATTGAGGGCCACATCAGCATTGCGGTTGCCCTCAGGGGGCTGGGTGGGTGTGGCCTGGGTGGGTGTGGCCTGGGTGGGTGTGGCCTGGGTGGGTGTGGCCTACTGGGTGGGCGTGGCTAGAGTGCGTATGGCCTACTGGGTGGGCGTGGCTAGAGTGCGTATGGCCTACTGAATGGGCATGGCCAGCTCTACATCGTTCGCATCAAGGGTGCCTATGGGGGCCTGGGCAGGAGTGGGACAGATCTGAGGGTCTCTGGCAATAGGAGGGTCTCTGGGCCAGGGCCAAGGCAGTGGGGGCCGTTCCCTCACTGTTTTCAGGATGGCTTTGCGGGCCACATGAAACCACTTTGCGGGCCGGATCCGGCCCCCGGGCCTTGTGTTTGACATGTCTGGTGTAAACTGTGCTAAAAGGTTAACTGTCCCCCCCACACCCTCATTCTCCCCCCAAAAGATGGCAGCAGTGGAAAAGCATTTAAGGTTTGGACATGTCCATGTAGTCACCAGGAGTCGGCCTCAGTGAAGGTACTTTTTTAAAAAATGTTTCTTACATCCAACATGAAAGAGCATGCTGTTCATTGGTATTGGTTCACTTCAAATGGTCATATAAAATAACTGGAACATTTTAGGGACCATTTGTAAATAAAAAGACCTCTTTTATTGAATGTTATCTATTCCAGTTTTTTAAAAAATTCTAATATGGTGTTTAAGCATCCCAGAGTTTTAAATGATTCAACATTTTCTAGTCCTTTCTCTCACAGTAAAACTGAACAAAGATAAGGCTTCTCATTGCACAGACAATGTCAAAGGCAATTTTTTCAAAAAGTGAAAAAGAATCTGAAGGTCTAAATCCAAAATACATGTGTGTGTGTGCGCGCACACGTGTGTGTAAGATCTAGTAAGTGTTGACTCCTAGCTTTTACCTGGACAAATCCCTGAGGTTTACTTGACAAAATTTAGGATTTTCTTTTTATCTCCTTCTTGAGTTGAAAAAGAGTGACTGGCTTTGTGCCCACAGCAGGATTAGAACTCACAGTCCGTCCATCAGTTTCTGCCTGATACCTTTAATACCATATCAAACTGACTCTCCTCTAAAACCCTTACATAATTTTTTTCCTGAAATATGACAAATTAGAACTCTCAATTTTTTCATATTCAATTTATTCTCTTGAAATTCAGTACAGCTCTTTGTACTATGTTCATGTTAATCAGCCAGGAAAACAAAACCACAGAAGTTGATCTGATCTATGCCAAAACTGGATTCTAATGTATCTAAAATGTACTTTGTATATCATTAATGTCATTTTCAACAGATGCTTTCATATATTTCAAATATTTTACTTACCTGGGAGAAGTTTAATTTTCAAAACTTGAGATTCTTCCTTTAGACCAGGAACAGTGATCTTTAGAATAAAATTCTATTGAAATGATAAGATATAATAGTAATAAAATATTTGCCTGTCTCAGGTCCTTGGGAAACATATGAAATCCAGTATAAATATTTAACTGATTATGCAGCCAACAACAATACAACTGTGTTTGACTATTTATTACTTAAAGTGAATATCGTTAAAAAGGCATTATGTAAGCATGTTCACATCTTTACTTGCAGTACATATTACTGAATACCCGCAACTATTGAATAGAGATTTTTTAGTTCCTTCCAAACTCTGCTTCAAATTATATTCAGATTATCCCATCATTTGAAAGGCATGCCACTACTTTGGATTCATAATTTATCAAAATTAGTTTAACTGAACAGGTATGCAAACAGCTTTAAATGCTTTAGTAACAGAATAAAAGGTTTGTTTTGATAGCTGCAAATTCTATTTTAAAACTACCCATTAATTAGATAATAAAAAATCATTTTGTATTGAAAAAGATTAGCTTACCTTGCCTTGGTAATTATTTACAAGGCCTTTAGCAATTATGCCTTTAATGACACAATTTGGTCTTCTTGTTATTTCTTCATACCGTAATGTTAGACCACTACGAAATAAAACTTAAAAATCAATGGAGATCAGTAACAGTTGCAATTTTAATTTTAGTTATCATTTATGAGATAAATGGTTATATTTCAGTAAGGATTTTTTCCCCTAATTCCTCTGAGAGACCAATCATGCTCTACCAGATAGCATGTGTGAGAGATATAGTCCTCACAATCTGTATGGTGTTATAGGCAATGAAAGGTAAAAATGAGAAAAAAGTGCTCTGGCTTTGTAATGGCTAGAAATTTTAACCCTTCAATTCCTCTTTTTGAGAAACAGACCAATCTCACAAGAAATAAACAAATAAAAGCTTTATATTAAAAGAAGATACTATAAAAACATATTAAATTTTAAACACTCAAAATGTAAACATTCAGTGTTGAATGATTGAGCTGCAATTTGATAAAAGAGGAAAAGAAAAATCTCATATGACAATATAATGTCTGAATAGACCACAAGATGGCAATAATACATTACAAATAGGATTTCTCTTAATTATACTTATTCTTGATTTATTTGGAGACTGAATTTGCCAAAGTGATTCTGTGTGGCTTAAGTCTTATTAGAATATTTTGTAAAGAAAAATGCTAAATCTTTCTGAAACACGACTGAAACATTCTTACGGTACTGGAGAAACATTCATATCATGTAACAGTGGGAAGGACCTTGGAGCTGTTCCCCCCCACTTCCCGGCATCAATTCATAATGCATGAGAGAAAGCAATGTAAACAACTCCTGTACTCTACCAACAAAAATAAATGGATAGAAAATACAAAATGATGGACAATGTACTGCTGGTATGATGTGCCCCTCAGGTCAGAAAGCACTCAACAGCCTACTGAGGAAGAGCTGAGGATTTTTTTCAGTACTCATGGTGTTATGATGTGGCTAGATTAAAGCCTTTGGGATGTTTAGTTCCATATAAGAAAAAAAAATCTGAAGTTACAAAGATACAATTGCAGTAGGAATGAAGAATTTGAAAAGCATGAACACAGAAAAGCTCAACACAGTGAAAGTTGAAATGAAATGACTATAAATTGATATCTTAGGTATCAGTGAATTCAGATGGACTGGGATGGGACACTTTCAGTCAGTTTTTAATCAGGACATGAAAAAAAGAGAAGAAATAGTGTTGCTTTTATAGTTACGAAGCATATAGCAAGAATAGTACTTAGCTATAGTACAGTCATTTCCGACTGAGTCGGAAATGACTAGCATGCATTTGCGGGGGAACCTTTACCTTTACCTATAGTACAGTCAATGACTGAATAATATTGGTTAGATTTCTAGGGCAATCTTTTAATGTAGCACAAACTTTAAAATAGCACTTAGACTTATATATAGCTCCACTGTGCTCTACAGCAGGGCTTTTCAACCTGTGGTACCTGTATCATCTATGGTACTTTGCTACGTGGCAGGTGGTACGCGACCATCCTAGAGAAGTGTAGCAGGAGAGGGGAATGAGCCAAAGCGACCCAAGCCTGAGGGAGAGGCAGCTGCAGGACTGTCTGGCCTTGGCCAGAAGCCCCAGCAGCTGGCAGGGCTCCAGCTGATTGGCTCCAACTGACTGGCACTTCCAGAAGCAATGTGAAGCTGGAGGTGAACTGAAGAAAAAGGGGGGGGAGAAGAGGAGAGCAATAAAAGGAGGTCGTTTGGGCGGGAAAGGGGGGAAAAAGATAACAGGGAAAGAGAAGGAGAGCTCAGCAGGCAGGGAGGAAACAGGGACAGAGAAGAAGCAGCAACTGTTGCTGGAAGAAAAGACCCCTTGGTTCGTTTTCTCCAGCCAGGAGAATGCAATCAGCGCTGATGAAATGAAAAGCCGAGAGACAAGCATGTTGGAAAGGAGGTGGGTTTATTTAGTTCTGGATCAGATGGCAGCTTGATTGGGTTATCATAAGGATTTTGTACAGTTTTTACAGCGTTTTGCAATTCAGAGGCTCCTTTGTGTGCTTTGGTTATTAGAATATTTTAGTCTGTATTTTAGGCCAGCAATGAGTCCAAAGTGTTGACTTCCGTAGGTTTAATCCCTTTAAACAAATGTAATTAGTTTTACCCCCTTACCTTGAGTCTTTTAGAAAGTTTTCTTTGAAGGTAAACAGGCTTAATTTAAGGTTAAAGCTTTTCGCAAATGCCGGAGCCTTTCAGTCTCGGATTGCAACTGTCAAGCCCGTAGCTCGACATTGATGGAAGGGGGGAGGGAGAAGACGAGGGAGGCCAGTGATGCCGCCAAACAGCTAAGTGGGTCTGTGACTGGGCTGATAAACAGCTGTTCAGTGAGAGAAGGCACTGGGGAGGGGAGCAACAGCAATGAAGACCACCAGGATGAGGTCAGTGGGGAGGCACTAGGAAGGAGGCCAGCGGAGGCGAGGACGGCGCCTGGGGAGAGGCTAGGACATCCTTACCTGACCTTTTGCCAGCTGCAGAGCCGCCGAACAGCTGAGTGGACGCCAAACAGCTGATCGGTGCAGGAGCGGCAACTGGCAGCACAAACAGCAGAACGGAATAGCAGAACAGAGAAAGGAGCTAGAGGCCTGCGTCACTGGTCATAACCCCAGCCACCGCATGCTGGTTAGGTGGGTGGGGAAACTGGTGGAGAGGAGTGTATGTAAGGTGCTGTGATTAAACGCTTGTCAGACCATTCTGGATTTTTGCCAGCCATCTTGACATCTACCACTTGTTTTCTGTGGGAACCAAGGGTTGGTAAGGACACTGACAGCAACATTGTGACATGTGACACACCTGAGGCAGCTTAAAGAAAAAAAATGGAGGTTATGTGTTTCTTTATTTTGTGAGCCTTTCTTCATTTACACTTGATTCCTGTGTTTTTAAGGGTACAGGGAAGGGACAGGGTGGTGGTGCATTGTTACTACACTGTGGAAAGAGCTCAGAAGGGACAAAGGAAGAAGGGCTGACCAGCTAGCTCAGGGGTCTACAAACTTAGCAACTTTAAGACCTGTGGACTTCAACATTCAGAATTCCTTAACCAGACTTGAGGGCTGAGGAATTCTGGGAGTTGAAGTCCACAAGTTTTAAAAGTGCCAAGTTTGAAGACCCCTGAAATTCCCCCCCTTTTTTAATCAAGTTTTTGACACCTTGCTAGGCACTGGTGGTACTCAAATATTGTCATGTCCTAAAAGTGAAAAGGTTGAAAATCCCTGCTCTACAGCTCTCTCTAAGCAGTTTACAGAGTTAGCATATTGCTCCCAACAATCTGGAAGGATGGAAGGCCGACTCAACCTTGAGCCTGTCAGAATCAAACTCCTGGCAGTGGGCAGAGTCAGCCTGCAGTACTGCATTCTAACCACTGTGCCACCAAGGCTCCTTAATATAATTATTTAAGTTTATCTTCCAACCACCAATGCAGAAGAGGAGATAGATTATTTACATGATGAAGTTCAATTTGATATCAATGGAACCTGCCAGCAAGATGTGTTGTGGCTGGTGACTAGTTGGAAACAGGAAAGAGGAAAATGTAGCCAGATTGTATGGCTTAGAAGACCAAAATGAAGCAGGAGACCATCTTATCAATTTCTGCATTTCTGTGATTTCATCATATTATTATTATTGTCAAACAACCAAAATGCCTCCATATATGGATATTCCCAGGTGGAGTACATAGAAATAAAATTGACTATATTACCGTTGAAAGGAGGTGAAGGAGCTCAATTACATCACCAAAAACATGACTGAGTACTAATCGTGGAACGTATCAGTAATTGCTCGTGTGCAAGTTCCAAGTGAAGTTAAAGAAGAAGAAAGCTGCTTAGGTTCCATAATATAATCTTGAACATATACCCACTATTCTAAAGGAGAAATTGCAAAGAAAGCAAAGAAATTGCTTTCAAATCCTGAATTTGATTGTTAGAGAACCAAATTATGGAATGAACTTAAAGAAGTTATTAAGAATGAATGTGAAAAGAGACTTCCCAAAATGAAGAGAAGAAAGCAATCAGAACAAACCATGGAAATTGCCAAGACAAGAAAAGCCAAAGCTAAGGTAAACAAACATCTCATGAACTTATCAAAGAATTTCAGAGAGCTATTAGAGAAGCAGTATTTAAATAATATTCATAAAGAAATTGAAGATGGAAGCAAATACAGAAAAACAAGTTCTTCAAAAGATCTCTGATCTCAGGAGGTATGCTATGCCAGTGGATAGACAGTAACCAATTCAAAGAAAATCAGAAGATGGAAAGAGTATACTGAAATGTCTCTCAGTAGAAAAGATTAATATCCAATATATCTTAGAAGATATTCCCTACCTACATGTACCTCTAAAACTAAAGAATGAAGTTAGCTCAGTATTCTGGTTATCAAGTCAGAAAGCTATATAGGAATATCCACTGAAATATGGCAAGCAACAGTCAAGGTTTTAACCAAGGTATGCCAGCAATCTGAGGAATGACACAGTGATCAATCAATAGGGAGACGCCAATCTACATTTTATAACACCCCCCCCCAGAAAACTCAACAGAATGTGCAAACCAACACACACACACACACACACACACACACACGTAAAATACTCCCAAATCTAGCTATTTATCTGTAATTGATTCAAGTTTTTTTTTAAAAAAAAGGGGGACAAGAACACAGGAGAAAAAGAAGAGGGAATTGTAGAAAACAAGATAAAAGAATCCTCAGCTGTTTGCGCTACAGAACAGTCACACATCATTGCATGATATCATCCATTCATACCTAAGAAAAACCTGTCACATCCATCATTTTATATATTCTCAATTTATTAAGAGGGCAGAAAAAATTAACTATGATAGAAGCATTTTCATTTCATTCCATTCCGTTCCACTCCCCTCCACTTTCCCTGTAATTTGCTGAAATGATATTTTAAAGGAAAATGTTCTAATTTTAGGACAACACAAGGCAAATAAATAGTTATGAAACACAAAATGCCCAGCATTCACACCAAATTACAGTCATAGAGCAATTTTTTCTCTATTTTATAAAAATGAGATGATAACTATTACCTTGCTTCAAGGCCTGGTACAAAATCTTCCGTCAGTTCAGTGGAATGTCCAAACTCATCCTGGACATCTAGAGGAATACTGAATGGATGCCCTATCCGAAATGGAGGGTCCAAAATACCTACTGAAAACTTCTGAGGTTTGCCTTCTGAGAAAAAGAAAAAAAAAGTCAACATCTTAGTTGAGATGGAATTTTTCAGTCATACCATTGATGGCTCTACTCACCTTCTGCTATCTTAATCAACTTTCAATTATAATTTTCTCATATATAAAATGAAGGAGAATTTCTGTTATCTGAATTAAAGGCTATTTCTATTTCATTAGGTAAATTTCGTGATGCGTATCTTTAGAAATACTTTGCGTCCTTTATATATAAGGCTTCAAGTGAGGACAAATATTGATCTGCACAGTGATTTTAAAAATAAAATTATTTTGGTAAAATGAAAATTGGGGTATAATTTGTAGCACTGTTTTGCCATCAACATATTGACTTAAATCTTTCATTTATTATATTATTGTAGAGTTTAATGGTAGCCAGTTATTAATCACAATTAAATAATCTCACGTGGATCAGCAAGCTACGATAGTTCTTTAACGATTTGGGGATATCTTACAATATCATATCTGCACTGATAACTCAGCATTCTTATCCTAGGTTAAAGTTAATACTGGGGCAAGTGTAAAGATGAATTGTGATGAACAGAACTGTACCCAAGAGTTGTGAAAAAACCCCAAATATTTTTGAATAGTACTGAATTTCAATGTCAACTTAATTGCCAAAATGTTTCCAATATTTATTAAGAAAGCACAAAAATGTAATGGAATGAATAATTTCTGATACTATTCAGTTTTTCTGGGGCTGCATTAAGATAATTCTCCAAATAATATAATAGAGAGTGACTCAAAGCTCACCTTGCACTTTGACAGTGTTCACATAGTATCATTTCTTTGTTAAATAACATTTACTCAGGTTAAATACCCTATGGTATTTTAAATATTGCAGTAATATATAAAATGATACATGAAATATATAATTATAAGTTGTTTAATGCAAACTATATGCAAGGATAATACATTTTAAATACTATAGTATATACTGATAGAATATTTACCGGTAGCAACATTTTATTTTTTTTTTTGTTTTATGAAACAGAAATAGACTGTCAGACTAAAACATGCACTTTAAATTGCACTGATTTTTTTTCTCCCTGGAATGAACTGAGATAAACAAAAATCTGATAATACTATATATATATAATTTAAGGGAATGAGAGTTTTAACTTTTAGAATTAATAGTACAAATGGAGGACAATACTATTTACATAATTATGCATATTCCTGAAAAGAACAAATCAATGCTAAAATATTCAGTTGGTCAGCTTTTCAAGTACTAATCCTATTTTTAGAGGCATTTCTAATATTTCTATGTTGCTTTTTCTTTAGAAAGTCAGTCTTTATAGCTAATAAAAAAAACGGCTTTTTTTCTCACAGAATGCTCAGAACGGCATTCCGGCACCTTTTTTTTGCACAAAAAAAAAGCTTTTGCACAAGTTGTGCTACTCCCCAAAAGACCCGGCCAGCAAACTTTGAACAGGCAAGTTGCCTCTAGCGAAGGAGAGTTGGCAGGAACTTTGCACCCCTCCCTGCTGCCCAACTACACCATCTCAAGTAGGTAAGTGAGGACAAGGAGTGGGAGGTGGGTTCTGCAAAGTCCATGTGGACTCCTTCCTTGTGCTCACCCGTGTCAGCCAGGCTGGTGGCCTACCCAATGCTGGACCTGCGCCCCCACTGCCACCTCATCCTGCGCACCTACATGGCCACCCTGGAGCGCCTGGCCCTCAACACGATACACACTTCCACTGTGTTCTGTTCCCTCACCTTTGTAGAAACGTGTGACTGCTGATTCCCAAGTTCTGGGGGGGGAAAAGATGAATCTCTAACCTTGCATGGCTAAATGTCAATTTCAACCTTAGCATCCAGCCTGCAGCAATGTCAAACCGTTGCGTTGTCAGAGCGTGACCTCAGTACCCTCTCGGGGTCTGTAATGGTGGTGGCTGCCATGAATTCCAACGAGGAGGCCGTTGCTATAGCAATTCCAAGCACACTAGTTCTTTCCTGGAATCATTTGCCTTTTCCACGCCCTCTCCAGTGAGGGGCCTTGACTTGGAAAGGCAGCCCCACTCTCGCGTCAGGAGAAGCGAGAAATAGATGCCTCCGCTTTCCCCCCGAAAGCAGGCATACCACTCAAAGCAGAAAAAGAGAAGAGAGGGAAATATTTGAATACCTTTTTCTTAATTGGCTTATACTCTTTGATTGCACTGTGCCCTGTTTGCAACTCTGCTACTTACTGAGAGAAAGTTGGTGAAATCGCTTCCCAGGGACACAAAAGGAGGAAAGATTGCTGAGAAGTGCACTTACCTGTATACTGGTATTGTGAAGATTCTGGATTTCCCTCTCAGCCTTCCTATCCTAGGAAGATCCAGAAGAGATTGACCAAAAAGTTCATCTCTGGTCTGAATTCCCATGCAGTGAAAAGGAGAGGGCTTGCAACTTCCACGTTTCCGCACACTGAGATAATCGACCACTTGCACAAATACAGAGCCTATCATGCTTATGGATTACTGATTCACATTTCCCATGGATTGTCTTCTGTCCATGGGAGGGAAGCTTGGTAGATTCTAAATTTCATAATTTTAGTTATTCCTTTGGCAGGGTATATATGAGAACAAGCTGCAAAGATCTTTAAAAACATGTTTCTCACACATTTATATTTTTGAATCATAAATATCTTTGTTCTTTTCAATGATCCATACTAATGCTTTAGAAATCTAATTTCCAGTTTTAGCTACAGTAAGCAAGGAAATTACACTAAAGCTAAATTTAACATTACTTGTTAAAGATATTTCAGAATTAGTATTCTTTCAGTCACAATCTTATTCCTATTCCACAATCTTATTCCTATTCAATTTAGCTGATTTTAAAATGCGATGTAAAATCATAAGCACATAAAAAAACAGAAGAAAAAGCTGCAAATTAACTCAACAGTTCTATGCTTAGCAACATTTCCATTTAATCAAAGTCCTTGCTCTTTCTAAATCTATTTCAGGGTTTACTTTCTATATATACACAAAAAATGGGAAATGAGTTTCTGGGCTGGTTCAAATTTTTATACATTCCAAAAATTATGTCACAAGTGATATATTTATAGGTATATAATTGACAGTACAATTGGCAGTGCAGACATGCCAAATGCTTCTAAAGTGAGAACCAAAATACATATATACACAATTTTTTTCCTCTAAATTTTCAGGTAATGTATCTGTTACATATAAATATAAAAGCATGATAGGCTCTGTATTTGTACAAGTGGCTGATTATCTCAGTGTCCAGAAACGTGGCTAACTACAACCAGAAGTTGCAAGTCCTCTCCTTTTCACTGCATGGGAATTCAGACCCGAGATGAACTTTTTGGTCAATCTCTGCTGGATCTTCCTAGTATAGGAAGGCTGAGAGAAATCCAGAATCTTCATAGTGCCAGTATACAGGTAAGCACACTTCTCAGCAATCTTTCCTCCTTTTGTGCCCCCAGGAAGCGATTTCACCAACTTTCTCTCAGTAAGCAGCGGAATTGCAAACAGGGCACAGTGCAACCAAAGAGTATAAGCCAATTAAGAAATAAATAAATATATAAAAAATTAGATAAATAAAAGACTAACAAGATGAGAGTTCCGGCACCTTTTTTTTTAAAAAAAAAAAAGCACTGATGAAAACAGTGTCTTTTTTTTCTCCACTGATTGAATTATTATTTGGAAAACTGCCTAAATACTTAGCTCATTTATATTTTAGTTAACATTTTCAAAAATGCTTTTAATATATTACAAGTAGTCCTCACTTAGTGGCCGAAGTTACACCAGACCTCCCTAGAGCTACTTACAATCCATTTTTGAAGTTCTGACAGCCCCAGCCCTCCCACAGCCAGGTGACAGCATTTTGGATGCTTGGCAACTGGCTTGCATTTATGACCATTTGCAGGGTCCTGTAGTCACATGGCTGCAATTTTCAGCATTTTTTTTGCCAGTTTCCAGCATTTAGTTCCGGGTTTTGCCCATTGCATATAATGGATTTTTTAAATGACCATGATGTTTGATTAATGACAGGCATAAAAATTTTGTAAAATCAGGCATGGTCAGGTGGTGATCCATTTAACAATTATCACAACTTACAACCTTAATTCTGGAGTCAATTACAGTTGTAAGTTGAAGATTACCTACTGTGCATCTGATTGTATAAAAAATATGAAATCTAATACAAGTAAACAGTAGATTTTAAAACAGAGTACATCAATTAAATTTATCTGTGTGTCCTTTCATTCTAGAATATAGTTTATATAATGTTCTAGAATATAAACTCAGCAAACTGCACTCCTTACTAGCATTGATATTGTTACGTAGTTTGGGTAATGAAATGTCTGCAAGAAAACAATCAAGCTCAGAGAGCACCAAGGACCCCTCATTTCAACCCTAAGCTACAAATATTCTCCTTTATTGGTAAAACTTACCTTTTACATGAAATTCAAATGTTTTAGATGGAAGACGAATTCCTGCATAAGTGTCTGTATAAGTGTCTGGATTACTTTCACTCATCACCACTTGCAGATTTAGCGTGTAGGTTCCAAGGTTAAAAATATTTCCTGTATATAATCAGACATAAATGTTAAATTTAAGATATCAAATATTATTAAACTGTGGGATATATCAAATAAACAAACAAACAAACCCCACTTACCCATTCTTTTAAACCAGTAAGGCCAGTTCCCTCCATGTTGACTGATATAACAAAAGAGTTCCTGATTTCCACTAGGAGCTTACAGAAAGAGAGAGACAAACATTTTATATATTTATTTTTTTATCAAAAAGCACAAAATCTTTGAACTCTGGGATAGATATAAAAAAGCTGTTTATTATTAAAATTATATATGTGTGTGTAAATTCAAATTTCTTTTTGCTGACAAAGAGTTAAAGATTTAAAATTTAAAATCTTTAACTCTTTGTCAGCAAAAAGAAATTTGTATACACACACACACACACACACACACACACACACACATTCCTTGATAAGATTAAAAATGCGAATCACAGGCATGTTAAAATTAACAAACTAAACGAACACTGGGATGGAATAAGAAAAACTAAAACAGTTTTTATTGCTAAAATATCAAGCTTTTGTTGGCTAACTACCAATGTCGTCAGGATGGAACGCTGGGGTGGGGAGATCGTGTTTATACTGTTGGTGTCTGCACTCTGCTCATGGAGCGCGTCACCGATCTGTTTGTTGAGGTCGGCCATATTTCTTTGAGTTGTCACGCATCCGTTTTTGGGGGATGTAGTTGTCTCTGGGTATCTGTTGTTAAAAGTGAATTGCTGATAGTTCCATGTGTTGTAGGGATAGCTCTAGTCATTGCCCACGTTCTCATACCAGAGGTCCTAAATTGTTGTTGCTCTTCTTCCCTGTGTTCTATATTGCAGAGTGGTTGTGTGTTGGTGCAATCTTGATTTTGATACAAAGTGTTCTGAACCAGCCTGCTACCGGCCTTGCAATAAGGCAAACCCCTGTTCAAACAGTAGAGACTGGAGAGCGTCTGAGGCTGGAAAGCGTCTGCCAAGATTTATTACTCAAACAACAGAACAAGAAACAAAACACTGGAACTTGAATCCTCAAACGGAAGGGTTGCTTTCAGCAACCAGCCCTTCCCCAAACACTCCTTTTATTTAGAGTTCAGGGCGTGGCCTCCCTGTGCCTCCTCCCGAGGAGTCCCACAGCCTTTCTCTGTTTGTTCCTGCTCGACTGCCTCCTGCGTCGGGCGTCCTTGAACAGGGCCAGCTGTGGGTCATCATCCTCCGCACTATCGGGCTCACGCAGCTGAGAAGAGGACCCCGGCTGGGGGCTCTGCGAAGCCTCCAAGCCATCATCAGCCAGTTCGTCTTCCACACCCTCCTCCTCCCCCTCATCTGAGTCATCCGAGACATCTGAGCCGGCTGCCGGACCCACAGGCTGGCCCTGAGTCACAACACAAAGAGGCACTCGGTGAATGCTTGCGCTGTTTGCCTTCACATCGCGCATGTCGTTCCTCTTCCCAATTCCTTAGTGCCTGGTATGCAGGGGGGAGGTCTATGTGCCAGTTGATAGAGGAGTGGTTTGAAAACCAAGCTTCCTTAAACAAGCGGCCGCCTTTAGTGTTGTCACTGGCAATTGCCTCAGTTCCTGTTAGATTAAAGACGTGGTTGTGTGTAGCGATATATATATAGTGTGTGTGTGTATCTGCCTGCCTATCTACAAAATTTTTCCAAATGCATTAGAATTATCTATAATTATCCGTAAGTATCTATACATTAATTACCTTACCTGCCTCCCAAGTATATTAGTTTTTCAGTTTATTTTTTTCTCCTATTAACTTTTCCTCAATCTATCACGTTTTAATTTTTGTAACTACATTAATGACATTAGTACATTCCTTATTTCATTTCAATATATAGTATAGTTGATTTAAAATACAAAAGAAACAAAATTCAGTACCAAATTGTAAAATTTACAACTGATTTTAATATATAGGTAGAAGTTATAATAGTGCTGAATGAATGGCATTTACAACTCTCAAAGTTGTGGCCATTGATTGCACTAGCCCTGCAGTCATGTGATCAAAATTTGGGCAATTGGCATCATGCTTTCATTCACAACTGAAAGGTGAGCTTCAATTCTCCCCCCCACACACACACACACATCTACCCCCATCTATGCTATTTGGTCACCCTGCACTTCACTGTCTCTGGCCAAGCACACCTTGCCAGCAGCAGGAGGAAGAAGATGGAGGTCAGCTGGGGATAGTGGATGCAACAGGGGTAGTGGGCTCAGGACAGCAGGGGAGGTAGAGTGCAGGGTGGCCAAAAGAGCAGATATGGGGAGATAGACAGATTAGTGGGGGGAGTTGAAATGGAAGCAAGCACACCAGGGTAGGAGAAACATGTATTCCTGGCCTAACGGCACAGTCCTGACCTAACAACTGCAACCAGGAGTACTGAAACTGCTATTGCTAAGCGGTGGGGTCTTGTCATGTTTTGTCCAATGACCATCACTTAGCAATGAAAATTCTAGTCCCAATTAAGGTTGTTAAGCAGGACTATCTGTAAGTTGGCTGAAATAAAACCAATTCAAACATTTAACAATAGAAAATGTAACCTATTTTCATTTAAGATTCAAAATAACATTTTTTTTTCTTAAAGTGCATTGAAAAGCAGCCATAGATTAATATTATCTTAGGAGGGAACTCCACTGAATAGGTAACATAACAGTGAAAGCCTTTTCTGTAGCATTTGTTAGTGTTTACTATTCTGAGTAGGAGGTTAGTAAACAAAGTTTCTGATATTTCTTAAAGCATGGGCTTGTTCCAAGGATAAATTGTTTTTCAGTTCAGTTTTTTTTAATCTGAGACATTTTTTTAATATTTAAAATATTTTTCTGGGGTAAGCTTTTACTTGCAAATAAGGAAGGGAAGGCAGGAACTAAAAACCAAAATGCAAAAAGAGAGGAAATGATATCCAAATGCTAATCAAGGAACAACCTGGTCTGGCATGATACATGAAGGTAGTATAAAAGGCAAACTCTTAACACTCATTTTCTAATTATCATTACTTTGACAACACAATATTATATGACAACATAAGAACATTCAAGATTTTTTTTAGATTTTTTTATTCTGCCTTTATTACTTTTATAAATAACTCAAGGCAGTAAACTCTTTTCTCCTCCTATTTCCCCCACAATAACAACCCTGTGAGGTAAGCTGGGGTTAGAGTGAGGGACTGGTCCAATCATCTAGCTCAGACGTCCCTAATCTTTTGGGCACCAGGGACCAGTTCCGTGGAGAGATGTTTTTCCGCAGACCGGAGGGTGCATGGTTTTGTGTGCTGCCTGCATCCCGCGGATAGGGCTTTGTTTGTTTGTGCGGACTGGTTGCTGGCATGCCATGGCCCAGTACTGGTCCACGGACTGGGGGTTGGGGACCCCTGACCTAGCTAGCTTTCATGCCTAAAGCAGAAATACTGAGTTTTCCAGTTTCTAGCTTGGTGCCTTCGCCACCAATTCTAAACTAATGTGTATTCATGGTGTCAAGAAGCAAAGCAAAACAGTTACAACTTGTAAAATATGTTTATGCATGTAGTTAGAACTTTTGTTTTCATAAAATATTGGCAAGTTTATAATTATAAAAAAAATCCACTTATTGAGACTTTGTGATAACATTGATCCTTGTGTGGTTGTGGGCTAAATTTCTTGAAACAATATATATTATCAGGGCTTTTTTTCTCATAGAATGATCAGAACGGAGTTCCGGCACCTGTTTTGGGATGGAACCTTGTAAGGTAGGCAAGGCAGGTTGTATGACATGTGTGAGTTCTGACACCTTTTTCTTTTACAAAAAAAGCACTGTATATTATACATGGCTGAAGGCAAGAAAATTGTAAAAACCTATCAAAGAAATACACTGCATAAGAGACTGTTATGCAAAATACTATGCAAACTACAAAATGTTATATAAATTAATATGTATACTTGCCTTCTTTTTTCAATCTGAACTATTTAAATCTGTTTGATGACTAACAGAGGTATCTATCCATGTAAATATGGTTAAACATAAAGTACTACTTAACTCTTAATTCCCCCCTTTTTAAAGGCAAAATTGTAATACCACACAAAACTTACTGCAATTTTTGCCTTCAAAAATGGAAATGGAAATGAATACAGGTAGTACTAGGCTTACAACTATTCATTTAGTAACTGTTTGAAGTTACAGCGGCACTGAAAAACTATGACTGTTTTTCACACTTACACCTGTTGCAGCAATCCCATGGTTACGTGATCAAAATTTGGATGCTTGGCAATTGGCTCATATTTATGACAGCTGTTTCCTGGGTCATGTGATCACCTTTTGTGACCTTCTGATAAGCAATGTCAATGGGGAAACCAAATTCACTTAACAACCATGTAATTAACTTAACAACTGCAGTGATTCACTTAATGTTGTTGGCAAGAAAGGTCATAAAAATTGGTAAAACTCACTTAACTGTTTCACTTAGCAACAGAAATTTTGGGCTCAATTGTGGTCATACGTCAAGATCTACCTGTATTTGTATATTATATCTGCGTATTGTTCATTATATTAAAATTCTAAGTCCTGCAAAAATTCTAAAGCATATTCTTTATTATTTATTTATTCCATTTATATGGCCACATACATGTAACTCTGGGTGGGAGTTGGGCTGCCACATACATACCTAAATAAGTGATAAAAATTCAAATTGTTTTGCACATTAGATTTACTGTTGTAGCATAGAGGCTACAATTTGAGCATCTTATTTTAATATATATTAATCCATTAAAATAATACAGGAAAAATATAACTTGCATGCTTACAGTGGAAAATAAGCTTAAGTTGCACAAATAATTTCTTTAATCCTCCATGATTTGGTCCTGGAAGTCTGTGCATAGGCTCGCCTTTTTTATTCAGTATTTCAATTTTTAGAACTCCTTAGGAAAAAAGAAAGCAAACAACATTCATGAAAAACAAATAAATTGAATGAGATTTTAAATTACTATCTGAAATAACAAGCAATCTACATATTTATGAGAGACAAGTTGAAATTAAGCTATTTCTGAAATTAATACTAACCTATTTTAAATCCTGCACACTTAATCTCATTTGGTAATAATTCATCTCCTTCAGGCCATGTTATTGACAAACTGTTAGGAAATCTAGCAAGAAAAGAAGTGTTAAAAGTCACTTTGGTGAAATAGTTACATAAATTGCATAAGTTGCATAAATAAATAAATAAATAAATAAAAACACAGAGGAATTAAATTAACGAGACAATGAAAATGCATCTAATTACATAGGTAATTTTCTTCTTTAAAAAAAACAAACAACATAGTAATTTGTTCAGCCACTGGATGCTATAGCAGTGTGTCAGTTCCAGGTGATCTCAAATAGACTAAAGTGAGTTAATGATTGGATGAGAAGGGATTGGGAAAATCTCAGGGTTACAGGTAAGACTGGGAAGTTGAAAAAAATCTGTTAGAAAGCAATGCTAAACTTATCTTTTATTGTCAAACAATTCTAATGGTCATGTCTGTATAGTCACAAGGAATCAAGTTTGACTCAAAGGAGTCTTTGGTTTAATATGTATTACTTAATTATTAATATTAATCTATTACTGATTACATAAAATCTTAGCAAGAATTATCGACCAAAATTCAAGAAAATGTCATGTAAAGTGGTGCTTGCTTCTACAAATGAAAAGTGTACCACGTGGGAGAAAATTTTTCCCCTCAAGAATATTATTTCAGATACAATCAAACTATGCAGCTTGTCAATTTTTGATGAATCAATTTTTAACATAAAATCAATTTTTAACATATTTTTATTTGTGATTACTTTTTATTTCCAAAATGACAACATTATTTATTAGCTATACAAACTTACCGAGCCATTTCTTCTTTAATATATTTTTTCTCTTCTGCTTCCGACACCGAACGATCAAGTTTACATATTGGAATGATCTTTATTTCATTGTACAATGCTTGAGGCTCCTGAAAATTAATATATTTATAGGGAAGTAGAAAATTACCAATATCTACATATATTTATGCATATCTTTTCTTATGAAGACTTTGAAATTTGAACATATCTAAGTAAACTATTATATTCCCCTGTAATTAAATGCAATATCAAAGATAGCATAAATTTTAAAATTCTCATTTTTAACTACTTGTAGTAAAAATTAAAACAACTAAGTCAATTTATTAGTGTATTTTCTAATAAATATTTACAGATTAAAACACTATGTATTAACTGAGGTCTTTGAACTATGGTGCTGGAGAAGACTCCTATGAATCCCTTGGACTGCAAGGCGATCAAACCGGTCAGTCCTAGAGGAGATCAACCCTGACTGCTCTTTAGAAGGCCAGATCCTGAAGCTAAAACTCAAATACTTTGGCCACCTAATGAGAAGGAAGGACTCACTGGAGAAGAGCCTAATGCTGGGAAAGGTTAAGGGCAAGAGAAGAAGGGGACGACAGAGAATGAGGTGGCTGGATGGAGTCACTGAAGCAGTAGGCATGAGCTTAAATGGACTCCAGAAGATGGTAGAGGACAGGAAGGCCTGGAGGAACGTTGTCCATGGGGTCGCAATGGGTCGGACATGACTTTGCAACTAACAACAACATTAACTGGGGAGACATTTTTAAAGTATTAATTTTATCTCACAACTTATGATTATAATTTTTATATTCTCTCTTTAAGAATTGATTAACATAATAAGCAATAAAAATTAACAAATATTTATCATGGCAAGCACCAAAGAACCATTTTGCTATCAAGTAACATTTTTTTTCTCTCTCACAAGAATTAGTTTTTAAAAAGCTGTTTGTTACCATAGGTATGTACTACTTAAAGCTCAGATATTTTTTGGAGTTATTTTATTTTATGAACATTTAATCTACAAACACCCCTCTTCCTTATATTTTTTTCAAGTTTCTCTTCCTAAATATCATTTTCTTGTTAAGCTTTGGATTATACCTGGCAACAATCTTATTGAAACTAACTGATTATTAGATAATATTACTGAAATAAATCTTCCCTTGTTTACTGTTTCTTCCACCTGCACTTCCTTCTGTACAGGTAGTCCGCAACTTTGATCATAATTGAGCCCAGAATTAGGATAATAAGTTTTTGCCGACATAAGTTGAGGCACCCACATGACCAGAAGTAATTTTCCAGCCTTTCCATTGCAGGAATCACATGACTATGAGATGTGCTATGGTTGTAATACACTAGCTAGATGGCAAATGCCTGAATTTTAATCACATGACCACAGAGATGCTGCCACAGCCATGAGAATGGGGACAGTTGTAAAGGTACTTTTTCAGTGCTGGCATAATCTCTAGCAATTGCTAAACAAGGCAGTTAGTTGGTAAGCAAAGACTACCTGCAATTTTAGTTTCTTCAATACTTGTACCATACAACTCCATATTGATTCTAGTATAATACACAACAAAAAGTTGTGGCATTTTAGAATTGGAATAGATAAATGTTTGATGAAAAAGGCTATTGATTCATGATGGCTAAGTCTTTATAACAGAGGCATTTATTTCTTAATATAGTTGCTTGGAAGTGGGTAAGTGGCAATTCATGGGAATAGAATGCTGTTTTACATAAACCAGGGGTTCTCAAACTTGGCCATTTTAAGACTTGTGGACTTCAACTCCCAGAATTCTGGGAGTTTGAGGACCCCTGACATAAACCTTTGATCCGATTCAGTACAGTTCTTACATTATATTTTTCCTATTCAGGTTTGAATCAAACATATAACTGGATTAATTTAAAACTTGAAGCTATTTACTTACCAAAGCTATCTCAACATTTCCACCAGTAGCATAGACATCTCCATCATGATGTCCATATAGATAAAAATATTGAATTCTTCCATGATACACAGGAGATGTTTTAATTGATCTCACCTAGCACATAAATAGCATTTACTTTTTACATAAAAATTTAACTTAATCCTAAAAATAATTTCTATATTGTTATCTTTGTCATAAATGTAAATAACAAATAAAAAAATTCATTAATATACTTTGGTTTATGATAACTTTTCAGCAATAATGTTTGGCAAAAATATTTTCTAATACAGTTCATAAAGTCTCCTCTTGGGCAATAATACAAAGCAGAGTTTGCTAGGGAGCAAATAGATTTAACAATAGGAAATTATAACTAATTGCTGTATTTAATCTTATTGTAATGGTTAGAAATGTGATTGTTTCCAAAAGAAAAAAGAAAAAAAAAAAAATTCCATTTCAGATTTTTTTAGGATTTTCTTTCCAGGATTTAAATGTTTGTAAACAATTTTCTGCATTTATATGACTAAAAACATGATCTGTTCCTCACACAAATCCTAATATTAAATAAAAAGAACTCAGCTAAATAAACAAAACCGAAAAAAAGCTTTCGTTTTAGTACAGTTTTTAATTATATTTTAATCTGTGTATTTTTTTAATTGTTTTGATTATTTTTTACTTGATTTACAACTTGTAAGCCACCCAGAGTCATCTTGCAGGGGAGATGTGCAGCATAAAAAATAAGTAAATAAAATGAATAAAAAATATCACACTTGAATTGCTAAGTAAAAGGCCAGTGTCTAGCAAATTTTTTATTTAGAAGTCTTCTGAGATCCATATAGACATTTTCCAAACTAATTATGGTAGAAATAGCTGTATCTCAGTTGTCTGGTATGCACTTATCTTGCAAGGAGTAACTAGTGGGGAACACGGTGCGGAAAATGGTAGAAAGCCAGGCAAATGTAAGTAGCAACCTCATTTTCATGTCTTCACATAACTAGACAATTTACAGCCACTATTAAAGCCAGCGCCTGTTACTTGTCCCAGCTTCTGCCAACCTAGCAGTTCGAAAGCACGTAAAAATGCAAGTAGAAAAATAGGGTCCACTACGGTGGGAAGGTAACAGCGTTCCGTGCGCCTTTGGCGTCTAGTCATGCCGGCCACATGACCACGGAGATGTCCTCAGACAAACGCTGGCTCTTCGGCTTTGAAATGGAGATGAACACCGGCCCCTAGAGTCGGAAACGACTAGCACGCATGTGCGGGGGAAACTTTACCTTTTACCTTTTTAAATCTTGTAATGGCAACACTTTTTAAAAAGCACCATGATATGCTCTCAAAAAAGGAAGTTAATATCTATTATTTCCATGCATGTAGCAAACTTTATCAATTTAAGAAATGATCTAACATTTTTAATTGACAAAGAAAATATAATTTTATTTATATTAGGTTATATAGAATTCACAGCCCATCAAATATACATTAAACAATCTTTTCAAAAGTAATTAACTTACCAACTGTCCAGCTTTATATATTTTTCCACCCCATTCAATTTCCAAATATTTAGTCCAAGGACTCTGCTTTCTTTTAGACCACTGACCAGCACGTGTAAGTATTTCTTTAAACTCAGTAAATTTGATTTCTTTATCATATTTTTCATGGCAATCCCTGAGCCAAAATGTAAATTCTCTATCAATGTTCACTCTATGTTCCTGTGGAAAGTTATGTATATGTATTACATGTACAGTTTTTTCAATTATTGAATGATTACTGTTGAACAAAGCTTACTCTTCTTGCATTATTTGTTGCAGCCTAAAATAACTGATGGGATAATTTATACCTTTCCCAATGTATATCTTAAAAGCCGTACTTATCATTCTAATCCTGTTTTTAAAAGGTGGTCAGGACAATAAAACTATAAAGGCAGTGACATGTCCATTGTGTCTGATTAGGAATTTTGATTTATATTTCCTCGTATCCATACAGGTAGTCCTCGACTTGCAGTAGTTTGTTTAGTGACCATTCAAAGTTACAACACCAAGGAAAAAAGTCAGTTAGGACTGTTTTCCACACTTCATTGTTGCAACATCCCCAGGATCATATGATCAAAATTCAGATGCTTGACAACTGACTCATATGTATGACGGTTGCAGAGTCCGAGGGACATGTGATCATCTTTTGCGATCTTCTGACAAGCAAAGTCAATGGGGAAGTCTGATTCACTTTACAGCCATGTTACTAACTTAACAACTGCAGTGATTCACTTAACAAGTCTGGCAAGAAAGGTGATAAAAAGGGGCAAAATTCACTTAACAACTATCTCGCATAGCAACAGAAATTTTGGGTTCAATTGTGGTTGTAAGCCAAGGATTACCTGTACTTAGTATTCCAAGTCTCAGAAATCATTACAACCCTCTTTTTGTTACACTCTACTCTTTTATATATATTTATAAAACATTAATGGAAGAGCATTCATCACTCAGTATTCTTGAGCAGTAGATTTGAAAACACGATAATGTGGTCCAATAATAATTTATCACCTTAATACTTTTTTCTGACATGATATTCTGAGCAAAGGCAGGAAGTTAGATAAATTTAACTTTAACTTGAAAAATGTAAAATTTTTAAATTTCACAATGCCGTGAACCAAACATCTTTGAGTATTGTGGCAAGAATAAGGATAAGTTGATGTATCATTTCTACTGAAATTATAAGAATGTTAGGGACCAAGTGCTTTATCAAGGTCCCTTCAAATCTCAGGCTGTCCTGAAACTGCAATAGATTGTATTTTCTTACTATATAAAAGCACAAACTGTGATAAAATTTATTAGATCTAATTATTTTCTAAAGGCGTGTATACAGTATTAGCAAACAAATCGATTAAATATTACCTGTCCCTTGACAATTCTTGTAAAAAGTGTATTTTTATCTTTTAACCTTAATTCCAAATCCGTGAAAGTCAGTTTGTTTGTGCTGACTTCAAACTTGTCATTTGTAAATAATACACCAGATATTCTGTTGTAGCATTCAGCTGGAACGAGCCCTTTCTTTTTAGGCAAAGCACACCATTCAAAACTTGGGAGAAAAAGACAACATTTAGAAACACAGAAAGAAAAATAGGTATCTATATGTATAAACTTTAGAACTAATACAAACTTACTTTGCCACAGTTGTATATGGGATTAATCTTCCATTCCAAAAACATTCAAAAATAGCTTTTTCCGCTCTGGCTCCTTTTTCTCTTGTATAATATTCCTCTTCTTCACCTTCTTCTTCATCATCAGCATCTTTGAATCCTAAATTTAAAAGTCATTTGAATATCATTGTATATAGAAATGCAAAATAGAAAAGTTTTCCAAATTATGGAAAACAATGGCAAATTGGATGCTCACTTAAAATTTCTCTTCAAAAATTGCTAGTGACATTAATTTCTAGTACAATCAAAGGAGAAGTTTATATATGAGAGTATTATATAACTCTATTTGGTTCCTATAATTAAATTGTGTATCTTAGCCAAGATTTTGGCTTGATAAAGTTGGGTACTCTTTCTTTAGAGTCCAATGTATTATTAAGCAAGTATCATACATGCACCAATAGTTGTGGCTGGCTGCTAAAAACTGTCAGCCTTGCAAGGTCTAGACAAGAAGCCCAAGCAGATGAACTAATCCTTCTTTATTGTAAGGTTACATTAACAGAATCTTGCCAAACTGAAATTATTTCTCTCCTTTTTCTTTTCTTTTTAGACTCTGGAAAATGGGGAGGAGTCCTTCTGAAATGCTTTGCGTGCACCTGTGGACTGAACTGCTTGACCATTATCTTGGCTGCAAGTCTGCCTCCTCATTCTCAATGCCATCACACCCTTACTATCACTGGAGGTTTTTTTTCTTTAAAATTGCAATCCCTCTGAACAAGGGATCTCTCTAAGAAGTTTGTTACCATCATCAAAAATTTTATTGATTTGGAGATTTCTCCCCCTCCCCTGCTCCTTTCTTGTCTGAATTCTTAGACTTAATGTGTATTCATTCTATTTAAAGGACAAAAAGAAATCTTGTTGTTAGCTGCGAAGTCGTGTCCGACCCATCGCGTCCCTATGAACAACGTTCCTCCAGGCCTTCCTGTCCTCTACCATCTTCTGGAGTCCATTTAGGCCTATGCCTACTGCTTCAGTGACTCCATCCAGCCACCTCATTCTCTGTCGTCCCCTTCTTCTATTGCCCTCAATCTTTCCCAGCATTAGGCTCTTCTCCAGTGAGTCCTTCCTTCTCATTAGGTGGCCAAAGTATTTGAGTTTTAAAAGAAACTCACCCATTCTCAATTTGGTTAGGTATAGATTTCTTTTCGGTTTTCTTTTTTTAAGCCGAAAAGAAATCTATACCTAACCAAATTGAGAACGGGTGAGCTAGCAGCTGAATCACAATTCATTCCATAAAATTGGTTTGAAATGTAGCTTATTAATCAATGATTCATGGAAAGTTACATAAATAGTTATAACTATCACACAAAAACCTTCACAGAAAAACAATCCTACTCCCACAACTGCCTATATATTTATTAAATTTATTTGCCACCCATCTTGCATTCATGTGACTCTGTAAGGCTTACAATCTGACAAAATAATGAAAAGTAACTTTAATTGTTTAAAATAGTAAGACAATGAATACATTAAAATAAAAAAAGAAATAGCTAAGATAGTGGCAGGTATACAATAGAGCGGAGGTTACTGGATTATTGAAGTAAAGATGGCACAATATATATTTAATATAGCTCCAGTGTATTCTTGAAACATAGTTGTCCTTCAATACAAGCATTTTACAATGTCCCCTAATGCTAGACTGTGTAATATTTAAAATCATGGGAACATGATCAAATTTATCATAATTATTAGTATGTGAATGAGAAATAACATTTCTCCCTAGCAATTACTCACTTACTTGAAGGATCTTCAGGATAGGTTTCTCTCTCATATAAGAAAGGATGGTAACGTATAATTCCTTCCACTATACCATCTCCTCCAACAAGAGCCTTGAACTCAAAACTATCTGCTGCTGTATTTATATATAAAGTCTGCATATCATCATCGATTTCTCTAAGATTCACAATCTGAGGTGTCTTCCCCTTTTCAAACAGTGAAATCTAAACAGATAACAAGTGTCAGTTTCTCTGTCTATGAATTTCTTTACAAAGGTATCACTAATAATAAAAAGCAAGAAAGATTAAATTAAATACCACAATTTATTTTTTTAAAATTGAATTTGATAACCAATATATCAAAGAAATGTTAGATAATTGTATATTTATGACATGTTATTAATGAACTGGATCCCCAAAAGGCACTTTTTAAAACATACAAGTACTACAGGTAGTGCTCAACTTACAACCACAATTAGGACTATAACTTCTGTTATTAAGTGATATGGTCATTAAGAGAACAGCACCCAGTTTTATGATCTTTTTTTGCCAGTTGTTAAGACTATCTGGCTTTTCCATTTACTTTGCTTGTTGGAAGCTCCCTGAAAACATCATAACTGGTGATTACATGACCCCAAGATACTGCAATTGTTTTAAATACATGCTGGTTGCCAAGTGCCTGAATTTTGATCATGTGACCACAAGGACACTACAATGGTTATCAAGTGTGAGGAGTGGTTATTATGTCACTTTTTTCAGTGCCACAAATGTGAATGGTCATTAAGTGAATGGTCATAAATTGAGAACTTTATGTACAAATGTCTTCAAACTCTGTTTTTTTATCATGACCAATAAACTGCATTTATAAGGCATAAGGTAAAGGTAAAGGTAAAGGTTCCCCCGCACATGCGTGCTAGTCGTTTCCGACTCTAGGGGCCGGTGCTCATCTCCGTTTCATAGCCGAAGAGCCAGCGTTTGTCCGAGGACGTCTCTGTGGTCATGTGGCCAGCATGACTAGACGCCAAAGGCGCACGGAATGCTGTTACCTTCCCACCGTAGTGGTCCCTATTTTTCTACTTGCATTTTTACGTGCTTTCGAACTGCTAGGTGGGCAGAAGCTGGGACGAGTAACAGGCGCTCACTCTGTTACGCGGCACTCGGGATTCGACCCGCTAAACTGCCGACCTTCTGATCGACAAGCTCAGCGTCCTAACCCACTGAGCCACCGCGTCCCTTTTATATACATGCGTCCCTTTTATATACACGCATATATTAACCCAAATTCTCAGACCCGGTTACAATAAAAAGAAAATATATTCCAAACATTGATTATATCCTAAATCAATGGAGGGATTTTGGAGGGATATATTGGTGCCTAGTCTATGGAGGAAGAGCATGAAAATGTTCCATTCATCGCTAATACTGCTTAAGGTTATATAGCACAAGTAAAATGAGTATATTCATTTATTTACTTCCAATATTGAAAGATCCTACCTCAATAACCAAATTATTGAAAACTTTTTTTTCTTTCCTTAGCAAATTAGTCCCGTTTCCGTTTGGTCCATGGATATAGTAATGATATATGTGTCTGTAATCATAAAATTCATTAACCAAACTGTAAAATAAGTAAGCACTGCAGGATTTTTTAAAAGGCCACAGAATACTTTAAAGATATAAAACAAAATACAACTTGTATCTAGAAGCCAGAAAGATAATATATAAATTCAAGGTTCCTGGCTGTTAATAAAAATATTCCCATTCCATTTCAACTAAAAGCAAAACAACACAGATAGAATAAAACAAAAACCTTCCTTCTATTATTTAATATTCTAGAACACTACATACTATATGATGCAGTTTCTAGGTTTAGAAGTAATAATAATAATAATAATAAGTTGGAAGGGACCTTGGAGGTCATCTAGTCCAACCCCCTGCTCAGGCAGGAAACCCTATACCATTTCAGACAAATGGCTGGCCAGTCTCTTCTTAAAAACTTCCAGTGTTGGAGCATTCACCACTTCTGGAGGCAGGTTGTTCCACTGGTTAGTTGTTCTAACTGTCAGGAAGTTTCTCCTTAGTTCTAGGTTGCTTCTCTCCTTGACTAGTTTCCATCCATTGCTTCTTGTCCTGCTTTCAGGTGCTTTGGAGAATAGCTTGACTCCCTCTTCTTTGTGGCAGCCCCTGAGATATTGGAACACTGCTATCATGTCACCCCTCACCCTTCTCTTCATTAAACTACACATACCCAATTCCAGCAACCGTTCCCTATATGTTTTAGCCTCCAGTCCCCCAATCATCTTTGTTGCTCTTCTCTGTACTCTTTCTAGAGTCTCGACATCTTTTTTACATCGTGGTGACCAAAACTGGATGCAGTATTCCAGGTGTGGCCTTACCAAGGCATTGTAAAGTGGTATTAGTACAGGGGAAAAGGTTCTAAGTATGATAAGATATAAGAATCATCAACCAACATACTTGAAAAGTAAGAGACATAAGATACTTACGTTAACTGTCTTGCCAAACTGTCAAAATTATTTTTCAGGTATTGCATATTTTCAGGCTTCATTCCAGTAATAACAACGGCAGTAAAACTTTCTTTGTCTTTCTCTTCCATAATAAGCTTGCACAGAAATCGCTCGTCATCAACTATGTGGGAAGAATCAGATACCTATTGGAATTTTTTTTAAAAAAATACATTAAATTAGACAAGGAATGATACTGAACTTTCACTCATTTTAAAATCAGGAAAATAAAGTTATGGGTTCTTAAAAATACATTAGTTTCCTAAATCCTACAAGCTTTTAAATGTGAAAAGACTGTTTCAAAGGTGGATATAATCCAATGATTAAAATACTACTATTGTTTTACCTTTCTATTTCTTATATATCCACTATATATAGGTTCTTTGTTTCTTTCTTTCTTTTCAAAATCTTCTTTTGAAAGGATAAGTTCATGAACATCTTGAGAATTTGCAGGTTTGCTTATCATCTAATAATTTTTTTTAAAAAAAAATACAGTTACATTGGAAGCAATTCTAGCAGCAACAATCAAGATACAGGAAATTTACATCACAAAATTGCATTGAAGATTATGTAATTTCTCAAATATAAAACACCTCAATATAAAAACATAGCAAGAGAAAGACTTATTGCCCTATACCAACCATACAGGTCTCACACAAATACAGCAGATATGTGATTTCATATCTGAAATCACTGAAATCTTCAAATCCTTCAACAAATACAGCCTACCAAATTTTGTCTTCCCCATGTATTCAAATCAGTTCCACTGAAGAATCAGGATCCTGTTAAGTCAATTATTAATCTAGGTTAATTAAGCAATATTAGGCGTTACTTACTCTAACAGTCTGTCCAACAAAAAACACAGCTTGTTTACCGCCAACCCCAAAATACGATATATCACTGTTTAAGCTGCGAGGTACTATTTGAGGATGTACATATCCTGAATGATCACTGATACAAAAAAAATGAATAGAAGAAAAAAAACTGTTACATGTACAGATGTTATTAAATGAAATTAAATACAATAATAATGACAATGCTTTGGAGTGATAAAACAGATATATAAATTTTGTGAAATATACTTTATCTACATTATAAAATACATTTACTATATATTTATAGAAATGTTCGGGAACATCACAGTACTTTATGGAAACAAAAAATGGAAGAATAAAAATCTTTTTAGCCTAAAGATATACTCTGTTATTATGCTTTGTCCAAAGTTGACAAGGGGCATGATTGATGATGTCACAACATAACCAGAGTGAGCTGGCAATTTTAAACTTTTATGCTTTGGGGACAGTTTATTGGCAAAATAGATGCTTTAACATATTCATTTTGCCTCTTAACCTCTCATGATAAAAAGTAACCAAATTTGTTTTTGTTAGGGATAAAACTTAAACCACACATTGCCCCCCCCCCACTCTGCAATCCTTTCCCTGCAAAAAGTCTGGGCAAACAATTTTGGTCCTTCTCATTGGTGAAGCCTTATGGATCATAAATAGAGTGCGGATTGATTCAAAAGTATAAGATAAACTCTGAAATATCAAAAAGTATTTGAACTTTCATTTGGATTTCTGAATGTTTAGAAATAACAGAAAAAGCTGGATCACAAACAAGTATTAGTAAACTCTGCTGTATTGTGTATGAGAAGGAATGACAGAATCTAGGGTTGGAGTTAAAAGGGGAATCAGCCTAGAATCCCTATGTAGCCACAAGCAGAATAGGTCCATTCCCCCCACCTTTGAATTCTGTGGACTCTTATCTAACTCCTAGCAGGTATTAACCATTAATTAAGAAGATATCTGGGCATAAGCTGTTTAGCAATAAATCAGTTTAATTGGATCTTCACATGTATACCTGGTCATTTGCACCTGACACTCTGAGACCATTCTTGAACTAAAAATTAAGCTAATCCACAATTAGCTGGGCATATGTTTCACAGATCTTTATTTTTTATTTTATTTATTAAATATGTTTGTCATCCATCTCACACGGTGACTCTGGGTAGCTTACAATGTTAAAAATAATAAAATAATACAAAAACATGTATATAATAAAAATAAAACACTATAAAATACAAATTATCTACTATAACTAAAGGATAGGATTACATTAGGTCTCAATAAAATATTTAGAGATTGCATCAATAGATATATTTGCAATTGCCACAAGAAATGTTCATTATCCCAAATTACTAGTCTATTATTGTAAGTGAAAATGTAATAAGTTGTGTATGATTCAACATGTACATTTAATATTTTAACATAAACTGAGATTAGAATGTTCCAACCTTTCTATATTGTCTTGTCGTCTAAACTTTGACAGTCGATACACAGCCCAATTGTTTAGTTGTTTAGAAGTCATGCCTCTTCCATTATCAATCACAGCAACAGCTGGTAATCCTTGAGTATCATCAAATAACTGTTACAGAAAAAACAGCAGGATATGAAAGCACAAGAATAAAATGAGTCTATAAAACATTTCAAAATTATTTGATATCTTAAAGGTAAAGTTCCCCCGCACTTGCGTGCTAGTCGTTTCAAACTCTAGGGGCCGGTGCTCATCGTTTCAAAGCCGAAGAGCCAGCACTTGTCCGAGGACGTCTCTGTGGTCATGTGGCCGGCATGACTAGACGCCAAAGGCGCACGGAACGCTGTTACCTTCCCACCGTAGTGGTCCCTATTTTTCTACTTGCATTTTTACATGCTTTCGAACTGCTAGGTTGGCAGAAGCTGGGACAAGTAACAGGCGCTCACTCTGTTACGCGGCACTCGGGATTCGACCCGCCAAACTGCCGACCTTCAGTTCGACAAGCTCAGCATCCTAACCCACTGAGCCACCACGTCCCTCTTTTGATATCTTACCAGTTTTAATTGTATGCACCGATCTCCAGAATTTTGAGAAGTAGCTGATAAGGAGTTATCAATCAATTCTGCAAGTGCAAATGCTAAATAAACAGAAAATGTTTCTATGAATTATCATTACTGAAAAGAAAAATTAAAATACAAATGTTTACTCTGCTTCCAAAAGAATATTTTTAATTAGACTAGAAATCTATGCATTTATATTTGAAATCATGTTCCTTGGGGACCCCTTTCCACTGTAAAGACTAAAAGAGGTAATAAATGCTACTGTATCTTTCACTGCATGAGAAAAGCCTATTTTTAAGTCTTCTGCCAAACTGTCTGATCACAGCAAATTTTACTTATTTATTATGCAACAGATAATGGGAATTCATCCCAGAGTTAGTGAAAAACACTGAAGATTTTCCCCACCCCAAATTCATAATTCCCTAATTGGAAATAGATGATGAATGAACTAGAAGTTAAACAGACTTGAAATAAATAAAACTGAATTTTTTAAAAACTGAAAACTGCAGGATGTGTCAAGTTTAGTAACTTATTTGACAAGGGTGGTCTAGCAAGATGACTTAACTATAATGAGAACAGAAAGAAATCTGCTCTTTCACGGAAAAAGAAAAACAAAACCTTCCATTCATTCTGCCATTTTAAAGGATAATATTTAAAATAATAGCACTTGATTAAAAATCAAAACACATTGCATTGACTTCCAGATATAGTTAATATTTAAATACTTACGAAGAGGATTTTGCCCTTCGCTGGCATAGTATTCATATATTCCACTTTTCACAAGTGTGTCATAATGTGGCAAAAACTCAATGCACTCCTTTGTTGCTGAAGTGAGCAACTGATCAACTCTCTGTAGTAAGTAGAGAGTCATCCCGTCTTTAACAATTTGATCTACAAGACACATATGGAACTTTAAATAAGAAAAATTTTATTTTCTGTACTAATTTCTTAAAATGTAAATGCTTGTTTCTAATACTGCTTTATAACTTGCCAGTTGCCCTATTGCCACATATTATTGCCTCACTCACATTTAAAGTGATCTCAATCACATTTTTCTCCTTCATTTCCAAAATTGCTTTCTGTTGTATCACCTTAAATGCAAGTACCGGTAGTTGTCAACTTACAACCATTCATTTAGTGACCGTACAAAGTTAAGAGTGGCACTGAAAAAAGTGACTGGCAACCGGTCCTTCCTCTTTTGACCATCACAGCACCCTCTCAAGTCACATGATCAACATTCGGCTGCTTGGCAACTGGCATGGATTTACAACAGTTGCAGCGTCCAAGTCATGTGATTGTCATTCATGATCTTCCCAGTTGGTGTTCAACAAGCAAAGTCAAATGGGGGAGGCCAGATTTGCTTAACAGCTACGATTCACTTAACAATTCCAATGAATCCTTTAACAACTATAGCAAAAAAGATTGTAAAATTGAGCACTCACTTAAGCACCATCTTGCTTAAGGATGGAAATTCTGGTCTCAAAAGAGCCTTGGTGGAGCAGTGGGCTAATGCCTCCTTAAGTAACACCAGCTGCCTGCAATTAGTGCAGGTTCGCGTCCCACCAGGCTCAAGGTTGACTCAGCCTTCCATCCTTCCGAGGTAGGTAAAATGAGGACCCAGATTGTTGGGGGCAATACGCTGACTTTGTAATAATGCCGCTTGGGGGGTGTATGAAAGCCCTAATAAGCAGGCATATACATAGAATGAAGGCTACTGCTAAGCTTGTAATTCGCCCTGAGTCTTCGGAGAAGGGCGGGATATAAATGGAATTTAAAAAAAAATGTGGTCATAAGCCGAGAACCAGGGCTTTTTTTGTCATAGAACGCCCAGAACGGAGTTCCGGCACCTTTTTTGGATGGAACCTTGTAGGGTAGGCAAGGCGGGTTGTATGACATGTGTGAGTTCCGGCACCTTTTTCTTTTATAAAAAAAGCACTGCCGAGGACTACCTGTATTCCTGCTCTTGGGATGAGCCCTTCAGCTACTAGGCTGATCTCTGCAATTCACCTGCTTTTTTGTCAGAAGGACGGGCCCTTCAATCTAAGCCAATGCTTACCACCCACTCTGGTATTTTCTGTACCTCCCATTAATAATAGAGTTTGCATAGCACTGTGGCTGTGATATTTGCTTAGCATGTAGAAGGTTGGCTGGTTCAAAACAAGGCAGATTTTTAATTATGCTGATAGTCCTTATTCCTGACCATTCATTCAGTGATTGTTGCGAATTACAACACTGGAAAAACAGATATAATGTGCAATTGGTCTTTGAAGTTTTGGCTGACATCTGATCGTGATTTTGGTGAATGGCATCCAGTACACATTTATGGAGGTTGCAACATCCCAGGTTAACATGATCCCCATTTGTGACCTTCAGAGGAAGCACTGTCAATGGGGAAAAGCTGGCAGGAAATCTCAAGTCGCAGTCACAGGATGTCATGCTTAACAACCAGCGGTGATTCATTTAATAATTGAAGCTGGAACTGAGAAACTGATGCTAAAAGTCAAGTGTGTAATAATCCATTTTACACTACATAGGTTATTGAAGATATTTTCAGTTGTGGATGGTAAGTGAAGGATATCTGTATATTGTTCTTTTCTTGAGCAGTTTTGGAAGTGTTTTTTTTTAAAGTGAAGGACTTTATAGTAAACTGTTTTACTTAACCTTTGTCACCTCTTCAAGATACTGTAGGCAAGGTCAGAAAACACAGCACGGATTTCAGGAATGCTACTCTATTCTTGGGTATAAACCAGTCTGCCCTCTCTTATTACTTTTGACCGAAATACTTTTGGTTATTTTCTCTTTTTCCCAAAACTGATATGTCTTTTATTTTCTTTTAATAATTATTGCATTCTTTTATCAAGATTACTTTTGTACTCTTCTACATTTTTAAAAAAAGCCAGGAGAAAAATACTATTTTATCTGGATTTTAATTGGCAATTTTCACTATGCTATTCTAGAATATCAAACATAATTCTAACATTATCTTTAAAATAAAAATTTATCTTGAGCCTTGAATAAATTCTTGTAAAGTTATTTTTAGACCATCCACTAAAATCATTTAAACAATTTATAGCCATTATTAATGATATTGGTCTATAATTCCTGGCCTAATGAAAGCTTATCTTTCTTAGTTATTAATCCTATATTTGTGTCTTTCCAAGTCTCAGACTCTAAAATCAATCCTGATGAAATACTTTTCGTACTGCCATGTTATCCATTAACAGAGTATCTCCCAGTTGAAGTTACAATATCTTTTTCTTTTCTAAACGATATGTTAATAGTTTCCCTGGTTTATTTGCAAATTCAGGTTTTTTTGCTTTGCATAATTCATTTTTATTTCCATTCTTTTACTGTTAACATTAGCAACTATTTTTGTAAAAGTTTAATTTGATAAAGAAACATTTAATTTCTTTGGGAATTTGTCATTTTTAAATCTCATTTTGAATTATGATATTGCATAATATCCTCTCATAAAAGCTTTATTTGCATCCCAAACCATTCCTGTCAATGCACATACTGAGATTTTTTTTAAAAAAATCTAATTTTCAATTCTCATACCATGATTATGAAATGTTTTGAAATCCTGATCATGTTCCATATTCTTAGTGTTTTTTAAGTTCAAAACCAAAACAATATTTTAAGAAAAATAGTAGTTGTTCCAAGACAAACATTGATGAAACATAATAGCAAAACTTAAATATTTAATTCATAGTACCTTGGTATAAAATTGATTTGTCATATAAATACAGTATACTTACCAAAGTTTTCACTTGTTATTTCTTTTCTAGCAGTTGTTGTGATAACAAAGGTTTCTCTGGCGGAAATACCAAATACCTATAAGTACAAGGTAAATCTCTAAGATTAATAGATAGATTGGGGTTCAGGTATTTAAAAACATTAAAGAATATCTTGTTGGAATCCTGATCCAATAAATATTTCCTGTAACAGCTTTTCAGATTTCTTTGGCTTAAGACCCAGATTCTACAGAGACAGATCTTCTGGTTATTTATAACTAATATCCAAAAAAGTCAATGTAAGCTTCTTTGATTATAGAAAAGCTTTTGATTGAATTGACTATGTCAAGCTATGGAATATCCTCAGGAATATAGAAATTCCAGAACATTTCATTATTCTGTAGAAATCTACACAAAGGACAAGTCAGAATCTAGAGAGAAAATGACAAAACATTTGACTCCAGGCAAAGAAGTGGGACAAGACTGTATGCTTTCTCTTTATTTATTCAATCTATACTCTGAATATATATTAAGAAAAACTGGATTACAAAATAAGCATGATTTTAAAATTGAAGGAAGAAACATCAATAGTTATTGCTACTGTATGCTGATGATGCTACTCTCATAGTTATTACTATCTCCTGGAGATCAATATATTTGAAACCCACATTAGATAACTATTATGGCAAATTAGAGAAATTACAGATGAATGAAAGAAACTATGTAAATATGTAATCTACAAAATCAACTGTGCTCTGTTGCAACATGTGGGACAAACATCACATCAATGAAAAACCAGGATCCATGAACACCAGCTGGCAGTCAAACACCACAATCCCAAATCCTTAAAGTCTACACACACCAACACCAAACAACAACAGTTCAATTGGAGCAACACAAAAATAATCAGCCACGCTATCACCCGCCACGCTCATCGAAGCCTGGCACTCCACAAGCATTAGAACCCGCATCTATCAGCTACTTTCAGTTCCCTATTTCTTACAGTTCCAGTCCTTACGTTCTAAATATATTTGAAACAAGCAAGCTTAGCAAAATCATATTAAGTAAAGTACATTTGCAGTTTTGATTACAAATAGGTCTTTCGGATTGTAAAACTGAGTATAGCACGAACTTTGGTTCAATACTTTTTCCTGAGGCCTGATTTAGTTCTCCTGGGCCTAAACTTTGCATATAAGAACAATAGCCAATATTTTCGTTTTCCACACTATAAAATAAGTAAGTTATAAAGAGCCTTGGTGGAGCAGTGGGCTAATGCCTCCTTAAGTAACACCAGCTGCCTGCAATTAGTGCAGGTTCGCATCCCACCAGGCTCAAGGTTGACTCAGCCTTCCATCCTTCCAAGGTAGGTAAAATGAGGACCCAGATTGTTGGGGGCAATAAGCTGACTTTGTAATAATGCCGCTTGGGGTGTGTGTGAAAGCCCTGATAAGCAGGCATATACATAGAATGAAGGCTACTGCTAAGCTTGTAAGCCGCCCTGAGTCTTCGGAGAAGGGCGGGATATAAATGGAATTTTAAAAAAAAGTAAAAATGACTTCTGGGTGGCAAGGCTCCGTTGATGGTGGTCATTTCGACCGTCAGCCCCATTGATTCCGTTTAAATCGTGAAAACAGCGACAATCAGCTGTTTCGCAGTTTGGGAACCCTCCCTCGGGAGAAGAGGGGAGGGTGAGCATTCAGGTAGAGGCAGAGCTCCCCTAGACCCCCAGAATGATTAATCTGGGAGCTGAAGGGTGAGAGCTCTGTCGGAGCCTGAATTTAACTCCGGACTCGGGGACTCCTCTGTTTTAAGGCTTTAGAACAGAGCAGGACACTGCAACCATCCCTGCATTCAATACTGAACTTTGGATTACTCGGACGCAGACAGAGCTGAGCAAGAGAATTTTGAAATAGCAAGTACATGATCTTTAACTCTGGGGTGCTACTTTTTTTTTTCTTCTCCAAAGTTTACTTTAAAAGAAAGGGAGGAAGATGGAGCCAGAATGAATTTTTAGAGAAAACGGGAAGTCCAAGGAGGAAGACAGAAAGTGGGTCTCTAAAAGCTGTAAAAGACTCTTTTTAAAACATTTGAAGCTGGTATAAAAGAGATTTAAAAGATTTTGAGATTTAAAAGGGAAGTAACAAAGTTGCAACTTGGGTTTCTAAGCTAAATTGCGACTTTCTTATAAGGATTGGGTGGAAAAGTGAAAGTGAAAAACGAAAGTTAATGGGTGTTAAAATGGCTTCTAAAGTGCCTAGAGCTCCCGTTTCCAGAAGTGCAGGGGCATCACCAGTTCAACAACAATCTGCACTTCAGACTTTGATGCCATCCCCCGCAGCACCCCCACCAACACTAACATTAAAAGATTTACAAGAGGCCTTAAAACTTCAATCTGAGCAAATGGCGGAGCTCATTAATGAGAAAAATAAGGAAATAAGAGAGGATATTTTACTGGCATTTCAGGGGTTGGCAGTTTGTATTGAGCGTTTGGATGAATGCGTGGAGGAAGTTAACAAAAGTAACTTGATACTGGAAGCTAAAATGTGTGAAGCTGAGAATAAAATGGATAAGATTGATGATGAGGTGGTAATGATACAATATAGAGACATGGAGTTTGCCTTGAGGATAAGAGGTCTGAAAGAAAACCCACAAGAAAACCTGGAAGAGATATTAGCAAAGGCTGTGGCGCCTATATTGTGATGGCGCGTTGAAGATTTTATAATGGAAATAGATAAAATATTTCGTGTCAACTCCTGGATTGCTAGGCAAAGAAATTTACCAAGAGATGTGGTTGCTTATTTTACAAAGAGAATGATCAGAAATGCGATTATTCAAGCTTTTTATCATAACAGATTTAAAGTGGCTGATCAAGAGATCTTAATTTTGAAAGAAATTCCACCAAGAATTTTGAGAAAAAGGAGTTTGTTTTCTTGGCAGATGAATTAAAAAAAACGACAGCTCCAGTTCAGATGGGAGATACCAACAGGGATAGTGGTGAATTATGCAGGTACAAGATATCGTCTTAATACAGTTCTGAAGGCACGAGATTTTTATTGTAACGTACTGAAAGCAGGTTCATCGCCACCCCCAGAATTTAAAAGAGGAAAGGAAGAAGGAGCACGACAGGCACAAATGGAAGGCATACAGCAAGGTGAAGAAATCACCTCGCTGATTGTAAAAGAAGTACAGCAAACTCTGGAAACTGCGCAACCCCTGGCACCATTAGAAGAACCAGAGTCAAAGAATGACACGGGCTGCAACCAGACGAAAGGAACAACAACAAGAACAACAGAAACAGTATCCTATAATCACAGCTCAAGAATCCATTAATAATGAAGCAGTGGGAGGAGCAAGACCAAAGAGGCAGGTGCTTATGGATCTGCAAGATACGCTCCGAAAGCTTCAAGTCGCAAAAGATGGCGACAAAGTTTCTAACATGGAATGTTAATGGTTTAAACTCTCCACAAAAGAGAAAGAAAATATTTCAGTGTTTAAAACAATTTAAAAATGATGTTATATGTTTGCAGGAAACGCATATTCGTGTACCAGATCAAAAATATTTGACAAATTCCAGATTGGGTATACAATTTACTGCATCTGCTCCAGACAAGAAAAATGGAGTAATTTATGTGAAGGACTTAACAGCTAATCTAATTGAAGCAGATAAACAAGGAAGATATATTATAATTGAACTTTTAATAGAAGGGAAGAAAACACTTTTAATTGGAATATATGCACCCAATCAACAGCAAGGAGAATTTTACAAACTTCTTCATAATAAAATAATTCAATGGGATTATAAATCGTGTATTTTAATGGGAGACTGGAATGGAGTGTTGGACACACAAAAAGATAAAAAGGACCTTTTAAAAGTACTCCAAATCATGCTAGATTGCCTAAATATTTTTTTGATATGAAAGATGATTTGGAACTGAGAGATGTCTGGAGAGAACAAAACATGGAAGAAAGGGATTTTACTTTTTTTTCTGATAGACATCAATCTTTTTCTAGGATTGATTTTGTACTAACTACTAATGATTTTTTTCCTAGGGTTAAGAAGATTAAGATATGTCCAAGAACTTTATCAGACCATAGTCCAGTATGGATGGAACTGGACCAGGGGAAGGGAGACAGGAGATCCTGGAGTTTAAATGAAAATTTGTTTAGATATGAGGAAAATGTGGAAGAATGTAAAAAACAAATGAAAGAATTTTTTACTATAAATATGCATAAGGGTACTCCAATTGAAATGGTTTGGGACGCAAGTAAAGCTTATATGAAAAGAGTTCTAATATATTTGAATAATAAACAGACGTAGATTGGAATATAAGCGTAAGGAGCTAGAGGAGGAAATAAAAATGAAAGAGAGGGCTTTTATTTTGAACCCATCTAACAAGAGGGTGAAAGAATCAATTAATTTGTTAAGAGGGCAGTTTAACATGCTGATGGCAGATCAAGTGGCAACCAATTTACGATATCCTAAACATAATACCTTTTACAATGCTAATAAGCCAGGTAGGTGGCTAGCTTATCTGTTAAGGAAAAAACAAAAATCACATAATATAGACAAAATAGTATATAAGGGTAAAGAGGTGTTTCAGCAAAATATTATTAAAAAGGTTTTTGTAGAATTTTATTCAAAATTATATGCTAGGGATACAATTCAAGGTTTAGCTATAGATAGATATTTACAAGAAGTGAATATCCCTATACTTACACAAGAGCAAAGGGAAGGGATGAATCAATTAATAACTGCTGAAGAAATTATTTTAGCAATTAAACAACTAAAAGTGGGTAAGGCACCTGGAACAGATGGTTTGACAGCTATTTATTATAAAAACTTACAATTAGAAATTGTGGAACCTTTAAAGGAGTTATTTAGAACAATTCAATATGGAGGAGAAGTGACTCCATCCTGGAAAACAGCTTTTATAACGTTGATTCCAAAGGAAGATCAAGATCTTACCCAATCTAAAAATTACAGACCAATATCGCTTTTAAATACTGATTATAAAATATTTGCAAAATTTTAGCAAACAGATTAATGCAGGTTTTGCAACAAATGATTCATAGTGACCAAACAGGATTCATAAGTGGTAGACAAATGAAATATAATGTGAGACATATTGTAAATTTATTAGAATATTTGGAAAGAAATAATCAAGTCCCCGCAGCGCTGATTTTTTTGGACACCGAAAAGGCATTTGATCAATTGAATTGGCAATTTTTATTTTTATTTTTTTTTTATTGAAAAGTTTTAACACACAATTTTTTCTTTAAAACCCCCCCTCCCCCTCCCTTCTCCCTCCCCCCTACCTCTCCCCCCTCCCCCCCTCCCCCCCCCCGACTTCCCAGAGCTAAATACAAGGTATATGTAAAAAAAAAACAATCATAAACAACCATATACTAACAACTATAAACTCTAAAATCCATCACTCTCTAGCTTATATAGGATAAAACAAACCTTAGTAATATTAAATATATATAAAGAAACTAAAATAAAAAAAGAAAAAAAGAAAGAAGACTTATTCAAATGCTACATGAAACTTCTTAACCCTATACTTGTTCTGGATAAACTCAATCCATTTTCTCCATTCCATAATATAGCGTTCTTGCGAGTGATCTTTCAAATAGGCCGAAATCTTCGCCATCTCTGCCAGGTCGGAAACCTTTAAAGTCCACTCTTCTATGGTCGGCAGTTCCTCTTTCTTCCAATACTGACCTATCAAAAGTCTTGCTGCCGTAATAAAATTCAACATCAACTTAGTGTCCACAACTGTAGCATCTGTAATTATTCCCAACAAAAAAAGTTGCGGACAAAACTTTATCCTCTGTTTAAAAATCTTCTGCATGTTCCACCAGACTTTTATCCAAAAAGCCTTAACCTTTTTACAAGTCCACCATATGTGAAAATATGTTGCGTCTTCGTCCCCGCACCTCCAACATTTAGACTGATAATTCGGATACATACTTGCAAGCTTTTTAGGATCTAAATGCCATCTATAAAACATTTTGTAAAAATTCTCTCTTAGATTTTGAGCTTGTGTAAATTTTACGTTCCTCACCCAAATCTTTTCCCACGTGTCCATTGTGATAACTTCCTGGATGTTTTGGGCCCATTTTATCATACAATCCTTAACAAGTTCTGTTTCTGAATCAATCTCTATCAACGCAAGATATATCCGCTTAATATGTGCTGGTCCCTGATTTCTAATTTGCTTTATCAAATTTTCATCAGTCATTGTAAAACCATTTTTCTGATCTTCTTTCCACCTGGCCCGTAACTGAGTATATTGAAACCAGTTTTGAACAACCTTCTCTTCTCGCAAGAGGCTATATTATTTCAAACACCAGACATTTCTTTCCAAACTTAGGATCTCCTTGTACGTAGTCACATCATGTTTGAAACCAGCATGTATATTTTCTATTGCGTGTTTTGGAATTGCCCACAGTGGTATCTTGCAATCTAACTTATGTCTATACTTCTTCCAGACTCTCAGCAATGCCTGTCTTAAAATATGCACTCTAAACACATTGACTACCTTCTTATCATACAACAAATATGCATGCCAGCCAAACAACAAATCATGGCCCTCAAGATTTAATAATCTCTCTTGTGTCAAATTAATCCAATCACTTATTCCTACTAATGCAGCAGCTTCATAATATAATTTAAAATTGGGCATTTTAAGCCCACCCCTCTCACGAGTATCCTGCATAATCTTAAGTTTAATTCGTGGCTTTTTCCCTGCCCACACAAATTTATTGATACCTCGCTGCCATTCCTCCAAATTAGAATCTTTCTTAAGAATCGGTATCATTTGAAATAAAAATAAAAATTTAGGCAGGACATTCATTTTCACTGCTGCAATCCGTCCCAACAAAGACAATTGCAATTTTTCCCAACTCTCCAATTCTTTTTGAATTTTCCCCCATAGTTTTTCATAATTATTTTTATATAACTTTGTATTAGAGGGCGACAAAAGCACCCCCAAATATTTAACCCTTTTAACAATCTCAAATCCAGTTAATCCTTCTAAGAGAGCCTTTTGCGAAACTGTCATATTTCTGGCCAAAATTTTGGTTTTCTGTATATTAACTTTAAATCCAGAAACCTTCCCATATTTATTTATTTATTTATTTATTTATTTGTTTTTATAAACCGCCCTTCTCCCGAGGGACTCGGGGCGGTGTACAGAATAAGGTAGGCATACAGAATGAACAATAGTGAAAACAAACAATAGTAAAATACAAGCTGGGACCCCAGATTAGAGCTATCAGGCCAGGCCAGACTGCTGGAACAGATAAGTTTTTAATTCGCGCCGGAAGGTGCGGAGGTCGGGGGCCATCCGGATTTCGGTTGGTAAGCTGTTCCAGAGGGCTGGCGCACCCACTGAGAATGCCCTCCCCCTGGGGGCCACCAGCCGACATTCCTTGAGCGGTGGCACCCTGAGGAGGCCCTCTCTGTGGGAGCGCACAGGACGGTGGGGTGCTGACATTGGCAGAAGGTGCTCCCGTAGGTAGTCCGGACCCATGCCATGTAGGGCTTTGTAAGTCATTGTTAGCACCTTGAACTTCACACGGAAGGCAACTGGAAGCCAGTGCAGTGCACGGAGGAGAGGTGTGATATGGGAGTATCGGGAGGCTCCCAAGAGTGTCCGTGCCGCTGCACTTTGCACCAGTTGAAGCTTCCGAGTGGATCTCAAGGGCAGCCCCAAGTAGAGAGCGTTACAGTAGTCTAGGCGAGAGGTCACAAGAGCATGGGTGACTGTACGTAAGGCATCCAGGTCCAGATAAGGCCGTAATTGGCGAACTAGTCGAACCCGGGAGAAGGCCCCCTTGGTCACAGCTCCTATGTGATCTTCCAGGGAGAGCTGCGAGTCAAGGAGGACACCCAGGTTGCGGGCCCTATCAACAGGGGGTAGTAACTTGTCCCCGATGTTAAGGGATGGGATGTTCTGAGTATCCTGGCTTGCCGGTACGTACAGCCATTCAGTCTTGTCCGGGTTCAGTTGAAGCCTGTTCCTCCCCATCCATTCCCGGACCGCTTTCAGGCAGCGAGACATCACGTCGAGGGCATCACTGATGTTGTTTGGAGTTGAGATGAAAAGCTGGGTGTCATCAGCATACTGATGGTACCCTACTCCAAAGCTGCGAATGATCCCGCCCAGCGGTTTCATGTAGATGTTGAACAGGAGAGGCGAGAGGACCGACCCCTGAGGGACTCCGCAAGCGAGAGGCCTCGGGGTCGACCTCTGTCCCCCTGCCAACACCGACTGCGAGCGACCCTGGAGAAAGGAGGAGAACCAACGCAGAACCGTGCCTCCCACTCCCAGTCCCCTGAGGCGTCGCAGCAAGATACCATGGTCGATGGTATCGAAAGCCGCCGAGAGGTCTAATAAGACTAGGACAGAGGAATGGCCCCTGTCCCGGGCTCTCCAGAGATCATTTATCAGAGCGACCAATGCCGTCTCCGTGCTGTAGCCCGGCCTGAAGCCCGATTGGTACGGGTCTAGATAAACCGCTTCATCCAGGATCTGAGGGAGTTGGTGCGCCACCACGCTCTCAACAACCTTCGCAAGGAAGCGAAGATTGGAGACTGGACGAAAGTTATTCAATGAGGATGGGTCCAAGGTGGGCTTCTTGAGGAGAGGCCTCACCACCGCCTCCTTCAAGGCGGTGGGGAAGTGACCCTCCCTCAGAGAAGCGGAGATGACCGCCAGGAACCAGCCTCGTGTCCCCTCTCGAGCTGCATATGCCAGATAATATTGTGTTATTATCTCCATCAGGTCCACAACAGAGTTCTCTGGCTGGGTCACTGTAACAACCAGATCATCTGCGAATGCTCTCAATCTATAATCCTGATCTCTAATTTGTATCCCCTTAATTTTTTTCCGAATTCCGTATTTTAACCAATAATATCTCTAATGTTAACACAAATAACAAGGGCGATAACGGACACCCTTGCCTTGTGCCCTTCTCAATATTACATGCTTCTGTCAAGCTATTATTAACTATAATTCGGGCAGTTTGTTTTTGATATAATGCCCTAATCGGTTGCACAAAATTTTCCCCAAAATCCATTTTGTCTAAAACTTTCAACAAAAATTGCCAATTCAATTGATCAAAAGCTTTTTCAGCATCTAAAAAAATTAGCGCCGCAGAGATCTGGTTGTTCCTTTCCAAAAACTCTAACACATCAACTATATGCCTCACATTATTTTTCATTTGCCTACCACTAATAAATCCCGTTTGGTCCCCATGAATCACCTGTTGCAGAACCCTCATCAGTCTATTAGCCAAAACCTTAGCAAATATCTTGTAATCTGTATTTAAAAGCGATATCGGTCTGTAATTTTTAACTTGAGTAACATCTTGGTCTTCCTTCGGAATCAAGGAAATAAAAGCTGTTCTCCAAGACGGTGGCACCTTTCCCCCCCTCTGGATTGTCTGGAACAGTTCCTTTAACGGTTTTATCATTTCTAATTGTAAATTTTTGTAATAGGCCGCAGTCAAACCATCCGTACCTGGTGCTTTATCCACCTTCAGTTCCTTAATTGCTGTAAAAATTTCTTCTTCTGTAATCAATTGATTAATCCCCTCTTTTTGTGCTTGCGTAAGAACCGGGATGCTAGCATTCTCCAAATATATATCAATGTCTTTTTCATTAATTTTCTCCTTAGCATATAATTTAGAATAAAAATCCACAAAAGCGTCCTTGATAAGGTCCTGTTGAAACACAACCCTTCCTTTATGCTCAATCTTATCTATATTAGAAGCCCTTTGTTTTTTCCTCAATCTATAAGCTAACCATCTACCTGGTTTATTAGCGTTGCAAAAAGTATTATGCCTGGCAAACCGCAGATTGGTTGCCACTTGGTCAGCCATTAATTTATCAAATTGTCCTTTTAACAGTTTAATAGCCTCCTTAGTCTTCACATCCTCTGAGTTCAAAATCAAAGCCTTTTCTTTTTCCTTTATTTCATTCTCCAGTTCTTTCCTCCTAGCTTCCACAGCACGTCTATGTTTATTATTCATATATATCAACACCCCTCTCATATAGGCCTTGCTAGCATCCCACACCATATCCATAGAGGTACCCTTATTCATAAATTGGCAATTTTTATTAAAAGTATTAGAGAAGATGGAGTTTGGGGATAAGTTTTTACAACCTATTAGGGCAATATATCAGAAACAAACAGCTCAAATAATAATTAATGGTAGTTTAACAGAAGCTTGCAAAATTGAAAAAGGTACAAGACAGGGATGTCCGTTGTCACCATTGCTGTTTGTTTTAACATTGGAAATATTACTGACTAAGATACGTGATTCAAATAAAATAAAGGGAATTAAAATAAAACATCAAGATTATAGATTAAGAGTGCTTGCGGACAACTTGGTTATTACATTAAGTCAACCGACTCAATCGGTTATAGATTTAATGGAAATAATTTTGCAATATGGACAAGTTTCTGGATTTAAGATAAATAGGCAAAAAACTAAAATATTGTCTAAAAATATGACTATAGAACAAAAGGAATCCCAAAAAAACTAACGGGATTTGAAATAGTTAAAAAATTAAATATTTGGGGGTATATATTACAGCTTCAAATGTGAAATTATATAAAAATAATTATGAATTGTTATGGCTAAAAACACAAAAAGAGTTAAGACAGTTGGAGAAAATTACAATTGTCTTTATTGGGAAGAATTGCAGCAGTGAAAATGAGTATTTTACCAAAATTTTTATTTCAAATGATACCTATACTTAAAAAAGATTCAAATTTGGAGGAATGGCAGAAAGGTATTAATAAATTTATTTGGGCAAGGAAAAGACCGAGAGTAAAACTTAAGATAATGCAAGATATACGTGAAAGAGGTGGTCTTAAAATGCCCAATTTTAAATTATATTACGATGCTGCGGCTTTATCGACAATTAGTAATTGGTTCAATTTAACAGAAGGAAGAATACTGAATATCGAGGGATGTGATTTATTATATGGTTGGCAAGCATATTTATTGTATGATAAAAAGGTGGATAATGTTTTTAAGACACATATATTAAGGTATGCCCTGTTGCGAGTCTGGAAAAAATATCAATATAAGTTAAATTATAAAATACCAATTTGGGCAATACCTAAACATGCGATAGAAAATATAAGTTTGGGATTCAAACATGATGTGATCACATATAAAGAAATTCTTAGATTGGAAAGGAATGTATGGCAACTAAAGCCATTCCATATTTTAAAAGAAGAAAAGATAGTACAAACTTGGTTTCAGTATGGGCAGATACAAGCTAGATGGAAAGAAGATCGGAAAATTGGTATTTCAATAACTGATGAAAATTTGGTAAAACAAATTAGAGATCAAAGTCAAGCGCATGTAAGAAGGATATATAACGCATTGATAGAAATAGATTCAGAAATGGAACTTGTTAAGGACTGTATGATAAAATGGGCCCAGAATATTCAGGAGCCAATAATGATGGATACTTGGGGAAAAATCTGGGTCAGAAATGTAAAATTTACACAGGCACAAAACTTAAGAGAGAACTTTTATAAAATGTTTTATAGATGGCATTTAGATCCCAAAAAATTAGCATATATGTATCCAAATTATCAACCTAAATGTTGGAGGTTCGGTTGTGACGATGCAACGTACTATCATATATGGTGGACTTGCAAAAAAGTTAAAGCTTTTTGGATTAAAATTTGGTGGAATATGCAGAAGATATTTAAGAAAAAGATAAGGTTTTCTCCGCAGTTATTTCTGTTGGGTATTATTACAGACTGTACTGTTATAGAAATTAAATTGATGTTGAATTTAATAACAGCAGCAAGACTTTTGGTATCGCAATATTGGACGAAGGAGGATCTGCCTACTATAGAAGAGGTTTCGAACCTAGCAGAAATGGCAAAAATTTCAGCTTATTTGAAAGACCACTTGCAACAAAGATACATTTCGGAATGGAGAAGATGGATTGATTACATTCAGAATAAATATGGGACTAAAAAGTTTCATTTAGCATATGAATGAGTATTAGAATTCAACAAGATGTATTATTATTTAGCTATGTTTAATGGGAGTTAAAGTGCGTTAGGATTTAAAGTGTATTCATAGATAGTTAGCATATTTTAGTTCAAGTTTGTTAGGGGCAATACCCTGTATTCAGCTCTGGGAAGTGGGGGGGGGTGGGGGGGGTAGGAAAGGGTGGGCTCTATGGGGAGGTGGGGGGAAGTGGGGGGGAGGGGAGGGAAGGTTTTTTTTAAAATGTACTGTAAAACTTTTCAATAAAAAAAGTAAAAATAATTAAAATATTAAAACACTAAAATTACCCAGATTATGGTTACAATTATAAAACTATGCTGAAAATTGCAGAAGAAAAAGTATTGTTAGTTGGCTGTAAGAAACATACGGGAACTATTATTTCTGTCAAGAGAGCCAGTTTGCTGTAGCAGTTAAGGAACCAAGCTAGAAACAAGAAACTACAAATCAAGCTAGAAACCGTGAGTTCTATTCCTGCCTCAGGCACAAAGTCAGCTGAGTAACTTTGGCCAATCATTCTCTCTCAGTCCTAGGAAGTGACAAATCACTTCTTGCCAAGAAAAAGAAAACTGCGGGGACTTAATTGACTCAATACTAAACTCAAAGTCATCTCCCAGAAAAATTCTGCCAAAAGACATGTTACAAAAGCCTGACTCACTTAGGTATCCAAGCGTCTGCATAAGTCATATTCACATATTCATATTCTGTAAAACTGCACAGATACAAGACCTATACACTCAATCTGCAGGAAGATTTCATTTTAGTTTTTCACAGTGTAGAGAGACTGAATCTGCTTCCTTACATTTAGGAATTTACTGAACCGGTTTTACCACGCGTGAGTAAACGTTTAAATACATATATGACTTATGCTACGACAGCTGAGCTAGGCTGTAACGAAACGGGGTTTTTTAATTGACATTTGCACGTCAGCTGTTTTAAATTATTACTTTTACTATTAAGAGCGTAAGGAGAACAAATTTTATTATCACGTGATGGAAAAAATACCGATGATTATACAATCAATACAACGATTTCCCCCCCTCCCCCAAACCCCCCCCCCTACACGCACACACCCAACCTAAGCAGCCTAATAGCACGCAGGAAGCATACGGTATTTCAAATTTATTTAGTAAACTGTTTCTTAAGTCATTACTGGGATCCAGGAAAAGAAAATACACAGCAGCTTCGCATATTCTTTCTGCTACCGCCGGCTTTCTAGCTTGACCGTTCGCTGTCCCTTTCCAAAAGCTCCTATTTTGCTTCCCGGTGCGCTGCGTGGCCCGGGCAAGCAGGCAGAAGAAAAGAAGCGCGAGGGTGGGGAGGACGCCGCCGGCGAAACCAGAGGCGCAGCTCCACGAACGACGGCGCATTTTAATTCGCCTCCCTCCCTTAACGTTACCTGGAGGACGGCCTTACGGAAACCCCCATAGTTTTCCTGATGACATTGAAGGGCTTTTGCGGCGCCATTTGACTGGTCCCGACGCCGGTCGTAAACGAAGACATTGAGGATTGCGCCGTCGGTGTTTTCCTTCGGCCGCTGCCATGTTGCGCCCTCGTCCGCCATCCTCGCCGGCCGCGCTACTGGCGGAACGCAGCAGATTGTTTCGTTTCATAGAGGAGAGGGACGGGGGGGGTGCCCCCTGGGGACAAAGAGGCGCGGCCTGCATAATATCGGAAAACGGGGGGGGAAGAGTGGGAGGAGCGAAGGAGGGCAGCTCAAACTAAACGGGCGAGGCGAAAAGGAAGATGAGCGGCGGGGAAACGAAGAAACGAAAGCGATCGCAGGAGTTTCGATTTTTGGGGGGGGGGCCGAAAACAGTGGTTGGAGAGGAGAAACAGCTGTTTTGTTCCGGAGTGAAACTTTCCCGCAAGTTTCACTCCGGAACAAAACAGCTGTTTCTCCTCTCCAACCACTGTTTTCGGCCCAAAAAAAAAAATCGAAACTCCTGCGATCACTTTCGTTTCTTCGTTTCCCCGTCGCTCCAAATAATTTTAAAAGCCTAATATTTTAAGGTGTGCAATTTGCCGGGGACAGGAGAATCTACCTTTAACATTTATTCTAAAATAGACCACATTATTTAGAGATTAAAAATGCTTATATGTTTCAGGATTAGCTTCATAGTAGTTTCACCAATTAGTGATAGGATAAGAAAAGTAACTTAAGAAGATTATTTCCCTACACAAGCAAACTTAAGCTTCAGGAGGCTCTTGTAGCTAGGCACACCTCATGTTTCAGGAAAAGGATAGACAGATAAATCCCATTTACAACATATACAGTAAATGCAAGAGTGAAACTTTTCCAGCAGATGAACTTAAAACATTCCCTCCTGCTAACTTTGGGCTGTTCTTAAGAGTACAGAGACAAAGGAAGAAGAAAAAAACATTTTTCTTCACTCTGTTGGCCAGACAAACAGAATGAGGAAATTTTCTTTTGATGGCTTATTTTAAGCAGAATCTCTAGCAGAATTTTTTTTTAAAAATTCTCTTTGGATTAGAGATAATTAACAGTCACATTTACCTCACACACAAAGACATAGACACACATATACAAACAAAGACAAGGAAAAGAACAGAAAAGGGAAACAGAAGTCTTTGTTTTACACATCCTGGCCATTACCACCATAAATTAGGGAAGGCACAGATCTTAAACATACCACATGGTTGCATAGAAGGACACAGAGAGAGAATCACAGTTTCTTATTTTCCCTTTAAGTGCCAAATTGGCACTTATTATTTTCACAGTTTCTTATTTTCCCTTTATTTAGCCAAATTGGTTTCCCAGCAAAGCCCTGAGCAAAGCCCATTCTTCACAAATTTGTCTTGCTCGCTTCTTTTTCATACCATCCAGAACAGGCACTCACCTCTCGTCCCATGCCTCGAGCATATCTCCAATGGGTGTCCTAATTCCGACCCTTGAACTACAGCTACCCATGTTCCCCTTATGATGTGGGGTTCAATCGGCTTAGTCGGGTCCTAGCGGCACTGCCCAGCCACTCTTAGCGACACTATCCCTGCCGCCCTGCCATCAGTTTTTGGGCACACAGACAAAAAATACCTAGGAGGATTTCAGTTCCCTAACGAAGTATGGGCCCCTCCTACCTAGGGGACACTCCCCCCTCGCCTTTCCAACCAAAAAGGGGTCTGGGGAGGACCTGGTGCTTTCAGCTCCAACAGGTACAGGCACCTCCTTCTTCCTCACCTGCCGTCAGTTTTCAGACTCAGTCTGGGAGGACCTATGCTTTGTGCATTAGTATGAGCCCCTCCTACAGATGGGCTTTGCTTACAGGGCCTTACCAGCTGGTTGTCCAAATCCAATTCTCTCATTCCATTTGCACATAGCCTCTCCCTTTCCCTAACAAAAGGTCTTGCACTCTGGCCAAACCCCCATCCTTTCCAGGGTCTGCCACTTGAACAGATCCTTTCTGTGGTTAGGAAAGGCCAGAGGGAGCCTTTCCTAACTGTGATTGGGAAAAGGTTATTCTCACTCAACACACAGAAACATACACACATTTCTCTCACTCCCCTGGGCTTTAAAATTAAAATTTAGAAGTACTCATCTTCACCTTCTTTCCAAATCAACTTGAGCTCAAACCCAAAACTCCCTTTACTACCCTGGCTCCACATGGGCAAGGCCTGGGAAACACATCCACAGACACAAGGGGTCTGCTGCCGGCAAGATGGGGCTTACCAGTCTCAGTCCATTGGAGAGGTTAGCTTGGAGTCCCATCTGGGGTGTCAAATTGTTGAAGGAAAAGTCTTCATCTTGGTTCAGTCTGAGCTGGGAATAAACAACATGGTGACTGCTTTAGAAAAATATTTCTAATAACTTAAAAAAGTTTATTGAAGAGGAGAGGCAGACAGTAAGATGGCTCTGGAAGAAGAGTGCGAGCGAGCACATGTAGAGAGTGGATTTTATACCCTCTGGGGCTCTTGAGGTTGTTTCCTGTTCCTGTATGAGGCTTTGTATTTCCTATGTCATGTATTTTGACCCGAGTGTGCTCCTTTGGCATCTGTGGGTTAATCCTATTATGTCCTGTCTTAAGAGTTTGGGTGGGGTATGTAGATTTTAGGTCTCTTTGTCCTCTTAATCTTCTAGTTTCAACTTTCCTTAATGGTTTACATCTGCATTTCTACAGAGTTGGTTTCTGCTTGGGGGAGGGAGACTTGGGGATATTAAGAAAAAACTGGGCATGCTTATCTGTCTCTAAGATACTTTGAGGAAATATATTTTTCTGCCCTTTTAATATTTCCTTCTCTGGGGGCTGACTTCCCATTTTGTTAGCTTTATTAACAGAATGCAACATAGCATGTTTAAAAAGACAAAACCTCAGTAAATATCTGATTTATGTAATGAATCCAATAGCATTGATACCATAATACTAGGGAAAGTATATATACTCTATTCCCCATATGGCGAATAGAAAAGACTTTAATACTGTGGCAAATTCAGCAAAAAATATTGATCAACCCACTGTTGATTGATTGACCCTCTGCCTAATGCAGGACTCCACAACTATTGCATCTCTGACAAATGGTCATGCAGGCTCTGTTTAAATATCTCCCCTCCAGGAGAGTCCACTACTTTTAAGGCATTTTGTTCCATTGTTGAATAGGTTTCATTGCTAGATGTTTTTTCCTGATGTCCACTGAAACATTTGTCCTCTAGCTAACATTCGCTTCACCCTTTCTCCAGAATTGTTTAGTAGTAATACATAAAGGTTTACCAGAACATTAGCTTGGACTCCTGCCCATCTAGGGTACAATCTGTTCTCACAGTGGCCAACCAATTGCACAAGTAAACTCTTCTCTAGCAAATTGCCTTCAAAGGCAGTTATGCTACCAACACTTCTTTTTTTTAAACCAGACAAGCTGATCAATAGCACATTCTATGGTAGCAAATTCCAAAGTTTAGTTACATGTTTTGTAATGTTTGCCCCTTTGTCTCTACAGTCTTCCAGTATTCAGTTTTAGCCATGATTCTAGTATTCTGGGGAAGGGAAAATAGTTTCTCATCCACTTAATGCACACCATACATAAGATTGTACATTTCAGTCATGTCCCCTCTTGTTCATCTCCTTTCTAGACCAAAAAGCCCAAATGTGATAACATTTTCTTGTAGTAAATTGGTCCAGCCACTCATTTTAGTTGCCCTCCTCTAGATCTTTTGATGCTCTAGTTTATGATTTTTGAGATATGATAACCAAAACTGCACACAATATTCTGTATCAGGGGTCCCCAACCCTCGGTTCATGGACCAGTACCGGGCCGCACAAACAAGCAAAGCCCCATCCACGAGATGCAGGCAGCACACAAAACCACGCACCCTCCAGTTTATAGAAAAATCTCTCTCCCTGGAACTGGTCCCTGGTACCCAAAAGGTTGGGGCCTTCTGTTCTATATATTCTAGCACCAGTTTAGATAAGGGTATTTTATTGGCAACTCTATTTTTAATGTTTATTATCCCCAACATGTTGTCAGCTTTTCTTTTAGAGCAAATGGAGTGTCAACACCTTCACTGAACTGTTTAACATTAATATAAGTCTCATCACTAGCTGATTCCATCCATTTAGTTCCCTTACTTTGAGCAAAATTGTAGATTGAAAATGAATCTCAAGCCAATATCCTTTCTGAACTTTAACCGAGTGATTTAATGCAGAGGTCCCAAACCTTTTAAGCACCAGGGACCAGTGCCATGGAGAAGTTTTCCCACGGATCAGAGGGGGTGTGGTTTTGAATACTGCCTGCATCCCGAGGATGGAGCTTTGCTTGTTTGTGGAGCCCACCGGTGTCGGTCCATGGACTGGGGGTTGGGGACCCCTGATTTAATGGGCTTTATTACAGTTACATTCATATATCCTTCTGCATTATGTAAATTTATCTGAAGTCCATCAGGCTTTCAGTCTCCAGTCCTGTCAAGTTCAACTAATGAAGCTCTCTTCATGCTTTGGGTAAATGTGGCTTACAACTTTTTGAGTTGAATCTTGAAATCCTAGTAATTCAACATAAATCTAAATATGGTCCCCAAAGTTTCCACTGACACCATTTATACAACATATAATTCATTTGCAGTATTATTTCCCTTTCCCGCCCATTTAAACCAAAGGCATCTTGAATATCTTCCTAGATATTGAAAATCCATGGAGATATAATTGTAAGTATAATATTTCTATATTTGTTTTGCATTAGTAAGTCAGCTGACTCAATTTTTGTTCATAGCAGACTACACATTTCTTAAGATCAGGACACAAGTTTCAGTTTCTTGTACCGTAGTTGTTATCCATCACCATTCTTTGATAGATTCATTGAGAGATTATACTTTATCCAATAGCTATAAACCACTGCCCATAAAGGATGTGGGTTTCATCTATTAACAGCTCTTTGAAATGTTCCAGGTATGAAACAAAATGTGCTTCTTCCAAAAAAGGTCGTTTTGAGTGTTTCTGCTTTATTCACTGCGACTGAACAGTTTTGTGGGTTATGATTAGATTGTATTTTTTAAACATTTTCTAATTCAGCAGCAAGGACAATCTTGTTTCTTCTGTTGTTGGTTTAAACTTAATGAAATAATGTGGAAATAGGAAAGTTACTAACTTCTGGGTGCATTTTTTTGGCACCTAGCAGCTATTTCTATGTGCCAACATAAACATCAGGAAAAGATAGTTGCTTTTGTTCTGTTTGGCAGAAAACCACAAAATAGTATGCCAGATATTTTGTGGTTGTACTAAATTTGGAGTTCTAGCACTTACAGAAATCATTTTTGTTAAAATAAAAATATTAAAAACAAATACCCACATATGATGTACTAATTTAACAAAATATTTAAAAGATTTTTTTTGTTTGTTTATCTTTTGGTTTTGTAATCTCTTGGGTGAGGAATCGAAAGGAAGTATTTTAATTGAAAACATATTTTCTGCTGAGATATTTTTGAAATATAACTAACCCAAGTAGATTTTTCAGTAGGTAAGAATAGAGCTGTGTTGCACGTTTTCCTGTAAGAATTTAATTGATTTGAAAAATAGTGTTCATGGCCATATTTTTTGCAATTTGCATACTGGGCAGCATTCAGCATGAACTTCAGTGTTGTGGCCATGAGATGAATTGTCTCACTCTACAATAACATGGGTTTATCTTCCTCAATTCTTGCCTTAAGAACTTGTGAAACATAGACCATTAAGAGAGCTAATTTCAATAAACTTAGAGAGAGCTTGGGAAGGATTCCATGGTTGAGAATCCTCAAGGAGAAAACAGCTCAAGATTAGGAAATTTTGAAGTGAGATTATAAAAGCCCAGTCTACTACAATACCAACAAAGAAGAAAAATAACAGCTCTAAAAAGAAACAAAGAACTCTCTGATAAATTGAAAGACAAAAAAGACAAGTATAAAAAGTAGAAAGAGGGGTACATAACTAAAGCAGAATATCAGCAAATAGCCGGAGCCTGCAAAGATGAAATAAGGAAAGCTAAAGCTCAAAATGAACTAAGGCTTGTGACAAAAGTCAAAAATAACAAAAAAAAGCTTCTTTCAAAATGTAAAAAACAAGAAAAAAGTTAAGGAAATGATTGGTCCATTAGTGGGAGTGTCAATGTTTGCAGCATTAATGAGACAGGGAGAAAGTCGCAAAAAGGTGACAAGCATCGGAGAAAGCAGAACTACTAAACTCATTTTTTGCATCCGTCTTTACACAAAGAGAAAAAAACAGTCCAACCTATTAAAAACAGTACCATAAAAAACAGATTAGAAACGTTAAGATAGGCAAGAAAATGGTAAGTTAGCACCTGTCCAGCCTAGACGAGTTCAAATCACCAGGACCAGATGGATTACACCCCAAGGTTCTCAAGGAACTGGCAGATATGATCTCAGAACCATTGAACTATATCTTTCAAAGATCCTGGAACACTAGAGAACTACCAGAGGACTGGAAAAGAGCTGATGTAGTTCCCATCTTCAAAAAATGGATCCAGGAAACTACAGACCTATCAGCCTGACCTCAATACTTAGGAAGATTCTGGAAAAGATAATCAAGCAATGAATTATAGATAATCAACGAACACCTAGAGGCAAACAGTCATAACTAAAAGCCAATACGGGTTGTCAAAAACAGATGTCAGACAAATCTTATTGCATTCTTTGACCAGGTGACAAAATTAGTGGACCAGAGGAATGCTGTAGACATAATTTACTTGGACTTCAATAAGGCGTTTAATAAAGCAGACCACAACCTACTACTTGATAAGGTAGAAAAATGTGGGTTAGGCAACATCACCACCAGATGGATTTGTAACTGGCTGATTGGCTGTACTCAGCGTGTGGTCCTCAATGGAACTGCATCTACATGGAGGGAAGTGTGTAGAGGGGGGGGCCCAGTGCTGTTCAGGACCCAGTGCTCTTCAACATCATCAATGATTTGCATGAGGGGATAGATGGGGAACTGATCACATTTCCAGATGACACCAAGCTGGCAGGAATAGTCAACAGTGCAGAATATTGGCTTACGATACAGAAGGATCGTAACAGACTTGAACATTGGGCGCTATCTAACAAAATGAAATTCAATGGTGAAAAAAGTAAGGTTCTACATTAGGCAAGAAAAACCAAATGCACAGGTACAGTATAGGTGGTACCTTGCTCAATAGTAGTAACTGTGAGACAGATCTCAGTCCTAGTGCAGAGGTTCCCAACCTTTTGGGCACTAGGGACTGGTTCCATGGAAAAGTTTTCCGTGGACCAGAGTGTGTGGTTTTGTGTGCTGCTTGCATCCCACAGGTAGGGCTTGCTTGTGTGGACTAGTTGCTGGCTTGCTGCAGTCTGGGATCGGTGCATGGACTGGGGGTTGGGGACCCCTGTCCTAGTGGACAATCACTTAAATATGAGCCAGCAGTGTGCTGCCGCTGTCAAAAAAGCCAACACTGTGCTGGGCTGCATTAACGGATAGAATCAAGATCACGTGAAGTGTTAATACCACTTTATAATGTTTTGGTAAGGCCACACTTGGAATAGTGCATCCAGTTTTGGTCACCACAATGTAAAAAAGATGTTGAGACTCTAGAAAAAGAGTACAGAGAAGAGCAATTAAAGATGATTAGGGGAGTGAAGGCTAAAACATATAAAGAGCGGTTGCTGGAATTGGGTGTGTGTAGTTTAATGAAGAGAAGGACGAGGGGTGACATGATAGCAGTGTTCCAATATCTTGGGGGTTGCCACAAGAAGAGGGAGTCAAGCTATTCTCCAAAGCATCTGAAGGCAAGACAAGAAGCAACGGATGGAAACTAACCAAAGAGAGAAGCAACCTAGAACTAAGGAGAAATTTCCTGACAGAACAATTAATCAGTGGAACAACCTGCCTCCAACACTGGAAGTTTTGAAGCAGAGACTGGACAACCATGTCTGAAATGGTTTCAAGGTTTCCTGCCTGAGCAGGTGGTTGGACTAGAAGACCTCAAAGGCCCCCTTCCAACTCTTATTATTGTTATTAAAACTTTTGTTCCCCCATGTTGATAATTGGTAAACAATTACAAGGTTTACATTATTGAGCAAATTTTTGAATCATACTTTTTGCACTCCAATTAGTGTTTCAAGAATAAAACAAGTATATATGAAATAGGTGAATCCATGAACATTTATTATTGTCTATGTACAGATTCTCATAAAACAGAATCAATATTTAAGTGTATTTATGCATCAGAAAAGTGAATATTGGTTTTAATAAGAACTACTACAATAAAAAACAGATAGCCTCCAAATGCTATAACATCACATGAACAAATGGTAGATTGAAAACATTACAAAACACTGACATGGCAAGCAAACATTTTAGAGCATTTTTATACTATACAGATGATATTTTCATTCATGTGTCTGAGGTATACAGGGTACTCATCTTCTTTTTGTAATTATCTAGGATTTCTTTCAAGTTCTTCAGTGGCTCTTGAGATATAAATTCATTGAATTCTCTGTCAATTTTTATATTCTGTTCAGTCAAGTATTTCTAGAAGAAAATGGTAATAGATTATACTTTAGAGCTTTTAGTTTTTATTTTATAAATGCAGAACTGGCATAAGATTCAATGTAAAATGCAGCTGTTATCTGTAGATTATTTCTTTTTGATAGAAAACTAGTACACGATTATGAATTTATAAAAACAGAAGTTTTATGTGAGTGAAAGATATCTTGAAAACTTCCATTAGCTTTAATAGGCTTGAGTAACAGATTTGTAAAAATGGAAGAACAGCCAGAGAAACCTACCAACCATTCTCCATCACCACCCCACAATACAAGGATCAAAAAGTTATAGGGGCTCCAAAGAAAATATAACAAAGTAACGTATATACCCTATTTACTATAGAAAATGAACTTTCAGAGTAAATATTCTATCTATAGAATGATCCTTAGTCACTAAGGCTTAATGGAATTAATAGACTGCAGAATGAACTCTGTCTCCAATTACTGGTAAACTCTCTTAAGAAAAGAAACAGTAAGATTTTATCCATGTGGTAACAAGGCTGTGAGGCCTTTGAACTGTGGTGCTGGAGAAGACTCCTGCGAGTCCCTTGGACCGCAAGGCGATCAAACCGGTCAGTCCTAGAGGAGATCAATCCTGACTGCTCTTTAGAAGGCCAGATCCTGAAGCTAAAACTCAAGTACTTTGGCCACCTAATGAGAAGGAAGGACTCACTGGAGAAGAGCCTAATGCTGGGAAAGATCGAGGGCAATAGAAGAAGGGGACGACAGAGAATGAGGTGGCTGGATGGAGTCACTGAAGCAGTAGGCGTGAGCTTAGATGGACTCCAGAAGATGGTAGAGGACAGGAAGGCCTGGAGGAATGTTGTCCATAGGGTCGCGATGGGTCGGACACGACTTCGCAGCTAACAACAAACAAGGCTGTGAAAATATTATTCACGAAGTGATCTTGATAAGAATTAACAGATTTACAAGCAAGTATATCTTTATTATGTTGACCATATCCAAATTATATCAAGCCTTGTCCAAATGGCTTAGGCTTCAATCAAAGCCACGGCAGAAACATTAAAATACAATGATATAATGTACAGAATGCCAACAAGTGGCTGCATAATAGTTAACTAAAAAGGCAGGTGAGACAAAAACACTTTTTCTTTGTTGAACAGATATGCTGGGCTGAGCTATATTATGAAGATATAGATATACAAGAAATTCAGCCAGACATACTGTATCTTGGGTAGTCTTTTACTATATAACCGAACTTTTGCATCTGAATTGTGTGCTATTCCCTCTTTTAGAATGTTTAGATATATTTTGTGAACTCTCAGCCTTGTAAACTCTCAAGCAAACCTTGTGAACTCTCAAGCTTCCTCTTTCCGCTACGTATTCAAGATGGATAGTGATTAATATTTATATGTATTTATATGTAAGGGTATAGATATATACATATGTATATAGCATATTTATATGTGTCTTATATATGTGTACACTTTTGAGAGCAGGCAGCAGAATTTCATTTTTAATGTGTGCCAGTGTGCCCACAGTAAAAAATGACAATAAATATTATCTTATTTTAGAAAAATACAGACTTTTAAGAAAATCATGAAATATTAGATCAATGAATAACCTGGAGAATCACTAAGTAGTTGAATTTGCCATGAAGTGTCCTGGTTATAGTATAATAGACCTAAAATGATTATATGTCTTCAGGTGAGGATATGGTCAACAATATCTTACTTCTGTTCCCTAGGGGAAAAAAATCCCCTTCAATATCAGGCTTGACACAAAAGATTGAACCCCATTGCTCCTTCTTGGACACAGTGAAGCCGATGAAAACACTAGAGAACCACTTTTCAAAATGCACGTGCTCTGCATCACTAACATTTATAATATATTTGGGATGGCATGAATCTGTCTTCATTTTCTGTTTCATTGTACAGTGTAACGTATACTGGTTGTTGGAGCTAGATTACAGGCTTCATCCATTTTTATTTTATTTTATTTTTTTGCAATTATTTATGCATTTGGGAGCATGGAGAATCATAGAGAAGATTTCTTGTCCTGGTCCTATCTCCTCCTTCCACATTGTGAGGAGGAGAAAATAGGCAATGAAGGTTAGTAAGGGAAAGACATGATATAAAATGTCTTCTTCCCTGTTCTACTCATAATAGAAATTAGAGAAACTACAGAAGATACTTTTGAATCCGCCTATCTTTACTCTAAGATTTACTTAAATATTTCTGAGGAAGTGGGAGTAGGGTTGCTGTTTCTGTATGGGATTTTTTGTCTTTCCTAATATGATTAGCTAGAACTTAGATTTAAGGAGGCTGTGAGGAAAATGATGAATGTTCTGCTCTAGACAGGCCCCCTTCTGGGCAATAATCAACTGGATTCAAGGGGAACAACTTGGGCCTCTGCATTATGGTCTATCTATGGGATGAGGAGGAGACGAAAAGAGATCCTCTACCTTGTTTAAGGAATCGAGAGAGGTGAGTCACTGATTTGGCTCTATGTCTGATCCATTTGTTTCTTCCAGTCTCTCTAGTTCTTCCACTGTTAAAGGACTGCTAGCTAGCTGGCTAGCTTTCCTTTTCCTTGTAACACGTGAATGTTTATGTTTCTTCCCCGTCCACTGAATTGAGAGATGAGGAAGAAAGCAGTGCTGAAGGAGAAACAGCAGCAGTCTGGTAGCAATGAAGCAGCCACAACTTTCCTAAATTTTATTCTCTTTGGAATAAGAGGTCCAGCATTCTGTAAATTAGCCCATAAGAGATACTTTGATTGAAAAACAAATTGCCCTATGATGCAACTTTCAGCCAGTCAAAGGACACACATGAAGGTTTTAGTAGCATATAATAGCATGAATTACCTCAACTGTCTCAAGATGAGTAAATATTAGTTCCAGAAGATACTGCATATTTTTATCCATTTTCCTTCTTTCTTCTGAAGTTGTTTGCATAACCACTTGGTATCTGAGTAAATACCAGAAGAGAGTATTGTATTATTATTATTGAAAAACCTTCTATCTATAAATTCATGGTTTGTATAAACAGCCTATAATAATTAACACGTGTAGTATTACAAAATCTAAATAAGTTTCACTTTCCCATTTAACTAAGATTAATATTTGTATTACATTGCCTATAATATTCCAAATAATTCCTATAGGTTAATTTTTATAAATGAACTTTATGACTTAAGCTTATAGGAGTGTAATGTAAACTTGGAAATTAAGACCCACTGATTTCAATGGAACTTACTCCAAGGGTGACCAGGATTGCAGCCTTATCCCATCTTCAATGAAAACAAGTATTTACATCTTTTCACATTATTTTTTTCCTGTTAACCTTTACTCCATTCAATTCATACAATTGAATTTGACTTGCAAGTTATTTTTAAAGAACACGATATATGATAATAATGCAAATCATTTGTCTAGAATAAGCAATCTGGTTTGGGGATCAAAAAGCGATTCATAAAATGGCTGTACTGTTCATGAGTTACTCTGTTTTCCTGGTGACTTTATTGTATGGGTTTCAAATGTTTTGAATATTTTGCGTTACTTGCATGATTATTTTATTTTGTGGGTGGGTTTTTTTAAAAAAATATTGTTTACCGTATTTTTCGGACGATAAGACGCACCCAGTTTTTAGAGCAGGAAAACAAGAAAAAAAATATTCTGAACCAAATAGTATCAGTATACTAAAACAGGGCTTTTCAACCTTTTCATCCATTGTACCACTTTTAGGACAAGGCAATGTCCGAGTAGCACCAGTCGCCCAGCAAGGTGTCAAAAACTTGACACCCCCCCCAAAAAAGGAAAAAAAAATGATAAAAGTACAGGTAGTCCTCGACTTACGATTTACTTAGTGACTGTTCAAAGTTACGATGGCACTGAAAAAAGCGACTTATGACCATTTTTCACACTTATGACCATTGCAGCATCCCCAGGGTCATGTGATTTACATTCGGATGCTTGGCAATCGATTCATATTTATGATGGTCACATTGTTCCAGGGTCATGTGATCACCTTTTGCAACCTTCTGACAAGCAAAGTTAGTGGGGAAACCAGATTCACTTAACAATCATGTTACTAATTTAATTTCTCTCAACTTCTCTTTCTCTCCCTCTCTCCCCCTCCCTTTCCCTTTCTCTCCCTCTCCTTCTCTATTTTTCTCTTTCCCTCTATTTCTCCCTCTCCTTCTTTCTCTCCCTCTCCCTTTCTCTCTCCCTCTATTTCTCTACTTTTCTTTCTCCTTCTCTCCCTCCCTATCTTTCTCCCTCTTTCTCTCCCTCCCTATTTCTTTTTCCTTCTCTCTCTCCCTATCTTTCTCTCTCTCTCTCTCCCTCCCTCCCATTGTCCCTTCCTTCCTTCCTTCTCTCCCTCTTTGTCCTTCCCTCTGTGTTAGAGCAGTACCCACGGAGGCGGCCCTGCAGCCCAGCTTTCTCTTGCAGAAAGCAAGCTGAAACGGAGCGAGGGAGATTGCCAGGAACGCGATCTCGCGCGGTTTCAGTTTTCCTTGCTACAAGAGAAAGCAGGCTGATACAGAGCGAGGGAGATTGCAGGAGTGCGGCGTTTCTCAGCACGTGCCGATTTGTGCTCCTGGCAATCTCTCTTGCTTTCCACTTGCGGAGGTTGGGGCTGGCCATACAGATCACCTTCGGACCATAAGACGCACCCTCGTTTTCCCCCTCACTTTTTGGGGGGGAAAGTGCGTCTTATGGTCCGAAAAATACGGTACATTTTAATTTTAAACTGCCCAGTCACAAATTGAGATGATAGCGTTATAAGTTGAAAAAATAAATGTATGTTCAACTCAGAAAACCTTCTAGGTCAAATCTTTGTTTAATTAAACTAACCGGCATCGGGTTTCATGCAATTCCTTCATGGCTTCACTGACACCCTCATTGACACCATTATAAAGCAAATTTTTATGTTTCTCCAACAACTCCAGCTCCTTCGTACTCTTTTCTTCTTCTTCAACAACTACCTGCAATATGTATATGGATTAATACTTCAGAACTGAATCATACATTTATGACACTGATAGACCCTATCTCTTGCAGGAAGAGAGCACTGTAAATTTAATAGTGACATTGCTCCAGTTCTGTATTTGTTAGAAGTGCTGGATGCATTTATCTTTTAGATCATTCTTATTCTAGAGAAAATACACCCACTAATGCTGCTTTTAAAAATACTTATTCACGTTATTATATTTATATCCTTTCTTTCCTGTATACATAACATTTCTTCTTCTAGCTTCTCCACAGCAACCAGTTAGGTGAGTTGAGCTGAGGCAGATTGACTGGCCCAGTTACCCAGCTAACTTTTATGATTGAAAAAAAATTAAAACTCCAGTACTCCCAGGTCTAGATAAGCACCTTATTCACTACACGGGATATAAATGGAATTAAAATAAAATAAATAAATAGATAAATGTTATATGTACAATGTTTCTTAACAGAAAAAAATTCCTAATAATGAATTCTACAGAGATGAACTTACAAGCACACATCATATTTAGGGCAATACCTTTGCTTTTTGCTGACATAAATCTTCCAGTTTTTGTGCTTCTTCTCTTAATGTTTTCACAATGCTGTTCTGTTCAGCTTCCATTGTGTTTACCTTAAAGAATATTATTTAATAAAGGATGTTAGTACTGAAAGTCAAGGGTGCTTCCAGTTCATGTCCTTTGCTTTCAAATCTACATTTCTGGCAATAGATGAAAACTTCCCCACAATACACTGTTAATTAAAAAAATTCTGACTCCAGCCACCACTTTCACATTTGAAAATCTTTTAGCTTACAAACAGAACAGTTTGAAGATCTATAGGTGTATCTACTGAACATCTTGAAACTTAAATTTGCACTGTCTATTATAGTCTTTTTTCATTCCATTATCAGTTCCCTTTCCTAGTAATCCTATACTTATTATGAACTCTGAAATATGATTAGGAATAAGAAAAGTATAGATAAATAAGGATTAAGTTGCATTACTGTACTGTATAGCTGGGTTTCCACTAGACCAGAGATAGTTAGGAACTGACCTGTACTAAGGAGCCTTCTAAGCCAATTTTTCTGTTTGTTGCATTTGCAATCTCTTCTTCAGTGTTGTTCAGGAGATCCAGAAGGGGAGCCTGCCATAATTATATAAACACAAAAAGTACAAAGTTTTCCGGTGAAGTAGTCCAGTCACAGGGCTCAAGAAAGAAATACTTTAAATAAATCTCAAATGCATATAATATAGAAAAGATCCTCCTATAAACTGGTATGGCAATATTCTTTCCCAAGTACTTTTATATTAGTTCATACTCCAGGGAGAGGTTCTGCCATGCTGGACTAGACCAATGGTCTACCTGGTAAACATTCTGTTCCCCATAGTAGCCAATCAGATTCCAATAGGAAGCTGATTAGCCAAACAAGATAGCATAAGCCCTTTCAACCAGTGATGTTCTAAGGTAGTATCCTTAACCTAATGTACAGGGATTTTTAAGCCTTCATGAACGTATTCCAGTCTACACATAATACTTAAACCAATTTTTGTGCATAATAAATATATCAACTTCCTCCGACACTCATTGCGATAACAGAATCAAACTTCATCTTTAAGTATTGTTAAAATATCATTTATTGAAAGAAAGCGATTATCTAAAAGAGCTTTTACATGAAAAGTGAGCTTATACTTACACGAATCTGAGTTGTAAACTTAAGCAGACAATTAGGTCCTGCATCGGGATTGAATTTAATTTCAAAATCAAGACCACCAGAATTCTCTGCGCTTGTAGGAATTAGTTTTAATTTTCGAGCCAATTTATGGTATTCTGTCAAATCTGCTTCAATCTATAAAGAACAAACAAAATTAAGAAGCATACCCTAAACACCTTACAGCTGATGAAGTCTATGAAAACCAGAACTGCTTCATAACCACAGCACTGTTTTGCATTTCTTTGTGTTTTCAAAGTTTGTCTTTTCAATGCCTATATTTAAATTTTAATATAAGGTGTTGTATCTTCCCAGCTTCTGAAAAACATTAAAATTACTCAAGACAAACTATCAAAAGTTTTTGCTCCTTTTGATTTGATGGCCAATTTAAAGTTGGCTGGTATATGGAGACAGAAAATTGCAATTCAAGAGTGCCTACTTTCTGAGTGAAATAGAGCCTTTCAAGAATAAATATGATTTAAATTTTTGGATTGGGCCACCAAGGTATAAATATTAGCAAAGACCTTTTTGGATCATAATCTTGTGAGTTTGGTTCACAACAGAAATCTGGTTCATCTAGATCAGGGATGTCAAACTGCTGGCCCACGGGCCGGACGCATCATGCCAAAACCATGCCCACCCCATTGCCGGCAATGGAATAAAAGTCATGATATGTTGCAACACATCATGTGACGCTGCGAGTTTGACACCCCTGAGCTAGATGGAAACTAAATGAAACCTTGCTACAGAAAGAAACAATTTTGGAGAAATGAAAAAAAAATTAAAATCGCATCTCAAAATAATTTAGATAAAGGTACTGAAATGGTTTGAGATGCAAATAAAGCTTTCATTAGGTTATTTTATAAAATATATTAATGAACTCCAAAAAAAAGAATCACAACAAAATGCAAGGTATTTTAGATGAGATAAAGAAAAAAGATGACCTAAGAAATTTCCAGAGAAGATAAATATTGTTTAGCAAATTAAGCTTTTACAATGATGGCTATAAATACTAATTATTTTTCTACCACCAGAATGAAATGTTATTATCTAACTCAGTTTATGGGAAATAAAGCAGTAGCAGTAGTAATGTTAGTCTCCCAGATGCAAGTGTCAGATGTTCAAAACTTTTGTTTTAGCTATACATACTGCTTCTTTTCCTCTTGCATATTTTAATTCTTCATTCCACAGATGCCGCTGCTCTGCTTCCAATTCCTTGGTTAAATTATTTACTGCCTGTCTCAGCTCCTCTATTTCAGAATTCAGTTTCTCAACATCTGCAGTGGAATACTTTTGATTATCACAAATGACCACCAGATGTGCGTTTTCCCGTTTCAGTGTTTCAATTTCCATGGCTAAAAGTCAAGAAAAATAAAATCTTGTTAACAAAACAGATAGGTTTTTTTAAATGTTTAATTAAGTTGAAGCTTAATACTTATTTGGATAAAATTTCAAAATATTAAAAACTTTATCTCAGAAGAAGAATCTACTAAAAGGCATGAGAAACCTACTAGTACTAGGAAAGTTGTAATTAAATTCTCTACTTCTGTTTAGATCTTTTTCTTGAGCTGAGAAATACTCAATATTTTCTTTTAAAATTTTATAGTGACACACACTATAAAATAAGGTAGTGATGTTAAGCAGTTTCTCCTTACCAACAGCTTCTTGCTCCTCTGTAATACTCTTTGTCTTTTGACTGAGACTGGTTGAAAGAGATTCCAAACTGGCCATATAAGCCTCATATTTTTTAACATCTGCCTGTAAAGATGATTTCAGGCTCCGCAGTTGCTCTAAACGGTCCTTTTTCATACAAAGAGATGGAAATTGTAGTGTGTTAACTAAAACCAGACTTAAAACCAGACTTAAGAAACATCTTCCCAGACCCATGTACTCAGTTACTCACTGGTTCATTTTCTCTTTCCTTTTCACGCTTTGCGATCTCTTCATTCAGCCTTTTTTCTTTTTCTTCTAAGACTGCTAAATGTTTTTCTTGTACTTTAAACAGATCCTCTGAAAGAAAGATCAAAATAACCTTCTAATCCTCTAATCAAACTGCCGGCCCGTGGGCCGGATGCATTATAGCAAAACCGCACCTACCTCATTGCTGGCAATGGCAAAAAAGTAGCGATTGACACCCCTGCTCTAATCACTCAAGTGCTCTATTATTAATCAGAATAAGAAATTGAGAAAAAAAAGTAAACACTGGGAAATAAGTTGACATTTTGCTGTACTAAATATCAGATTGAAACCATTTTTAAAAAAGGATTGTCATAATTTCAGTGCCTGTGTACAGGTTACAATTAAAATCAGCATTTCTGTCACTAAGTAATGTGGTCATAAAGGGACACAACATGCAACTGCATCACTTAGTGCTGGCAAAAATAGCAGACCCTGTTGCCTTTGTTAAGGAAGAACCTAATGACTGTGACATGGGAAGAGGCATGAATCCCAGGCAAGCAGCTGGTGGGAAAGAGCTACAGGCATGTGGGTAATCTGATCATAGGATCAAGTCTCCCTTCATTCACCAATCAACAATTTCCATCACTGTGTTTTTTCCTTTCTCAGAAAACTAAATGTACTGAACATATGAACTTAGTTGATGTTCTTCCACCCAAACTATCAATGAGATAATAATTGCATCAATATAGCTCCATTATGTACCATTAGTCCATGCTGTCTCCCAACATATTATTTATATCCCACCTTACACCCAACCCAAGGCAGCATACATAGTACTACCTCACAATTACTCATAAGTAGCCCTAGTCCAGGGGTAGCCAACCTCGGCTCTTTTATGACTCGTGGACTTCAACTCCCAGAATTCCTGAGCCAGCTTGGCTGGCTCAGGAATTCTGGGAGTTGAAGTCCACAAGTCATAAAGAGCCGAGGTTGCCTACCCCTGCCCTAGTCCACAACTTCAGCCACTATTCAACTTTACTATTTAAGAGATACAAAAATACTACTTAATAAAAATATTAGTTTAATCTGTATATATTGGTTCAATAACAACATGGAGCTGGATTTATATCTCATTGCCTAATATTCATACAAAGAATTTATGATCTTTCTGCCCAGGTTTGACTTAGAAGTTAACTTAAGCCTGTGAGAAAAGGGTTAGAGTACAGCAATAGACTAAATAGCAAATGTCTATTATTTATATAATAAAATATACTGTAACTCATATTCATAGATTAAGCGAGATGATGGGGGGAACACACAGCCAGCATGCCTGGCTGAGGAATCCTGGGAGTTGAAGTCCACAAGTCATAAAAGGGCCAAGTTTGAAGACCCCTGCACTAGAGTTAAAACAGAAACATCCTAGATTAATAGCTTGGCGGGAAATTTTTAAAAAAGTTTGAGAAACTACAGAAAGCAAATGGTAAAAGATTCATAAGATTAATAGTCATGCCTTTATTAACATTTTAAATTACTCACTTAATTTGGAGTCTATTTCAGCATCAAATTCTTCAAAACTGTCTCCACCCTTCATGAAATGGCCATAACATTTTATAGAGTAGTCCAAAAAAAGCTGAGGACGTAATTGTAAAATAGTTTAATTTTAGGGATCTTTTAAAATATGCTAAACATTATTGTATTGCACATTATGTGTGCTTTTTCTCTATTAAGAAAAGGTTTCACATTTCTAGATCAAAATGCTTAGTAAAAACGTTAACCTTTAACATAAATCCAGTATATTATTATTGCTGGTTTCATAAGTAATATATACTAAACTTTTATCAGAATCATAATTTTATTGCAAGTAATATGCATTCCACAACCTAGGGAGAAATAGCTAAAATACCTTGTTTTGCAAAATTTCATCTTCAGTATCTCCCAAAACCTGTCCTTCATCAAATGACTGTGGGTTTTCTTTCATACAAGTAAACAACTGAGTGAGACACAATGACATAGTCACAATGAATAATGTTTCCTACTGTAATAGTATAGCATACTTGCTATTTCCTTTCTGAATTCATCAGAATACAATTTGTGTGTCCCTACCCACAATTCTGAAGATTGTTGCCAGCCAGACAGGAAACATTAAATCTATTAGAATTTATATTAACACAAAATATTACTTTATAAGGAAATTTATTTTGTTCTAAGTCTCATCCACTTTTCATGAGTTCCTGGCATGGAACTCAAATGCCTGAAAATTAGATAGCAAATTTATCATTATTTGCTTGATAAAATTAAGGTAGCAACAAAAGTGCAACAATAGCTCTAATGATGCATTATATATTACAAAGATCTGTCAAAATCACAAGAACATCAAGAATTTCATTAACCCAGTTATATATGTTCAGTGTATCACTTCTATATTTATAAGATCAAAATTAAGTGGAATAGCAAATACCCATAAGTGTGGCTAAATATATAATTGGTTATCTATAATACTGTAAGGTCCCAGTCCCTTACTTGAACTTGATATCTTATCTATCTAATCAGATAACCCAAGTGGAGAATTCTTGATCAAGCAGCACTTTATTTGATCAAATTAAGCAGCTGGGTGGCAAACAATCTGGAACACTGGCAGAGTTACGTCCAGAAGTGCCACGCCTTAGAAAGTTAGTAGCATTGCTTTATAAACTTTGTTAGCCAATGAAAATCAAACAGAGCTATTACATCATAAGGAAGACATCAATCATTCTTGTGCACTCCCTTATTCCCTCCTTCAGTTCATCCCATCCATGTACATTTCCCATGTTTGCATGCGATTTCCCCGATTACAAAAAGCAAGAAAGCAACAGTTAAACTAAACAATTTCACTTTGTTCCAGAACCTTTCAATACCTTGTAACAATCTATCAGCCAGACCAGAGCTGCTACAATCTGAGGCCACGTATGAGGAGCACCCACAGTATACATAGAGCTTTTCGACAAAGGAAATGGATAACTGTAAGGAAAATATGTTTTCTATATAAAATGTTTTTTTCAAGAAAATGCCACATACAATTCAAGTTACACTTAAACACAAAAAGGAACTGTACTTATTTTTATCTTCCATAAAATAATTAGTGAAAATAAATGTTAAGAATCCCACCTTCGTTATTTTCTTATGAACAACTTAAGGTTCCCCCTCTCTCTATAGGATATAGCTATATATAGGATACAGGTAGACAATCATGCCAACATAAAATCATATTAATAGCTTGCAACCCGTTGTCAATATTATATTAAAGTCAGGAATCGTCTGTAGAGAGGACACATATATTATATTTGCTGTATAGTGTGTCCACCTTCAAACTAAGCAAAATTCCTGGCAGACATTCAGGAGTGTCTATGTAGTTTTCTTGTTAACAAGTAGACCTCATTTAGCCTCAGGCAGCGACTGAAGTTACAACGATGAAAAAGTGCTCACATTTACAACCTTTGCACATTAGTCAGTTAGTACTTGTCTATGCTGGACCAGCTCAGCCCTGTGACCTTAGTAATTGCTCCTTATGACTGACAAGACTTTAATCAGTTTCACATCTTCAGCTTTTTTTTTTGCCCATTAAGAGGCTCAGGGCTTGTAGCATGCTAGGCAAAAAGCTGGCACTAGCACATTTCTTTCATTGTAATTGCCATTGTGCCTGTTTACTTTCATGTAATCCCTGTCTCTCCAATGAATGTAAATATAAACATCAATGTTCCATTGTTAAATATCTCAGCACCAGGCTGAGCATTCCAAAGAGCGGGGGAAGTGAAGAAAAAAGAGCTATATTTGCCCTTTTACCCAATGTCCTTCTGAATCAAGTACCAGAAACCTTTGCCGCTATTTGGGCTCACCTGGCTTCTTTGGGGTTTTATTATTCTGATGCTGTAAAGCAAAAGAAGCTGAAATCATAAGCATAATTGTGGTTATATGATTTTCTGTTTAGCTACTACATAACAACCACATTGCCTGTCCCAACTGTGGTTGCTAAATGAGATTACCTGTAACATAAATAGTTTGACTAGTTATAATAATATATTGTTTAAATGTTACTAAATTAAAATAAAATAAAATAAAGTCTTGATAAACTCTGGAAGATGGTAATTTTCTAACATGTAATCAAGAAATGTATTATCCACAAAATATTTTTAGTTATATTCTTTTTAACTGGTGAAATTAATTAAATGGGGAGGTACTTACCCAAGCTCTTTAAAAATTCTTGGGATTTCTTCTTCAAATTTAGAATTCGAAAGGTCACATGAAGGGCAAAAGAGTTCATAAATAAAGCTGAAAATTTTCACAAAGTCCTTAACAGAAGGAGTTTGGAGTGATTTCACAGAGACTGTAGGACCATATCCATATGTTATAAGAAACTAGGGGGAAAAATTAAAAGTATTACTTGTTTGGGGCTTTATGCTAGTTTACAGAGCAATCCAGTTCTCTATATGGCCAAATTATTATTCAATTACAGAACTTTGCAGATTAATCATGTGTTTTCATTAACAAAGATTTACATATATTTTTGCTGTAAAATATATTGCTGAGAGTTCTAAGATGCATTGTTTTTTTGTGAAAAGTGTGACAATTCATAGCATTTGTGATTTTAAAATGTGAAAGTAATTCATCTCTTTTTAAAAACCTGGATGGCCTGTTATTTCTTGGCCCATTAGTCTATTTTGACCTTACTGTTTCCAAATTTCATTGATCAGCAGTCAGTTTATTCTGACTAAAGAGAGATTTAACTAGTTAAACTAAACAAGTGCTGCATACATCACAGAGTTGACGGATACATTGCTGAATGAATGCTTTGTCATGAAGTGGTCTAGGCTCTTTGATTTTCTCCGTACTTCCAAATGCACCATATTGGCTGTTCCGTAAGCTCCCAGGGCCACTAGTCCTAGAATTGAAACCAGAAAATATGCATCCAGGTTAACTATGGCATTATTCATTTTCTCTCTACAAAACTATTTAAATATAGAAAATACAATTTATAATAACAAATGAGACTTAAAAGAATGGCAATTAAGCCTGTCATTTGAAAGTCTTCCAGCTCTTATATTGAGAATATAAGACAGAATAATACAAATTTTATTGATTTGAAAGCTATAGCAGACTTTACATGATGTTAAAGTCCCACTCCAAAAATAGCCAGGGCACATTTTTGGAGTAGGGTCCTATCAATTCTTGAAAGTTTCAAGAACTACAAAATGGATACTACACAATTTTCCCCCCCCTGATGCAAGGCTTTCCTGCACTTAAAACTACCCAAGTCCTTGATGCTTTTTCTTGTTCTTTATTCTAGTGAAATAAAGAATTCATTCATACTGGAAGTGATACTGAAACACTGTAATATTCAAGTTAATCCTACCAAGTGAAATGCTAATGCTAGGGGCTGGGAGTGGGAGGCACCGTTCTGCGTTGGTTCTCCTCCTACCTCTCGGACCGTTCGCAGACGGTGTTGGCAGGAGGGCAGAGGTCAAGCCCTAGGCCTCTTAATTGTGGAGTGCCTCAGGGTTCGGTGCTCTCGCCCCTCCTGTTCAACATCTATATGAAGCCGCTGGGAGAGATCATCCGTAGCTTCGGGGTGAAATATCATCAATATGCTGATGATACCCAGCTATTCATCTCCACCCCGAACCAACCCAGTGATGCCCTCGATGTGATGTCCCGTTGTCTGGAAGCGGTACAGATTTGGATGGGAGAAAACAGGCTTCGACTCAACCCGGCCAAGACTGAGTGGCTGTACATACCGTCATCTCGTTTAGTCCAAGAGGTTCCATCTCTGACTATAGGAGAAGAGATGTTACCTCCCATTGATAAAGCACGCAATCTGGGCGTCCTCCTAGATTCACGACTCAGTTTTGAAGATCACATTGGAACCGTGGCTAGGGGGGCATTTGCCCAGATTCGTCTTATATACCAATTGCGCCCCTTTTTGGACCAAGATGCCCTACGTACAGTCACCCACGCACTCGTTACCTCCCGTATTGATTACTGTAATGCTCTCTACATGGGGCTGCCCTTAAAGACCACCCGGAGGCTTCAGCTGGTGCAGAATGCAGCTGCACGGGTTGTGATGGGAGCTTCCCGATACTCCCATATTACACCCCTCCTGCGTGAGCTGCATTGGCTACCAGTTGCCCTCCGGGTGAGATTTAAGGTGCTGGTACTTACCTTTAAAGCCCTACATGGCTTAGGTCCGGGATACTTGCAGGACCATCTGCTGCCGGGAACAAATTCCCATCGCCCAGTACGCTCACACAGAGAAGGCCTCCTCAGGGTACCGTCAGCTAGGCAATGTCGGCTGGCGACCCCCAGGGGGAGGGCCTTCTCTGTGGGAGCACCAACCCTATGGAATCAGCTCCCCCCTGAGCTTCGGATAGCCCAAAACCTCCAATCCTTTCGCCGCGGCCTCAAAACACACCTGTTCCACCAAGCTGACCTAGACTGACAGGCATTTTAATTAATTTATATTTAGTATTTTTAATTCATTTTTAAATTCTCTAATTTTTTATTGCACTGATGTTTCTCAATTTCATTTTATCTTGATTTATGCACTTATTATATGTTTTATTGTGAGCCGCCCTGAGTCCTTCAGGAGATAGGGCGGGATATAAATCCCATCAATAAATAAATAATAAATAAATAATTACCTTTTGCCAAAAAAACTAGTTTTCCTTTCTGATGTCCCTGGTGCATACTTTCCCACACTCTGCTTTCCAAAAGTAGTCCTTCTCTCTTGTCTTGAAAAGAAAATATTATTGAATTGTACAAATTAAAAACCACCAAAACTGAAATCATCTTTATATGCCATTCAATAAAGTTATCTGTTGTTTAATTTTTGTTACACATTTAATTTTAATGTGGTTTATTCCTTAATATTTATGTACTTTCTACTATAGTTTACTGCATGAGTAAATTAAAGATCATACTTTAATCCTAGCTTACACAAAGTAGTGAATTTATCTAATTAACTATTTTTTCCACATAGAATACATATGTGTATGCCTTTAAGAGTAACAAGTAAAACACAAGTGGCATTAATATTTTCAGCAGGCATGCTTTGGAAATTTAAGCCAAATAAATGAATGCCACCTCAACTAAAGGAATCTGACTGTCTTACGGTTGGGGTGTATGAAGTCCCATCTTATTAGTATCCTGCACCCTCAGTGGCTGGATGGATTGCCGGCAACTGATTCGACTAGTACTTGAACTACGCCTCATTGTTGTAGGGAAAACTGTAACACAGAAGAACGCTGCAGTCTTTCAGTAAACTTGTAAACCTGTAGAAGGGAAAGCAGAAATGGCTCTGTCCAGGGCAGCAGAAAGGATTGGAATGGATGGGTGGCAAAGCCTCTGCTGATGATATACTGGAAAGAATTCAGCAGGGAAAAGCCTTTGGCTACAAAGCAAACTTACTCCCAGTCCTGCACCCACCGAAAGGATTTTTGAAAATTGAGAAGTTAAACAGGTTTGAAAAGGCCTCAAACCTTTTGCTCACTGGAAGAAAAAGAGCAGGGTGCATTTGCTGAATATTTTTTCCCCTTTCCGGAATAAAACAAAACCTGGAGGATCCAATCTGGGTCGGTCACTGGGACTAGAGGTTTAGTCTCCGGAGCTTTTATTTTATTTTATTTTATTTTAATTCCATTTATATCCCGCCCTTCTCCGAAGACTCAGGGCGGCTTACAAGCTTAGCAGTAGCCTTCATTCTATGTATATGCCTGCTTATTAGGGCTTTCACACACACCCCAAGCGGCATTATTACAAAGTCAGCTTAATTCCCCCAACAATCTGGGTCCTCATTTTACCTACCTCGGAAGGCTGAGTCAACCTTGAGCCTGGTGGGATGGGAACCTGCACTAATTGCAGGCAGCTGGTGTTACTTAAGGAGGCATTAGCCCACTGCTCCACCAAGGCTCTTTTGGACTCATGATGGAGCCCATCCTCAGGGAACTTCTCTCTTTGGCCACGGTAACCCACCCAGATTGGATCCTGCAACGTTATCGTGAGACACGTATATTTGCCTTCATTCGTCAGAACAAAGCCTCCCAAAAGGGGGTTTCTGGCTTCACTCCTCAAGATGGAATGAGGAGGGCGGCAACCCTGAACATATTTATTCGTCGGTACACGGACGCAAACACTTGCCAGGAAGAACGAATCAAGAGTATGTAATATAAAAATAATTTTTCCTTTGGCGTCAGAAAAGAATGGGGATTTTCTTCTTCCGAAAGCAAAGTTGCGACGGCGGCTTTAATTCCCCCCCCAAGAAAAAGCAGAGGAGAGCTACCGACTGCTGAAGCTTAAACTAGCTGCCAACTGCGCCTTGGTTCCTCAAGGAGAGCTTTTATATTACCAACCGTTAACATCTTTTCTCCCAATCCGACCAAGCTGGGAAAGAAAGGGCAGCGGCCGACCTCAGTCAGATACTAGAAACCTATTCGTCGGTAGCAGCATTGGAAACTTCGCCTGCTGCATCGCCACTCACCGCTCTTTCTCGCTCTGTCACCGCCCGTTACTCGCCTGCTTTCAAATTTACCCGCCTATCGCAACATCCGTTTGCGTTAGCGTCCATTGACTTAAATAAAAAAAACCCAGGAACTTAACGTCATTTCCTTCAGAAACAGGAAGTTGTCTTCAGGATAAAATTGCTCAAGCGGACCAGTCGCGTGTTTTCTCTATGGTTATCTCCGGCGTTCCACCGAAGCGCTTCGCTGTAGCTGTGAGTTACAGGCGGGAAGGTGGTTTCTCCCTTGGGAGCGAAGTATGTTCTTCCCTGTCCAGCTGGCATGCTTACAGACTGATGTTTGTCCTTTATGGGCTCTGTGAGCGCGGCTATTCGAGTCCGAGACGGAGCAGAAGACTTGGCTCGTAGGCTACTACGCGATCTGCTCACCGCGATCGAAAATGCCATGGTTTACTCAGAAATAAACTCCATAGAATTCTGCGAGATTTACTAAGTTATAACTATAATTTAGGGCAAGACTGCAAGAAAGAACCCAGCTCAAATGTAATCTCTCCTAGGGTTTCGCTAAATAGTTGTAGGGAACCACTGTAGTGCAAGAGGGATAGTAACTAGACTGATAGATCTGCTATGGCTCTTCCAGAATTGTAACAAGATAGGTATCTAAAGCAGTGAGCTCTCTCAGCTATACTAATCTAAATGTTATAATTACCCAGATTTTTAAGCAAAACTAACTTTTGTTTGCTCAAATGTTTTGATGTGTTTAGACATATGGTTTTACTTATGGGGAATTTATGTTTTTAATTTGAACCTTAGCCTAACATTCAGCTACAGGAACAGTGGATGATGTATGACACAGTATAGGATCTCGTATATCAATAATTTTTCACTGAAAAATACCTCTGAATGTCATTATTGCTAGTTTTCCTTTTTGTTATGCAAAATATTGGATACAGAATACAGGAAAGTATCTTCTCATTGGCTATAAGAATAGTCTTATTTTTAATGAACTGCTAATTTCTTAAAGCAATGGCATCTTTTTTTCAGACTCACATGGATGCTTGAAAATGATTGGTCTCTTGAACAGAAGAGAAATGCACTGCTCATAGAAAGTCCTAGTTTCACAGGATTGAATTAAAATAGTTGGCATTTGGATAAACTAATGGTTAATGCAACACTTCTCTAAAGATTTATATCTCTGTTCCTCCCCACCACCCAAGGAATACAGTTTTTAATCATTTGGAAGAATGCCTTGGAAAGCAGACAATGTCAATTGTATGTTATCTGCCAGCTGGCTGGATGCTAGATCACCTCTCTTTTATAAATAAATCTGGCTACAATTTTTGCCATTCTCTTGAGCAGTCAGCTCAGGATTCTTTTGACAATATTGTTCCTGCTTCCTCAGATACAAATCTGATTCACATAAAATCATGTGCAAAACAAATTATTCCTGAATTTAGAAACTCAGGAGAAAAATCTAATCAGATGGTAAAGAGGACATACTTATTTCGAGAAGATTTTTTTAATGTACTTAAGCCCCATATTCCTGCAAGCTTCCAGACGGAAAAGCATAGTGGGACTAATCTAGAAACTAGTAAATCTGAACAGCAGAAAAATGACAAGGACAACAAATCTGTTATTACAGTTAAAGCTAAAAAGGTAGAGTATAAAGACATGTTTCTTACATATTTACATACACTTTCATCTGTAAATAGCATAAAATGAAATCCCTGGTTTATTATAAAAATAGTTATAGATTGTTACTTTTGCAGTCCAAAAGTGTTCCTTGTAGCTTATTGGTAATAAACACTGTATAATTTTACCTGCTTTCAGCATTTAATAAACCTCTGGTAAATGAAATCAAGTACACCTAATTTTAGCATGTGCTAGTAAAATTTTATTAGTGAATTTATAGATAACAGTGGCCTGTTCTAGAAGACCATACTAGTAGTTCAGTGAGTAATATAGTAATAATATATGTCTTACACTCATGCTATCATATGTATTTGCAGTCCCTGAGCTGTATTCTTAGAAGGAATTGTTTAATGCTGGTTTCCTTATGTGGCATTTTCTCTTTGAAAAACCACATGGCTGTTGTAGTTTCTGTGTCACATACAGTGACACGTCTGAAAATAAAAGTGGAACACTCTCATAGTTGTCTGAAAATGCTATATTTTTCCTATAGTCAGTTTAGAATGAAAAGGATACTGCAAAAAAACCCCGTAGTTTTTTCTTTCCAAAAACCTAAATATCAAGACAATTTCTATAGTCCATTTATTTTGGGTCACCAACATCTGGTGGTCCCTGGATATACTGTATTACTGCTGTAATTTTCATGAAAATGTAGCGCTGGTATTTCTGGATAGGATCAGGGTATGAAACACTAGCTAGATAACACCACTTCCCCCAGTATGCCAATTTCCATTATCTCCAGCCAGCATGGGCTTTGGATAAGAGAATTGTGTGTGAGGTCATCTGGAGCTCATCTCATATTGGAGAGGGATATTGTAGGTAATTAGTGTTACACATAGTTCTTAGTTAACAATGGTAATTGGGACCAAAATTTCCACTGCTAACTGATGCAAATGTGATGTCATGTGACTGCATTGCTTAGTAATGGCAATCCTGGCAGCTGAATTTCTCTTGTGCTCCACCTTTGGAAGAAGACCCTCTAGGGCATGCATGTCAAACTTGCGATGTCATGTGACTTTTTCCCCATTGCCGCCAATGGGGAGGGTGCGGTTTTGTCATGATGCATCTGGCTCGCAGGCTGGCAGTTTGACATGCCTGCTTTAGGACCTTCTTTTGCGAAAGAAGCTTGGTGGGTGAAAGAAGGACTTAATTAAATCAAAATCAGGATTTCCCTGAAGTTCCCTGAAGAACATTTCCCAAAGAACTGAAAAAGTGGGAGATAAATACCACAAAGGAAATTCCCAAGTAGCTACATCCCACTAGATCTTATGGTTGGTGAATTGTGAGATTCTGAGAAGCATTGCCACCGTCGAGTCCAACCAATTAGGTTGCAAGTTGTGCATTTATAAGATTCTGCTCTTTACTAACATACACATTTAGTTGTCTTTGTGAAGTTTAAGGGATGCTAGTTCATCGCAAAATACATCTTTTCCTTATATACAGAATGTAGTTAATGTAGATAAACATTTGAATGGTAGTATTGCTAACGCCCATTTTCAACTTTAGAAACGGAAAAGAAGCAGTGAACTTAATCATGGTGAAAGTGATATCTTACATTATCATTTAAAGGTAAGTTTGAATAATGGGACAGTGCCATTTGTTTTTGTGACGCACACATGCTCATCCTATTGTGTGTTGAAATAAAAGTTTAGGTATAATGTGGTTTATTTATCAGATTTTTATTCCACCTTCCTTCATAAGTAATTCAAGGCAGCAAATATACCTAATATTCCTTCCTGCTATTTTCCCCACAACAACAACCGTATAAGGTGAATTGGGCCAAAGAGTGGCTAAGACTGACCCAAAGTTACCCAGCCAGCTTTCATGCCCAAGGCAGGACTTGAATTCACAGTCTTCTGATTTCTACACCAGCTCCTTAACCCCTACACCAGAACCCACCTTTGCTTAGTGCAAACTATTCTAAAATCATATTGCATTTTGGGGGGGGGAGTTTTAATTGCAATTTCTACTATAAAACACACTTTTTGCTAATCTAAAATTAATGAGTATATATTGGTAAATATTAGGCATATCTCATCTCCTGTGAAAAAAGTATAAAAGAGTCTACAGTGGACAGATTGGTATTTCAGCCGTATTTCAGTGTGGAAAATTCATTATGCAGGTAGTCCTTGACTTAGAACAGTTGATTTAGTGACCATTTGAAGTTACAACAGCCCTGAAAAAAAAAGACTTGACTGTTTTGCACACTTATGGCCATTGCAGCCTCTTAATGTTCGTGTGATCAAAATTCAGATGTTGGGCAAATGGTTCATATTTATGATGGTTGCAGTGTCCGAGGTTAATATGATCACCTTTTGCGACCTTCTGACAAGCAAAATCAATAGGAAAGCCAGATTTACTTAACAACCATGTTACTAACTTAACAACTGCAGTGATTCACTTAACAGCTGTGGCAAGAAAGTTGTAAAATGGGGCAGAATTCACTTAACAAATGAGCAACAGAAATTTTGGGTTCAATTGTAGTCATAAGTTGAGGACTACCTATAAATAGTATTTTAAAAAGGAAGAGTTGATACTGCAAGTCAACTATTTTGGAATGGCATATTCAGAATGCTTTGTAAAATGAAGTAAATTAAAAGTTTGCAATGATATATTTAGATAAAATATTACAAGACATTATACTACCAACAGTGGTCTGTATTAGCAGGATCATGGTTTCCCATATTTTAACGTGAATGTTGGATTATCAGAAAAGTTAAAGAAAAAAAGATGCCTTTGAATTGTGCTGCTAGAAAAAAATGTTGAGAATATTCTGGGCTATAGGGAGAAGAAACAATATTAGATGAAGTAAAACTAGACTTCACTGGGAGCATCAATAATGAAGCTAAAGCTTAAATATTTGGGGCACAAAATATGAAGGTGAGTTATTGAAGAAGACACTGTTGCTTGGAAAAACGGAAGGCAATTGACAAAGAGGCCAGCATAAAAAATGTGGCTAGATACTCTGATGACAAAAGAACTGATAGATGAGGATGCAAAATCTCAGAAGTCACTGAATGATTAAAAAATAATAACAAACCCAGTGAAAAAGAGCTAGTATGAAATTTTCTTAAATAAAATTTTCTTAAGTTCTTTCATGAACCGTAGTGTAGACATAGTCTATTTATTGTGACTAAGGCTATTTCCCCATTATTGACTTTAATGTCTCGATAGCCTCATCCAGTCATTGCTGAAGTGTTATAAAGCCTATTCTACTTACTACTATTTTAGCTTAATAGTGGTTAAATGACTAGAATATTCTATAAGAAATGACTTAAGAGATTATGCATGGGCCAGAGTATGCTGTACTTTTAACTACAATCGTGGGCAATAAATAACTGATTTCAAATGCTAGAAAAACCAGAAGTTTTGTTAATTTTAATTGTTTCACACCAGTGGCAAATGCATTTTTAGAATAGTAGGGAATTATTTGCTTCTGTCAGGGTAACACGAAGTCATGATTTGTTAACCACAACTACGGTAAAAGAATATATCCTGAGTAACATACATGCTGAGTCATAATGTGTTTGGTTTGGGGTCGTTTAGCATTATTAAAAAAGCCATTTTTATAGTTTAGATTATGAATTAACTAAGAACAGACTTACATAATGTCCTAAGACTAAGTCATAAGGTACTTAGCATGATTTTGGGGGTGGTTTTTTTTGCTAATCTTATTTATAAACCATGAATTTATTACATAACAATATGTGAATCTCTTATTCAACAGTCTGGCTAAGCCATGGCTTAGTGTGATGTATGCATGTAGTTTGGCTTCTTGTACAAAGAAAGACATTCTTGTTATGTGTAAGTTAGACCTTTTGATGGTGGTAGTTGTTAATTGGGTTTATTAATCTTGTGTAATCCTAAATACAGTGAATATTTTTAAATAGTTTAGTTTCATTTTCAAATTGCAAATTAAGTAGTGATGAATCTGTAGGCCTCAAGGTTAGCAGACGATTGCTATAAATTTATAATTATCCTATCTGTATTGTAATGATTCTGTTTGCAAAAATGTCCATGTGAAGAATTCTCCATTCAAACACCAAGAAATAATTTTAAGATGAACAAATCTAAAATCATTTTATAACTGTTTAATGTTTACCTTGTGCAGTTATTAATTCATATGAACGTCTTAGTATGTTACAATTGACAAATCTACATGTTTCAAGCAATTTTCCTTTATCTTTTATTGCTGTACACAGATCAGCAGCATAATTCTGGATGGGACTAGAAGGTTAATCCAGGAGGCACGCAGAAATGGTTTCCTTCAGCCTAATCCTATAGACCAGTTTTATGTCAAGACATCTGACAGAGGACACAGTAATTGCAGTTTGGCTGAGCTATGTGAGATGGCCAAGTGTTTCGTTCCTATGAAAGAAAAAGAACAAAAATGTGTAATAGACAAGGAAACCTCTGACCCAGAACAAGTTCAATTAATCTGTGTTACTGAAAATAATACGGACAATGCAAAGATGTTAACACTAATGGGACAGAACTACTTATTTCCCCCCAGAAGTTCATTTCTTTTATCAGATTTTTCATGTATGCAGCCACTTTTAAATTGTAAGTACATATCTTAGTAAAATTACTCACCTGTTTAGCGATCCCTAAATATTTTGCCGTAGCACTTCTGTGTATATTTTAGTAAAGGACGAATTGAAAGACCTGATTATCCATTTGAACAATTTTATGGTACAGATGTTATGGTACATGTGAAGCTGTTATAATTGTTTGCGATATGAAACTGAGTCATTAGTTAAATACAGCTTTTACATATAAAAGCAATATGGCTGACATAAACTTATAAGGGCAGACTTCTTTATATATTTTTATGTAGGGAAAGATCATACTTTCACTTCCTTTGAAAGATTTGAGTATTGGGGGCTTAAAATATGGGAAATACTTTTATAATTTCAAAGAATGTTTCTTTTTTTCAGATAAAAAGAAGTATGACATAATTGTTATAGACCCACCATGGGAGAACAAGTCAGTTAAAAGAAGCAATCGGTATGATTCCCATAAATGTATATTTTTATATAAATTAAGTATATAACTTTTAATACCATGCCATCTGGCATGTTAAGGTTTTAGTGCTACAACAAAAGTAAGTAATTTGCAAAAGGGTATCTGAATAAAATTTCTGGTATATGCTTGATATAAAAAAATGATTAAATGTGTTCTAGCAAGCTTTTTATGATTGAGATTATTAAATGTAAGAGGATGTAATGGTTAGTATTTATTAAATGACACTATTCTATTGTAAAATTAATTAGATTGCTGTATAGCCCAGCATTCTGTATCCATGATAGTTAATTTTATGCTTATGGGAAGCTTTCAAGCAGAATATGAATATAAGTCTCTTGTTGCTTATCCACAGTAGCTGTCATTCAGAAGTCTACAGTCTCATATGGCAGGAAGTACATAATCATCAGGATTGTCAGCCATTAATATTTTTATTTTATCAGAATTTTCATAATCCCACTTTAAAATACTGTAATCTGGTGACCGATAGCCACTCTTTAGTAGTGAATTTCATACTTGAACAAGATGGTGCTTCCAAAACACCACATAAATGGAATAAATTACAGTTATTGCACCTCCAACTATTAATCTAATATTCAGAAATGCAGCAAAATATTTCATTAAAAGCTCATTTTGCTTCAGAATTTTTTTTCCCCTCTCCAGTATGTATCTGCTTTTTGAAGTGAAAATGGATTGTAATTAGATTGCTGCATTCAGTAGATCCAAATGTAAAAGGAAAGCTTTTCACCACTGGATGTCACTCTTGAATCAAATTTAATCTAGTTAGATATTAAATTAGACAAAGTTTGTAAAAGTGTCAGACAATTTCAAACATCTTTTGTTGATTTGGATGATTTCTAAATTTTCTCAATGTATCCACATTTAGGTATGGTTTCTTGTCTCACTGGCAAATCAAGGAAATTCCTGTTCCAGCATTGGCAGCTCCAAATTGTCTTGTGGTCACATGGGTGACCAACAGACAAAAGCATTTACAATTTGTAAAGAATGAACTTTATCCTCACTGGTCTATACATGGTGTTGTTGAATGGTTTTGGATAAAAGTAAGTTTGCTGGATTTTTTCACCTATTTAATATTTCTTATGGTGATTCCAGTACTAATCTTAGTGGTACATTTTAAATGCATTTTACCTTATTTTTTATTTATTTTTCTTAATTTATAAGTGACAGGTTGGGATAATCAAGAACTCATGCACCTCAGTTCTGAACATCAGACTTACCATATTTGTATTTTTATTACAGTTAAAATTAAGGAATAAATGAGAACATTGTCAACCTAGAAATGTGTGAGCAATACCAGAGCAGAGCTTATACTGTTGTTTTTTTAGTTTTTCTACTAGAAATTTTAGTGAGAGAATAGGTTTGTTTGTAATTCCTTAATCCATCTTTCTGTTCTGGTGATCACTTAAGAACAACTATATGAAAAGTAAACAAACATTAATAATAAACTCACAAAACAAAGGCACCTTCTAAGGGAGTGTAGTCTATAGCTGGAGATCAAAGATGTCCCTTCTCATGTATCAGAATGATGAGTTTCTGATAGTGGTTGCCTCTTAAAAAGGGCCTCTTCTACCAGTGTTAAAAGGTGGACAAGGTCTAAATGGAAGATGATATTTTATAGATAGCCAACCCCTGTAGACTAGCATTGACTCGTATGCCATTAGCAAGCAATGCAGAATGTCTAGATTCATACATTCCCTGTACTTTGCTTTGGTTGGCAGCTCAGCTGCCACATTTTACACCAGCCACAACGTCTGGACATTTTTCCAAAGGGTAGCTTCATGCAGAGCACAGTCGATAACCATTGTCAAACATGTCAGGCTCAGAAAGTCCTGCAGATGGCGGGCTAGTACACAAAGATGAAACTTACAGCTTAGGATCACGGAGTTCTCCAGCTTTCAGAGGGAATGAACCTCTACCCCAAACGAGCTGAATTTCAATTTCCAAATCTTATTTTCTTCTTTACTAACAACACTGTTATCTTGTCTGAAGTAATTTCAGCTTGTTACTTCTCATCTGGGCCATTATTAAATATACTTGAACATTTTAAATAAGGTTCAAGTATATCAGTTGCTTCCTTGGTGTATGTGGGATTCGTTGTCTAGTTTGGAATAAACAGTCATCAGCCAAATCTTCCAGAGAAAACAACAATATTTTTATTTTTACTACTTTGCAAAGAGGGTGTATCACATACTTGCAGGTACAGTGGACACATCTTAAATCATCAGTTTAATTTCTTTATGTTCCCTATTGCCGTCACAAATTTACCTCCCACCTTTTCCTCTGGCTGAGTACTCAGGCTGTCACAACCTATCCCACGGGTCGGCAACCCGCAGCTCCGGAGCCGCATGCGGCTCTTTGAGCCGTCTCCTGCGGCTCCCAGCCGCCCGGTGCGCGCGCACCTCTTCGAACGGGCAGTGGTGCGCGCGCACCTCTCCAAATGGAGAGTGGCACCGCCCGTTTGGAGAGGTGCGCGCGCACCTCCCCGAATGGGCGGAGGTGCGCGCGCACCTCCCCAAACCTTTGGAGAGGTGCGCGCGTACCTCCGCGCGAACGGGCCACGGCGTCGCTCTTTGAGGAAGCTGCTGCGGCCCGTCTGCAAAGCTGCCGAAAGCGGCAGCTTTGCAGACGGGCCGTCGCCGTCGGGCAACCGGGAACCGGTTCCATCTCACTTTTAAAAAAAAATGGCAACCGCGTGTGTCCGCGCATGCGCAAAAAACCGTTTTGCGCATGCGCAAAACGTTTTTTTTTGCGCATGCGCGTGCATGGACACATGCGCGCGGCTCCCAGTTTTTTTAATTTGTGATGGAACTGGTTCCCGGTGGCTCTTTTCCTTTTTTAGGTTGCCGACCCCTGACCTATCCGAAGTGCCTAAAGTGAATACATTATTCCCCACCTTGATTACATTTCCCATTCCTCATATTCTATCACCCCCTGCCCTTATTTACAAATAACCTTTTATGGCTATTGGTTCCTAGGGGCTGTCTTTGAAGTAACTATCATATCAGCAAATTCTTGTAAAGCTGGCTTTGTGTGTAACGGGTCTCTTGTCCTAGCTCCTATGTATAGCTTCCATACTCAAGCAAAATTCATAAGGTTAGAAAAATATGCAATGTATTCTTCCAAAGACTAGCTCTATAGTTTCTGTAAAAACAATACCTTCTTTCCCCCACAGTGTAGTATAGTAAGGAGCTGATTTAAAACTTCCAAATGACCTTCTGTGGCAGTTTTTTGTAGATACCATATAGCATAAGGAAAGGATTGAACCCTATGGGACACCATAGATCAACAAGACATTTATAAGCTAAGGAGAATAGGACAAGAAAATCTTGATGATGTTACCTAGTTTGGTAACAAAATGTTCAGAAATTATGTTGAAACAAGCTTGGAGAACAAACCACAGCCAAAATCTAAAACCCGAGCTACAAGTATTTTCTATTATTTCATAGATCAATAATCTAGCACTACCTTCTGGTTATGACAAAAGAACTTCCAGGCTGAATGGCTTCATGAATGCTTTAGTAATATGTGCAAAACACATGGCTTTGATGAGCACCTGAACACTGAAAACATGCTGTGTGCCAGTCATGAGCGGTCATGAAAATACCTAGCTTGGGAGCAAAGTGGAAAGCTCAGAGGAGACTAGTCCGGCAGTAGTTCTGTAGGCTGTTTACAATTTGAGGCCACTTAAATTCTTGGTTGAGACTAATTGGCTTACATTTTTGCTTTGGTGAACTGAATCACAATTGTTTCCAAGGTGCAAAACAAATCTTAAGCTGTTTCAAAAAGGTCTGTTCTCTCCACTGTTCCAGCCACTCGAATACAAAAGGTTATGCTCAGAATTAGCAGATAGGGGATGAAGCATTGGGATAAGTGAGATGAAATTTCTGCAGCCCATGTACTTTCTCCTGCCTGCTTTCCAAACTTATTCTGGTGTACAATATAGAGTTGCCTGGTGAACAAAGCTAGGAAAGATACAATTGCTTCAATTTCTGTCAGCCAAGGGTCTATGATTCACATTTTGTCAATAGATGCTTGTCCAGCAATTGATCTAACATCAAGGAATAGGATTTTTAAATTGGAGGAGCTGTTATCACCATATTGTTGATTTCCTTAGAAAAGTTATAAATGGAAAGGAAAGGGAACGATGCCATTTTCCCGTGGTGATCAGATTGCAGCCCTTCAAGCATAAATTGCCCCAATCAGTGATTGTAGCAGTGTCCAGTGTTCCAATTTTGCTTTTACATACACAGCAATCCCCTATTCAGTAGCTTCCCTTATATACTTGAACCTCAATATTCCTCAACTTCAACACTTATTTTGTTCTTAAGTAATGCTGACATAGTTAGCTCAAGTTTAATCTTAATTTATCTCAGTGTTAAATGGACAATTTGTAGCATTTAGCCTCAGTGAGGGATACATAAAACACTAGAATTGATTTTGTTTGACCAGATTTGAATCCCTATCTGGAGAAATGTATGGATTTGTATTTTTTTATTTGTACTCGTGTTAGAAGTATTTATATATAGATATAGTGCTCAACTAATATAGAAAACAGTCACTGTTTTCTGTATTAAAAACAAATTTGTGTAAAACACACACAAAAAATACCTTATGCCTCTTGTTTCCATTTGCTACATTTGTTCAAGTTTCTCTATTTCAGATTACAAAGTCTGGGGAATTTGTGATTCCATTAGATTCTCTTCACAAAAAGCCATATGAAATTCTTGTGCTGGGTAGAGTCCAGGGAAATACAGATGTACCATTAAGGTAGGGATATTGATTTTGTTATATTATTTATGTGCAGTATTATTGAGTAACATTTAGTTAGAAATGCTTAGTTGAGTTTTACAAAGAAGTTTAAAAGAATGGGTGCTGTTTCTTAATACAAGATCTCTGATTAGTTGTCTCTTTCCCATGATGTTACAAAGCTATTTTTTTCAAGAAATGTTTTAAAGTGCCTTCAGTGAATATCCAATTATTATTAAATTGGGAGGGGGGAAGGATATAATTGTAGAGCCAATAGATGAATGTGATGACTAGGGCACAGCACAGAGGCAACACAGTCAGCTGGCAGTTCAAACCGCCCCTTTATTGCTCCAAATGTTCCCCAAATGCTCCCACATTCCTGGCAAGTCCCAGTACAAGTAACGACACACACACAGAGAGACACACACGCACCTTCAGCAGCCTCTGGCTGCAAGTAGTTTGAAAAGTTTTTTAGATTAGAACAGCAGTTTACTCAGGGCCACGTAGATAGCAAAGAAAGGAACATACATCCAAATCTAACAAGTCTGGAATTACAAGCTGGCCTGAGTAGTTTCAGAAGAGAAACCAAAATTTTAACTGAGGTTTAGAGCACCAAATCAAGGTTGTCAGCCAGTCCAATGGTCAGAGTTTCAGGGTTTACAAATAGGAAGTCACAACATAGAACAAGAGATCAGAGAGTTGTTTCCAACGTTGGCAACTGCACACAAACCTCCAATAATTCAATGTTTGTTCTCGACAAATGCCCCTCCCCATAGCATCTCCTTAAATCTCAGTCCCCAGGTGTGCTCTCCTCCCGAGTAGTTGGGCATGCCTGCATTGTTCCCTCCTCTCCACTCTCCGTGCTCTAAGATTAGAAGAGGGTGGCCCTTGCTCATCGGCTGAGCTCTGTCTCTCATGTTCATCCTGCTCCTCCCTCCCTTCAAGCTGTCCCAATCCTGAAAGACCCTGGCCTGCCTCGGCCTGCTCCTCCCCATATTCCTCCAAAGCCAATGACGCCTCCCCCTCTATCTCTGTCGGCTCCAGTTCCAGCTCATCTTCCTCAGCAGATTCAGGCTTTGACGGGGGCATGACAAGGCACTGTTGGGATTCCTCGCCAGCCAGTGTATCCGGCAGCTGAGTCTGAGGACTCAGATGAGGAGGAGGGGCCTGGAGTGACATTAGAGTCAGAGGAAGGCTCTGAGGAGCTCCATTACTTACGGTCAGATGAGGAGCCTGGCCCCTTTAATTGTGCTTGGGCTGAGACACAGATGTCCTGGGGGCCTGAGTTGGACAGCGATGAGGAACAGCTGGGAAAAATCCTGGATGCAGACAGGAGAAGAGAGTGGGACAGAAGAGTGCAATGGGGCGGCTCCAAAGGGAAAGGAGAAGGCATTAGGAAGCCCCGCCTTGGCTGAATTATAAAAGGGGAAGGTGTGGGAGGTGCTGGTTGCCAAAGACAACCATTTCTGCTGAGGATTTGAGTTTCTGTGGACTGTGTTTATTTGCCTTGGACATTGACTCAGGTCTGTTGGTTTTTTCTTGCGGTTCCAGCCTGTTTCTTGGAAGAGGGGTTTTTCCTTGTGAGTATAACAAGGACTCACATAGGCTGGGACAAAACAGACATTTGCAGGGAAGTTCCACAGGAAGGTGATGGGGGTTCATGGGAGACTAAGAGCAAACAAAAGGGTTCCCTTGAACATAGAGAACACAGTCAGTTTTCTTTTGCAATAACTTTGCATTTTGATCCAGGGTTCAGGTTTTTAACCCACAGGTTTCATGACCTGACAAAGTTTGAAATCCTCTCACTTACAGAGTGGTGTTCATCAAGTGGGTACCCCTTGATGTTTTAGGCCTCTGTTCCCATAATAATCATCCAGCTGGTTGGATAGTATAGGAATTGAAATCCATCCAGGCTGTGAACAGAACTAGTAGACTGCTTCTTCTTTCTCTGAAGAGATAATGCCACCTGCATTTGAAGATCCATTCAGTAGGTGGGGAAAGGAAAAGATGTTGTTATCCATAACTACAAATCACATCTTCTTTGCTACTAGTCGGAGTTTGTGTTTTGAAGAGTTGGGAATTGACAGCTGAGATATAAGGGTGGGTAAGTTAGTGCTGATCCTATTGCAGGAAGAAAAGAACTAGGTGGTTGACATTCTATAAGCTAGGTCAGAGTTCTTCAACCTTTCCAGGCTAGCGGCCCAGAGGGGAGAGCAGCTTTCAAATTACTGCATGTGTCTGCACATACATGCAGGCAAACGGGGCCACGCCCACTGGCACAGTGCTAGTGGCCACATTCGTGTTTGCAGCATGCGCTGGTGTCATGCACAAGCATGAACAGCTGTGCACCCCCATGGCAGCTAGCACCCGTTTGCGCATGCGCAAATGGGCCGTGCACACACACCTGCACTAGCATTCCAGTTCGTGCCCGTGCACATGCACAAACGGCCATGGGTGCTAGCGCAAGGGGGGGAATGCATGCACCTTGGCCAGCCATTTCTGTGGCCCGCTGGCCAACAGCCCATGGCCTGGTACCAGGCCGCGACCCATAGGTTGGGGACCCTTGAGCTAGGTATTTTCTATGCCTCCTTCACCTACTTAGAGTAAAGCTTTAGTTAAGTCTTATATATGCCATCTTGTGTTAGTCCTAGAAAAGGTATTGGTTGTTGCTGCCAAATTGATCATTTGTGCCCTGGAGTTACACATTGATCTGGTTTTATAAAGCCAGGCAATATTTATATTTGAAATATATATTAGTTGTATTATGTCTTCTTCCTGTAGTTTGACTTTCGTTTTACAGAAAGTTAAGAAATTTCATAAGCTGCCCTTTAGCTTTCAGAAAAAGAAATACTCTCAACAATTAGGCATTAGCTTCATTATGGCTTCCAGTATGAGAGTAGTTTTTCTGTTTTTTATCATTCTTATTATTTTGTTTAGGAAGAGAAGCACCAATGAATGTACAAATCTCTCCCAGATACTGTTATCTGTATAAATCACTTCAGGTTTTCTTTTCTTTTCTTCTTGTTATAAATATATATAAAACAGGCTTTCAGAAGATGAAAAGTTTTCTGCAATTCCTGATCAGAAATTAATTGTTAGTGTACCTTGTACTCTTCATTCACATAAGCCTCCTCTTTCAGGTAAGTTCCAGAAATAGATAGTTATATTTTCAATTGGTCTGGCTAGTTAATTGCTTAGTATTCTTACCTATTTGTATTGGTGATTTTGGACCATCATTAATATGACATGGAAGTTTGCAGGAAATTACAGAGAGCTTGTGAATTTTCATTAGGAGCTTAACTGTGAATGTCAGTTTGCCTATCAGCTGGTTCAGTTTTAACTGGACATGCTAATATATAATTTTCCTACCTTAGACTTAATGGTTATTATTGCAACTGTTAAAGTAAACTGATCTTTAAAAGATTAAAGCATAGCAAAATTTATTCAGAGGATTTCCTGGGAATTGATTTTGGGCTAATTGTTCTATTTATAGATATAGCCTTGATACCTTGCTAGCAAAATATAGGGAAGAAAAACAGAGTAATGACAGAAAAAAATCCTTTTATTTTGTACCATCCCTTTCACTATTTGGGGCCACTAATTGAGTCATCCTGATGATGTTTATTAAAATATATGGTAAATATAGACCAAACATGATCAAGTCATATAATACCATGTGTATTGATCAGTTGTCTTACAATGAAACAGGATATAAATATAATGATCAGCTTAATGGGAATACTTACTCTTAACCCACACTGTGAAAGCAAGAACAATTATGTCCATTCTGGCATTAAGCAGCCATAGATCTACACAGTATAATAAGACTTGCTCAGTATTGCTTTTTGTTAGGGGAATTGAGGTCTATTCTTACTTGGTTGATATTTGGCCATGATAATTCTGCATTACAATCAATTATTCCACAAGCCTCCTAATCAGCAAATTTATCTTCCTTTGAAGTACCATGGCAAGATTTGATTCAAAGGTTGGGGTTTTGTGCTTCTCACTCCCACTAGTTTTGAGGACCTAATTTCAAAAAATTAATTGAACAAATAAGCATTTTGCTTTAGTGAATCCACCTGGAAAATGATAACATAGCTGTGTTACCATACCTATTTTGGAGCTTTTTATGGATTCATTTTCTTCAAATAAAGCAGAAGCTTACCGTATTCTTTGAGTATGGGTATGGTATTGTTTAAAGACAGAAGGCAATATTTCCTGCTGCAATATGCAAATTATTCAGATTTTCCTCATTACTTTGTGTCAAGTGAATAATTAAGAGATGATAGAATCTGTGTCTCTCTAGTGCCTGAAATCAACAGTTTTTAATCTGTAGTGGTTGAAAATATGGTGGTACAGTGGTTAGAATGTAGTACTGCAACTAATTCTGCTGATTGCTGGCTGCCATCAGTTTGGCAGTTCAAGTCTCACTGGCTCAAGGTTGACTCAGCCTTCTATCTTTCTGAGGTCAGTAAAATGAGGACCCAGATTGTTGAGGGGCAATATGCTGACTCTGTAAACCCCTTAATGAGGGCTGTAAAGCACTGTGAAGCAGTCTATAAGTCTAAGTACAGATAATAAACAAAAATGCTCTTGTATAAATAATTGTACTTTCACAATGTAAGAAATGTTAGGCACATTAGAAGTTGGGACTGGAATTTCTACCACTAAATAATGTGGTCATAAAGCACATTGTCACTTGACCACTTTGCTTAATAACAACAATCCCACACTTTCCATTGCTGTGTTAGTCAAATTCCAGTTGTCAATAGCCAAAGACCCACCCCAATTCAAGCCATTCAGGGTGCAGTCCTCTCACCTGAGCCCCGATACTTCCAAGATATGGGATTACCTCCCCTTCAACTCGCCCAGATGTCTTTTCCATCCCAACTCTGCTCTTTTGGCTGTCCTGCTTCCTACCATGTTGGGTGGCAAGCAGCCCTAGAACTAAATGGCTCTGTGCTACTTTTCACACGGGATCTCGGGCTTCTTGGTGTACCTCCTTCAGCAGCCACAGCCTCACCCAGCAGTGCAGAATGATCTGAAGCCACAACTGTCTGGGACATCCCAGCCTGGCCCAGCATGTGCACAATGCCCGAACCAACTCACCCAGTCCTAACTGCAGTTGCCTTGCCACTATGTATTCTGAAGCTCCTGTGCTTTACCGCTCCAGCTGACCTTCACTATCTTCTGGTTCCTTCTGCTAACAATGCGTGTCTGCCCTGTCCCTTTGCAAGGCTATGCTGGCTCTGTGAGACCATCTTCCCCAGGTCTCGTGAGGAAACCGCCATGCATGAACTGGGGAAAAAAAGCCTTGTCTGCCAGCTGTTTCATCATGAAGGGCTAGTCTGGGCATGCTTGGTAAGCAGTGGAAGCAGAAGGATGGCAAAGGTCTGCTAGGGTGCAGGGGCCATGGAGTGCAGAGAGCCAAAAGGGCATAGAAGGGTAGGAAAAAGTTAGGTGAGGAAGTTGAAGCATTCCTTGCAGTTGTAAATACGGAGATGCCAAGCACCCTCATTTTGATCATGTGACCATGGGGGAAACTGCAATGGCTATAATTTCAGGGACTGGTCCTAAAGTCCTTTGTTCAGTACTGCTATAATTTCAAATGGATGCTGAATAAATGATTACTAAGTGAGAGCTACCTGTAATTTATTTCCGTGTGTGTGTGTGTGTGTGTATGTGTGTGTGTGTTACAACCATATAGAAAAGTTTGTGAATATGTTCTTTGCTAGCTGATTGCTTCTTCAAATAAAACAATATTTTGTTTGTATAGTTCCTATTTTATTTTGCACATATATGCGGCTAATTTCTAAATTAATAAAAAACATTGAATGATTATGCAGAACAGCATAAAACTGCAGATGACTGAACTGCAGATTTAAGGGCTTCGATGTATGAGAAGATTTTCAAGTCTTGTCAGGAGAAGATAAAATGTTTTACAGTGGTAAAAAAACAATTAACTAGAATTGCCAGTAGAGGGAAGTTTTGCCAAAGTTTATAGCATGAACATAAAAAGTTGGAATGAAAGAAAACATATCAATTATCTGCACACACTGTTTTGTTTTAAAAAGAAACCAGTGCAATTTACAATGTTTTTACTGTACCACAGTGTTTTATTTTAATAAAAACCTCCTTGCTATCTTTTGTTCAGACAGAAAGATGACTTTTTATAAATAATCAAAATTATATTTTGTTTCGTGATTTGAATTAAACTATGAAATTGTGACACTAGAAGTTTCTAATAACACTTCTTTGTTTAATGCTCACATCATTAAATATGGCAAATAAAATTTAACATAGATTACAGAAGTTTACATTTGTTTTTTTAATTGTTCCTGGAGAAAGAAATTATAGCACGGCAGAGCAGCCTGTTCCTAATAGCAAGCATTTTGATTGTTTATTTTTATTTATAAGTTAAGAGAGAAAAAAATCTATGAAATTTCTTGTCCTTAATTATTGTTTCAAATATTTTGAAACAATTTGTTTTTATGATACTTTCAAAACTAATGAATTAATTATATCAAATGCCTTATGGTGCAGACTCTGTGTCATCAGTTGCATGAATTTGAGGCCCAGACCTTTTCTGCATTCTGCATTTTCTGCATCTCATTTCAGCTTATAGGCCCTCAATTCTCCCATCCATTCACAATTACAAGATTCAGTTTGGGATTCAATCTGATGATCATAAACTGAATCAAAGGCTATCTACTTTAATTCAGATCTTGAAAACTTGACACAAAGCACATTTCATTGAGCAACCTTATAAACTCATAAAGGTCAAGAAAGATTAGACGAATATAAGTCCTGTTTTATTGCCATGGTTAGAAAAGATGACACTTATTTTACTCGCATCTTTGTGTGTTCCTTAATATATAAAGGTTTTGTTATGTAAAAAATAAAATATCTACATTAGCAAGTTTTTCACCTAAAAATGAGGATTGAAAAAAAAATGTAATGCAGTACAAAGGCAAGGTAATTTTATATTTCTTGATAATTCATTTTAATAGAAAATGAGAGAAAAGAGTATCTGTGAAAAATTATAAGAATGCTTACTGGCACGAATTGGCTTTTTTTAGTATCAATGCATGTTACATAGTACAGCTGTGTGAATCATTCATCATCCTGAAGCAGTTATTTTAAGGTTTTCCTGGATTATTTGCATATATTTATGCATGTACAGAAGTAACTTCCAGCAGGATCGCTGCCAAAAAATTGATATGATCAAAGTGTCCTTTAAACAATTATGCAAGCAAACTTTATATGAATTACTCATGTATAAATGGATTCTGAAAGGAACTTAGCTAAAAAAAAACCATGAAAGCTACTGCTAAGTTATTTTAAATATTGGTTCTTAAATTTGTTTCCCTATGAGTTTAAAATAGCAATAAAAGCCATGGGAAACCTTCTTACGTATTTTATACTATTATTGTATTTTGTGCTACCAATTTATTCCCTCTATGCGATTTTATATATATGTCTGCCACAATTACAACACCATCAGTGTTTAGATTTAGATGTTTAGATTTACATCTTAATGTTTAGATTTACATCTTCTCTTTATTTTGTATAATTCAAAGCAGTATACATAATGATCCTGCCTCATAATTTTTCCAAACTAACTCTTCTCAGAAAATGAGAGGCCTGAAAGTTACTCTGCTGGATTTCATTCCTAAAGGGCGACTAGAATTCATGATCTGGTGTTTAGTCCAGCACCTTAACCATTACACCAAACTGCCTCTCATAATAATAATACTCTTGATTTTCAGGGATATGCAATGCCAAGTCTGAAAATAATGTCCTTTGTAGTAGGTGTGTGTGTGAGAGAGAGAGAAAGAGAGAGAGAGACAAAGAAGACAAAACAATAGGTTCTAGGTGCATTTGAGTAGATCAGGACCTGAAATTGTGGTAACTTTGGTGAGGACAACGGCCCATGGACTAGAAGGACTATCATCCAAGTTCATAGGCCTGTTCTGTGTTCAGAGAATAAGAAGTCTATTTCAGTAGTGAAATAATATGATACAAATGTTACATTTTATTAAATAATTAATTTTCCTGGTTAAAACATGTTTAACACAGGATAAAATAGCAATAGTGGCATTTTCAATGAGAAAAATTTAGGCATTAATCATTTCGCAGTTTGTGTCAACAGCAACCATATAGAGAAGACTTAAATGCTATTTCTAATATAAAACCAGAGATTTGCTGGAGGCAAGGTATGGAAGAATCAACATTTAGTAGAAATACTTTGTGACAAGAAATACAAAGATATGGTGACAATAAAATTAACACCAAGTAAACCGTGTTATGGAAAATATTTCAGTGAAAAGTACACATTCAAACACAGGATTGAACATGAGATTTGTTCCCATTTCCTGTTTTTCCTAGATTTTTTAGGTAGGTAAAGTGGTATTAACTCTGTGATTATTATGTCTTTTCTGGCTGAGGTTTCTGGGGAAAATAATACAGAAAATAGGCAAAGGCACTCAAAAGAGAATTTCACTTTACTAGCAGTTTTAGGATAACTAGATTGAAAGGAAGGAAAAATAGTCTACAAGGTAGTTAAAAGAGAAACCTTCCTAAAGCATGCAGTTTCCTCTTAAGTCACCACAAAGCAGCAATGCAAATAGAAGAATCCAAGTCCATAGAGAGAAAAGTGCACCTCGTATCCCCTATTTTATGGTCACATTTAATACAGAAGACCTTGACTACCAGATATAGGATGCAAAAGTATTGATGACTACTGTATACGGTAGCAAAAAGCAAGTTTTGCAGCCTCTTCTCTACCATTTAGTGCTGGTCTGTATTTTTGCAGCTCATCTATGATAGCCCTCCCTAAGGGGACACTGCCATCTTTTTTCTGAATTGCACTATATACTGCAATTCAGCAGGTTACCATTTATTTACCTGTTGGACAGCCTTCCCAAATGTGTCCAGCTCTTAACAGTTCTCTAGTCATTGGCCATTGTGACTGATGATTATGGAAGGTGTAGTCTAATACTAGTTTGGAGAAATGTGATGTATATATAGATCCAGTGAAGAACTATGGACAGAGGTTCGCAACATTGTACAAGAGGTAGCAACCAAAACCATCCCAAAGAAAAATGCAAGAAAGCAAAATGGCTGTCTGAGGAAGCTTTGCAAATAGCTGAGGAAAGGAGGGAAGCGAAAGGCAAGGGAGAAAAAGAAAGATACGTCCAATTGAATGCAGAATTCCAGAGAATAGCTAGAAGAGATAAGAATGCCTTCTTAAATGAACAGTGCAAAGAAATAGAAGAAAACAATAGAATAGGGAGGACCAGAGATCTCTTCAAGAAAATTGGAGAGATGAAGGGAACGTTTCATGCAAAAATGGGCATGATAAAGGACCAAAATGGCAGGGACCTAACAGAGGCAGAAGAGATTAAGAAGAGGTGGCAAAATTACACAGAAGAACTATACAAGAATGAGCTTAATGTCCCTAATAATCACAATGAGGTGGTCACTGACCTCGAGCCAGACATGCTAGAATGTGAAGTGAAATGGGCCTTAGAAAAACTGAGCAACAACAAAGCTAGTGGAGGTGACAGTATTCCAGCTGAGCTATTCAAAATCTTAAAAGACGATGCAGTAAAAGTGCTACACTCAATTTGCGAACAAAATTTTGAAAACTCAACAGTGGCCACAGGATTGGAAAAGATCAGTTTACATTCCAATTCCAAAAAAAGGCAGTGCCAAAGAATGCTCAAACTATCGCACCATTGCACTCATTTCTCATGCTAGTAAAGTTATGCTTAAAATCCTACAAGCTAGACTCCAGCAGTATGTGGCTCGAGAACTACCAGAAGTACAGGCAGGATTTCGAAGAGGCAGAGGAACTAGAGATCCGGCAAGGCTGTATACTGTCGCCCTGCCTATTTAACTTATATGCAGAGCACATCATGAGAAAGGCAGCGTTAGATGAATCAAAAGTTGGAATTAAAATTGCCGGAAGAAATATTAACAACCTAAGATATGCAGATGATACCACTCTAATGGCAGAAAGTGAAGAAGAACTAAAGAGCCTCTTGTTGCGGATGAAGGAGAGTGTAAAACTTGTGTTGAAACTTAACATTAAGAAAACCAAGATCATGGCATCCGGCCCTCTCAATTCCTGGCAAATAGATGGGGAAGAAATGGAGGTAGTGACAGATTTTATTTTCCTGGGCTCCAAGATCACTGCAGATGGGTCGGACATGACTTCGCAGCTAACAACATATAGATCCAGTGATAAAAAATATGCACCATATAAAAATAATTTTATTGAGCTTTAGCAACTAAGACTTTGTCCCGTTAAATTGGAAGTCCAGACTTATGCTGCAAAAATCAAGGTGACCTTAGATGGCAGCAAAATGATGTAGTGATATTCCTAACCTTTTGCAGCTTCCTAAAGGCTGTATAGATTTACAAAGCCTGAACGGGTAGCCCAGATTACATGCTAGCCATTGTAGCTGTGATCTGTGAAAATTATTAAAATATTTTAGGTCACAGTTTGTGAAACTGGTGCCCCAGTACTTTTAAGTTTAAACATAATTGCCATCTGGTTTTGGTGAGAACATCATTAAGTCATACTTAGAACAATATATGATTTTATATATTCAAACTGCTGTTTAAAGGATTAATTGGTACTGAAGCACAGCAGAGCATGACTGATTTATTTTCTATCTTCAACATTAAAAAGGTATTGTAAGGAATTAACAATCTGCATATTCAATAAATTACACTGTTAAAGGATCATCAATAGGAAATCACAACAGTTTAAGTGGCTTAAGGTTAGATTTGCCTGTTTCTTCAAAATGCCATATGAAGCCAGTGAAAGCTATACTGGAAGTAAATCATACTGAAATGGACTAATTATTTCTTAAATGTAAAATGCAGTTGCTTAAAGCAGGGGTCCCCAACTCCTGGGCCATGGACCAGTACTGGGTTGTGACATGCCAGAAACTGGGCCATACAAACAACAAAGCCCCATCTGCGAGATGCAGGCAGCACACAAAATCATGCAACCTTCGGTCCGCAGAAAAACCTCTCTGTATGGAACCAGTCCCTGGTGCCCAAAAGGTTGGGGACCTCTGACTTAAAGTTTACAGTCAATGAAACCAAGTTATACTTGACATGAATTGTTTCCTACTTAATTCTGTTTTTCAATCTTAACTTCAAAATTGGAGGGAACAAATGGTAAAAGATATTTAGCTCTGTCAGTCAAGAGTTGTATTGGCAACCATCTTGAGTGAACCTTTAGATTCTTATGACAGTCTGTAAATGAGAGTAACTGGAAGTTTTGGTAGTATTGTTCATTTTCCAAGGATGGATATTTCATATTTGTGTCACATAATTTTCTAAATAAATAAATACTCCTTTCTGACAACATAGAATAAATTTGGCTAACAAGAAATTCCTTAAAGCTATTTACCTTGACTTTATTCTCCAACTTCTAACACCTTATCATCCTCACCCTGTTTTTCCCCTTCCACTTTCCAGAGATTTTAAAAGAATATACTAAGCCAGATGTAGAATGCTTGGAGTTGTTTGCTCGGAATTTGCAACCTGGATGGACCAGTTGGGGCAATGAAGTCCTTAAATTCCAGCACTTGGACTACTTCACTGTTTTACAGGATAATGATGACTAGCAAACCATAATTATTTTTGAAGGATTTTTATTTCTAGGTTCTGAATTTCACCTTTGCTAACCCTAACTCTACATTGTGAGATATAGTAACTTAGAATGGTTTTCAAGAGCAGCTCTACATTGCTCAAATGTCAAAAAATAACAAGGATGGAATTTGTTATTCCATACTTAGGCTGTGGAGATCTTTGCTAACAATAACTAGAGGTGAAGGTACCAGCTGTATGACATCTACAGTAGGACCCCTCCTGGAACAGCCAATCCAGTGCCTGAAATCTGTCAGTCAGTGTGGTGTTTTGCCTCCTATTCCCATAATCCTCCCAGGAAAGTTCTGGATCATACCTGCACATCCAGCCTCTGGCTCTTTGAAAGATTGGCTGCCATTGTGGAAAAACTCTTTATTTCATTTAAATGTTACATATTGCTTATTTATAACTTCTAGTTCTGTCATTGGAAGTTTTACATTTTTATGCTTTGATGCTGCACATTCCTATTTGACAAAAAGGGTTAAAATTTAACTACATAATTTTTAGCACTTTCTGGCTTAGAAATAATGGCTTTAGAAATGTAATTAAAGCTTCTCATAATATCCCATTAAAAGGGTACGTGGTGGCTCAGTGGGTTAGGACGCTGAGCTTGTCGATCAGATGGTCTGCAGTTTGGCGGGTCGAATCCCGAGTGCCGCGTAACAGTGAGCGCCTGTTACTCGTCCCAGCTTCTGCCAACCTAGCAGTTCAAAAGCACGTAAAAATGCAAGTAGAAAAATAGGGACCACTACGGTGGGAAGGTAACAGCGTTCTGTGCGCCTTTGGCGTCTAGTCATGCCGGCGACATGACCACAGAGACTTCCTCGGACAAGCGCTGGCTCTTCGGCTTTGAAACGGAGATGAGCACCGGCCCCTAGAATCGGAAATGACTAGCACGCATGTGCAGGGGAACCTTTACCTTTACCTTTAATATCCCATTGAAAACAATATTTTGAGAAGTTTTGTTAATTCTTTTCTGGCTTAGAAATAACTTTAGAAATGTAAAGCTTTTCATAATAGCCCATTGAAAACAATATTTTGAGAAGTTTTGTTAATTAGTTCTGCGGGGTTTTGGTCAGGATTAATTTCAATTGGATTCAGTCCCATGTCTATATTAAAGTTAGTTCTTTTCCTCTCAATTCCTCAATAGAATTAGTAAATATGTGCTTTTTAATATTAGATCTTCTTAAAAATATGTTTCATACTGTGGTTATTACAATAATTAAATTATATTTTTCAGCAATAATTGTAGGAATTCTTTTCTCGTCTGCAGGCTTTAGTTTGAAAAAAAAATCCCATCTTTATATATGCAAGAGTGAAGAAAAAAATTAACCAGTATTTAAAAGAAAGGAAAATAAATTTATGTTTATAAAATAAATGTTTTTGTTTTGATACCAACAATAACTGGTTTGTGTGTGTCTTTTTAAAAATGGTAGGATGTAAATCCCAACAGAAGGAAATAATATATCAGTATTTCTTCTACAACACAATCTTCTGCTTAATTCCATTTAAATAATAGTTACTCAGTTAAAAGAGCTTGATTTTCTGTCAAGAGTTAAAATATTACATCTCTAATCTTCACATATACAGTCATGTTCTTTGATCATGCAGTATTCACAGACATACTCAACTGATTTTACAGTATTTATTTATCTCTATTAAAATCTTGGAAAGTTTTTGGATCAATGTATAGTAGAAAAGGTGCTCTTTTTCCATGAGAGTATGCTAAGAGTTGTCTATTGGGGCACAAATTGGATTTTGAGGGAGATAAGTACTTAAAGCTTTGGAACATTTTTACTTTAAAAGTAGGCTCTACAGGAGAAATACACTTCATTGCTTGAGATGATGAAATACTTTGGATTACAAATCTTTGATTGATGAACAATTTTTATTATAAAATCCACCTACAAAAAATGAAATGGATGTCCCATACTCAGCTTTAAAAAAACCCATCTCTTAACACTTGTCCCCAAAGTCTTCAGTTTGACATACTACCAAGAAAATATGGATGAAGAGCAGAAAGAAATTCCATATTAAAATCAATACAAGAGACTTGCTTTAGCTCACGATGAGATCAGAAATAACACAAAGGAGATAAAAGAACAATTTTCTAATCTTAATTTACAAACCCAGAACATGACCACAAGGAAGGAACTAGCAACCCAGAAAAATAGAAGGAAAACTAGAGGAAGCAGATCCAAAGATTGAGGACCTAAAGAAAGGAATTGACTGACAGATTCAGACCACTGAACAACTGAGATGGAGTGATAATATTGGAAATGGAAAAGACATCTTACCAATCAAGAATTCAGGACATATTTGAGGAAAAGGAAAAACTGATTGAATGGAAGATAGAGCTGTTAGGAGAACTGTGGGGAATTGGAGAAGGAGGGAGGCTGTTTAATGAATATCAATGGGTTCGTTCTTCCAAAAATACTTTAACCAAATGTTCTTTCTTATTCCAAACAATATATACAAAAACAGGAAAAATTACTTGATGATTCAAATGCATTGAAAATAAGTGGTTTTGATCCATTAGATGGGATGTTATATTATTAACTAGATGTTTGAATATGGAGAATAGATAATTGCTAGAAATAGAAGTACTATAACTAGAAAGAAGGTTTATAATTGGAATATTAGATTTTGCTATGAGAAGTGAAACAGGAAAATGCTAAGAAGTTTGAATAAGGAAAGCTTTTGGTTACCCAAGTATAACTTACTTTGAAATTATAAACAATAGAGACATTTTGAACATTCATGGGAAATTAAAATTAAAAGTGAAAACAGGATACTGATTGACATGGATATTAAGTGCAAATGCAATTAAGATATGTTTTGGTTAGAAAAGTTATCTAAAACTGACATTGATATGAGAAAAATGTAACATGTTGATATTCAATTGTATATTTATTAATAACAATAAGAATTGTATTTGCCTAGTGTGGGAAAACAGGTACTACCAGAAGAAGAAAGGAAACATTTGACTGTAATATTGACTGAAGAAGTTAATATATACCACTGAATTACTAATGAACCCAGACAACACGTTGTCTATTAAGTATTTGATTGTAAAACTAAAAAATTAATAAAATATAAAAAAGTAGGAATAAAATACTTAATTGGAAGTAATCATGAGGAGAAGTTAGACTAGTTTTTTTAAATCCATTAATATGTAATTTTTATTTTTTATTTATTTGTTAAATTTATTTGCAGCTCATCTCACCGTGGGGCTACTGTAAGAGGCTTAAAACAGTAAAAACAGAAAAATGAAGTGTAAACATAACAGCAAAATAATGAAACAATAAAATAATGAGATAAACAATGATAATACAGTAATGTGACATGAAAAGATGGACAGATCATGGGATGTGTGTGTGGGGGGGGGAGGTGGGGTTTTCTATCAAGCTAGTAGCCACTTCCTGTGTGGAATTCCCCGTTAGATTTCAATGATTTTTCTTGACTTCATATTGGATTTGGTCTTGTAGTAAACAGCAGTGACAATACCTTCAACGTAAGCATACTCTGATGATTCAGTATGAGCCAGATGCTTGGGGTTCTTGAGTTGTTTTCTAATTTAATGAGGTAAAATAAGGACCCAGATTGTTGGGGGCAAGATGCTGACATTTGTAAACCGCTCAGAGAGTGTTATAAAGCAGTGCTCATAAGTTGAAGTACTATTGCTATTATTCTTTGTTACATATGTCCCAAGATGCAGCCAAGAGTAAAAACAAATGTTGCAATGCTTTAGAGTGAACAATTTAAGAAAGGAAGATGTGTTGCAGTTGTCTGATATTAAGGACAAATTACTTTTTTAATGTATTCTAAAATCATGCTTAGTTTATCTTAGTGAATGTTAATGAATTTTTTTTCTTTTAATGAAAGTGAAGGATTGAACTTGATCTGAAAATGTCAAATTAGCATTTGACCTTTTCTTATTTTTATAGCCTTATAAGCAAAAACATAGTTGGTAATGTTTTCTGAGATTTTTTTTTTTTAAAAATAAACTCACAAGGGTGAATGATTCAATTAAACTTGTACAAAAATCCAGTATGAGAAACGTAAATTGGATGAAGACAAAAATACCTGTGGATTAGTTATTTTCATTCAGATGCCTCACCCACAATCTAACTCAACATAATGATAAAAATCAAAATTCAGTTGGAAGACTCAAAAACTGCTATAATTAGTTATGATAAAATATTGATTTTTAAATGTTCATTATCATGGAAAATATACTTAAAATTTCTATATATCAAACATGGAAGATGTGATGGATATTTAAAGAAGATGCATGTTGCAGAGAACACCTCTTCTAATTCAGATGTTCAAGATTTGTGTAATCTTCTGTAATTTAGGGAACTCTGCAGGTTTTCCCACAATCTGACATTGCCAGCTCATGCGCTTTGATGGAGAAATGAAATGTCTACCAAAAATATAGATCTTGTGAATCATTCCCTTGCCTTCTCCATAAATACTCCTAGCAAAGTGTGCAGTTATTGTTGTTACGGTTCATTGCACAGTCAGATGGAGGTTTAGACTGGATTTTTGTTCACCTATCATGTCTTTCCTAAGGACCTGGGATAGGCAGACCTTGATGTTTGACATTATTAAAGTATCATCACAGGATGAAAGTTGTACTGAGCAAAGCTGCCTTTTACAACTGATTGATGGTGATTTTGTCAATTCCAGTGGTGTTCAAGTGGTGCTCCAGTTGTACCTAAGGGGTTGTACCTAAGGTGCTTATTACTATTGGTACTATTTTTGCTTCCTTTTACCACAGACATTCTTATATGGCAGGTGTCTGTTTGAATTCTAAAGTGCTAGACCAATTTAGCTTCTTAATTTTTTATTATTGTTTTTCTATTTTGTGATCCCACCAGTTCTTACTTGCAGGCAAATGGTATTGCACATGTTACAATGCCCCATTGTTGCTACTTTGTCTTGCTGTTGTTTGTAGTCAGTCTGGGCAGTTCTCTTGCAACAACTAAGTGGTCAACTGTTTCTTCGACTTCTTTCCACATGTAGCACTTGCTGTCTGTTGGTATCTTCTCAGTTTGGCTTTGTATGTATTTGTTCTTAAGGTTTGGTCTTCTGCAGCCAGAATTAGCCCCTTTGTCATTTTCTTCAACTTTCCTGTTCTTAGCCATTGCCTGATCTTGCTATCTGCTTTGCCTGCTATTTTTTTAATGTACTGACTATATTTTATTTTCCCATGTCTCCTTTCTGTTCTTCATTGTACTACCTTCATGGTATAATACTTTCAGGGCATCTTCTTCACTATCATTTAGCTAGTCTTCCAATGCTTCTTTTTCTTTTCCAATTGTCTGGTGTGCTTGCAACATTCCAGGCCCACCCATGCTCCGTGGTAAATAGTATTTCAACATTGCAGTGTGGATGAAGGGGATGATTCATTGTCATTATTTTCTGGTCTTCCTACTCAGGATTTCTAGTCCAGTTTGAGTCCAGTCCACTGTTCCAGCTGTGTATGTAATGACTGGAATTGTACAGGTGTTAATTGCCTTGATGGTACTTCCTTCACTGAGTTTGGATTTTAAGATCCTCTTCATTCTTCTAGCCTTCATCTCGATTTCATTGTGATTGATGTTTGCCTGAAGGATGCCTAGCAATTTCTAGTTGTATTTATCCAGACTCTTGATGTTATTTCCATAGAGCAGAAGTCCCTAACCTTTTGGGCTGCAGGGACCAGTTCCATGGAGACAGGTTTTTCTGCAGACTGGAGAGTGCGTGGTTTTGTGTGCTGCCTGCATCCTGCAGATGGGGCTTTGTTTCTGTGAACCGGTTGCTGGCATGCTACGGACCAGTCCTGGTCCATGGACCGGGGTTGGGGACCCCTACCATAGGGCATTTTGATTCCTTCAATTTTCACTATTTTCTCCTTTTGATGAGTGTGGCACATTTGTCCAGTCCAAACTCCATTGCAATATCTTGACTGTTTATACAGACAGTGTTGAGCATTGATTCTATTTCAGATGGTGTTTCTCCATGCAGCTTCAGATCATCAATGTAAAGGAGAAGGGATAGCCTGGCAGATGTTTTTGATGTTTGATAGCCATTTCCTGACTTGTACAGTATTCTTGACAGAAGAATCAATGCAGGGACAAACAGTAGTGGTGATAGTGAATGTTCTGTCTTGATATTAAATCCTCCTAGTTTTCCATTGTGCCATTGATCTTTGCACAAAGTTTCTGAGCTTTCTATTGACTCCTGTTATTTGTAGGCACTTAATTATCCAGTCATGTGGCAGTGAGTCGAATCTCTTCCTCCTCCTCCTCCTCCCCCTCCTCCTCCTCCTCCTCCTTCTCCTCCTCTTCCTCCTCCTCCTCCTCCTCTGTTGAGGGAGATGCAAAGTTCTGGTTCTTGCTCTTCTGGTGGCCTTAACCATAGTTAATTGATGTTGTAGTGTGCCTTTGATGTTGTCTTTACTTCTTCTTCTGGACCTTGTGTAGGGAATCGAGTGCCACCTTGTAATCAATTCAAGCTACATTCAAGCTGGTCTTCCTTATTTTGCAGTTTTCCATAGCTGTCAATTAGGAGTTGACAGAGTTTCCTTTTAGCTCGGATGGAAATGGCTTGTTTTCAACTATAGATGTTGTTGGACTGCATCAGCTACTGTACCACTTAGCACTTTGAAAGTTGTGGTAAGATGATAATTGGCCTGTAGTTTCCTGGTTCTGCCCTAACCCCCCCAATCTTTTATTATCAGGTAGATTTTGCCAGATGTTAACTAATCTTCAATGTTGTCTCCTTCCTGTATGCTTGGCAATGACTGGGTGCAGACTAGTCAACCAAAATCATGCAGTTCATTTTCACCTGGTGCTGACTTGTTTCTTGAACTTCCTTGCTCTTTTTTCCATCACTTCTGCTGTTGTTACTAGTTCTTTCAGTTTCTTTTTTATTCTTATCTGCCTTCTTTAGCCAGGCTGCATTCTTGTTGTATTTGTTTGGATTATCCCATAGCTGTTCTCAGAACTGAACTGTTTCTTTTTTGTCAGGTGTTGACTCGTTCGTTGTAATGGCTCCATTAATGAATTGATAGAAATATTTCTGATTTGACTGAAAATGGAGATTCTGCCTATAATGTGGCAATTCAAGCTTAAAATTTGCTGATCTTTTTCATTGTAATTGTTATTTGCTCCTTTATTAGTTCCGCTGCTTCCTTGATTTTCTTTGTTATAAGTGATATTTCTTGTTCAGGTATGCTTTGGTCTTCTTTTATTTAGTTTGTTCTAGCTTGCTTGCATCTGATCTTAGCTTGCTGATCATACTTTCCAACCTGATCTTCCATTTTGGTGGTGTGTTGTTTGGCTTTTTTCTTATGTGTTGAATTTTGATTTTGCCTTTCTCTACTTCTGCCTCCCCCTGGTTTGCCTCTTCTGTCTGAGCTACTTATGACAAGGCTTCAATTTCTTTCCCATTTTCAGTTGTTCCAGTTCTACCTCTGTGAATACTTTATTTTGTATTATAAATCAATGTTGATCTGCTAGTGTCTGTTCTGCTAATTCTGACTCTGATGTTTTTCATTTTTATTTTTCCAGAACTGGTGTATTCTTTCCAGATAGCCTCTTTTCTTTGGACTTGGATATGTAAATAGCAAATCATTATTTCTTTGTTTTTAGCAACTTTTCTTCCAATAGCAACTTGGAAGCAACTTTTCTTCCAATAGTCCTGCAGGTTTAGCTTTGGATGTTCAACCAACAATACTGAGCCTTATAGCCCACTTGCCTCCAGATGTTCGTGAACTCCAGCACCTAATGTGATGGTTATTCACTTGGGTGACAATCAATCCATCCCTCAAGCTAAATTTGCCCATCTAGGTATTGTAGGTGGACTCTAAATGTCCAGTAAAATTTTGGTTAAGATTATGCAGATAAGCAAAAACGTTTTTTTCTCCTGAAAAAATCTCATTGGCAAAGCAATTTGTAGCAACAAGTGCACCATTTGGAAAGGTTATATCAGTAGCAGATGTTAAGAGTTCTGTTAAAATGGAAAACTTGCTGGTTTCTTATTCCTCAAATGTCATTTTGAGGTCTTTACAAGCAACGTAATTAGGTGTCTGATTCTTAAGGAGCTCTTTGTTGTGAAGAAGGCTCTTCGAATAAAACTGGAAAAGAGATATGATGGTAAATAACTTCAGTTGCAAAGCGCTATAAGTTATTCATGGTTAGACATTTTTTACTATCAAGTCATCTATAAAAAATATTTCCCAATGAAGATATAATTGTTTCATTTAAAAATAATGGTGCAAGACATTGAGTCTGAGACCAGCTGTGAGACTTAAGTTATTTGCTACTTGGATGAACCAGACAATCAAATAATCTAATTAGTCTCCCCATGAGAAGCAGTCAGAAATCTGATGGCTTTCCTATTTAACAATCAATAAAATGGCAACATGATAACATATAACCAGGCAAGACATCTGTACTATAAATGCATTAGTATGGAAAAAAAACCAGAAGCACCATAAAAGCCTGATTACTTAAATCTTAATTTGCAATGGTTAGTAATTAGCAAACTCTGTTTTACATTTTCCATAAGATTAATGTCTGAAAAATGAAGGCAAATAGTAGTTACATTAGCATCTCTGTGGAAAGAATGCATTACTGGATTTATTCCAGTTATATAATAGTAAGACTATTGGGGGCCTAGTTATCAGCTAATGTAAAATGTCAAAAGCTATAATGATAGCACTGAAACTCTGCCAGTTTACTTGAATTGATTTTGGAGCCAAGGCCTGGTGAGTTGTAAGAATTTCCCCCTCCATCAGTGGTTTTGTGCAGAAAAATAATGTCCCTCCGGCCCAAATAAGGTATCTGCAGCTGGAAATGAATGCAATAGAAAACATCCAATATTATTTCTCAATGTTCAATTGTTATTTTCCTCTCTCCCTTTTTCCATTTCAGTCTCTGATTTCTTCCTAGCTACAGTGTTGTTGTTTTTTTTGTGTGTGGTGTTTGCAGATTCTTATGGGATATGGCAACAATAAGGCTACAGATTATCCACAGGAGGTAAAAATAAAATTTAAACTGGGCAATCCCATTGTTCTTTTTGACAGGATCCCCCTTAACTCTGAAAGTACAGATGATTCCCATGATAAAAATGTTCTTCCTCCTCTTCTCTTCAAAAAAAAACAAAACACTATTCTTTTATCCACAACATATTATCACAGTGTAGTCCTATTATGCCGGCTTCTATAGATTAATAATTTATAAGATCACAGTTTTTAAAGAAGCCTCATTCAGTCACCGCTCTGTATCAGAACCAGCAGTACGCCCCAAGTAATCAACTTGTCTAATCTTCCAAGAGTCAATTCACCTCCTTAACCTTTTTCTGAATCAGATCATGTCTATAAAAGGGTTCAGGACAAGTTTGCCTGCAGACTTCCTCCTCAGTTTTCCCCATGGTTTTATATAGAAGGTAAGGTCTTTGAGTTCTGCGAGAAAAAGGGAAAATTCTAGAGGGAAGTTTGATCTGTTAATAAGAAGACAGTATATTTTAAGGGGGGGGGGATTGACCCACTTGGAAATGTCAAGCAATTTCAGTTACTTACGTGAAACCAATGGGGTTTGAACTAAGTTAAAACATTTAATGTGACAAAAATTCTTTGTACAAAAAGTAGAATCAGACACACAATTCATTTAGCATAAAACAAAAACATAATTATTAGGATGTATTTGCTGGCAAAGTTACAAAATATTGTGGTCAAAACCTAGCTCACCCAAAGCAACCAGTCACCTTGAAGAAACAATATATTTTTATTTGGCATACCAACAATACAGGCTATATTAGTATTGTAGAAGACCATTGTACTTCAAGGAGTGTAGATTTTTCCTTCATATTAAAGAAGAAGATTTAAGTTCATTCCGCATCATGATGTATAGCTTTTTCACTCTTGCTTGATAAATAAAGGGGAAAATCTTCATACAGGTGACAGTTTCCAAATTCTCATTCCCGTCCCAGAGTTTTTGTCAAGCACCAGGGAAATCAGGAGATTCAGGTAGTTCAAATGAGTATAAACTAAAGATTTATTGCAAGCTTAAGTTTTCTACAAGAATCTAAGCTACTACTCTCAAGGGAAATGAGTGGGAATTAAGAAGGCATTCAAGGTGGGCTGGACTTAGATGTCTTGTGTGTGTGAAGGGAATCATGACTGATGATGCATTTGACCCCTCACTCAAATTCAACCTGGTCATCTGCTACAGTTTTGTCAGTTTGCATGTTAACAGATGCATCATCCAGTCAAGGTCAGGTCCTGCAATCTTACTACTATGCAAACAGATTCATAAGGTTTTGGCACAAATTTTGATAAACCCTAGTATTGCCCTTTGAAGTTCAACACAGTCTTAGTCCTGAATAATTTTGGGGTCTCTCTGCTGTTGTTCCATTGGGGCTTTCAATAGTTTATTTATTAAATTTATCTCAAACCCACCCACCCCATCTTACCACAGGGTAACTCTGGACAGCTTACAGTGTGAAAAAGGATAAAACCATTCAAAACCTATACATAATGCAAATAAAATATAAATTCTCAACCCCAACAAAAAGATGGGGAGGGAGGGACTTCTGGTCTGCACTTGTAGCGCATGGCCGCACAACAGCGGACCTCCGTTCCCCACAGCTAATTTTGCCCTGCCAGGGGGACCCTAGATGGGTCCGAAGTCGCCCCGGAGAGGTGATCGCAAAGGAGGGGCATCCCGTTGATCACAAAGCGATGGCAATCACTTTTTTGATCCAGGGAAATCCCTCCAAACCCTACAGGAGAAAGACTAGCTGCATGCCAGCGTCTAGCCCAAGCTACTGCAGCCGAAGTCCAAGAGTACTACCAAGAACAATGGTGAACAGCGTGCTTGGAACTGGTAAGAGTATTTGATCTTCTGTCCCTTATTTTACAACCAGTCCCTGGGAAAGATCCCCAAAGCAAACAACCTCCAAAAGTGAGGGGAGGGGACTATATTCCCATCTTCCCCATATACAGAAGTGGTGAATTAATGTTTAAGGAGGAAAGAACCATATTGAAATTAAATTCAAAATACTACAATCTGATCAAACTTAGAAACTAAAATAAACTGCTAAGATTATATTCTAAAGGATTTTGATTGAATTACATAAAAAAATAACTTTTTGTCTGAAAGAGCTGTAAAATATTTGCAGACATCTAGTGGACAATGAGAATATAGCACATTAAAGACAATTGCCTAGAAACAAAGAAAAATAGCCTTTAAGAAGATAGTTGGTAAGGAACAGAGAAGAGATTGCATACTGGGATGGCTACAAGATTGGAAAGTGTTTGAAGGAAAAGAAATATTGGGGGTTTGAATTTATGAACTGTTTAAAAACTTTGATCTATGAAAAATTATTGAGAAGGGAAGTTACAGGAAGGATTTAAGCTGGCTAAATATATTGAATTGACAATTGTACTCCTGAAAGAAAGAATTGTTATAAAACATTGATTTTACTGAAGACAACTGAAAATTACAGTAGATTACAAATATATATATATATATATATATATATATATATATATATATATATATATATATATATATATATATATATATATATATATATATATATATATATATATATATATACAAAAACTATACAAAATTGGACTGTATGGATTTTGAGTTTTTGTTAGCTTGACAAGGCTATGGCATTTATGACGGACTACTTGAAAGGGGGAGACAACATGGATATGACATACTCATCAAAAAATGATAGAAAACCACACTTAATATTTCCTCCTGAAAGATTTAGCCTGAAAGATCAAAGACCTTTAGAAACTCTTCAAGACAAGACAAATACTTTCCAAGATGAAATTTATGCAATGCTACGACAGATACAAACTACAATAGACTTAAAACACAAGGAGATTAAACATAACTTTGATACTGTAAGTGAATATACTTGTAACTTAAATCTACAATCAAAAAACATCCAAAGAATGATGGTAAAGAATGAACAAACAATCCAGACAACAGAATGTGAACTAGAAAAAAATGAGTCAACTGGTGAAATTACAAATGAAGGGAAAAAACTTACAAGACTTGGATACTGTTAAGGAATTTGTTGTGCAGAGGTCTCCTTGTGCTACCAAAGAGTTGCACAGACAAGGAAGGGTACTGAGAGCAGTTAGAGTCACACAGCAAACAAGAGTACACTGAGTTGTAAAAGCAAAAAGTAGTTTACTTTGAGGTGGTGTAAGAACAAAAATGCACAGTCAAAAATAAAGAGTCCAAGTAGCAATCCAAAATACAAAGTCTTCTTACCAGTCCAGAGGTCAATACACAGTTTATTTATTTATTTATTTATTTATTTATTTATTTAATTGGATTTTTATACCGCCCTTTCCCGAAGGACTCAGGGCGGTTTACAGGGAATTAAAACAAGAAATACAAAAATTAAAAACAATTAAAAAGATTATAACAGTCCCTGAAAAAGTAAAAACCCCAATTAAAATTAAAATTAAAATTCTCAGCCTGGGCCAGAGAGCTCGAAGAGCCAGGTCTTCAGGTCCTGGCGGAATGAACAGAGGTCGGGGGCAGTCCTCAGCTCCACGGGCAGCTGGTTCCAGAGGGCAGGCGCACCCACTGAGAAGGCCCTCCCCCTGGGCGTTACCCGCCGGCAATCTTTTACCGGCGGCACCCTGAGAAGACCCTCCCTGTGGGAGCGCACTGGATGAAGGGAACTTGATGCTGGCAGCAGGTGTTCCCTCAGATATCCCGGACCCAAGCCATTTAGGGCTTTATAGGTCATTACCAGCACCTTGAATCTCACCCGGAGGGCAACTGGAAGCCAATGCAGCTTGCAGAGTAGAGGTGTTACATGGGAGTATCGGGAAACCCCCATCACAACTCGTGCGGCTGCATTCTGCACTAACTGAAGCCTCCGAGTGGTCCTCAAGGGCAGCCCCATGTAGAGAGCGTTGCAGTAGTCTAAACGGGAGGTCACGAGCGCATGAGTGACTGTGCGTAGGGCATCTCGGTCCAGGTAGGGTTGGAACTGGCGCACCAGGTGAACCTGGGCAAAAGCCCCCCTGGTCACGGCTCCTATATGGTCTTCAAAATTGAGCCGGGAGTCAAAGAGGACGCCCAAGTTGTGAGCCCTATCAATGGGGGGTAACACCTCACCCCCCATCGTTAAAGGTGGAATGGTCTGGTTAACCCGAGATGCCGATATGCACAGCCACTCAGTCTTGGCAAGATTGAGCCGAAGCCTGTTTCTCCCCATCCAGACCTGGACCGCCTCCAGGCAACGGGATATCACGGCGAGGGCATCGCTGGGTTGGTCCGGGGTGGAAAGAAAAAGTTGGGTATCATCAGCGTACTGATGATACCCCACCCCGAAACCATGAATGATCTCACCTAGCGGCTTCATATAGATGTTGAACAGGAGGGGCGAGACAACCGACCCCTGAGGAACTCCACAAACAAGAGGCCTCGGGGTGGATCTCTGCCCTCCTGTCAACACTGACTGCGAGCGGCCCAGGAGATAGGAGGAGAACCACCGTAAAATGGTGCCTCCCACTCCCAACCCCCTGAGACGCCGCAGTAGGATACCATGGTCGATGGTATCAAAAGCTGCTGAGAGATCTAATAGGACCAGGACAGAGGAACAACCCCTGTCCCGAGCCCGCCAGAGATCATTCACCAGCGCGACCAATGCCGTCTCCGTGCTGTGTCCGGGCCTGAAACCCGATTGGTACGGGTCCAGATAATCAGTTTCCTCCAGGAACAGAGGAAGCTGATGTGCCACCACACTCTCAACAACCTTCACCAAAAAGCGAAGGTTGGAGATTGGACGATAGTTATTTAAAACAGCCGGGTCCAGGGCAGGCTTTTTGAGGAGGGGTCTCACCACCGCCTCCTTCAAGGTGGCAGGGAAGACACCCTCCTTCAAAGAAGCAGTTATTACTGCCTGGAACCAGCCTCGTGTCTCCTCCCGGGCCGCATAAACCAGCCAGGAGGAGCACGGATCCAACAAACAGGTGGTGGTACTCAGCCTCCCCATGATCCTGTCCACATCATCAGCAGAAACAGGATCGAACTCAGTCCAGATAACATGCTCAAGACCTTCTGATTCCTCCACGTCAGACTCTGCCCAGTCAGAGTTCAGACCGGTCCGGATCTGAGCAATTTTGTCTGCCAGATGATGACTAAACTCCTCGGCTTGTCCCTGTAAGGGATCCTCCCTCACCTCCTGGTTAAGGAGGGAGCGGGTCACCCTAAACAGGGCGGCCGGGCGATTATCTGCGGACGCGATGAGGGCAGCGAAGTAATTAGACTTCGTCGTCCTTATCGCCGCAAGATAAGACCTTATAAAGGTTCTTAACTGCAATCGGTCAGATTTGGATCGGCTGGACCTCCAACCACTCTCTAGACCCCGTCTCCGACGCTTCATCTCCCGGAGCTCTGCAGAGAACCACGGAGCCCAACGGGATCTGTGCCGGGTCAGAGGTCGCAAGGGTACAACACAGTCAAGTGCCCTGGTGGCCACCCTTTCTCAGGCATCCACCAGGGCATCGACTGGGCTGTGGGTGAAGGCGATGGGTATAGACCCAAGCGCCATCTGGAACCGTTCCAGGTCCATTAGGCGCCTGGGGCAGAACCAGCTGGTCGGTTCCGCAGCCCAGCGGTGGGGGGTGGCATAACGGAAGACCAGCCACAGGAGATGATGATCTGACCATGACAGGGGAACAATGGTTGGAGAACCCCCTCCCAGATCATCCCACCATTGTCCAGACAGGAACACCAGGTCGAGGGTGTGACCCCCCACATGAGTCGGGCCCTGAATTACTTGGGTCAGGCCCATGGCCGTCATGGAAGCCATGAACTCCCGAGCTAACTCAGACGACCCTCCCAGTGAAGGCAGGTTGAAGTCACCCAGAACTATAAGCCTGGAGAACACCGCCAACCCTGAGAGGGTATTGAGCAGCTCGGGCAGGGCTGTTGCCACACAGCTGGGCGCCAGGTATGTGAGCAGCAGGCCCAACTGAGCCCAAGGGCCACATCTCAGGAGGAGGGACTCACTCCCGGCCATCTGGACAATGGTGGTCTCCCGCAAGCATAAAGTCTCCCGAACAACCACTGCCACCCCACCACCCCTTCCCTGAGCCCGCGGCTGGTGTAGCACACGGAAACCTGGAGAGCATAACTCGGTCAGAGGAACCCCTCCCTCCGAGCCCAACCAAGTGTCCGTGATGCACGCCAGATCCGCACCTTCCTCCTCAATCAAGTCCTGAATGAGGGGAGCCTTGTTAGCGACGGATCTGGCGTTAAAATAAACCAGCCTGAGCTCAGGGGCCTGATCACCCTCATCCCCGGGCAAAAGGGTGCTAACCGGAGGGTCGGAGCGCGCCACCGCTCGAAGATAGCGGGGGCGCGATCCCAGATGTTGATGTGGCCCTCCGTGCAACCACCTGCTGCCGTTCCCTATCGTGGGGATTTGAAGCCCCACCCCAACATTCACAGAACCAGCGGCCTCCCCCCCAACCCCGTCCCGTCAGGACCCCTAACAGGCCCAGACTGAGTACCGGTTAATAATTCCCTCCCCACTCTACTATCCCTTCTCCTCCCTAACCTTTTAAAATAACCGGCTAAAAATGTATCAGGGGTCTCTTAGCATGTCTCAACTCGAGGCCCCTGTCTAAGCCCAGCCACCTCTCGGAATCCCAACAATTGGGCTCGTCATTAAGGGGAGCGTGGAAACAGGAAGCTGGCTGTGCCCAGGAGGAGGGAACCCCCCTGAGGGCATACAGATCAGGTCTAGAGTAATGGAAACAAACCATGCAACGAAAAGAAATGTCCACATAGGGCAGATGTTACAAATATTACAATGGGTAGTTCTATGGGATAATGGTGTTAAGATGGAATAATACTAAGTCCGGTAGGTATGTCTCTCAGTCCACTAGTCCAGTTCAGCTCTCACCTGAGCTGGCAATCCAAAAGGAAGCCCCAGCCGTTCTCTCACTCCAGCTGAGGAGTCCAACCTGGGGTGGAGAGAGCAAAGAGTCCCGGGACAGGCCTACCCCAACTGGTCTCTCACACCAGTGGGGTGGTTGATAACCAATCCAAGACCGTCCTCCCACCACGGTCAAGTCCCAGGGCCAAACCGAACTGTCAATGGGGAGGTCTTGATTCCAGCCAGGCATTAAAATGGCCATAGTACCTGCCTGCCAGCACAGGAAGTAAGCCAGGCCGTGGCCGATCTTCGGGCTGCCGGCCACTGCCGCCATTCTGGAGGAGGGGGCAGAAACAACCTCTCTCACAAGCGTCCGCCCGCTGGTCCAGATGATATTCCAGCGGCAAGCAAAAGGCATTCCCTGCAGAAATTTAAAATCCAGGCATTCCTCAATAAGTTCACTGCTGCGGGGCAAAAACTGAGGCCGATGTCCGGGCCTAACAGCCATCGCTGCCATCCGGAAGGAGAGGGAGGGCTCCGCACCGCTAAAAACGGCGCCTGCCAGCTGACATCAGACCCAACTCCCGATAGAGTTTCCAGCCTGTGAAATCGATGAAGCCGTCGCCGCCGCTCCTCCGTACAAGCGGAGGGTATCCACGGCGAGAGAACAGGAGGAGGAAGCCAGCATCCACACAGAGTTGTGCTCCAGGCCGGCAGGCGAGCGCCATCCGATATGCCGGTATCCGAAGGGCCGGTATCCGAAGGGGGGGGCTCAGCGCCGTCAAAAACAGCGCCTAGCAGACGTCTCTGCGTTCACCCACCCCCCAGAATTGCCTCACCATACCGTGCCGCAGCCGGGCCTCCCTAGATTGACCCATTTAGCGCCCTTGTGGAGCGCACGGAGCTCAAACTGCAGCCGCCGCCATCTTGGGGGAAAAAAAGTTCAGGTTACAGAGCAAAAACAGTAACAGTAGATAGCAGTGAATTCAGAGAGAGAAAGAAGCTACGTTCCTAGCTTCCTCTTATGGCCATGAGAACACTTACACACCCATTGGCCAATTAACATCTTAAAGACATAACATCTTGGTTAATATATTTTCAACCCAACATTGTAGGCTAACACCATATGCCTAACAGATACAACAATAAATATGGAAAAGATACCTTATGCATTAGAACGTCAAAATAAACCTGAGAAGAAAGAAGACTTAACAAAATGGACACTGCTAGGAGAATAATTGTTTGAGAGACCAAAAGCATATATCCTATCTACTATGTATCCTCTACTCCTAACAATACAAAAATACAAGAACTGGACAAGTTGAAAATATTAATTTGGAAAACAATTTGGCAAAGGAAGAAGATTAGAGATGGGCTGAAGAAACTGGATTCGGCCTACTAGATGGAGCATTATATGAATTTTTTTGAATATGGCTAAATAAACAAATAACTTTGGCCATAAAGGGATTTTAGAATAAGTGGGATAAGATATATAAGAATATAGTATTTTTTGATAAGATACAAAATGTAAAAATATTAGGATATTGTAAGTGAAGGAAAAGTTTGAATTTTAAAGACAAATTAAGTTTGAAAAGATTTAGGATTAAGGAATGATTGAAATATTGAGGGGAAATTAGGCTTAATAAGAACTCTAAAAAAATGATAGTGATTTAACTAATTTTTCAAATAGAAGTGAAATATAAATTGACCAGAAAGATTTTATGGATAGATGTTATGATAGATAAATAGTATAGTATTTCTATAATATATAAAAGATGAGAATACTGGGATGATATATTTAATTGGAAAATTTGGATATTTAGATGTTAATTACTGGGAAAAATATGATTGACAAGAATTGTTTGAATATTATGGAGAAACTGAGCTTAAACAAGATTTATGAAAATAAGATACATGGTGAATCAATAAGATGACTCTTACGAAAATAACAAACTGATAAGAAAAAAATTCTACATATGGACGCTACTAATGTTGGTACAATTATAGGAGAAAATGTTTTTATTTAATCATTTAAATATGGAAAATGTCAAATATTAGAAATTATATTTGTTTAATGTTGTAAAAGAAAAATACTACTGGGCGAAGAGAAGATTAAGGAAATATAAATTGATATACTAATTGTGGAAATATAAACATTAATTATTCTTGATTGTTTATTAACTATTATTAATTGTGTATTCTTTTCTAAAAAAAATATGAACCAAGACAACACGCTGTATGCCAGGCACTAAGGCTGTTACTGTAAAAAACCAATAAAACTTTTACAAAAAAAAAGATGGGGAAGCAGGTAGTAGGATGAGCAGATACTGTAAATTACAGCATGATGTTGGAATGTTTTTGATAAATTCTTCCTTCTAGGTTGGCATGTCAGCTGCATTATATTTGAAATATGGTCATTGAATATAAATAATTTGGTTGACTAGGCCAGTGGTTTCTGATTTTACCTCTGTCACCACTCGGTCAAATCAGCTTGCTGTGAATGTTTTATTACAAGTGCACTTTAAATAATTCATAGGGGGTGTGTGCATTTCATTGGTAATTCATGTATGGGGGAAGTATCTGTTACTACCATGACCATCAGCATTACAAATTAAGCTTTCTCAAAAATTATCTGGGCAACATCTGGTCCTCTCAGCATGGAGTACCCAACATGCACTTGGGAATACTGTAAAGAAATGTGCACCTGCAGTAGCAGCAGGAGGGAGTTTTGGCATATAGCTTTTCTAGAGAGATGCTTATATTTAGAGACTGCACAGTCCCAAGTTGAATGGGGGAAGGGAGAAGAGTTTTGGCTAGTTACATCCTGGAATCTTTCAGGATATATATAGTAAGTTAGAAAGTTGTAGCTTCAGTTTGCCAAGATTCTGTTCATTAGGTGTAAGCAAACAAAAGATTGAAATTGATTGGATTTCTCTGTGCCATCTCTGGGCGTGGGCCTGACAGATACTGTGCTTCTACTGAGGCCACTGGATGTCATGATTCAGCCTTAGGACTCAGATTCTGAATCCAAAGAAGCTGCTCCAGCTGAGCATGTGGAATATCAGTCTCAGGAGTCACCAAGCCCAACATCATATGAAGCTTATAAATAGGCATAAACACACTTTAATTTAATATCCCTTGACCTTGAGTAAACCAATTTATCATAGCAATTATGTAGCAAAGCAGGACATTGGAAAGTATTTTACTCCATTATATACTCAGAAGATGAAAGTTCTAAAACATTTTAGGCTGCCCTGTCTTATTATAAAAATAACACGAGTGATAAACATATTAAGCAAGATTGGAGTAGTATCCCATTCTGAAATCAATATTTATGTTGTCCACTGAAAAGGAGTCTACTGTCCCATTTCAGTTTTCAAACGTCCATTGAGTTGATAGGTGAGAATAGCAATTTACTCAAGGCTGAGTAGATTGCCAGCAGATAAGAAAAGAATGTAAATTAAAATGGTCTCTGGGAAAGAAAGCTTGCCTGAGTAGTTTCATTTTTAACAGGAACAGGAAGAGTCCAAATTTCAGCGAGCCAAGTCAGGTTTGTCAGCAAGTCTGAAGGTCACAATATCAGGACTTTCAAGCAGAATTTACAAGATCAGATGGTTATTTCCAACACACTGTCTCTTAAACCAGGCCGCACCAAGTATCTTTAATTAAGATAGTCCCTTACTTGGCAAAAAGCCCAATTTAATATATTTGCTCTGTTCTCTCTACCACTTGCTGAGTCTGAAGCCATACCTCATTATCTGACTGTTCCAGCTATTCTGATGGTGCCTTCATTGGTCAGTTTCAGGTGATTCCTAGTTTGGTATCTCCTGAGGCTGAACTGCTTCCAGGTTTTGGACTAGAACACCTTCCATGGCTTTAAAGGAGGATATAATCCAGTGAACTTGTTGAATACTCCTGTTACATATGGAGAGGGTTATCTCTGGTTTGGAAAGGAGGAGGCATTAGACTGCTTTGAGAATTTCTTAATATAAAATAATAATTTAACAGTCTTTTGGTTCACCAAAGTCCTACACGTCTCAATTCTTCCTGTGAAGCAATTCTAGCTCCAAGATGTAGGCTAAAAACAGTGGTTGCCCACATACATATTTGTCCCTCTGCTCTCCTTGCAGTTAATTCAAAGAACAAGTATGTAAGCCTTGAGGCATTCTTCCTCTTTGAACATGTTCAGTACAAAAGATATGAAAGGAGGGGAGACAGTCTGCATCTCTTCACTCACTATCTGGTAAAGGGCATTCCTCATTATTTCAGTATGAGAGATAATTCTCAGGATAGTGCTATATGAAGGAAATATTCAGACAATAATTAGGTTCCATCTTAGACCCAGTACTCTTCAATATCTTCATACACAACTTAGATGAGGGAATAAAAGGGGATCTTATCAAATTTGCAGATGATACTAAACAGGCAGGAGTAGCCAACATTCTAGATCAGACATGTCAAACTTGCAATGTCATGTGATGTCATGTGACGTATTGGAACTTTTCCCCCATTACCGGCAGAGGGGTGGGCACAGTTTCCTCTGACACGTCTGGCCCATGGGCCGGCAGTTTGACACCCCTGCTCTAGATGATAGGCTCAAGATCCAAATTGATCTTGACAGATTTGAACACTGGGCTCTATCTTAACATAAAATGAAATTCAGTGCAGAGAAAAGTAAAGTCTTACACTTCGGCAAGAAAAATCAAATACACAGGTATAGTATAGATGGTACCTGGCTCAATAGTAGTAACTGTGAGAGGGATCTTGGAGTCCTAGTGGACAATCACTTAAATACGAGCCAACAGTGTGTGGCGGCAGCCAAGAAAGCCAATGCAATCTGAATTGCATTAATAGAGGGATTCAATCAAGATCACGTGAGGTACTAAGACCACAATTAGAATACTGCATCCAGTTTTAGTCACCACGATGTAAAAAAGATGTTGAGACTCTAAAGTGCAGAGAAGAGCAACAAAGATGATTAGGGGACTAGAGGCTAAAACATAAAGAATGGTTACAGGAACTAGGCATGGCTAATCTAGCGAAGAGAAGGACCAGGGGTACATGATAGCAGTGCTCCAACATTTGAGGGGCTATCACAGATAGGAGGGGATTAATCTATTTTCCAAAGCACCTGAAGGCCAGAAAAGAATAATGGATGGAAACTGATCAAGGAGAGATTCAACCTAGAAATAAGGAAAAATTTTCTGACAGTGAGAACAATCAACAATGGAACAGCTTGTCTCCAGAAGTTGTGGGAGCTTCATCACTGGAGGCTTTCAAAAAGAGACTGGCCTGCCATCTATCAGAAATGGTGTAGGGCAGGGGTGTCAAACTGCCGGCTCACGGGCCGGACGCATCACGACTAAACCGCGCCCACCCCATTGCCAGCAATGGGGAAAAAGCTCTGATACGTCATGCAATATCACGTGATGTTGCAAATTTGACATGTCTGGTGTAGGGTCTCCTGCTTGGATGGGGGATTGAATTTAGATGACCTGCAAGGTCCCTTTCAACTATTCTATTCTATTCTATTCTATTCTATTCTATTCTATTCTATTCTATTCTATTCTATTCTATTCTATTCTATTCTATTCTATTCTATTCTATTCTATTCTATTCTATTCTATTCCATTCCATTCCATTCCATTCCATTCCATTCCATTCCATTCCATTCATGTAAATATACAAATGTTAGGGATACAGATACAGGGATATATTAATATATACCACAAATATATATTAATTATGATTATAAAACTTTTGTTTTTATCAGAAGAAAAAGAAACTCCGTTCCCCCAAGCTTTAGAGCTAAACCAAATTTAGAGGTAAACCAAACAGTTTGTGGCAGGAAATTAATACAATAAATACAATACATTAATAACATTCATGATTTTGTCTCTAAATATTTACAAATCTTCAGGTCCTTTGTAAAATTCCTTTAAACCTTTTGCTTGTTCCATATTAGTTTTTCTATACCTGCCACTGTGGCAAGATAAAGTCACAGCAGTTGTCATCTAAGCTTGCCTGTGCTCTTGACTGATTCTTAACAGTTTACATAAAAGCTATATATTGTACATAGTTAGCTCTCCACCAGCTTTTCTTTATCAGAGAGAATTGCCAGCTTTATCTTTTTTCCATCTTAAAAAATGTGAACTTTGTTGCAACATACAAAAGGCATGCTGAATTTCTACAGCTTTTTTTTTAAAAAAAAACCTTTCAGCAGACATCCCAAACAGCAAGAGGAGATAAATTTAGCTAAGGGTCTCTAGTTGGTGATCTTTGTTGAACCCATTTCCAATGTACATGCTTTATTGTTTGGTTCCTAGCTGCCCTTTGGTATTTGGTAGAGGACATCTGCCATTTTTTATTAACTAAATACAAAACAAAGCCTGCAAAAATTATAATAGAAAAAAAGAAAGTTAAACAAGAAGAAACATACAAGGCATCTTAAAGCATGGATTAAGAATATAATTAATTCTTCAAAAACAGACTTTGAAGAGACTGGATAGGAAGAATATTGACACCTTTGAAGTGGAGAAGATTCCTGAGAATTCTGTGATTAGCCAAGGAAAGAGAAAACACACTGATGGGTCATCAAACAATCCAGAATTTTAACTTGATGCACAAATGACCAGGCTTGAATTACCCTACTTCAGACATATTATGTGAAGATCCAGCTGTATTTACTTGTATTACTTATAACTTACTATGCTGCATGTTAATTCAGTTGAATTTGAAGTTAATCCAGTTGAATGTATTTGGAAACCCAATACAGAATTTCTTTGAAGAAACCACATAGGCAGATTGAAGGCATAGTATTGTACTTCCATACCTGTAGTTCCAATAAATTTACCATAAACGCCGATATGTTCTTGGCTGAGAATGCCTACACTTGTAGCCCTAGTTTCTGCATCATTTTTGTCTTGGTTAAGCTCAATATATTGAATAACATTTTTAATTAAATATTTGGCTCTAGGGTCTTTTTGTGGCATGAGCACAATGCTGAAGCTATCAGAGGTTGCCATAGAAACCAAATTCTGCAAGAGTGATGTCAAACAGAAATAACTGTTTCAGGGGGCAAAAACAGGTTGATAGATGTCTTGAAAGGCACTGAGGGGTGCTTATATTCCACAAGTTATTTTCTTTTCAGTTTATTCCATAGTCTTTTCCTCAATGATTTTACATTTTATTTTTAAATTTGTACTTAATGAAGGTAGTACTAAGTCTATGAGTTGTACTTGTTAAAGTCACTTTCCTAGCTTGAGTAGGTTTACTCAATATGAGTTTTATTATTATTGTAATATTTTGCTGCAGCAGTACTTTTACATCCTTACAGCAAAACACACCAATCATTTACAATTCCATTTTTCTTATGGCGTTACATTTTATCTCTGTATGTTAAGTTTCCTGGGCTCCAAGATCACTGCAGATGGGGACTGTAGTCAAGAAATTAAAAGACGCTTGCTCCTCGGGAGGAAAGCCATGGCAAATCTAGACAGCACACTAAAAAGCAGAGACATCACCCTGTCAACAAAAGTGCGTATAGTCAAGGCTATGGTCTTCCCAGTTGCAATGTATGGCAGTGAAAGTTGGACCATAAGAAAGGCTGAGCGCAAAAGAATTGAGGCCTTTGAACTCTGGTGCTGGAGAAGACTCCTGCGAGTCCCTTGGACTGCAAGGTGATCAAACCGGTCAGTCCTAGAGGAGATCAACCCTGACTGCTCTTTAGAAGGCCAGATCCTGAAGCTAAAACTCAAATACTTTGGCCACCTAATGAGGAGGAAGGACTCACTGGAGAAGAGCCTAATGCTGGGAAAGATTGAGGGCAATAGAAGAAGGGGACGACAGAGAATGAGGTGGCTGGATGGAGTCACTGAAGCAGTAGGCGTGAGCTTAAATGGACTCCAGAAGATGGCAGAGGACAGGAAAGCCTGGAGGAACATTGTCCATAGGGTCGCGATGGGTCGGACACGACTTCGCAACTAACAACAACAACAAATGTTAAGTTTTATAATCTTAATCTCTCCTTGTAATTTTTCCGTTCATTTCAATGGGGACAATTTATCAATCACTTTTATTTGTGCTATTATGAATGTTTGTGAAGTCCTTAATATTACATCACTTGAATTCCAAGATGATGAAAAAGCTATAGAGTAATACAAATACTCCTTATTTTAATTCATACTTAATTTCAAATTAGTTTATTTTCTTTAGCAAGTTCATTTGTGTTTCCAAGTCGAAGGAAATATTCTGTTCATATTGGGGGAGGAGGATGTGCAACATGTTTTGATGGACATTCTTTTCTATCCCCCCTTAAATCTTGCTTCTAAACTGTAACAACCACAGATTATCTATAAGCAGGGAAAAATTAATCTATGTATCACTATTAAGGGTAAAATTGTATAAAAAACATAAATCAAGAATTAAACCTGCTGGATACTATAAAATATATAACAACATAATAGTTTATTGTGTTATTTTCCTGGATATGGTTTCTATTTATCTCCATTAACTGCCATCTGAAATATTTGCTGATTGCAGGGTGTTAGGAGGGAAGAAAGCCCTGTTGATAGAAAACTTGCTTTCCTCAATATATCTTCTTCTGCCCCTAATTTTGAGCTTTTTGCTGGGTGATCAGCTCACTTGTGTATTAGGATAAGAGACTGAAATCTAGGCAAAAGAGAACAGTGTAGACAAAAGTTGTTGAGAAAAAAACTGAAATATTTTAAAAATGGAGTAGGAATACATTGCTGAGTTTCTCTGCTCCTAGAGAATCTGTGATTATTACAGTTTAGAAACAAAATCTGAGGGGCTAGAACATTCAGCTCTCTATTTCTACATTTTGAGTTGCATACTTACAAATTAAACATGAACAGATAACATAAATCAAAGATACTGTGAATATTTTTTTCTCTGCCTTCCAACAGAGATGAGAGAGAGGCCAAGTTGTAAAGTTTGTAGCATAGCCAGATGACCTTGGATAAGACATAAACTTCTCTCCTTTTACAGTGTGACAAGAGCAGAGCAATTTCAATCAGTTTGAGGTGATATGTCAGTGTCATTTTTACTTTCCACATTATGGGAGAATGTCTGACGCACTCTTACTATTATGCTGCATTTTTGCATAACTGTAATAATAAATGTACAGCTTTTACTTAAGCATAATAGAATAGCCTTGAATGTGTCAGCTATTACCTATATATGTAAAAATACTGCCTTGCTTATATTCTTTTGTGTCTTAATTGTGTTTTTCACTTCCCTTGTACTTTACATTCAGTTAATTTGAGCTTGTAGGTTTATGCTGTTGCTTAGAATTAAGGTCTTTTAATAGAAGGACATTCGTTTCCTGTGCCTCAGTATTAGCAACTGTGCCCATAAATACCTAGAATCTCATTGTTTAAAGCTGACACTGAAAGACCTTTATACATATTTGAATAATGTAAATAAGGAGAAAGTTTATCAATCAAGTATTTTGCTGCATTGAACCAAGACAGTTATATGAGGATGTTGTCAAGCCGCGTGGACTCGACATTGACAGGAGGGGGACACGGACAACGCCTGGGAGGAGGGCAGCAATGGCCTTGCCCTCCCCCCCTTACCTGGACTGGTAGAGCATGCAGTTGCCGCCGAACAGCTGAGCGGATCCACACCGGCCGTCCGGACCGCTGTTCAGTGCAGGGAGGCATCAGAGAGCTGGAAGCCTGCCGCATGTCCCAACGATCAGCTGATTGATGCAGGGACATACCAGGAAGCCAGACGCCTGCAGCGTGTCCCAACGAACAGCTGAGCAGAGCAGAGAGACGGAAGTCTGGAGGGTGTTCTGCATCGCTGCTCATATTACTTCGCACACCGGACGTTGGTTAGGTGGGTGGGGTATGGAGCCAGCTGGGAAACACATACATAAGGTGTTGGGAGGAGATTGCTCCCAGAGCTAACTTTGTTTGCTGTTCCTGTGACTAAACACATGCCAGAACGTTCCGTTATTAAAGCCAGCCATCTGTGAACTCTACTACTTGTTTCCTGTTGGAGCCAGGGGGTGTTAAGGACTTCTGACAAAAAGTTAGTGGAATTCCTGCAGGCCTGCATCCAGGTCCACCACCACTTTTCTGGGAAGTTCTCCAAGTTCAGTTTCAGATCTTCTCTGGTGGAGCCAGCAGCAGCATGGCTAGCAAAACGTCAGCGCACATTCATTGTCTCATGAAGTATTAACTCAAAGTCTTTTAACCAATATTTAAGGTTTTTTTTTTAAAAAAAATGTACATTGTATCTGTTTAAATTACAATGGTCAATAAGGATTCCACAAATTGAGGACTGAGTCTGCTTCTCATCCCAAACTATTTATCTTATCCAGGCTGTTTTAGGTTTAAAAAATGGAAGATGGGGCAAGGAGAAATTCAGTGTTTACATCCTGGTCATTTTTCAGTATCCCTGCAAAAGATTTTTTTAAATATAACATTATTCATAAGGAGACCCTGAAACATATTCTACTTAAAAAGAATAAGTGGCATATTATTATATCATCTCTTGAGTAAATGTACTTGAAAAACAGGAGAAGCTATCCACTATTTTAATCTAAGAGTGATTATACTCCCTATTTTCAGTATATTCATCCATATCGAGAGATGACTTTCTACTGTTCAAAAGAGATAAACTACAACAATGCTAGAGCTCTTTTCTGACGTTTACTGAAAAATAAGGTATTTGTTGTTGTTAGTTGCAAAGTCGTGTCCGACCCATCGCGACCCTATGGACAACGTTCCTTCAGGCCTTCCTGTCTTCTACCATCTTCTGGAGTCCATTTAAGCTCACACCTACTGCTTCAGTGACTCCATCCAGCCACCTCATTCTCTGTTGTCCCCTTCTTCTAGTGCCCTCAATCTTTCCCAGCATTAGTGAGTCCTTCCTTCTCATTAAGTGACCAAGTATTTGAGTTTTAGCTTCAGGATCTGGCCTTCTAAAGAGCAGTCAGGGTTGATCTCCTCTAGGACTGACCAGTTTGATTGCCTTGCAGTCCAAGGGACTCGCAGGAGTCTTCTCCAGCACCATAGTTCAAAGGCTTCAATTCTTTGGCGCTCAGCCTTTCTTATGGTCCAACTTTCACTGCCATACATTGCAACTGGGAAGACCATAGCCTTGACTATACACACTTTTGTTGACAGGGTGTTGTCTCTGCTTTTTAGTGTGCTGTCTAGATTTGCCATGGCTTTCCTCCCCAGGAGCAAGCGTCTTTTAATTTCTTGGCTACAGTCCCCATCTGCAGTGATCTTGGAGCCCAGGAAAATAAAATCTGTCACTACCTCCATTTCTTCCCCATCTATTTGCCAGGAATTGAGAGGGCCAGATGCCATGATCTTGGTTTTCTTAATGTTTAGTTTCAACCCAAGTTTTGCACTCTCCTTCTTCACTCGCAACAAGAGGCTCTTTAGTTCCTCTTCACTTTCTGCCATTAGAGTGGTATCATCTGCATATCTTAGGTTGTTGATGTTTCTTCTGGCAATCTTATTTCCAACTTTTTATTCATCTAACCCTGCCTTTCTCATGATGTGCTCTGCATATAAGTTAAATAGGCAAGGTGACAGTATACAGCCTTGCCGGACTCCTTTTCCAATTTTGAACCAATCAGAGGTTCCATGTCCAGTTCTCACTGTTGCTTCTTGGCCCACATATAGGTTTCTCAAGAGACAAATAACATGGTCTGGTACGCCCATCTCTTTAAGGACTTGCCACAGTTTGTTATGATCCACACAATCAAAGCCTTTAGCATAGTCAATGAAGCAGAAGTAGATGTTTTTCTGGAACTCTCTAGCTTTCTCCATGATCCAGCGTATGTTAGCAATTTGATCTCTAGTTCCTCTGCCTCTTCGAAATCCTGCCTGTACTTCTGGTAGTTCTCGATCCACATACTGCTGGAGTCTAGCTTGTAGGATTTTAAGCATAACTTTACTAGCATGTGAAATGAGTGCAATGGTGCAATAGTTTGAACATTCTTTGGCACTGCCTTTCTTTGGAATTGGAAAGGAAACTGATCTTTTCCAATCCTGTGGCCACTGTTGAGTTTTCCAAATTTGCTGGCAAATTGAGTGTAGCACTTTTACTGCATCGTCTTTTAAGATTTTGAATAGCTCAGCTGGAACACTGTCACCTCCACTAGCTTTGTTGTTGCTCAGCTTTTCTAAGGCCCACTTCACTTCACATTCTAGGATGTCTGGCTCAAGGTCAGTGACCACCTCATTGTGATTATCAGGGACATTAAGCTCATTCTTGTATAGTTCTTCTGTGTAATTTTGCCACCTCTTCTTAATCTCTTCTGCCTCTGTTAGGTCCCTGCCATTTTGGTCCTTTATCATGCCCATTTTTGCATGAAACGTTCCTTTCATCTCTCCAATTTTCTTGAAAAGATCTCTGGTCCTCCCTATTCTATTGTTTTCTTCTATTTCTTTGCATTGTTCATTTAAGAAGGCATTCTTATCTCTTCTAGCTGTTCTTTGGAATTCTGCATTTAATTGGGCATATCTTTCTTTTTCTCCCTTGCCTTTCGCTTCCCTCCTTTCCTCAGCTATTTGCAAAGCTTCCTCAGACAGCCATTTTGCTTTCTTGCATTTCTTTTTCTTTGGGATGGTTTTGGTTGCTACCTGTTGTACAATGTTGTGAACCTCTGTGCATAGATCTTCAGGCACTCTGTCTATCAGATCTAATTCCTTAAATCTATTTGTCACCTCTACTGTATATTGAACAGGGATATGATTTAATTCATACCTGAATGGCCTAGCACTTTTCCCTTCTTTCTTTAATTTAAGCCTAAACTTTGCAACAAGAAGCTCATGGTCTGAGCCACAGTCAGCTCCTGGTCTTGTTTTTACTGACTGTATAGAGCTTCTCCATCTTTGGCTGCAGAGCATAGAGTCAATCTGATTTCTGTGTTGACCGTCTGGTGATGTCCATGTGTAAAGCCGTCTCTTGGGTTGTTGGAAAAGAGTGTTTGCTATGACCATCGTATTCTCTTGACAAAATTCTATCAGCCTGTGCCCTGCTTCATTTTGTACTCCAAGGCCAAACTTGCCTGTTATTCCGGTTATCTTTTGGCTTCCTACTTTAGCATTCCAATCCCCCATGACGATAAGGACATCATTTTGGGGTGTTAGTTCTATAAGGTGCTGTAGGGCTTCATAGAACCGGTCAATTTCATCCTCTTCAGCACTGGTGGTTGGGGCATAGACTTGGACTACTGTGATATTGAATGGTTTGCCTTGGATTCGAACTGAGATCATTCTGTCATTTTGAGGATTGTATCCCAGTATTGCTTTTCCTACTCTTTTATTGACTATGAAGGCTACTCCATTTCTTCTGAGGGATTCTTGCCCGCAGTAGTATACCTGATGGTCATCTGAATTAAATTCACCCATTCCTGTCCATTTTAGTTCGCTGATACCTAAGATGTCGATGTTTAGTCTTGTCATCTCTTGTTTGACCACATCCAGCTTTCCTTGATTCATGGATCTTACATTCCAGGTTCCTATGGAGAAAAAAATCTTTACAGCATCGGACTTTCCTTTCACCACCAGACACATCCACAGCTGAGCGTCCTTTCGGCTTTGGCCCAGTCACTTCATTCTTTCTGGCGCTACTAGTACTAGCTGTCTGCTCTTCCCCAGTAGCATATTGGACGCAGAGATACTGCGAAGAGATACTTCGCAGTTTTAGATTGTCAAGCCAGTTATCTAATATGTGCAATTGATGGAAACCTGGCATAGCTATTGGCAAGGTATGGCAGGAATTAAGGAAAACTAGTGGTTTTGATGCATTTGGTTATTTGTAGCTAGGAGTATGAAGAATAAGAGATTGATTATTCTTAAACTGAGTGTAAATAATACAAAATGGTTCATTCCTGATAGTGTAATTCATGTGAAAGCATAGCATTAATTTTGCAAGAATAGATTTTTATTTCCTCCCCACCACATATTAGAGTTCTTATTAACAGAACTTTAGTTTAACAGGTGATGATGGAGCAAGATGTGTCCCAACATCCTAAATGTTTCTTGAATGAATTTAAATCATGAGAGGTGAGGAGAAGTAATTTACCTCCCAAGATTTAAACTATGAGGTTGAACATATAAAAGACCGCAGAGAAATCTCAGAATTACCCTTAGTCCATTTTACTTTCTGTTGATCAGTCAGCTGGGCTTGTCAACAGCAGTAAGATTTCATTTCACCTACACAAGCTATATTTATCTAATAGTAGTAAATGAAAGTGCTTCCCTTTTTTATTATGTTGGATTTATTGGGGAATGTGCATATTTTGTTTCAAAGGATTTGGGTTGGATGACTTAAATCCAGTGAGGAATTTTATATCTGGATGTGATATAAATACTTTAGATAAATACTGATCAAGTTGGTTGCAAACATCTCAGGGAGTAACTGTAATGAGAACCCAGAAGGATTCCTGCCAAAATAACCTGAAGGAAAAAGAAACAGAAAGAAACAATACAAAAAGGGAAATGTGAGTACAAATGATTGAAATGTAGGTTCTTGTAAAAATTTAATAAAGATAAGCTTTAATATATTATTTATGTGTTAAATAATATATTCGATTATAAGCAGATACCAATGAGGTAAAAGTGAGAAAGGAAGAAAAGGTGGTTAAAAAAGAAATCTTTTTTGAGCATGCAACTTCTTCTAGGTTATCACACACACAAAAAATCAAAGTAGTTAGAAGGATCTAAGATCCATAATGAGTTGGAGAGAACTAGGATATCTCTATCTGATTCCTTAGTTTATATTGGGGTGGCCCTGGCTCAGGATCCCCTTTTCTCTCTCTGCTCCAGATTGGACTCCTCAGCCGGAGTGAGAGGACGACTGAGGTTGTCCCTTGGATTTCCATCTCAGGTGAGAGCTGAGATGGCTTTGCAGACTAGGAGATATGCCTACTGGACTTTTTTACCATCTATACACCATCATTGAGCGATCCTTTGGACATATTCATAACATCTGCCCTAAAAGACTATCCCAGCGCAGTATGATTTATCATTACTCCGAAGCGGACTTGTATGCCCTTAGGGCAGTTCCTGCCTCATGGGCGCGACCTGTCGCCTGTTTCCATACTCCCCTTAATGACGATCCCAAGCTTTGGGACTCCGAGAGGTGGCTGGGCTTAGATAGGGGCCTCGAGTCAAGACATGCTAAGAGGCCCCTGATAAAATTTTTAGCCGGTTATTTTAAGAGGTTAGGGAGGGGGAGGGAGGGGGGGTAGGGAGGGAATCTTTAACCGGCACTCAGTCTGGTCCTGTTAGAGGTCCTGACGGGACGGGGTCGGGGGAGGTGGCTGCTGGTTCTGGGAATGTGGGGGTGGGGCTTCAAATCCCCACGGCGATAGGGAATGGCAGCAGGTGTTTGCGCGGAGGGCCATATCAACATCTGGGATCGCGCCCCCGCTATCTCCGAGCGGTGGCGCGCTCCGACCCTCCGGTTAGCGCCCTCTTACCCGGGGATGAGGGTGATCAGGCCCCTGAGCTCAGGTTGGTCTATTTTAATGCTAGATCCGTAGTTAACAAAGCTCCCCTCATCCATGATCTGATCGAGGAGGAATGTGCGGATCTAGCGTGCATCACAGAAACTTGGTTGGGTTCGGAGGGAGGGGTGCCTCTCACCGAGTTATGCCCGCCAGGTTTCCGGGTGCTGCACCAGCCATGGGCTCAGGGCAGGGCTGGTGGGGTGGCAGTGGTTATTCGGGAGACTTTGTGTCCCCGGGAGGCCACCATTGTCCAGATGGCCGGGAGTGAATCCCTCCTCTTGAGATGTGGTCCTCGGGTTCAGTTGGGCTTGTTGCTCACATACCTGGCGCCCAGCTGTGTGGCAACAGCCCTGCCTGAGCTGCTCGACACCCTCTCAGGGTTGGCGGTGGAGTTCCCCAGGCTTATAGTCCTGGGTGACTTCAATCTGCCATCACTGGGGGGGTCGTCGGAGTTAGCTCGGGAGTTCATGGCTTCCATGACAGCCATGGGCCTGACCCAGGTTATTGAGGGCCCTACTCACAAGGGGGATCATACTCTCGACCTGGTGTTCCTGTCTGGACAGTGGTTGGATGATCTTGGAGGGGGTTCTCCGTCCATCACCCCTCTGTCATGGTCAGATCATCACCTCCTGAGGCTGGTTTTCCGTCATGCCATCCCCCGCCGCTGGGCAGCGGAACCGACCAGGTGGTTCCGCCCCAGGCGCCTAATGGACCTGGACCGGTTCCAGAGGGCGCTTGGGCCGATACCTATCACCCTTACCCACAGCCCAGTCGATGCTCTGGTGGAGGCCTGGGAAACGGCTGCCACCAGGGCACTCGACTGCGTTGTACCCATGCGACCTCTGACCCGGCGCAGATCCCGCTGGGCCCCATGGTTCTCTGTGGAGCTCCGGGAGATGAAGCATCGGAGACGAGGTCTAGAGAGCGGTTGGAGATCCAGCCAATCCGAATCCGACCGATTGCAGTTAAGAACCTTTATAAGGTCTTATCTTGCGGCGATAAGGACGGCGAAGTCCAACTACTTTGCCGCCCTTATCGCGTCCGCAGATAATCGCCCGGCCGCCCTGTTTAGGGTGACTCGCTCCCTCCTTAACCAGGAGGTGAGAGAGGATCCCTTGCAGGGACGAGCCGAGGAGTTTAGTCATCATCTGGCGGACAAAATCGCTCGGATCCGGACCGGCCTGGACTCTGACTGGGCAGAGTCTGATGTGGAGGAATCAGGCGGTCTTGAGCATGTTATCTGGACTGAGTTCGACCCTGTTTCCCCTGATGATGTGGACAGGATCATGGGGAGACTGAGCACCACCACCTGTTTGTTGGATCCGTGCCCCTCCTGGCTAGCTTATGCGGCTCGGGAGGGAACACGAGGCTGGTTCCATGCAGTAATAACTGCTTCTTTGAAGGAGGGTGTCTTCCCTGCCGCCTTGAAGGAGGCGGTGGTGAGACCCCTCCTCAAGAAGCCTGCTTTGGACCCGGCTGTTTTAAACAACTATCGTCCAGTCTCCAACCTTCGCTTTCTGGCGAAGGTTGTTGAGAGTGTGGTGGCGCATCAGCTCCCTCTGTTCCTGGAGGAAACTGATTATCTGGACCCGTACCAATCGGGCTTCAGGCCCGGACACAGCACGGAGATGGCATTGGTCGCGCTGGTGAATGATCTCTGGAGGGCTAGGGACCGGGGTTGCTCCTCTGTCCTGGTCCTATTAGATCTCTCAGCGGCTTTCGATACCATCGACCATGGTAACCTGCTGCGGCGTCTCGGGGTTGGGAGTGGGAGGCACCGTTCTACGGTGGTTCTCCTCCTACCTCCAAGGCCGCTCGCAGTCGGTGTTGACAGGAGGGCAGAGATCCGCCCCGAGGTCTCTCATTTGTGGAGTTCCTCAGGGGTCGGTTCTCTCGCCTCTCCTGTTCAACATCTACATGAAGCCGCTGGGCGAGATCATTCGTGGTTTTGGGGTGGGGTATCACCAGTACGCTGATGATACCCAACTCTTTCTTTCCACCCCGAACCAACCCAGTGATGCCCTCTCCGTGATGTCCCGGTGCCTGGAGGCGGTTCAGGTCTGGATGGGGAGAAACAGGCTTCGTCTCAATCCCGCCAAGACTGAGTGGCTGTGCATATCGGCATCTAGGGTTATCCAAGTTATTCCACCTCTAACGATGGGGGGTGAGGTGTTACCCCCCGTTGATAGGGCTCGCAACTTGGGCGTCCTCCTGGATTCACGGCTCAATTTTGAAGAACACATAGGAGCCGTGACCAGGGGGGCTTTTGCACAGGTTCGCCTGGTGCGCCAGTTGCGTCCCTATCTGGACCGAGACGCCCTACGCACAGTCACTCATGCGCTTGTGACCTCCCGTTTGGACTACTGTAACGCTCTCTACATGGGGCTGCCCTTGAGGACCACTCGGAGGCTTCAACTGGTGCAGAATGCGGCCGCGCGAGTTGTAATGGGGGTCTCCCGATACTCCCATGTAACACCTCTACTCCGCGAGCTGCATTGGCTTCCGGTTGCCCTCCGGGTGAAATTCAAGGTGCTGGTTATCACCTATAAAGCCCTACATGGCCTGGGTCCGGGTTATTTGAGGGAACACCTGCTGCCGGCATCAAACGCCCTTCGCCCAGTGCGCTCCCACAGGGAGGGTCTGCTCAGGGTTCCGCCGGTAAGAGATTGCCGGCGGGTGACACCCAGGGATAGGGCCTTCTCAGTGGGAGCGCCTGCCCTCTGGAACCAGCTGCCGGTGGAGCTGAGGACCGCCCCCGACCTCCGATCATTCCGCCGGGGCCTGAAGACCTGGCTCTTTGAGCTCCCGGGCCCAGGCTGAGGAGAAAATTTTTAACTGGGGTTTTTAAGAGTACAGGGTGAATTTAATATTTTTTAACTTGGTTTTTAACTTTTGTATGTTTGATTTTTAATTCCCTGTAAACCGCCCTGAGTCCTCAGGGAAAGGGCGGTATACAAATGTAATAAAATAAATAAAATAAATAAATAAATATATTTAATCTCAGACAAGGCTTAATATAAGATTATCAGATGTGACTTACAAAACTCTGGGAGACAACTAGATGGCAACAAAGATTAGTGAACTTTTTGTATCCAATTTAGTAAACATTTGGATATAGGCTGCAGATATAGGCCTATCTTGGTATGCACAATTAATTCAACAAAAGTTAGAAACATTCCTAAACTAAAGGAAATAATAGAATGCATAAGACATTCCTTGCGATGATTTAAATTGCTTAATAGTCTAAATGACCTTATCAAAGTAAAATATCTCCTTTATCATTTTGCTTCTGCAAATGTTGCAGCAAAACTTTATTGTATTATAGGAATCTTACAAAAATAATCAGAACCTATTTCTAGCTGCCTTTGGCATCCTGCATACTTTACATAATAGCAGTAAGATTGGGCACAAAAGTGATCAAGGTGGACACATGGAATTTAATAAGAAAAACTGGACTGAAAAAGAGGTGATATACAGTAGTTTCCATCCTCAAAAAAAAGGGTGGGGGAAAAATAGATCCAGGAAACTACAGACCTATCAGCCTGACCTCAATACCTGGGAAGAGGCAAACAAAGTCATAACCAAAGGCCAACATGGGTTTGTCAAAAACAGGTCATTCTTTGACAAAATGACAAAATTAATGGACTAGAGCAGGGGTAGGCAACCTTGGCTCTTTTATTTTTTTTTTTTTTTTTTTTTTTTTTTTATTGAAAAGTTTTAAAATACAATTTTCCTTTAAAAAACCCCCCTTCCCCCTCCCTCCTCCCCCCCTACCTCCCCTCCTCCCCCCTCCCTCCCCCCCCTACCTCCCCCCTCCCCCCCCCTACTTCCCAGAGCTGAATACAAGGTATATATATATATAAAAAAAAGCAAACCTAAGCAACCATATACTAACAACTATAAATTCTAAAATCCATCACTCTCTAGCTTATATAGGATAAAACAGACCTTAACAATATTAAATATATATATATAAAAAAAAAACTAGAATAAGAAAAGGACACTCTCTAGCTTATATAGAATGAAACAAACCTTAATAGTATTAAACATATATAGTATTAATAGTATTAAACATAAGGAAAAAGAAGAAAAGAAAAAAAAACAAACCCTTCTCAACCCTATACTTATCCTAAGTAAACTCCATTGCAAACAAATCTTGAACTTTAATCCAAAAAAGCTCACCCTTTCCACAAAACCACCAAATATAGAAATATATTGCGTCTACACCCAAATCTTTTCCCCCCTCCCCTACTTGACTACTTGACTATATCGTAAAAGTTCCAAAGACTTCTGCAATTCCTGCTACTTTCTCTTCTTAGATCGTTTTGCAGCAGCACGCGTCACTCTCTGTTTTATAGATTCATCCGACGAGGTTATATCTTGATCTCCTCCAACACCGTTGTCTTCTATCTGACCATCTTCGGCCTCTTGATGCACTCCTTCTCCAGATCCCTTTCCAGCTTCCAAAAGTGTTAATGGCGTTGCATTTAAAACATTATTGTAGAAATCACGCGCTTGCATCACAGTAACCAAACGGTACTTTTTACCTTCGTGCGTCACCATCAACCCCACTGGAATCTCCCATCTGAACCTTATATCTCGCTGCTTGAGCTCTTGCACAAGAAATGTAAAATCCTTCCTTCTCCTTAGAATCTTTGGAGGAATTTCTTTTAAGACCAAAACTTCTTGATTAGCAATCATAACTTTAGTATCATAAGCAGCTTGTATAACTTCATCTCTAGTTTCCCTTTTTGCAAAGTATACCACCACATCTCTAGGCAACTTCCTCTGTCTGGCAATCCATGAATTCACACGAAACACTTTGTCCATGCCTCCTTTTATTTCAGATGCTGGCTGTTTCAACACTATTTCAAAAGCCTCAGAAACCAGCTGCTTTAGATCTTCCTTAGTATTCTCCTTTAAGCCTCTAATTCTAATGGCAAACTGCATCTGAAAATATTGAGCAAGACACAGTTCCTTTTCCATTTTATTTTCATTCTCCAATACTTTTGTTTCTAATATAGCATTCTTTTGAGTCAAGTCTTCTAGCTTTTCCTCCAATTCTTCCACACACTGAGCCACTTTACACACTGAAGTCAAGATGTCTACCCTCATTGCTTTGAGCTTCTGTTCCATCCTCTCCTCCATTCTCTCCTCCAATTTCTCCAATTTCTCCTCCATCTGTGCAAATCTAATATTAATTGATTCCAAAATTACCTGGGTATGTTTTTCAAGAGCATCTTGTAAGTCCTTTGATGTCAATACATCAGGAGGATGCAGCGCCTGCAATAATGATTGTTGCACGGGAGAAGTTCCAGCACTCCGAAGAGTTTTAGGGGGTGGTTTAGCCGCCATCTTTTACCAAATATGACGCACTTTCACTTCAAATTTGTAATCCAAAAAAGACCATCAAGCTGGAGAGTAAAACATAATAATCCTCTTTACCATTTCCTCTTGTATCGCTCTGCCTGCTCCTTTAAATCATAGTCATTCCTTCAGGCAGGGGTGGTCGCAGACGGCTGGCTCTGCTCCAAGAACAGGAGCAGAGGCGACGGCCAGCTGGGAGCAGCCCAGGCTACGGGGGAGTTCAATCCTTCAGCCGCCCAAGCCATAAGCTCAGGCGGCCCTGGAGAACTCTACCCCTACCTGGGAGCTCGCCCCCTCCTCTTCTCCCGAGGAGGGGGCTTCAGATTCGCCCGAACAGCTGATCGGCGCTGTTTCGGGCGAAAAAACAACAGCTGAGCCGCGGGCAGCCCGGGAAGGCTCCCTTCGTCGTCCGCGGAGCCACCGGAAGTCCCAACCTTGGCTCTTTTATGACTCGTGGACTTCAACTCCCAGAATTCCTGAGCCAGCCATGCTGGCTCAGGAATTCTGGGAGTTGAAGTCCACTAGTCATAAAAGAGCTGAGGTTGCCTACCCCTGGACTAGAGGAATGCTGTGGATATAATTTACTTGGACTTCAGTAAGGCATTTGATAAAGTAGACCACAATCTACTACTTGATAAGATAGAAAAATATGGGCTAGACAGCATCACAACAAGATGAATTTGTAACTGGTTGACCAACTGCATTTAATGTGTAGTTCTCAATGGATTGCATCTACATGGAGGGAAGTATGCAGTGGGGTACGCCAGGTTTTAGTCCCAGTACTCTTCAACATATTCATCAATCATTTGGATGAGGGGATAGATGGGGAACTCATCAAATTTGCAGACGATACCAACCTGGCAGGAATAGCCAACATTCCAGAAGATAGGCTTAAGATACAGAAGGATATTGACAGACTTGCACATTGGGCGCTATCTAACAAAAGGAAATTCAATGGTGAAAAAAGTAAGGTTCTACATTTAGGCAAGAAAAAACAAATGCACAGGTATAGTATAGGTGGTATCTAGTGCAATAGTAGTAACTGTGAGAGGGATCTTGGAGTCCTAGTGGACAATCACTTAACTATGAGCCAGCAGTGTGCTTCAGCTGCCAAAAAAACCAAGACCATTCTAGGCTGAATTAACAGAGGGATAGAATGAAGATCACATGAAGTGTTAATACCACTTTATAATTCCTTGGTAAGCCCACACTTGGAATACTGCATCCAGTTTTGGTCACCACGATGTAAAAAAGATGTCGAGACTCTAGAAAGAGTACAGAGAAGTGCAATAAAGATGATTAGTGACTGGAGGCTAAAACATATAAAGAATGGTTGCTAGAATTGGGTATGTCTAGTTTAATGCAGTAACTAGGAATGGCATGATAGCAGTGTTCCAATATCTCAGGGGCTGCCACAAAGAAGAGGAAGTCAAGCTATTCTCCAAAGCACCCAAAGGCAGGACAAGAAGCAATGGATGGAAACTAATCAAGGAGAGAAACAACCTAGAACTCAGGAGAAATTGCCTGACAGAACTAATAATCAGTGAAACAACCTGCCTCCAGAAGTTCTGAGTGCTCCAACACTGGAAGTTTTTAAGAAGAGATTGGACAACCATTTGTCTGAAATGCTATAGGGTTTCCTGCTTGAGCAGGGGGTTGGACTAAGAAGACCTCCAAGGTTCCTTCCAGCTCTGTCATTCTGTTCTGTTCTGTTCTGTTCTGAGATAAGCTGCATCTAACAAAGCTATGTCTTTGAGAAGGGACATAGGCTAGACTGGACTACTGGAAGCCAGCCAGTCCTCCAAATACAACAAAATTTAGCTACCAGTTCTACTGAACCAGTGCAAACCAGCTGAATCCCACCACTAGATACAGAGTGTGACATAAATTGGCAAATGCAAAATGAATCCAAATATATTGTTTCTGATACAAAATTGCTTTTAGCATTGAGCATAGTACTGCTGTCAGATAACAGTCTTGTGTGTCATGGAATGAGGCAAGGATGGGTCTTCACTGTGCTGCTTTCCAATTTATTTCTTAATGATGAGCACAGTACTAAGAGGCATCTAGTTTTTCCCATTCAAGATTGCTGAGAGGAGTTAATCTCTTCTAATGTAAGCTGATAATTAGATTCTCATATCACAAAGATTGGGATTCACAGATTGATAAGAGCACTAAGCAAATCATCAGTACTGTCATCAATTGTGTTAAAATCACCTTCAAAATTAATTAAGAGAAAGCTAAGATCCTCACATCTGGGCAAAACTCCAAAGAATAAGTGGCAAACCTTAAGCTGAACTGCATTCTTCCAACTGTTATTTAACATTTTCTTCTAGTGGTAGCTGGACTCAGCGTTACATTACTTAAGGGTATAATAAACAAATGCTTTTTGGACATTCTAGTGTTCTACCATTAAAGTGGGTATTAAAATCAGTCATTTATGCACATATTAACAACAGTGTCTTTTCCCTCTTTTATGGAGCTGAGATTAGATATGTTAGTGTGAACATTTGCTTCCCTAGTTATGAAAGAGAGAGAAAAATGAGCAATTCACTCACTAGTTGTTATTAGAACATTTAATTATTGGTTACAAATTCTTTCTCTTTCTAATGATGGAAACTATGCTAGAACAAATAAATATTTTTTTTTCTGTTGGATAAACAATTGATTCTAAAGACAGCAATATGGATTCTCCTTGGAATATTTCCCTTCCTTGTAGCCTAACAATTTTTTTTCTGCTGCTAAACAAATGTTTAAGTTCAGAATTCTCATTATCTCGATAAAACTGAATATAGTTGCAAGTAACAAACATGCATCTTGGTATGACTGGACTAATAATAACACTGAACGTGATAGTTATCTCAAGTTTATTTTACATTTCTCTCTTTGAACACTGACAAAGCTAAGATGCAAATCATACATTTTGAGAGATGTTTTAAGAAAACAACTCATAATTTTAGGCATTGCCCATGTATCAATAATCATATTTTGTTGCCCTATGTTAAACTTTGATTGTGCAAATTCTTTATATTTATCTAATGTCAGGAGAAGGAGGGTTATCTACATTCAGAAAAAAATAATGACCATCAGACTAGAACAACTCTGGCCACAGTAGCGAGGTTAATTGTTTTTCCCCTTTGGATTGTTATGGCCTGTTGTTAAAACAAGATCTTCCTTCCATCCTTCTTTCCTTCTTCTTTCCTTCTTTCCTTCCTTCCTTCCTTCCTAAAATTATATAAATATTGCTGTTACTAGTATCTTGATAAAAAAAGTCAGTATAAACAACAGTCCTATATACAAGCTTATAATTTATCTAAGCAACAGACAGATGGGAAAAGGATGGAAAGATGAGGGAAACAAATCAGGCATAAGAAAATTAAAAAAGAAGAGGTTTGGGTGGAAATTATATTTCAAAGGAACGATCCTGCTTCTCATATCTTCCATAGCCTTTACATGTCAAAACAATCTCATGCAATTTGTTGAACTGAAATTAAAACAGCACAGATTTTTAAAGATTATAATAAAAAAGAAAGGAAAAGCATAATCAAACAAAATTGGCCTTGGAGAAACTGGAGATAAAATCATGCAACTCTTGACATAGCACAGATGAGTGCTGTGCTGTTTTAATGAATACATTCTTTATTGCCAAGTAAATCACCAAATGTGGTCATTAAGGGCAGCAACAATGACAGCAGATGCTGAGGCATGAGGACTCTTAAATGTTGGCTCTCAGGAAATCACACTAACCCCTACCAGGCATTAGAACGGAAACAATCTATAATTGTTTCTATGACTCAGTACTCTTCTACTGTAGCTATCCAGTGCCAATCAGCAAACTTGCTAAGAAGTCAAAAGTAAAGTTATTTTCACCTTACCTGAATGCAATCATGACCTATGTATTGTGTATGAGATGTATTAATCTGACAGAATTCTTTAAACAAGTTTTATTGGTTTTTCAGTTAAAATCTACATATTTAGAAAGCATCATGATGACTGGGTAATCAGAGATTCAGTAACAGAGTTTTCAGTACATAATTCAGGTTACATTATCAAAACATCCTTCTCAATTTCCCTTAACATTTCATACAACCAGTTTAAACTAATAAATTTCTAGAAGTAGCATGGTCGAAAAATTTGTCAATTCAATTTCATTGAGATATGTCTATGTCCTGTTATTAAAGTTTACCTAATTTTAATTTTAATTATATTATTCAAATTTAGCCTTTAACATTCCAAATAATATTCAGAACCCAAATTTCTCTTATTTCATTACAGCAAAAACTATAGCATCTAACATGTACACAGTGGCTGAGTAGCTATGTTCTACCTAATAAATATCGTCTGTTTCACATCCTAATACATCACACGTTACTGACAGGACCACAGCCTATGTTTATCAATCTAGAACTATTTATACACAACCAAATTCTGTTTTAAATTTTAGCTAATTCTTAATTCTTGAATAGAATAATCAAACATCTTTTAACATCAAACATGGGATCTATAAACCAAATTTCCATTATGTCAGTGCACAAATTTTAATGTCTAAAATAAGCCTAATAAATACATAAACACATTCTAGTTCTATCTCATAAACATTTTCTATTTTAGATCCTGATAGATCACTGACTACTAAAAGGATAACCTTTAATGGTTCTCTAAGAACTCACTTTTTAAATCTAACTCGAGCTTTCTTTTTTTGCCAATCAGGTTTCCAGACCAAGGCCTTTGAATTGCCAGATAGGTCTCCCTTCACTCCAATACATATTATTTGAATCAAAGGAGGCCATCTAGCCATCAGTGGTCCACAAAAACCAAACCATTTGTAATCATTATGTTGTTGCCGTGTTAGTTCTAGTCTCTATATTTGCTCTAAAAACTTTATCTTCAGTTCAGTCTGGATTCCTCTTCTGTCTGGGTTCATCTGCTTTAAATAGAGAGTCTTATCCGATTTTGTAATTAATGCTTGGCTATCCAGGCTTTCAGGAAACTGTCTTTGTTTATCTTCCACGTCCTCTAGGTTAACATCACTATCTTGCACATTAGGTTTTCCCGTAGTATTGGTCCTTAAGGTTATTTGCCATAATGATAGTTCCTTGCACTTTTAAAGTTGTTGGTTCTTTGGATAGTTGTTGCTTATATTCCTCTATCTCAATAGTAATATCTTGCAATTTTATTATATTCTGAAGTGTAAATTCTTTAGTTGCAGTCTGGGTTTCAGTTTGTGACTTAAGGTTGGCATGTAAATTATTAAGTCTGGAGACAGACATCTCAGTGACTCTGTAGATTGTTTCAAGTATGAGGTTATAATCAAGCAAGGTTTGTGGCTGATCCTTTTCCATTTTTTAATAATTATAAATAGTCCTTGGTGGAGGCTATTTTTCAAACAAAAATCAGTAAGTCTAAGCCAAATTCATCTCCAGCTGTTTCAGGTTTTTATCTTAATGCCAAGGTCAGTCCAAAATGTAAGCAAGCTTGTTTGCCAATAATATTCACTAGATATCCTCAGAGTATTTCAAAAGACAGTATCTTTTTATTTATTTCTTTTTTTTGGTCCCCTTTTTTAGACTAATAGGTAAAATAGTCCATTTCTGTAAATATAGGAACTTTGGGCCAAAAGTAGAAAGGCAGTAAGTCCAATAAATCAGTATAACTTAGTAGAAGGCTGTTTCTTTTCTCTCCCAATGTAGACAAAGGCCACTCTTAAGGAGGGTGGGGAAAAAAATCCCTTCCCTCTCTCCTCGCAGGGGGAAGCAAATTCGAGAAGCTTTTGGCAGGGAAAGTAGACAATTAGGAAACAGGAAGGCAATTCTCACCCAGTTTTCAAGTGCTTTCAAGTGCTTTGTTGTGCTTTTGGCTTCAGCAGGAAATGGCTAAATGATGGGCCATGGGAGTGGCCGATCCTTTCTTCTACCCCCGACTGGAGAGACCTCTCCCCTGCTCATCGCCCCTCCATGGCAACTTTAGACCCCTTTACAGAGGGCCCCCAATGAAGAAATCCAGGTGACACCAGGAGCGAATCCCTCGCACATCTGGAAGCACCAAAATTCCAGAACCAGAAGCCAATCTGACAGAATTCTGATGGTATCAGATCCAAGCCCAAGGACAACACAATGAAATCCAATTGATTCCAACCCTTTATTTGCTTAAACCTATTGGACAGAATCTTGCCAAACAAATCTTCTACCCTATAATAATAAACCTTTATTGTCAAAGTACAACATGTGTACATTGAGATTAGCTGAGCCTCCCCCCATGCTCTCTCCCCCCAACACACAGTGACAACAAACCCTCCATCCTACCACACCATGTGAACCAACTACACCACACACCGGCCTCCCAAGTCAATTCTGCATAAGATTATGTCTCATTTAAAAGCCTAACAGCCCACGGATAAAAGCTATTTTTCAGCCTGTTGGTATGGCTGGCTATATTCCTATATCTCCTACCGGATGGTAGGAGAGTAAAGAGATACCGTCCAGGGTGTGAGTCATCTCTGAGAATCTTCCTCACTCTTCCAAGGCAACGAGCCCTGGCGATGTCATCCAGTGGTGTCAGGGAACAGCCCACAATGTCTTGTGCTGTGCTCACTACCCTCTGTAATACTTTCCTGTCCGCGGCTGTCAGACCAGCATACCAAACCACAATACCATACGAGAGGACGCTCTCTATAGTAGACCGGTAAAAGAGGGTCATTAGCTGTTGTTCTACCCTGTTCTTCCACAAGACCCTAAGAAAGTGAAGCCTCTGTTGGGCCTTTCTAGCCACCTGGGTTGTGTTGACTTTCCAGGTCAGATCTTCACAGAGGTAGACTCCCAGAAATTTAAAGGAGGAAACTGTCTCTACACAGTTCTCCCCGATGTAAAGTGGGGCAGGTTCCTCCTTTTTTCTCCGGAAGTCTAACACCATCTCTTTCGTCTTGCCGATGTTTAGGTGCAAGTTGTTGTTACTACACCGTATGGATAGTTTTTGTACCTCAGCCTATATGCTGTCTCATCCCCACCTGTAATAAGACCCACCACAGTTGTATCATCTGTGAACTTGATTATTGCAGTGGATGGGTTACATGATACACAATCATAAGTGTATAAAGAGTACAGGTAGGGGCTAAGCACACAGCCCTGTGGTGTGCCGGTGCAAAGCTTCAGGGGGGTGGACAAAGCAGACCCGACCCTCACTGTTTGTAACCGATCCCTATCAGATATACTCTCAGAGAGTCTAGGGTGTGGCTACCCAAAACCTCTTCTTTCCTCCACCATCCAATTTGGGACTGTGCAGTCTCTTAATATGGGCCTCTCTCTCTGATAGAGAGAGAAAGCTCTGTGCTTCCAAAGCTCCTCTCCAGTGGTTTTCAAGGTGCACATTCCATCAAAGGTGTTAGCAGCAGGGCCAGATGGAGGTGTCAGGAGCCTTCCAGCATATTATCTCTCCATAAAAGCTGCATAGTTTGGGCCTCTTTTGCCCACCTATTTTTGTTTTCTGTTGGTAGAGAACAAGAAAAAGAGGAGTGCCTCAGCAAGGGATCATTCCTTTGAAATATCATTTCCACCCAAATATCTTCTTTTTGAATTGTGGGAGGACAGCACCCCCCACACACACAGAGAAAGAAATATTTTGGGGAATATTAAAAAGCAGAATATTATATTTCCCAAAGGAATACAATAATGGAGAAAGAAAATCTTAAAAGACAGAAACCAGTCCCCAGAAACCAGCCCCAGCCCCTCTCCCCCAGGCAGAGGCCAGGTCTGTAGAAATGCAGATTTGATAATCCTTTTCAGAAAGGTTGGAGACAGGAAGCTAGAAGCTGATGAGATTAGAAAGACAAAGACCCCTAAAATCTACATACCCCACCCAAACTGTAAAGACATGACCTTTAGGACATAATAGGATCAACCCACCAATACCAAAAAGGACACACTCAAAAGCTCAGGTCAAAGTTCATGTCACAGGAACAGGAAACCTTAAACACAAAAGCCCAAGAAGGTATAAAAACCCACCGCTCCCCGCTCCATGTGGTCAGCTTTCCCAGAACCATATATCTGTCTGGCTCTGCTCTTCAGTAAACTACAACCTTCTTTCTAAAGCAGTCTCCATTTTGTTTATTCCCGGCTTGGACTGGACCCTGATCAAGATTTTTCTTTCCACAGAATTTTCTTATACTTGATTTGTTTCCCTCATCTTTCTATCCTTTTTCCATCTGTCCATTGCTTAGATAAATTATAAGCTTTTATATAGGACTGAATTATTTATACTGGCTTTTTTATACAAAAGATGCTAGTAACAGCAATATTTAGATGAAGGTAGGAAGGAAGGAAAGGAAAGAAGGAAGGAGTGATCCTCATTATCTATAAAGCTTCTGGACTGTGTTGTTACCTCATTTTTTAAAATACAATTGTTACAAAAGTTATACAGTTTCATTTTGTTAAAAATCCACTGTTGTGCACCATGTGCAACTAAAGGAAGCATTGCCTATGTTCCTTTGAATGATGGAAATAGAAGCCAATAGGATGTATCTGGCAATTGTCTGATGTCACCACTTTTTTCTGATACTATGATAAAGATGTTAAAGATAAACACAATTTATTTGGATAGTTCTTGGCTGAATTGATTACAGCAGTGTGTCTCCTTGAGTCATTGAATTGCATCCAGACTTTGGTAGTCAGGCTTTAATCGTATTCATATCAATGAAAATTGAGTTACCCATGACTAGCTTCCCACACTGATTGTTGGATAGACCCCCTCTCTCAATCACTTGTGTATAAATCTCTTAACCACAATTGTTTAAATTGTGTATACTTAAATTATTGGGTATTCTTGTTTTTTTAAGAAGTAAAAAAATCTGTTCCCAATTCTCAAATGTATTTAGTAACATTTTGTACATATATTGGATTGCCCATTAAACAAAATGCACATTAATTACATTTGTAATGGATTTCTTAAGTTGTTGTTCAAGGTTTTCTTGCTTTGTGTTCTCTGGTGTCCTTGATGTATAATAAAATATTCATGAAACACTTGTATTTTATAGCAGAAGCTAGCCTTTGAAAATGCTGTTTTTCATTTTCTTACAAATACCAGAAAATAAATGCATACACATAAATATACATACCTGGGTTCAAATCCCAGCAGATGTGTGAACTGTCTTTGTTTTTTCTCTGTAAAATGTAAATAATAACTCTGCACCCAACACGTTTTAGATGACTTTTGGCTACTTAATCTACAAAGAGATTGGCATCATCTTTTCTAGAAAATCATGTTGTTTCGCAGCTAAAACTCTACCACAATTATCAGTTGCACTGTGTTTAAAAAAGCTAAATGAACCTTAATGTATTAGCTAGAACAAGTTCCCAAATGTGTTCTTATCTTTCTTACTGTTATTTTCTCTTAATCATCTGAAAAACTTCCATGTTTGTTGCCCACAGCAGTAGTATTAGCATAATGTTTGGCAAGATTTCTTTGGTTCTCTGAAATGTAGATTTGAAAGTACTACTGGTTTTAGGGAATGACAGTCTATAATTACAACTCTACCTGAATTGGACCCAAGGAATGGTCTTACTATTCAGGCAACAAGACAGACAATAGTTTTCTGTTTATATGGAGAACTTCCCAGTACAGTATGATCCAATACTTTAATTTGTGTATCTATGTACAGTTCTCACAGAACCATCTGCACTTGTGTTCAAATAGTTGCACACCCTGATAGTGCCTAACTGTTTGGTAAACACTGCTCAAATTATGTGTGTGTGCGCACAGATGCCTGTATATCTTCCAATGTAAGAATTAATAAACAGAAAAGTGAATCAGTGAATCTCTTTCTTACTTATTATTATCTAACCTGTTCCCTCCTCTCCTATGTGTAACAAGATGAAGAGATTAAAGCTTGACTGAGGGAATGAGTAGCAATCAATGAATGGTAAACTGCTAAGCTTGTAAGCTGCCCTGAGTCTTCGGAGAAGGGCAGGATATAAATGGAATTAAAATAAAAAAATAAAAATAAAATAAATAAATAAAATAAACACTTTGCTCAAATATACATAGGCATTTACATAATGCTGTCTAATAAAGCCAATATTGTGTGATGAAAATATGAAGGGAGCAAGTTCACAGACAAAATTTTTGTCCTAGTTCTTTATTTCTTAAAATTTGTAGGATTGTAATAAGTTTACACTTCATCTTTTCTTTTTCCAGACTGAGGGCAAATGCTTTCTAAGCAAAGCCCCTATCCATCCAGATTATTGTTTGCAAGAGAAAAGTATAAAATCTCTGTCTACCTCTATAATAAAGGAATATTATGCCTTAAAAACATGCACCCAGTCTTTGAAACAACATCCTCAGGCATATTTTTCACGTCTAGCATCTTTTAGGTGCCATATACAGTCTTTTTAATTTTCCCAAGCTTTTGCATGCACATAATGCTTATTTTATGATTTATTTATTTTAAATGTCTGCTCTTCAGCTTGACTGTTTTTATTTTCATGAGAAGCATTTGTAATTATCCACTGTGACTCCTCAGAAACCATTAATAATGGCAAACCAGATCTAAATGCTTTACAGAAATGCAAAAATATACCCATTCTATTCAACATGTTACAGTTAAGAGAATCATGGAAGAAACCATGCTATATTTAAGATTTACCAAAAAGGAAAGTTAAAACAAAAAGCAAGAACACAAGCTCAAAAGAAAACCCCACCCTGAAATAACCAGAGTCTTTAGAATGGATTAGATACTATAGTTTATATGTACAAATCCAGAGCGAATGAAGATATCATCAATTTACAATTTCACTTGGATTTAGAAAAAACAAAAGCAATTGTTAATCAGAGAGCTCATTGGAAAAAATGACAAATTCTTTTGTAAAACTAAACAATTAATGAAAGGTGGATTCTTTTGCAGCAGGAGCTTTGCATTTCACAGTCAAAGGTTACAATGATTTAAAGTCAGTCAATTGTTCTTCCATCTTTATGAATATTTCCTGAATTCTCAACTAGCCTGAGAATAGTTATGCACTTGCAAGTATTGTTAACTTGACACTTGTACCAGATCTGTTGAAGTTGTTGTAAAAGCATTTGAAAAATGGATTGGAACTTGTTTAAAAATAGTTTGAATCAAAGTAGTTGGATGAAGGACATCTGCATAGGGCCAAAAATTCAAGATGGCCATGGTGTCTGCACAATTGAAACCCCAACTTTTTTTCATGTGTTTTCCGTGTGTGACTTACAAAAAAGGAGTAAGGCTTTGATTGTGAGGTCTCAGCTGAGATCTTGGCTTTTCTTCAATTTTCAGATGGAGTAGTTATACCAAATCCCCATTATGAAAGACACAGTTCATTCATAGGCTGTCATTGAGTTGCAGTTGTTTCACTAATAACAACATGAGGAAGAACAGTGGTCTACAGGAAAAACAATTTAACTGTTTAATTCTTGACAAGCCCCATGTAGCTGGACAAGACCAAAGAAGCAAGAAAACTGCCCTAATTTCAGTAAAAATATCTTTAATGTTATTGGGATAAATACAGAGTTTTGGAAACAAAATAGGAATTTCTCAGCTCCATGCCTCAGCTCACAATATAGGTGGTGTCTCTTAACCATATTTACCTATGATGATGATTGGGTCTTGAAGTCATTGTTGACTCTTGATGACTGTCTAAAGTCCATGTGGTTTGGTTGGCAAGATTTCAGAGGTAGTTTGCCACTACCTTAGGACTGAGACAGAGAGGAACTGGCTCTGAGTCACCCAGCTGGCTTTGTACTTAATGCAGGATTAGAACAAATAGTCTCCCAGCTTCTAGATGAACGCCTTTAACCATTACACCAAACTGGCTCACATTCTGTGAACTACTAATACTTTATTATTTATTTATTAAAATGAAAGCATTTATACCTTATTCCTCAGTTTATTCTTGCTATTGTTGCGGAGACCAGAATTTAGTCAAAATTGCTTTCATTTATATTTTATATATTGCTAGCCCATCTCAGGTTTTGCCCAGCTGAAAAAAAAAATCAACTGCTTTTCATCCTTGAGGAATGGGTCCATAGAATTACTTCACTTGTCTTATCAAATGAATTGCACAAGATTAGGAGGTAATAGAATCCAGTGCTGGCTGCTCCCCTTCTTCCCCTTCTGCTCATCCCTGATTACCTAAAATCAATTTATCCTTCATTTCCCAGTTTCTTCCTGTGAAAATCTTGTTGAGGTTTTTGTGATGTCCTTTCTTTGTGTTCAACATTCCTTGTCTACTATAAAATAAGCAATGTTTTATATAATAACCATTGGTTTAATGGCAGATGTTTGTGACTGCATATTGCAGACACTATTTGTAAGTTCAAAGATTTCATTTTTAAAATTTTAATAGCCCTTTTTATTTTAGTAATTTTTACTCACAATGAAGATCAAATATATATATATTTAAAAATAATCTTATTATTATTATTATTTATTAAATTTATATGCCGCCCTTCTCCCTAAGGACTCAGGGCGGCTCACAACAATAAAAAATTAAAAAAACATAGAATACAAAGATTAAAAAAGAATTAAACAAAATAGAGAAATAAAGGACAATTTAAGCCGATAAAAACCAAATTTAAAAACCATGATCAGTCCAGGCCCGCTTGTTGGAACAATGAATGAATGGGAAAGCAAAGTATTTGAGATGTAAGTAGAGTATGGTGTTTTTGTTGTTCAATCATTCAATTGCTTCTAACTCTTTGTGTCCCAATTGCCAATAGTTGGTCAGGATTGTCTGTCTAGCTGATTTTCACAATATCAGTGATATTGTTCATATCTCTGATACTGTATTCATATATACAGATCATATATACAAATCCAGGGCAAATGTAGACACTATTGATTTACAATTTCACTTTGAGTCAGAAAAGCAAAAGCAGATGAGAATCAAAGAGCTCATTGGAAAAACTGACATTGTTTTGTAAAATTAGATAGTAAAGTAAAAGAGGTTTCTTTTGCAGCAAAAGAGCATTGCATTTCACAGTTAAAACGTTACAGTGATCTGAAATCAATAAATTGCTCCTCAATCTTTTTGAAGACATTTTGAAGTAGCTTGAAAATTATGTAGTTGAAAGTATTGTTAATTTGACACTTGTACCACATTCTATTGCCATCATTCTAAAAGCATTTGAAAAGCACATGGTATACAGAAGCAATCATGGCATAGTAATATTATTTCCAATAATCATTCAGAATTTCAGTTGAAAGAATAGTGGTTTCCAATAAAATAATTGAGGTTCAAAATATACTGTCAATAACAATGGTTGAATACATAATGGAAACGCTTAAATTATTGGTTTGAAATGTGCTTTATACCTGCAGTACAAATTTGGTAGGATTTTGGTATGATAAAGGTGGAGATAATTGTTTGGAAATGTGAAGTACTGTGCAAAACAAATAATGGTGTGATTTGTCAAACTCATTGCTTGGCAGGGAATTTGACACTCAGATCATTACTTTAGAAATGAATCAATGTTTCCATATTCACATTGCCCAAACTGAACTACTACTTCCCATTTAATAAATTTAATAAATTCAATTCAATTCAATTCCATTGTGAATTTGTTGATCTTGAATTCAGAGCAATTGTGATTATTTTTAGGTTGATCCAAATGTTTCAGCTTTGAAGTTATTTCTCTTACAATACAGCTCAAACCACTGACTATGATTTAAAACATGTTTTGAACTTGAGTTCAGAGAAATCTATCTCTGACACATGGGTCCTGTCCTGAATATAATCCAATCAAACATCAAAAAATTGAAAAGACAGTAACTTTTGCCCTGGAAGTGCTGAAAATATTGATTCTGAATGTAAAGCTCACAAATTCATGTTTCTGACAATAGAGGGATTATGGGCAGAAAAGTGCAAGGAGAGCATGTTGAAGAATGTGATAAATTTTAGGCTGCCATAAACTATATTTCACATGTTTAGACTAGATGCAAGGGAGCCAGCGTTGTCTGAAGAGACGTCTGCGGTCATGTGTCCAGCATAACTATATGCTGAGGTGCATGGAATGCTGCTACCTTCCCACTGAAGTGATACCTATTTATCTACTTGCATTTGCATGCTTTCAAACTGCTAGGTTACTAGGAGCTGGGGCAAGTAACAGAAGCTCACACTGTCATGCACCGCTCGGATCTCAAGCCTAGGCTATCAGCTTTCCAGCTGATAAGCTCAGCATCTTTAACTGCTGAGCCATCCTCCCCTCCCCCCCAAAAAAGAATTTTTCTTTAATATAAATATCCTGCAAAAACATCTATGTCTTCTTGAAGGCAGAGAAAGAATACTATATAATCTCCAAAAAAGTATGCATTGGCTACAAAGGAGTTTCAAAGAAATGGAAGTGAAAATAAAGGGTACATTTAATGTTAACAGATACATTAAAATGGAATAATTATGAAAAGATTGTCTGTGAATGACTTTTTAAGGCTCTGCTCTCTCTTATTATTTGGCTTGTGGTTAAAGATAAATTGGAGTCAACTTTAACTTTCTAAGAACATGGACATAATCATGTTATTCTCCTCATGACAATATGGTGGTGGTTCTTTCTTATTTTCCAATCTAGCCTATACTGATGATTCATCTACCACGTACCCCTGAAAGTAAGACCGGATCTTTTTTTTTTTTGCTTCCAAAAGAGGCATCAGGTCTTTCTAAAGAACCCAACTAAAGCCCCAAACAAATTTTATAGGCAGTCCCCATTTTATACTGGAATCTCCAACTAAGTTTGTTCACTTTATCTTTTGTCCTACCTAGAAAAACACAATATGACATTGCTTGTAGTTGCTCTGCTCTTTCCTCATCTTCAAGAGTGAAAAATATATTGCTTATGCCCTATGCAGGTTTCTTTGGAAAAAACAATTGCATTGGATCTTACTTGTATCTAAAGAGTAAAGCCAGTAAAAAGCTCAGTCGTTTCACAAAAATGAATTTGTGAAAATCATATCATGCTACAAGATTTTCATCCTGATTCAGTACTTCTACTTTTCCCTTTTCTGAATGTTGCTATGGTGATGCTTGAAAACATGCTGTTTCAATTTCATTTCTGTGTATTCTTGACACTGAGTATCGGGCATGTAGCCTACGTTTTGAGATTTACATGGCGCAATGACTTAGGTCCTTTAGCAAGAAATGGGGGTTAATTTCCTTTCAAGAGTCAATATCCTCTGGATGGAAAAACACTCAACAGTTACAATAAATGCATTTTATTAATATACCTGCTGAGAATTTGGTGAAATGCTTTTTTCTTTTCTGGTGTTTTAAAAATTGGAATTTGCCCTAGCTTCATACTTTTGTTTGACCTCACATAATTAAGCTTTTTATACATATTGCATATATATGAATATTATCACCTATTCTAATCTATCCTATCCATCAATATATAATGTTTTTCTTCTGTTCAGTTGTGTCTGATTCTTGGAGACTGCCTTAATTCTACCAGTTTTCAGGTACATAGGACAATGAGTTTTACAATCAATTTATAATGTGTATAAACAGCCAAAGTACAAGTACATCTCACTTTAATGACCCTAATTTGGGGCAGAATTTCCAGCGCCAAGTAAAGCAGGCATTAGGTGAAACATCACTTCCTACCATTATTTTGTAGTTTGTGAAATATCTGCTTATGAATTGTTAGCTTTCCTAATTATGATATATTTCCGATAATTATAAATAATTTTCTATTTGACAGTCTCCAGTTAGGGACAGCAATTGGGATTGGAATTTCTGTCACTAAGTGACACAGTCACAGAGTGCAGTGTTACATCACTGCGTTGCTTAGTGACAGCAATAGCAGCAGTTCTGCTATCTCCATTAACCAAATTCTACTGGTCCTTAGCCGAGGACTGACTCTGATCCAAGACATTCCTGTTGGGTTCCTCCCTGCTCCAACCTCAGTAAAGCAGTTCCTCCTCTTGAATTTCCCCTGCCTATCATCACCTCTGCCCTTTTGGCTGCCAGCCTACCTGCTGCCACCAGCTGCCCCCACTGCCCAGTTCTGCCCTCTTCCACGAAGCCCACCATATAACATGTCACTATTGTATCATCCAGGGCCTTCTTTCATGCTGCCTTCTTTTGTGCTGGTGGTGCAGGGGCTTTTCTCGTACACTTCTGAGGGCCACCATTTATGTGCCACTCGGGGGCTTCTTTTGTGAAAGAAGCGTGTGAAAGAAGTCCCAAGTCCAAGTGTGGAAGAAGGACTGCGCTAGAAGGAAGTTTGAAACCAGCTGTAAGTTTCTTTGTTCAGCACTGTTTCAACTTTCAACAATTGCTGAACAAATGGGTAACTGCAATATTTAGATAAGGAAGGATGGAAGGAAGAAAAAGAAAGAAAGAAAAATTCCTTATAATCTGTCATCTCCACTAAATCCTTGTCTTGGAAATTATCTTGCTTTATTGCATATATTTTAGAGTGACGAGTACAGTAATTTCTCAAGTTTCCTTCTTTGGGGGAATTTTTTTTAAAAAAGAAATATTCCACTTTCCATGCCTATAATTTATCCAATTCCAACTTAATAGATCAAAAAGCATGCTGAATTTCAGTTACAGAGTGTTTTATATTTTCAGTTCACTTTCTCTGTTATGATACAAACATTCTTTTTGTGACAGGAGGCATAAGTATAATCTTATCACAAGTATATGCTTTAAATGGTTATCCATCTGTCTCTAATTAGTCACTTCTCTCTTTTTAAAATCTTTTTTTTTGTTTAACAGATTGAGTTTTCCAATCAATAAATTATATCATTTACCATTGGTGGGGATTTATTCTCTCCCCCCACCAATCAATGGTATTACTACTGATGCATGATCAAAAATTAAAATTTAAGCACTGTTGCATTTCTTGACTGAATTAACCAGTAATTGAGGTATTTAACTGTTTCCATTTGGCCACTAAATTAAATTTATCAGTGTATGCATGTAGAAAGTTCCAAATCAGTAAATTATAATAAAATTTAAAATTCATCATTTGATGGATTTATTAATTAAATGTATAGAATTAAAGTTCATCTATGAAATTACTTAAAACTCTCTAAACATTGATATTAATATCACCATTACTTGTCATTTTTCCAAAATTAAGTTGTCATAATCATGTAAAACAAAAAGGGAAAAAAATGAAAAAAAATATTTTTTAAGAAGACAATCAGTAAAACCTATATTAGGTTTCAAATACTGGCACGGAATTAATTAAGTTAATGTTAAATTCTAAACTGGGCAATTCCAGTCATTAGATACACAGTTGAAATGATGGACTGGACTCAAGCTGAACTAAAAGCCCTGGATAGGAAGAAAAATAATGACAGTTAACCATGCCCCTCATCTTTGCAGCAATGTTAAGAGACTCTACTTATTATGAGCCTTGGTGGAGCAGTGGGCTAATGCCTCCTTAAGTAACACCAGCTGCCTGCAATTAGTGCAGGTTCGCATCCCACCAGGCTCAAGGTTGACTCAGCCTTCCATCCTTCCGAGGTAGGTAAAATGAGGACCCAGATTGTTGGGGGCAATAAGCTGACTTTGTAATAATGCCGCTTGGGTGTGTGTGTGTGAAAGCCCTAATAAGCAGGCATATACATAGAATGAAGGCTACTGCTAAGCTTGTAAGCCGCCCTGAGTCTTCGGAGAAGGGCGGGATATAAATGGAATTAAAATAAAAAAATAAAAAAATTAAGGAAAATAGCTGGGCATGGAATGTTGCAAATAGAACAGATGGTTGAAGAAGAAAAAAAGGGCATTGGAAGTATAACTGAATGACAGTGAAGAAGATGCACTGAAAATAATACACCAGGAAGGCTTACTGAGTACTGGAGAGACCAAAGTGGCCTAAAAGAAAGACCAAATGAAGAGCAGAAAAAGGATATGGCAAGACATATGGCAAGACAAAGTACTACATGGCCAGTACGTTAAAAAAAATGCAGGTAAAGCAGATAATAACAAGATCTGGCAACGAGTAAGAGCAGGGAAGTTGAAGAAAGAAACAGAGGAACTAACTCTGGTTGCACAAGATCAAGCCTTAGAAACAAATGCATACAAAGCCAGAATTACGAAGACAGCAACAGACAGCAAGAACTGCTTCTGCAAATAAGGTGAAGAAACAGTGGATCACCTAGTTAGCTGCTGCAAGAAGATCACACATATTGGCTACAAACAACAGTATAACAAAGTAGCAACAATGAGGCTTTGGAAGATCTGCAAGAAACACCATTTGCCATTGCAAGAACTGATGGGACCATTAAAATAATTGAAAATTAAGAAGTTAAAGTCCTCTGGGATTTTAGAATTCAAATGGACAAGCGCCTGCCACATAACACCCCAAATTTGTCAATAAGTGGAATAAAAGAGAAAGAACTGAAGAAAATCACAAAATACAAACAGAAATAGAACATCTGTGGCAAAAGAAAGCAAAAATAATATCAACAACAAAAAGCACCTGGAGTGCAATCCCCAAAGAACTGGAGAACCACTTGAATAGCATGAACATTGATTAATTCACAGTCAGTCAACTACAAAAGGTAGCTTTACTTGAAACAGTTAACATCCTGCAACGATCCCTAATAGCATCAAGCATTCACATCTGCCTGTCCCAGGTCCTTGGAAAGGATTCAATGGATAGATAAAATTGCCAAATCTAGTCTGAACATTTGGCTGACTGCGACCAACCATAACAACAACAACCAAAACATTTCGACTTTATCAATTTCAATTTATACAAAAAAAAAACTTTCATGGATGAAGGCAAATGTACATGTCCCAGGCTAATGTTGCAGGATCCAAACTGTGTTGGTCACTGGGACAGATAGTTTAGTCTTCTGAGCTTTCGGACACTTGATGGAGCCCATCCTCAGGAAACTTTTCTGTGTGCTCTGGGTTGGGCTGTGTGTGATATTTACTGTATATGGTGACTGTTGTGTGTAGTTTTCTTTGCCTGGGTATTCTCTCTGTGTTTTTGCCATTTAACATTCCATATCACAAATCTACTTCTCTAAAAATGTATTAAAATATACTGTATTATCTGTCAGAGAAGCAGTTGGACAAGATCCCAGATCTAATCTGTCAAAAATTCAAAACTTGATGAATAAGACTATCTTAAAAATTACACAATTATTAACACTAAAAAAATCAATTTATCAAAATAGAACTTATAAAGACCATATAAGAATGAGTGTCAAAAATAAAGAATTCAAGTGTAACTACAGTAATGAAAATGCCATAGTCACAATGAAAGAAGAAGAAAAAATCCCTCCCAAAAAACTTAAATAAGGATGTCTAGAAGGAAAATACCAGTATATGTAAGCATCCCTTCCTCTTAAACTGAAAAATAAACAATAGGATGATTAAAAAAAAAGGATAATGGAAAAGAGAAAAAAACAACAAATCTATGTACTGGTAGGACCACAATTGAGCTGAAAATTTCCATTGCTAAGCAAGTTAGTTATTGAATTTTGCCCACTTTATGAGATTTTTGCCATAGTTTTTAAGTGAATCGTTCAATTAAGTGAATCGTTCACTTGTTAAGCGCATCTGGGTTCCCCCACTGGCTTTGCTTGTTGGAAGCTGGCTTAGATGGTTACAGACGGTGATCACATGATCCATGGACATAAAGACACACCAGGTGCCAAGTACCTGAATTTTGATCACACGACTATGGGGATATTGCAATAGTTATATGTATGAAAACTGGGCATAACTCACTTTTATCAGTGCCACTGTAACTTTGATTGATCACTAAACAAGTGGTTGTAAGCGGAGGATTATCTGTAATCACTATAGCCATCAACCCTTCAAACCAATCCATAATTTCAAAGGGAACTTTTCCAACAACCTTTTATTCATCCATGGTTTCAGACAGTTTAATAGACTTTTCTGGATGTTAGAATTTGCACACACCTTCCTTCCTTCCTTCCTTCCTTCCTTCCTTCCTTCATTTAATATGGCTGCCTACTCACTCTCAATTTGCACACACCGTTATTTATTTATTTATTTATTTATTTATTTATTTATTTATTTATTTATTTATTTATTTATTTATTTATTTAATATGGCTGCCTACTCACTCTCAATGACTGGGCAGCTTACAAACAATAAAAAATTAATATAAAAAGGGTAAAAACAGTAAAAACAATACCTCCCAAAATGTAGCAATAGCAATAGTACTTAGGAGCTGTGGTGGCCCCGTGGTTAGAATGCATATATTGCAGGCTAATTCTACCAACAGCTAGCAGTTCGATTACCAGCGGCTCAAGGTTGACTCAGCTGTCCATCCTTTGGAGCTTGGTAAAATGAGGACCCAGATTATTGGGGGCAATATGATGACTCTGTAAAACTACTTAGAGAGAATTTAAATCACTGTGAAGCAGTATATAAGCCTAAGTGCTATTGCTATTGCTGCTGCTAGACTTATATACTGCTTCATAGTGATTTACAGCCCTCTCTAAGTGGTTTACAGAGTCAGCATATTGTCCCCAACAATCTGGGCCCTCATTTTACCAACCTCAGAATGATGGAAGTCTGAGTCAACCTTGAGCCAGGAAGGATCAAACTCCTGGCAGAGGGAATGCTGAGTTAGCCTGCAATACTGCATTCTAACCACTATGCCATCATGGCTCTAAATATCCCCAAATAAGCCAAGTACTGCTGGATAGAAAAGTAAAGTTTTTAGCCCATATTTTCTGACCATAAGGTGTGATAAGGTAGATAAAGAAATAACATAAGCCTTTCTTTTTCTAACCATGGGTACATGGAAGATGTACCGATCTAAGGTCTAAAAAAATGGTAATAATGGAATCTGTAGACTGTCAGGAACAGGATCTGCATCCAGGAAGCTCATGATTACCTACTTGAATGGATTCAGAACAATTATATGAAATATGTTCTCAAAGCATTTTCTTTTGCTAGGGACTGTTCATGCTTTAGATCAGGGGTGTCAAACTCAATTTCATTGAGGGCTGCATCAGCATTGCGGTTGCCCTCAGGGGGCCGGGGTGGGTATGGCCTGGGTGGGCGTGGCCTACTGGGTGGGCATGGCTAGAGTGCGTAAGGCCTACTGGCTGGGCATGGCCAGCTCTACATTGTTCGCATCAAGGGTGCCTATGGGGGCCTGGGCAGGAGTGGGACAGATCTGAGGGTCTCTGGCAGAAGGAGGGTCTCTGGGCCAGGGCCAAGGCAGTGGGGGCCGTTCCCTCACTGTTTCTAGGATGGCTTCACGGGCCACATGAAACCACTTCGCGGGCCAGATCTGGCCCCCGGGCCTTGTTTTTGACATGTCTGCTTTAGATAAACAAAATTAAGCGATTGCACCAGTATTTATTTATTTTTGCTTATTTGCTTGACTTGGATGCAGTTCAGACCTTCTTGGCAGGCCACCAGCTTTCCATATCCTGTTTTGTTTTGAAAGCAGCTAAAGCTGCAATCAATTTATCATTTGCCTCTTATTTTAGCTCTGTGTTCTTTTAAATTCTTCTTAATTCTGGTGTGTCTTTTGCATTTTATCACCTTCATCAAAAAGTTATGGAAGACAGAAATTTATTTATTTATTAAATGTGTACACCACTCAACTCCCAGTGACTCTGGGTGGTTATTTGTCACTTTACATTACAAGAATTTAAAAATTACTCTCATTGTTACAGTATTGGATGGAACTTGTAGAGTTGGTTCTTTGAGACTTTCAATTTAAAATGGAATTTTAGAGCAATTCTGCACTTCAGCCTACGATGATTGACCCTCATGCTGTTCCTGGCATGCATTGTTTTCTTAAGTCAACTTCCAAAATTCCAGTCCAGATTGCAGTGGGTTGGGAAAAAGCCAGGCTGGCACACAACAACTGCATACATGATTAATTGTTCTCTTACTTCCTCCCATCCATTCAGCTGGAAATTATAACTTTGAATGCCTATCTAAAATTTGCATTGTGCCTCTACATTTTCCACATGTTTGAGGCTGCCTGTAATATTCTACCCAACATATTCACTAGATTATCTAGATGATCCATGCATCTCCTGGAATGAATGGCAGAAACTACACTTGTATACCCAGTTTGTGTCTAACATGAAGTTATGAAAGTGATACTCGCTATAACACAGTGGATAGCTTACAGACTGAGTAAAGTTAGTTATAAATTTTATGAAGATTTTTGCTTGTTTTTGAAGTCTTGCAATTTTATATTTTAGAATACTGTGTCTAGTATTTATACAGCACTATTCCCTTTGGAGTCTTGCACTAGTCTAAATGTCACGAAGGCAATTTTATCGTTTGTCAAAATAATTCAATATAACAAACAGTACCTTATAAGGATGAATATGGAGAAGGCCTTTATATGATTACATCACATGATGATAAATAGTAACAATTTATGTTCATTAAGAAAGCAGCATTCCAACAAAATGCTCTGTGTGTGTGTGTGTGTGTGTGTGTGTGTATGTGTGTAGAGAGAGAGAAAAAAAGAAAAAGAGAATGAACCAGGTTAGAAATCAACAAGCAAATTGAAACAATATTGGAGAAAAAGTGTAATTTGTGAATAAAAAATCCTAGTTTTTCAATAAGAATAAAAAAGGCAAAACAATATTTCAATACAATAACTGTTCAAAGATGAGAAAAATATCACATAAGGCCTTTACCCAATTACTCTGGGAGGTTCTTTTGTACCACAAAAAAAAATCTAGCTGGGAAGATCCAGTCCAGTATGGCAGTGACTTGCAGAAGATTGTTGGATGTTTTTTGAAGTGAGGAATTTCACACTAGGCAAAGAATAGATCCCACACTGCTTGTTTAAATTCCTTGTATCTGAAACCAATAAAGTTGTGCATCTTGTCATCCTCTTAATGTTCAGGTGTGCAGTGGCTTCTTTTCCTTTTCCATCACTTGTTTTTGTGCACACATTGGGGCTGTTGATAGAATTTCTTTCCTTCTATTTCACTAACAAATGGTAATTTACCTTCAAATCCCACTGAAGTATGGAAATAAACATGCAATTTAGTTCACTGCTTTCGTCAGAATGATAAATTTGATATTGTGACACAGGCTCTGCCCTTTTTAGATGTGCATGCTACATTGTTATAGAACAGAACGAAACGGAACGGAACGGAACAGAACAGAACAGAACAGAACAGAATAGAATAGAACTGGAAAGGTCTTCTAGTCTAGCCTCCTGCTCAAGCAGGAGAACCTATACCCTCTCAGACAAGTGGCTGTTGAAGGAAAAATCTTCATCAGGGTTCAGTCCAAACCGGAAATAGACAACATGGAGACTGCTTTAGAAAAAAAGATGGTGGGCTTTTATATCTTCTGGGGCTCTTGAGGTTGTTTCCTGTTTCTGTTTGAGGCTTTGTATTTCCTGTGTCATGTACTTTGACCTGAGTCTGAGTGTGCCCTTCTGATATTCTGATGGTGGTGGGTTAATTCTATTATGTCCTAAAGGTCATATCCTGTTTCCCTGGGGCTGTGGCTGTTGACTGTTGGATCTTTGATATGAGGGATTGTTGATTCTAGAGATCTTTTTCTTTCTAATCTCAGCTTCCTGACTCCAATCTTTCTGACAAGATTATCATATCTGCATTTCTGCAGACCTGGTTTCTGTCTGGAGCAGAGAGACTTGGGGGGGGGGTTGGTTTCTGCCTTTAATATTTTTTTAATATTTCCCAAAATATTTATTTCTCTGGATTCTTCCCACATGACTGTCCAGTCTCGTCTTAAAAACCTCCAGTGATGGAGCGCCCATGATTTCTGAAGGCAAGCTGTTCCACTGGTTAGTTGTTCTTACTGTCAGGAAGTTTCTCCTTAATTCCAGGTTGCTTCTCTCTTTGATCAGTTTCCAACCATTGTTTCTTGTCCTGCCCTCTGGTACTTTGGAGAATAATTTGACCCCCTCTTCTTTGTGGCAGCCCCTCAAATACTGGAATACTGCTATCATGTCACCCCTATTTCTTCTTTTCTTTAGACTAGCCAAACCCAAGTCCTGCATGATACATGTAGGAAAGTGGTGGGCTTTATTTGCAATGCTACTACATTACTGATGCCATTATGATACCCCTCCCCATTGCTTGTACAGACCGCTGAAGCAAACCTTTTCGATTATTGATAGGAATATGCAAGCTATGTGTTACATGTGACTATCTAGGCCCTAAATGGCTAGAATCCTGCTCCCGCTTCCTTACATCTCTGCTTCCTTCCAAGAAGCTGCCATCATCACTGCTACAGTATTATATTTACTCACTTTATTCTTCTCCTACTTTTCAGGTAATTATCATCTCCCAAGCAACTTACAACAACTTATAAATAGAGTGAAACTCTGATCCTAGTTCATAATTGGAGAAGACAAGACTTCACACAAAAAGTGAGAAATGGAGAGAAAAGAGACAGTAGGGAGTGCAATTCCTTAGGGCTCTAACAAAGTAACAAGCAATTTCCTGGCCTTTATAGACATTTCAGTCTGGGATTTTCCCTTCCCATGAACTCCTGCATGAGTATCTCCTCCTTTTAAGAATATTTAAAATTAGGCTAAACTTGGAGAAGAAAGGGATGTATTTAGAAATTTTATTCTTAAGGAGCTCAAGAAATGGCTGTTTGGGCAAAAGAGCATATTCCTGGATACTGCAGGGGATTAATACTGAATCTGATAATGGTCCCACGTTTTTCTCTTATTATATAGCTCCTGTGTAAGACTTGAAATAAATATAATCTTTTACAAAACACTTCCCAACTCATTATCACGCAAAGCCAGGAGATTGTATTTTCCTCAAATGTAAAGTAAGATAAAGATATAACCAACTCATTTCCATTATTTTACGTTTCCTCAAAAAAATCTTTTAGTGCATGCACATTTGCATACAGTTTCCAACACATTTTACTTGTTATATTGTACCTAGAAAGCTTATTTTGATCTTTAGAGCAGTCCTCTAGTTATTAAAAGAAACAGAGAAAGGGTAGTTTCCAGTGTTGTCCTCCTTTATATCTTTTCTGAAAATATAGTAATATATTAGTAGGATCTTCCCTAAAAATTAAAAATGCCAATGACTTTCTGTGATAAAAACTGAATCTCAAAATTGACAATATTAATTTGACCCAAAGGCGTCTATTTTTACCCTGAGTGTTACATTATTTTTTGTAAATATTCCATAGTAGAATGACATACAGGCTTCCCAGGAATTTCTCAACAAAAAGGAGTCCACTGACCCCCAGAAAAGATTACTATTTTAATTGTCCTTGGTCTTAACTGTAATTACATTTAATGAAGAACTCTACTTGCAGATTCAACATATGGTACTATCTTATGCTAATTTATCGATGGGGAGATTGTAATGGGATTATCACTAATAGCAAATCACCAGCTGTAGTATGCCAAGCTCCTTTTCAACTACTTGAAAAGCTCTTCTTAAAATCCCCAAGATCCAGGGGCATTTTACTAAGACTCTAAATATTGTATCACAAACATGCATCTGAAAAATATGTTGATTTTCAAGAAAACAATGAAGGACCAAGCCATGCATTCTTTGTCAGTAGCAGAAGCAAGGAAGGGCAAAAATCAGTTAGGGCAGCCAATGCATCACAGAAAGGGTGACTGTATTGGGATGGCTGAGTCTTCCTGGGATGGCTGCTTTGTGCAACATGCTGCACCAGGCTGGGGTTGGACTTTGCATTGTGAAAGACATTGTGCCCCAGAACTATGGTGCACCAAGAAGCCCCTTTGTGCCACGCTGCTGGTCTGGGGCAGCTGAGGCTGCCAGGGATGGCTGCAGCTTTGTGCTGCACTGTGGTTCAGTGACTTCTTGCAGTCCCAGAATTGGAGTGCGGCAAGCAGCCCCAGAGCCGTGTGGTTCTGGCACTGCTTGCTGCCCTGCTAGGAAGGGTTCAGGATGACCAAAAGGCAGAGACTGTGAGAATAGGCAGCTGGATCAGTTGAAGGGGAGACAGTCCCTTACTTTGAAAGATCCACAATTCAAGACTAGGAGGAGCCAACCCTGGAATTGCTTGCATTGGGGTGGGTCCTTGGCTAACAACTAGTGGAATTTGGTTAATGATGGCAATGGCAGGTGCCAGAATCCCAGTGGTGGGATTCAAATATGTGAACAAGTGGTTCTCTGTGTGGATGCCGCTTCCAGAAGTCCATTCCAGCCCTGGGCAACAAAAAATTAGCTACCAGTTCTGCTGAAGTGGTGCAAACCGGTTGAAACCCAGCACTGCATAATTCCCATTATTCTCAACAGCCTTTGCTGTTAATGATTTGTTTTGGTAGACATTCAATAGATCTATAATTCAACCACAATCATATTCCACATACTGTCAGATTAAGATCTAAGAATATATTTTTTTGCTCTTATCACTGGAGTAATTACTAAGGACCAGAGGGGTTTTTTGTGGATAAGTTTCACAGTAAAGCAGACGCTTTAGGGTGTAAAGCTTTCTATTGGATCTTCTGGCTTTGGTTTCTGCTTGCTTCAATATATGGGATAATTACTGGGCAGTTCAGAAATGAGAGAAATAAATAAATAATGAATAAATAAATAGTATTCTAGAAAAGTAAAATAAGGAAACAATCCACAATATAGCAATCAGCTCATTAGGTATATTATATTGTAATGTTTAAGGCCTCAGTCTAGAGATCAGAAGGTTGAGCTATACACCTGCTTTAGGCTCGAAGCCAACTGGTGACTTTGGCCCAGTCACTTTTCTCTGTTCAAGGAAGAAGCAACTAGTAAGCCACTTCTGCTTTACAAAATACTGCCGAGAAAATTGCTGAAAGTAGCTGCCAGGAGCCAATAGTGAACTGAAGGAACAGGTTGTTTCGTTCACCAAACAGCTGATTGGCATACTGGCAATAGTGACTAACTCCACACTGCTGCTAACCTCCTCCATGTCTTCGTCTCCTTATTGCTTGCACCTGATAGGACCCTCCCACCCCACCCCCATTCTGGCACACTACTGTGTCTTTGTGAATTACCGTACTCACACGTTCTGTGCATGTTGCCTCTAACCATTGTAAGAAAAGCAATAATAGCTAGATGTGGTTTTTGCAGGAATCGTACATTTGAAGGGACCAGTACTAAGAAATGTAATAGGGCTAAGAAAAAGGTAGGAAATGTTTGCAGCCCCAAAATCAGGGTAGCTGGCAGTTTTAACCACAAGAGTTCGCACATAACCTAGAAATAAACTGCTTGTTTTGGTTTATGCTTATGCATCTAAGTTCCAAGAAAGCAGGAACTGTGGGTTAAGCAAAATTGCACTCATTGCTAATAGAAAAACTAGCTTAAAGGGCAAAGGTAATGTCAAAAAAGGGGGGAAGTAGGTAAGGGGTGGAGAGAACTGTAAAGGTAGGGAAATTCCAAAAAGGGGTAGCTAGGCATTCTGGAAAGATTGTCCTCGTCAAATGGGGTGACATGGGAGGGACTTGTGCTTCGGGCTGAGGGAATAAAACACTGCTGAAATCTATTTGCCTACTTGCTAGCCACCTGCTCTTGCAAGAATGTTTTTTTTTCCAATAAACTACTTGCTGCTTCACTTAATGACTCTGTCAAATTCTTGGAAACTGAGTGTGTTTCTCAAACCATCACCTCTAAAACAGCACAATCTGACCCTAATAGAATTATGAAAAACAGCAATCTCAGGTAAAAACCCCTGGAGGTATCAACCTGGCTCAAGCCAAGAGTTTTAAAAAACACTTTGTGCAGATCCCCATTACATGCTGAAACAAACCCTGAAAATGTTTTCAGTTATTTCTGTATGCAGGCATAACAAGTAATGCTTTTTGGAGGACAATCCCTAAACACATACACGGCATAGGTTCATCCATGAGAAGCACAACCACAAAACAGGAGGAGAGAACAATGAACAGAATCGACTTCTGCCCAACCCACGCCCCCCTCCACCTGTGCTCTAAAGTGGGCAAAACCAATGCACGTTTTGGTGTGGGTTTGTACTGAAACTTACAGCTTAGCATTTGTAAGTTGGCTTACAGTATCAAAGTTTGCTGATTGTTATATTGTGGATTGTTTCCTTATTTTACTTTTCTAGAATACTATTTATTCATTCATTATTTATTTATTTCTCTCATTTCTGAACTGCCCAGTAATTATCCCATATATTGAAGCAAGCAGAAACCAAAGCCAAGAAGATCCCATAGAAAGCTTTACACCCTAAAGCATCTGCTTTACTGTGAAACTTATCCACAAAAAACCCCTCTGGTCCTTAGTAATTACTCCAGTGATAAGAGCGAAAAAATATATTCTTAGATCTTAATCTGACAGTATGTTGATTTTTAGGGACTAATTCTATCAGCTTTTCGAGGTTGGCTAGGAAATAGATACCACGAAGACTCCTGGAACTCTGCTTCATTGCAGGATAGAATAACAGCTTCTGTACCCTATTATATCATGAATGAAGGTGGGGCAGTCCTGAGTTTCTTTCTTAATGCTTCCTGTTTTTCTGGGCTCAGGTGAACTCTTCTTCCTTTGAGATTCTTTCCATGTACCTCTACAGTTTAGGTATCATGAATTGATAATTAATATTATCAATTAATTCATATAATAATTAATAATTGACAATATATTGTTTTTATTTTGTTTTTTTGTATAGATTGCTCTGCATTTCTTTTCAATAACATTATTTTTAAAAAAATTATGATATTTCCTGATTTGTTTCTTCACTCCCTAAACTGCATTCCAGTTTAGATCAGAGTTTAGCTTCGGCAGAGCCACTCATAAAATAAAATTAAAAAGGACCCCAGGATGACCTTTCCAACCACCCAATTTGCATGGCTAGTTTTTGCATTTTAACAAGACAGTGACAGATTTAAGAGAAAGCTATTTGCATAAGAGGTGTTTGTTACTGCTCAGTAAGAAAGAAAGCATCCATATTCTCTAACTATTCTTTGTCTTGTCTTCATGCCCAGAGGAAAAGCTATTAACCAATCCAGACACTGAATTTGTATATCATTTTTCTATAATATGATCATTTAAAATTTATGCTTTCATTATTCATTTCTGTACATTTAATTTATATCAGAATAGCTTTATAAGCAAATCCTTATTTATTTATAAGCAATAAGTATCCTTATTTTTCTTATTTATTTTTCTTATTTTTATTCCACTAGAATTCCTAGTGGTGCATGGCAATAAAAATACAAAATAAATCATATTAAAAACAAATAAAAATAATTGTCAGATATGGCTAGTTAGCAACAGATCATTTCAGCTACCAAATATTTCCTATTTGATGTCTTTGGGGGTTTATTCTCCACCAATCTACACTTCTAGCTTTCTTTACAGCAAGAAAGATTTGGTCTGCTGAATCCACAACAAAGAAAATTGCTAGGCAGTTCTCACATGTTGGCTAAATGTAGCTTGCAGCTGAAGACAAAATCTCCATGGCATTATGCTTAGGAAAGAGGCTCTCGATAGATATCTTAATTTCTGCAAGCATTCCCAGGACCTGGTGCCTTTCTTAGTGTTTCCCATCCTGTGATTCCATCACTTGTAAAAACAGGTAAAACAGCCTGAGCAGAAGCTGCCAATTTGAATCTTCCTATTTTGAACTCAAAAGGAAGAATTAGTGATATTTTTGTGAGTGGATGCATGTGCAGAGCTGAGGAAGGTCCCAATTTGTATTAAAGATGATTGCTTCTCTAAAACTATTTGCAAATGTTTTCTGGTATTGTAGAGTTCACTGCTCTCTCTCTCTCTCTCTCTCTCTCTCTCTCTCTCTCTCTCTCTCTCTCTCTCTCTCTCTCTCTCTCTCTCTCTCTCTCCCTCCCTCCCTCCCTCCCTCCCTCCCTCCCTCCCTCCCTCCCTCTCTTCTCTTGGCAATGTAATTGTCCTGCTTTCATTCAGGAGCTCTGGTGGCACAATGGGTGGCGCACTTCAGGCTGTGGGCAGTATTGTAGGCAAACTTTGCCCTCAACCAGGAGTTTGATCCTGATGAGGCTCAAGGTTGACTCATCCTTCTATCCTTCCAAGGTTGGTAAAATGAGGATTCAGATTGTTGGGGGTAAAATGCTAATATCATAAACTACCCAGAGAGTTTCATAAAGCACAATGGGGCAGTATGTAAGTCTAAGTGCTATTACAATTGCTATAAATTCACGAAGAGCATCCATATAAAGTGATTATTTATTTATTTATTTTATTTTATTTAATACTATTTCTATACCGCCCTTCTCCCGAAGGACTCAGGGCGGTGAACAGGGCAAGAATTAAAGTGACTTTATGTCATCTGCTGGGACACATCTCTTCCCTGTCTAAGTTTGCCCCCAAATACCAATGCAGACAGTGGCCAAAGAAAGTATAATTTCTAAATCTATAAAAGGAGATGCCAATGCCAGTATGTTTTGCAGTTTATGTTGCATGGTGATTAAATATGTAATTTACCATTTGCTGGTTTTTTTGAAATACAAGTGCTGAGAGGCATATTTGAGCACATGCTGCTTATATGAGGGGAAAAAATCAAGCCAGGCATGCTTTTGTTATTATTTACAAAGATTTTGAAATTGACTAGAAGCTAAGGGGCATGGTTAAGACTGTGTTTACTGATAAGTACAATTACCTTAAGAGGGATTTTGAAGCCTGGGAATTATTTCCCCCTCCCAAGGATTGTAAATTTAATCAGAAAGTGGATATAAAGATGATACTTATGTTCAGTGTAAGCATTTACATAAGAAGTGAAAAACAGCATTCCATGAAAAATGGAAACTAAGTGTTCGAATCAGAGATGCTCACTATACAATTACTATTTGTGGAAGGGCAAGCTGACAGTCACCAGTAACAGCCTTTCCTTTCTTCTTCGAGGCGCACTGGACCATACCTGGTGCTCAACTTAGAAAAGGAAGACAGTTTATTGTAGATGTGTGTTAGAAAGAGTGTGGGAGGGCAACCGAGGAGTAAGTTGCAAGCAAGAGAAGGGAGCACAGGCCAGGGTAAAGTGCAACAGGCAGGGCAACGGGCAAGGAAGAAAGAGCAGGAATGAATTCCAACAAACTCAAAGTGGAAGAGCTGAAAAGGGAAGTAGAGCTTGTTCTATGTCTACCAAATGGAAGTAGAGCTTGTTCCAGTCTGCATCTATATCCAGCCATACACTTCCCTTTTTCCAGTCTCCTACCAGGACTACTAGGGACTATGCAAAGCCAACTGAGAGTGAACTCAGCTAGTTCAGAGTCACAGTGCTGCTAAGCTGGTAATATCAGAATATCAATCAGCAACTAACCTCAAGGTGGCTAGATGTAAAGAATCAGTTATAGGTCAGGAAATCATATTTGTAAAACAAAGAGGAAAACACCTATACATAGGATTAGTTAGGACTTACATGCATAATGCACATAGGCATAGACACATAGCTATATGATGTCATTTTATAATAAGAGTTAAATGGAAGTTAAAAAAATAAGAATTATGAAATGGTTTTTGAATAATAAAATCTCCCTGAAAACATAGGGGAGACAACAGTTTCATCATGATTATTGGATTAAAGTGTCAATCTCTGTTTCTCATTACAAATAACTGTGGGGATATGATGGAGGATCCAGCAGGGTATTATGGTGTGTGTGTGTGTGTGTGTGTGTGTTGTTTCCAAAAAATTACATTGGAAGCCATGGCCATGTGATCAAGCTCTGACCACATTTTTATGTGAGTTTTCATGTGCAACACCTGTGAAATGCATACAAACTCAATTATCCCCACTGTGGATGTCCCTGCCCTCTGGAAAAAGCAGGCTGTTTTCATAGAGTATTTTGATATATTTTTTCCCCATGAGTTTGCTCTGTGAAATTATCTCCCTATCAGCTATAATGGTAATACATTCTGTGGCAAAACAGAAACACATTCTTTCTGAAGCAAACTATAATAAAAAGCTGTCCATAAATTGAAAACCCAAAGACAAAAAAAAAGTTCTCATTGACAGATTCCCAAGAACTGTGGGACTCTGCACTAAATAGAGATCTACTCCAGAACTTGGTCAGAGTATCAGGATCAATCATGGTCCTTTTCCTTTCTAATATCAGTAGAGAAGTTCATTACCATTCTAGTAATGGAAAGGAATTTCTTATAGCCGTACATTTTCCATCATTGCAGTGAACTGAGTATTATGACATTTATTTCAAATACAGCCCTATTGATAATTGTGCCACATGACCACTTCAGCATTTGAATCTGTTATTGTTTTAACATTGAGTATCTGCAGGAGAATGAGAATGGTTCTTTAGTAATTAATAAGTAAGTAAGTAAGCAAATAAATAAATAAATAAATAAATAAATAAATAAATAAATAAATAAATAAATAAATGAGTCTTTATTGGATGGTTATTATTTTTGCAGTCTGTCTCTCTCAAGAGTTTTGTGGGATAGAGAAAAAAGAATTTTACAGCCACCGCCATTCAAATTAATATGATAGTAGTCTCTTCACTGCAACGACAGAAAGTAAATGGCAGGATAAAAATTTCTTCTTTCACAAAAGAGAAAGAATTTTTCTCTGCTCTTGACTGCTCTTGATGATTTGATTTTCTTTTTTTTTTTAAAGCCTACATGAAAGGAGACTAAGAGGATAAATGAATGTGAATCACAGGATCTGGAAGATCTATACACCGAAAATTATTATTTTCACATTTTTTCCTTTAATATGGACTTTAACCTGGAAGCTTTCCTCCCCATTCTAATTTTTTTTTTATTTTTATTTTAATTCCATTTATATCCCGTCCTTCTCCGAAGACTCAGGGCGTCTTACAAGCTTAGCAGTAGCCTTCATTCTATGTATATGCCTGCTTATTAGGGCTTTCATACACCCCCCCAAGCGGCATTATTACAAAGTCAGCTTAATTGTCCCCAACAATCTGGGTCCTCATTTTACCTACCTCGGAAGGATGGAAGGCTGAGTCAACCTTGAGCCTGGTGGGACGCGAACCTGCACTAATTGCAGGCAGCTGGTGTTACTTAAGGAGGCATTAGCCCACTGCTCCACCAATGCTAGTGTTTTCTTCTAAATCTCTGTAAGGGATCTTTAGCTAAGGGGAATAAACAGATTTCAGAATGGACATATGTGGCAATTAAATGATTTTATCTAAAGGACAGCCACCTTAAATCAATTTTGGCTAAGAAAATATTGGAAATGTTTGGAATAACCGGAAAACCTATTCAAGAGAATAAATTAAAATGCAATCTATGAACGTAATGACAAGTAGCTAAGAAAGAATCCAACCTTGTGCAGACTTACTTTAAAGAGCAGAATTTATATTAAGTGGGTATAAGTTTAACTCAGTGATAATGATATTTCATTGAAAATAGGAATCAGAGAAAACGTTTAGGACTGAGAGTTAGGGAGTAACCAACCCCAGGAATATTATGACTTCTGCTATGATCAATGATATGTATAAATTGCAATCTTAAATTATTTGGTTTTTATTATCTAATATAATTGTATTTGACTCTTATATTGCTTCATCTGTTCTTCTTGTATACTGTATTGAGTTCATTGACTGGTCTATAAATTCACAGGCAAAGTAAATAAAATCCTATACATGCACACTAAAGAAAATCCCACTGTATATAATTGGATGTTATATAGGTAAGTAAACATGGAATTATACCTTAACTTCTCAGCTATAAAACCACCACCACCACCACCACCATCATGTTCATCATGCTCATCATCATCACCACCACCACCACCACCATCATCATCATCATCATCATCATTATTGTATTATTGTTCATACTGAGTGTAAGGAATGCCATGATAGAATTGCAAAACACATGGATTATAATTTTATTTTATTTATTTTAATTCCATTTATATCCTGCCCTTAATGTATTAATTAATGTAAAAGTTTGGCTTTTACTGTTACCAAAACTACTAGGGCCACATAGCTGAAAAACTCTTGGATAATTCGTGTTGGATTTTAAAACACAGGCCTCACAGAACCTGAAACATAAACCGAGAGATTTTATATGATTAAAAAGAGAAAAAGTTCAGGTCCGTAGATTTAGCAATAGCAGAAAATGAATGAATTGACAAAAACCAAAAGGAAAAGACAACAAAATATCAGAATTTGCAACTTGAAGTTGGGAGGCTTGGGAAGAAAAAGTCAACTATAATATCATAATATGGAAATCTTGCAGCTGTATCAAAGGGTTTCACTAAATATTGGGAAGTTTTAAATTTACTGGAATAAACATCACCAACTTTGGGAAAAAAAGAAAAAAAGAAAAGTATAGAACGTTCTACATACCATGACCATACATCCATGATTCCTGGGCTCTTGTTTAGAACTGGAATAATCATAAAATACTTAGTCTAAAGACTGTGATATGCTTTGAATGAATAGGCAATAATAACTACAACATTATGAACAAGTAATCGGAGCTGTTCCAAATTATGTAATATGGTATTGTGTGGCATGACTTGTCAGACTGAATGGATGATATTCTTTAGCATTGAAAATCTAATGGCTGTTTTTTTATGTTTGCAATGGATTGTTGCAAGAAGAAAAATGTTTGTGACCAGTTGTTGCCAATGAGTGGATTTCTGAGTGTACAGAATTGCTATCAAAAGACAAAAATCTGTACAGTACAGTTATTCCCCCTTCATGGATTACTGCCTTGTTGTGGCGAAGGGGCTTGTGTAATTCTATGAGCGAAGGGGCTTGCATAATTCTATGAGCTATGCTGTGCAGGGCCACCTAAGACAGAAAGGTCATAGCAGAAAGTTCTGACAAAACATGATCCACTGGAGAAGGAAATGGCAACCCACTCCAGTATCTTTGCCATGAAAACCCTATGGACAGTACCAAAAGGCAAAACGATATGATGGTGGAAGATGAGCCCCTCAGAAGGCGTCCAATATGCTACTGGGGAAGAGCTGTGGGCTAGTACTAGTAGTGCCAGAAAGAATGAAGTGACTGGGCCAAAGCCGAAAGGACGCTCAGCTGTGGATGTGTCTGGTGGTGAAAGGAAAGTCCGATGCTGTAAAGATTTTTTCTCCATAGGAACCTGGAATGTAAGATCCATGAATCAAGGAAAGCTGGACATGGTCAAACAAGAGATGACAAGACTGAACATCGACATCTTAGGTATCAGCGAACTAAAATGGACAGGAATGGGTGATGCCCATGAGGTATACTACTGCGGGCAAGAATCCCTCAGGAGAAATGGAGTAGCCTTCATAGTCAATAAAAGAGTAGGAAAAGCAATACTGGGATACAATCCTCAAAATGACAGAATGATCTCAGTTCGACTCCAAGGCAAACCATTCAATATCACAGTAGTCCAAGTCTATGCCCCAGCCACCATTGCTGAAGAGGATGAAATTGACCGGTTCTATGAAGCCCTACAGCACCTTATAGAACTAACACCAAAAAATGATGTCCTTATCATCATGGGGGATTGGAATGCTAAAGTAGGAAGCCAAAAGATAACCGGAATAACAGGCAAGTTTGGCCTTGGAGTACAAAATGAAGCAGGGCACAGGCTGATAGAATTTTGTCAAGAGAATACGATGGTCATAGCAAACACTCTTTTCCAACAACCCAAGAGACGGCTCTACACATGGACATCACCAGACGGTCAACACAGAAATCAGATTGACTCTATGCTCTGCAGCCAAAGATGGAGAAGCTCTATACAGTCAGTAAAAACAAGACCAGGAGCTGACTGTGGCTCAGACCATGAGCTTCTCGTTGCAAAATTTAGGCTTAAACTGAAGAAAGTAGGGAAAAGCACTAGGCCACTCAGGTATGAATTAAATCATATCCCTGTTGAATATACAGTAGAGGTGACAAATAGATTTAAGGAATTAGATCTGATAGACAGAGTGCCTGAAGAACTATGGACAGAGGTTCGCAACATTGTACAAGAGGTAGCAACCAAAACCATCCCAAAGAAAAAGAAATGCAAGAAAGCAAAATGGTTGTCTGAGGAAGCTTTGCAAATACCTGAGGAAAGGAGGGAAGCGAAAGGCAAGGGAGAAAAAGAAAGATACGCCCAATTGAATGCAGAATTCCAGAGAATAGCTAGAAGAGATAAGAATGCCTTCTTAAATGAACAGTGCAAAGAAATAGAAGAAACCAATAGAATAGGGAGGACCAGAGATCTTTTCAAGAAAATTGAGAGATGAAGGGAACGTTTCATGCAAAAATGGACATGATAAAGGTCCAAAATGGCAGGGACTTAACAGAGGCAGAAGAGATTAAGAAGAGGTGGCAAAATTACACAGAAGAACTATACAAGAATGAGCTTAATGTCCCTGATAATCACAATGAGGTGGTCACTGACCTCGAGCCAGACATCCTAGAATGTGAAGTGAAGTGGGCCTTAGAAAAGCTGAGCAACAACAAAGCTAGTGGAGGTGACAGTATTCCAGCTGAACTATTCAAAATCTTAAAAGACGATGCAGTAAAAGTGCTACACACAATTTGCCAGCAAATTTGGAAAACTCAACAGTGGCCACAGGATTAGAAAAGATCGGTTTACATTCCAATTACAAAGAAAGTCAGTGCCAAAGAATGTTCAAACTATCGCACCATTGCACTCATTTCTCATGCTAGTAAAGTTATGCTTAAAATCCTACAAGCTAGACTCCAGCAGTATGTGGATCGAGAACTACCAGAAGTACAGGCAGGATTTCGAAGAGGCAGAGGAACTAGAGTTGAAATTGCCAATGTACGCTGGATCATGGAGAAAGCTAGAGAGTTCCAGAAAAACATTTACTTCTGCTTCATTGACTATGCTAAAGCCTTTGATTGTGTGGATCATTACAAACTGTGGCAAGTTCTTAAAGAGATGGGAGTACCAGACCAACTTATTTGTCTCTTGAGAAACCTATATGTGGGCCAAGAAGCAACAGTGAGAACTAGACACGGAACCACTGATTGGTTCAAAATTGGGAAAGGAGTCCAGCAAGGCTGTATACTGTCGCCCTGCCTATTTAACTTATATGCATAGCACATCATGAGAAAGGCAGGGCTAGATGAATCAAAAGTTGGAATTAAGATTGCCGGAAGAAATATCAACAACTTAAGATATGCAGATAATACCACTCTAATGGTAGAAAGTGAAGAACTAAAGAGCCTCTTGTTGTGGGTGAAGAAGGAGAGTGCAAACGTTGGGTTGAAACTTAACATTAAAAAAAACCAAGATCATGGCATCTGGCCCTCTCAATTCCTGGCAAATAGATGGGGAAGAAAGGGAGGTAGTGACAGATTTTATTTTCCTGGGCTCCAAGATCACTGCAGATGGGGATTGTAGCCAAGAAATTAAAAGACGCTTGCTCCTGGGGAGGAAAGCCATGGCAAATCTAGACAGCACACTAAAAAGCAGAGACATCACCCTGTCAACAAAAGTGTGTATAGTCAAGGCTATGGTCTTCCCAGTTGCAATGTATGGCAGTGAAAGTTGAACCATAAAAAATGCTGAGCGCCAAAGAATTGAGGCCTTTGAACTATGGTGCTGGAGAAGACTCCTGCGATTCCCTTGGACTGCAAGGTGATCAAACCGGTCAGTCCTAGAGGAGATCAACCCTGACTGCTCTTTAGAAGGCCAGATCCTGAAGCTAAAACTCAAATACTTTGGCCACTTAATGAGAAGGAAGGACTCACTGGAGAAGAGCCTAATGCTGGGAAAGATTGAGGGCAAGAGAAGAAGGGGACGACAGAGAATGAGGTGGCTGGATGGAGTCACTGAAGCAGTAGGCGTGAGCTTAAATGGACTCCAGAAGATGGTAGAGGACAGGAAGGCCTGGAGGAACGTTGTCCATAGGGTCACGATGGGTCGGACACGACTTCGCAGCTAACAACAACAACAGTTATTCCTTGCTTCACTTCTTTCTCTCCTTTTCCCAATAGACCATGAATGCTAGGTCATGCATTGTAACAAAGTCTATCTAATACTTTTATTATTATTTTTTATCCCTGGTCACTAAGAACTACTTTTTAAATTGAGGTTACCGATAAGGACTCTCAACTCTTTGATGTCTATGTTACTTTGTAGTCAGCCTTACTCTTTGTTAGATTTGAGTCTTTGAATCTGAAAGAAAATGTGTTTCTTGCCTAAAGCATAACTGGGATGTCCTAAACATATTTCTTTAAAAAGGAGGAGTAATTTTAAAAATGGCAATGCTTACTTCTTCAGATTTGGATTTTTCTTTTTGGTCTTGGACTTGATCTGACTGTGAATTGAGTTGCATTCAGAACTGAGAGCTTTTTCAAAATGACAGAAGCAGCATCATACTATGACAACACCTGCTCCATTTCTTTGGTATGAGAGTGCAACATCAGGGCACATGTGCGAGAAAACTGGAACTTTTTTAGCACAGAGCACAATGCTGCTTTCATCATTTTCCCTCCCTTGTTTCCTTACACGCCACTTTGAGCAAGCACACCAGAGGCTTTATTATTTATTTATTAACTGGTTTATAAGGCCACCCACTCAAATTATGCAACTATGGGCAGGGTATGTGGCAGCATCTGGCAGAATAACCACCCTAACACTTAAACCCTGCACACCTGTACACACACTCATACCATTCATACACATACATATACAAATACTTAATTCCCTATAACACCCAAGACAATAATTTGGGAATGGATTATTCTTTACTCAGGTGAATAACAATAACAAGGCAAAGATGTAAGAAGAGAAAAATGTGTTTTCCAAGTATCTCTATATCAATCTCCATTAGACTATCATTAATTCCTAGTAGCAGAACATACAATGAACATTATTGTTCAGCCTCATTTCTATGTTTGCTTAGTGTGCATTATATTGAACAGTTTGGAGAACAAGACTTTTTTTTTAAAAAAAAAGAATGTTTAATTATTTCATGGACTGTTACATTGCTAGCTGTTTCTTCTGTTCAGTGGATACATGCTGTGAACAATTTCTCAATTTAGCAAATCTGTTTTTGCTCTTACAGTTATAGCTTTCACTTCTACTTATTTATCTTTCCTACCAGTTCATCTCTAACTTCAAACAATTACTCTTCTCTGAGCTTGAGAGCTTTACCTATTGTATTCCAGCTGTTGGTACCTGGTTGTTTCCATTTTTCTCTTTCTTTTGCCATCCAATGTTTTTCTCTTTATGGCTTTTGTAATTTTACATTAACTGTGTATTTATATCGTTATTTTTTTAATTCTTTCTTATAGACTGCTGCCTCTCACATCATTCAGTCTCTGAAAATGATTTGTGGATCCGTTTGTAACTTTTAAAGTTCTGAACAATCTTGTTTTCTTGATTCCAGTGGTGGACTTTACTCATATATTATATTAATTAAAAGGTTGGTTTTTTTTTAGTATAAACAATGTGCTTTGGTATACTTTGGAAATCCCCTGAATATGCAGAAATTGTCCATGTGTCCTGGGGAATGCCCCCATTTCATATCCTACCACTTTGCATGAGGTATTCGTGTTTGGTGTTAGATTATAATTTCAGATTTAGGTATGTAGAAAAATACCATTTTCCTTATTCTCTAGTTGTAATCAAGTTGATTCTTCAGTTAAAACATATAGCTGAAAAGATCTTGAGATAATTTTCCTAGGATATTGGCCCAAAATAAAAACGTATAGATACAATTTGCTATAAATTATTGCAATATGTATTTTTATATTTATATAAATGCATATTTATATATGCCTTCTTCTGCTGTAAAACACAATAAATAAGATCAGATAAGATCAGATAAGATAAGATAACCTTTATTGTCATTTTTTTTTCCTGTGGGCACAACGGCACACATATTTTACAGGGATGTAGCCCTAATAACTTTTTTTCCCAAATAGGTAACTTTCATCTGTTTTGAAAGTTCTCTCTCACAATAAAATCCTAATTTTTATAGAGTTTAGACTGCATTTAGCTCACTTAGGATGTAACAGATAAAATCTGCATTTAGACGTGTCTTTTAAACAATGGACAAAAGACAATTAATGGAAAAGAGTACAAATAATTGATTTAAAGTAAGTCATTTGTCTCAGTGTGCACCATTTGTGTGAATCTGAAATAGATCTAGTTGCATTTTCTGCAGCAATTTAGGTAATGATATGTTTTGATGAAAATGAAGTTTGAAAGCAATTATACAAATTATATAAATGATGCATAATATAGAGATTGCATTAAGTGCATAAATCACTTCGCTGTTACTGAGCTAACTGCTTCACTGTTACGGAATTAACTATCCCAGATCAGAACTTAGGACAATATCAGGAGAAGGTGGAAGAAGGTAAGGAGTATTTTTCAGTTTAAAGCAGCAGAAGGCAAAGGGCTTTACTTCCTGATTGGTTAGTCAGGTTAATAATTCACAAAGTAAAAATGGGCTTTTTGCCTGACTGAGAATGAAGCCATGTAGACAAAACACACTGCCACTGAATAGAGTACAGTGGTATCTTGGTACTCATCGGTAATTCATTCCAGAAGACACAATGAATATTATAACCAACAAGTACCGAGAAAACTATGTGACTTACCAAGTGACCCACTATTTCAGCTGGAACATAAAGTAGCCAATGTCAGCAAGTTCTTCATTGTACATCAACTACTGGGAGAAATATAAGTGCCAGGACAAGATTTCTGCTTCAAAATATGTCGGACACTGAATTCAACAATTTTTGAAGCGATCTAGTGCTAAGGTATGACTTTACTGAACAAGCTGTGTCTTTGTTTTTGGATTCATTATGTCCATTTCTTCTTAATAACCCTTTCCAATTTCTTTTCTATCTTTCATCAAATACTCCAGCTCCAAATTTAATTGTCTTCTCTAAAATGCATAATGTTACAGTAAAAGTTGGAAATTTCCTTGAGCTTCATATCCTGCTCTCACCCCTAGAAGAATAATATATTAGTTTTTATCAACATTACCTACCTTTCATGAAGTACCTTGCCATGTGAGAAAATATTGCTCCACATCATGTGTTACCCTCTGACAATTAATGGGTAAAAATAAGAGCAATACAACATTTGCTACAGTGCTACCAACTGGCTATATAGTATTGAGGAATCTGACTAGAGGTATCAACCCTTTCATCCAAAGAGATAAACAAATCTCACAGGGCAGAGATAAAATTAAAGTTTATTAAAAGAAAGATACAATTGTAGAAGAGCACAGTTATCCATAATAGAATGCGGATATGTAATGCTAGAAAACGAATTACAGTAGTATCCTAAAATGGAGATCCAGCAATTGCAAATTAATGGAACAAGAAAAGTATTTAATAGAATATATAAAAATAAGAAAACAGCAGACCACAAGGGGGTGCTGATCTGCTACCAATAAAGAGAAGCTGGTTTGTTAGAGATAAATAATACAGATTCCCTCAAGGTTTGGTTTAAACTGGCATAAAATAGAATGCTCCTAAATTATGCAGATAAAATAAAACTTCTTGTAATGCTGTGTGCATAAAACACACCTTAACTTAGTGCAATTTTAACTAGTCGTGTATCTTCTTCTACCCCAGTACAAGATCCTTAATCCATAGCTGGAGAACGATCTCAGTTTTTCCTTGTTCTTTTCTCTAGCACACTAATTCTTGTTTGTCTCCCTCCACACAGAGTTCTGTCTTGCCTTTTATTAGAAAATAACTTTTGTCTAGGAAGGGAGAGGGAGTTGAGGGACTCTCTTGAGCATACATGCCAAAACCTATGCCTGAGAAAAGTTGTTTATTCGAATTCAGATGCTGTCTCGTCTCTAGACTAGAAGAGAGGCTACAGTATCATGTATGTTGCTGAATTTACAGCAGCATGCATTTATGTTATATTTCTGGTATGAGAAAGGTAGCTAATTTTGGAATCTTGTAAAAAATCTCTGCCTTTGAATGCAAGATGAGAAGACAAGCAATGTACTGCAACATCAGGAATGAGGCAGGCTTTACACTCCAAAAAAATCATTACAAGGTAAAACCACGAAAAGATTGCTTTTTCTTATACAAGTAAATTATAGAAATGTGAGAAATCTTTTTTTAAAGATACAGCTAGTGATTAGCTGATAGGAAATATAAGGGTTTTGTTGACTAGCAATATAGGTTAGAAACATGTTCAAACCAAATTATTGAAATTGAAATCCTAAGACAGCTGCATGTTCTTATACTTGTTTATTTGCTCTCTTCCTTTGGGAAACCCATCGTATCTTTGTACCTATTGCACATTGCCTTCTTCTGATTCCCAAGCAATGTCATTTAGAAAGTTTCATAAGATTCAAAAATTAGGTCTAGAATCTTTAAATCACACCCATGTCCTCTTCTGACATGTAACTAGAGGTATCTAAGCAGGAGAGCAGAGGTAAGCTCATACAGCTAGTTATTAAAAAAAAACCTACTCCCATTTTGCTAATGTTCTTGAGTGACAGACTGAAGATATCAGAGAAGTAATAATTGTTAAACTTTTTAATGGATTTTCAGCCATTTAATAATTCATTTTGCATGTACTTTGAGCTCTATGTCTTATCTGACTTTATTTTGGCTGAAGAACCGAGAACCTTTTTTTAAAGACATAATTCTCCTTTTGCTCTGAGTTAGTGTTTTGTGTGTGGATGCACAAAATGTATGTGTGAGAGAAAAAATGGAGAGAAGAGAAGGCAGAAAATGAAAGATTATTTTCTGATATATTTTCAGCTTGTTTGTTGACTCAAGTGAACATGTCTGCCATCCATCATCTTGTCAAGGTACGGAGGTTATGCTGTTTATATCATAGCAAATATTTACATCCATCCGACTGCTGTGGCAGATCTGGTGCCTGGAAGATGTCTCTGCACTTGAACCTCACCTGCACAGAAATATGTCCAATGCCTTCCAGATGTGCATGAAAAAGCAGTCAAAGATATGAAATAAAGCAGTATGACCACTTTGTTCTTTGGAAGAAAGGGAACACGATGCTTTGAAGAGTTGCTTCATTTGTAGCATTATCAAAACAAGACAATACTACAACACTTTGCACAGCCTAATGTATCTGTTAGAGAACCAGCTTGGTTGAGACACCAGGCTAGAAATCAGAATACTGTGAGTTCTATTGTTGCCTTAGGCATGAAGCCAGCTGTGTGATCTTAGGCCAGGAAAAAAGCAATGGCAATTCACTTCTGAAATCTTGTCAAGAAATCTGCTGAGGTCAATCCAAGCAATTTCTAGAAATCAACACTTATTTGAAGGTTATGTGAATATGTACATATATATTTGTATATGTATATGCATACATATACGTGTACGTGTATGTTACGTTTATGTATACGTATATGTAAAAAACACAAGGAATATTTGGTTTTGACAGTTTTGATTACCTGATTTTAAGATTTTTTTTCACTTAGATTTTAGTGAAAATAAGAACTGGGTTTGTAATATAGCTCCTTCCTAAGGGGTAAATAAAATGATATAACAAATGCCTTTCAACACAATATTAGTTCTTCTAGATCAGGGATATCAAATTGGTGGCCTGTGGGATGGATGTGTCATGCATAGGCCATGCCCACCCCAGCTCCACAAAGGCAAAAAACATCACGTGATGTGATTGAGTTGGACACCCATGTTCTAGACCAGGGGTGTCAAACTCAATTTCATTGAGGGCCGCATCAGCATTGCGGTTGCCCTCAGGGGGCCGGGTGGGTATGGCCAGGGTGGGCATGGCCTACTGGGTGGGCGTGGCTAGAGTGCATATGGCCTACTGGGTGGGTGTGGCCAGCTCTACAGTGTTCGCATCAATGGGGCCTATGGGGGCCCAGGCAGGAGTGGGACAGATCTGAGGGTCTCTGGCAGAAGGAGGGTCTCTGGGCCAGGGCCAAGGCAGTGGGGGCCGTTCCCTCACTGTTTCCAGGATGGCTTCACGGGCCACATGAAACCACTTCGCGGGCTGGATCTGGCCCCCGGGCCTTGTGTTTGACATGTCTGTTCTAGACCTTGCTGATGTATCTAATTTCTTCATTTTTTGTAGCCATTAACACTCTGGTTTGTCATGTGTTTGCTACCTTTGTTTTTCCAAAAGAGTAAGAAATACTTTGCAGGATAACCTCTTATAATACTTGACTTTGTCTGTTTTCTTATCTTCTGCTTGAACTGACTGAATTCTAAAATAAATAGGAGCAATTACTTGAACAGCGTTCAAACCTTAATAAAACAATTGAAGCTTTGATAACTGACAAATAATTTGCCACTTATATTATCCAACCATAGTATTGCCCTGGATGAGTTACATAATTACACTAACAACAGAGTGGATGGTGAAATTTCTCTGGATGGCAATACAAGAGTGAATATAACAACTCTAGTTTACACAGGATTCCATTCTGCATAGGACTCTCCTAAGAGCCTGCAAATAATTATAATATCTTTCTGTTGCTTACAAAGTTCCTAATCATTATATGCTGTATATCATTAATCCCCAAAGCCACAAAATATTCAATTACATCCAGCTATGAGGAAAACTGCTCAATTTTGAATTCCACTTAGCTTTCAAATATTACGCTACCAAACGACAAAAGCAAAACATAAATCAGAATGATACAGTTGAGATTACATCCTTCTTGGGCTCTGAAGCTTAACCTAATCTAAGATAACAGTATGAAGAATAAAAGAAGCAAATGTGATGCTATAACTTTCTTCATGGGAAGAATTTGCCCCTCCCACATTAGTGCATCAATCATTTGCATATTAGAGTGGAAGAAGGAGTATAGAATCTGACTGCAACTTATTTCATATAAATATTTTGACTCTAGTAATCCTATTTAAGTCCTTGGCATGAATATATTTGAAAATAAAATTACTAACTATGTGGATAGAATTGGAATGATTTTATGTGGCACCTATTGGGAGATTATGATTTATGCTGATGATATGGGGCTGCATTCAGAAATGTAGTCAATATTTTTGTGAACATCTTCTGATAGACTGATCCCTTCAATCTATGTCTCATAAAGTTGAACATATCTTTAAAAAGTTAATTCTGACTCACTAAGAATGGTTGATTTTATTCTATAGGAAGGTAAAGTGAAGCCCCATTCATCACAATAGATATATTTCTAGATACAATAGCAAAAATATTGGCTGTTGGATACTCAGTAAGAGCCTAGCTAGGGAATACTAGTTATATAATTGTGTCCAAAAGTACAAACAGTGGGAGCAATGGAAGAAACAAACAAACAAAAACAACAGGCTTTTGATACTGGTTGTGGAAGGCAACACATTGAGGTTTACACATAATAGAACTGATACCTGATGGCATTCCCATTGAGAGGTCTTCTATTCAATTTCCACTCCTTATATAAGGCCATTAACATTTACATGTGTTAGGCATTTGAGTGGATGGGAACTTGCAACTGAATAGATATTTGTTTTACATATAAAAGCATGTATTCTAGTTTCTGCGTGTTGATCATTATCTCAGGGGGCAGTCAGCCTTTGTGACTGATTTGTTCTTGCAGTTTGTGCTGCTCTTAGCAACTGTCTCCAGATTCACACTTCAGAAACATCTATCTTCTTTCACTCACTCTTTCTCAATGTCCAGCTTTTGAAATCTAATATTGTCCAAGAGTAGTTCACACAGTCAGTGAAAAACAATACAATATGAAGGTACAAAAACAAGCCATCTCAACTCAAAAGAGAGGCCAAGTGATCAGCCATGTAAGGGGGGAGGGGAAAAAGAGGTTTTTAGTACTGCTTCTCTATGTTTATATAACTTGTTTTTGAAGCACAGCAGTTGCTGAACTGTTTTCCCCCCCAAAATATATTAGTTGAAGCTCTTAGATTTCTTGTGAGCTCCTCTAATGATCCACTCCTGACTGTTGGATGACGCATTACCAATAAAAAGACTATTGCTTGAATTATATTAAACTTTGTTGTCAGAGAAATATTGTTTCTTTCCCTAGGATTAATCTGTGATATACTTCTCCAGCACTCTGTCTATCTTTATCTATCCTCAAACCTAAGAAAACAAAGCTGTCTACTATGTTTACTTTTTCACCATCAACACTTAAGTTTGTAAAACATGCAAGTTGGTATTACTTTGTGTTCCTGTTATTTTACGTTAAACCAGATTTTAATATTCATAATGAGCTCTTCCAAGTCTTTATTTCTGGTTAACAAAGTGCTCTCATCTTCATGTCTTGATAGTCTCTGGTTTCGATCCCAGGTATTATGTCTCCCAAATCTGTTTTTTTAAAAAAATGTGTAAGTTAAACAGATTGAATGTTTTTTTTCTTTTTCCCTTCCTTAATTTGATCAACTCTTTCCCCCCAGCATATAGTATTCTACAGATTCAGTTCACCCAGTAGGTTGTTGTTTAAATAACAGGTACTGTACTAGCAGTCTCATGTTTCTTATTTTGATATATTGTATATAATGAAAGGTCTTGTTATTATGAGTGAAGCAAAGGTAAATCCTCTCTTGTTTTGTCCCCTACCTATCTAATATTAGCTATTTTATGTGATCTCAATGTACCTCTGTGTTTTGTGAAATCTGCCCTTAATTTGGCATGTATAACAGCATTTTTAAGAAAAAAAATGTTTGTGAGGAATTGGTGAATGATTCAATAAGTTGTATATTTACTACCCTGTCTTTCTATATTTGTGAATGACATTTTTTTCAATATCGAAACTAATTTTATTCCATATTGGTAGATATGAGCTACTAACATTTAGTTAATATTTAACTCTTCTTCTACAGTTTAAAATATTTGAATAGATTTGTCAATTTCTCATTGTACTGTTTGACAACTGGCCTATTGTCTGCTATACCTCAGTTTCTAGTGGAAACTGAATATATTGTCTTATAGATATTTCTGTTCGTTCTATAATCTCCTTTGTAAAGGATTTCAGTAGTGTTTCTATCTTCTTTTAATTTTGCCACCCAAAGTTTAATTGGATAGAGGAGTAGCAATTTAAGTTTGATAACATGTAAATAAATAAGTTTGCTGCTATTAAATTCTTTCATGATCATCTTGACTTTTCCCATCTTAGGTGTAAAATTTCCTTTGATTTTTTCTGATTTGCTTTTAAAAAACTTCTTTTTTATTATATTCCTTTTGACATTCTTGACTGTAATACTTTTTTCTTGTCTTTTGTTGCTTGACTTCAGAAGGCTCTGTTCAGTCTTTGTACATATTTTTTATAGTCCAAATCTTTCATTCTCCATCCCTCTTTGAAATTTTGGGAATATTTTTTCTACTTAGGTTTTTCTGATTCTTATCTTTTCTTTAGATACTCTTTGATATAAGTTACACAAAATGTTCATTATACTGATTCTATATTCTGGCTATAAATATTCTTCATATATTGCTGATACCCCATTGTAATTTCCAAATTTAACCTGTATATTTGAGCCTGTTCCAGAGTCTTCACCTAGAAATGTCTTGGATGATCGGAAGCACTTCTCCATTTTTTTTGTTTTAATTATAGTTCTTTGAAGTTGATGTTATCAGATGTCCATACATAATGTCTGCTTTTCTGTGTTTGAAGCATAAACTGGTAACAGCAAAGATTTATTTTTTGCAAAATTCTGTTTCCTGCATTATTATTTTTTGCAGCTGTTCATTTTCACAGTTTTTCCAGTGGCTACCTGCTCCAGGTTCTGCATCTTAAGGGAAATAAAAGTTCTGTTGGTTAAGATTTAGCTACGCCTGCAGACTTTTAAACTCTAAATTCTTCCTTTCATCATTCCAGTGACTTCATTTACTTTGATATGTTCTCAAGAAAGCAATGCATTGATTCAGCCTATAGTACTTTCAGAAATAGGATGGTGACTTCATGGAGGCATCCATGCACTTTTCTTGGCAATACTATGGAAGAATCTACTCTTTAATGTCCACGATGTTCTTCTGGGATGCTTTTCTCAACTTCTTGGTTCAATCTACAACCTGGGATTTCCTGATGGATTCTTATCTGAGCATTGGTATCTGCAAGATAAGGTCATAAAGGCAAGATGACATAAGCAGCATTGCAATGCAAGCCACAACCCTTCTGTGCATAAATGTAACATTAATGTATGTATTAAAGCAGTTTGCCTCACATCACAATGGCATTTCTACAATTTTGCCTTTCATTTTGTCTTCTCCCTATGGATGCTGCTGTTCCCAAGGGCTAATCTGGTGAGAGCCTGTAAAGGGAAAGATGGAATAACCTTGAGTAGATTTAAGTCTTCCTTGTAAAATAACCTGTATTTGTTAATCCCCTAGTGTTCTTACATAATTATCTCTGGGGAAAGGTTTCCTGTTGGATGTGTGCTAAAACCCTAAATTAAATTTGCTGGAAGTTGTTTTAAAAGGTCCCTGTGTTGCTGATGATTTAGTTCATAGTGACATGAACTTTTCTCAGGAACATATTATTCCTAGTAATGGTAACATATACAAGGGCAATTGGATTCTTTTTCTTTCTTGTTCAAACATCTATTTATTTGAAATTTTCTCTTAGGTAAATGTTTTAATGGAGAAATTTTCCATGTATTTTCTGCAGCAGATACTATATTTCTAATTGCTTTGGTCTAATTCTGGATATGACAATACTGAAGTTAGTAAAGTGATAATTTTTCCTGAATTTTAGAGAGTAGGCAGGTGTCATTTTAAGCTGTAATTTTATACATAATGTCTGCTCAGATTTGATCCAAAATTAGAATTAATTTTTTCTTTGTAACTTTCTAAAGCTATCAAATGAGTGATAACAAACAGTCCAGTAATGACAAGATTATGTGGGTCGATTTTGGTTTTAAAATGGCTGATATACTGAAACTCAACTGAGAAGTAAATATCTCAGTGGCTGGTGCATTAGTCACTCTGCATTATAAACCATTGTGAAACTTAATGTCTTCTCAGTAATGCAAATAGACATAATAGGATGCAGCTTGGGAAATGAAGTTATTTGTTTTGAGGAAAATGTATTCTCTGCTTAACAGTTTCTCCAATAATTAGTATAGTAGGAATAAGAACCTTCCATTTTACCAGAAATTTTCTTATTGCAAAGATAATGAAACACATTAAATATGTTTCTCAAATTTGAATGAATTTGAAAATTAAAGCAGGGAAGAATTCTACTTTTAAAAATATGACAGGATACGGTTAAATAAGTAGATAATTTTATAACAGCCAAGGCAAATACACTTGATCTCTTAGTTTTAAAAATCCTTGAAAACTGATTTCATTATAGATTTTCTACACCATTTGATTTTCATTCCAGTAAGAGAAAACTGAGAAGATACTTAACATATCCCCCATTCTGTGCTGTCTGTTTGCTTTGCAGTGATATAAAGGTCTGTGATTTATGTGCTTGATCATATTAATTTGCTTTATTATATTTTTTACATGCCAAGAAAAAAAATAACAATAAGAAAAAGAAGCTAGGGTAGAAAGCTGCATAATACAGATAGTAGCTGTCTGATTAATTATTTATTTATTTATTTATTTATTTATTTATTTATTTATTTATTTATTTATTTATTTATTTATTTATTTATTTATTGAATTTGTATACCGCCCTATTCCCGTAGGACTCAGGGCGGTTTACAGGGCAGTTAAAACCATAAAATACAAAAATTAAAATCAATTAATTAAATTAATTAAATTCAAGCCCCAAGTAAATCTAAAACCCAATTAAAATTAAAAACCCCTCAGTCTGGGCCAAACAGCTCGAAAAGCCAAGTTTTCAGGTCCTGGCGAAATGAGCAAAGGTCAGGGGCAGTCCTAAGTTCCGTAGGTAGTTGGTTCCATAGGACAGGTGCACCCACAGAGAACGGCCTTCCCCTGGGAATAACCCATCGGCATTCATTAACCGGCGGTACCCTGAGAAGGCCCTCCCTGTGGGAGTGCACAGGACAATGGGAAGATGATGCCGGCAGCAGGTGTTCCCTTAGATAGTCTGGACCCAAGCCATTTAGGGCTTTATAGGTCATTACCAGCACCTTGAATCTCACCCGGAGGGCAACCGGAAGCCAATGTAGCTAATGGAGAAGAGGTGTTACATGGGAGTATCGGGAAGCTCCCATCACAACTCATGCGGCTGCATTCTGCACCAGTTGAAGCCTCCGAGTGGTCCTCAAGGGCAGCCCCATGTAGAGAGCATTGCAGTAGTCTAACTGGGAGGTCATGAGCGCATGAGTGACTGTGCGTAGGGCATCTCGGTCCAGATAGGGCCGCAACTGGCGCACCAGGCGAACCTGGGTAAAAGCTCCCCTGGTCACGGCTCCTATATGATCTTCAAAACTGAGCCGTGAATCCAGGAGGATGCCCAAGTTGCGAGCCCTATCAACAGGGGGTAACACCTCACCCCCTATTGTTAATGATGGAAAAAGCTGGTCAGTCCGAGATGCCGGTATGAACAGCCACTCAGTCTTGGCAGGATTGAGACGCCTGTTTCTCCCCATCCAAACCCGGACCGCCTCCAGGCAACGGGACATCACGGTGAGGGCATTACTGGGTTGGTTCGGGGTGGAAAGAAAAAGTTGGGTATCATCAGCATACTGGTGATACCCCACCCCGAAACCACAAATGAGCTCACCCAGCGGCTTCATGCAGATGTTGAACAGGAGGGGAGAGAGGACCGACCCCTGAGGGACTCCACAAATGAGAGATCTCGGGGCGGACCTCTGCCCTTCCATCAACACCGACTGCCAGCGGCCCAGGAGGTAGGAGGAGAACCACTGTAAAACAGTGCCCCCCCACTCCCAATCCCCTGAGACACCACAGTAGGATACCATGGTCGATGGTATCAAAAGCCGCTGAGAGGTCTAATAGGACTAGGACAGAGGAACAACCCCTGTCCCGAGCCCGCCAGAGATCATTCACCAGCGCAACCAATGCCGTCTCCGTGCTATACCCGGGCCTGAAACCTGATTGGTACCGGTCAAGATAATCAGTTTCCTCCAGGAACAGAGGGAGCTGATGCACTACCACACCCTTGACAACCTTCACCAAAAAGTGAAGGTTGGAGACAGGACAATAGTTATTCAAAATTGCCGGGTCCAGGGCAGGCTTCTTGAGGAGGGGCCTCACCACCGCCTCTTTCAAGGCGGCAGGGAAAACACCCTCCCTCAAAGAAGCAGTTATTAATATACATGGAGGGATGCCTATTATTCCCACAATGTATGTAGTCTTCAACTTACGATGAGCCCCAAATTTATGTTAAGTGAGAAATTTGTTAAATGAGTTTTATCCCATTTTACAACTTTTCTTGCCACATTTGTTAAGCAGTTGTTAAGTTAGTCACGTGGTTGTTAAGTGAAACTGGTTTCTCATTGACTTTGCTTGTCAAAAGTCATAAAAGGGGAGCACATGACTCCTGAGTCCTGCAGCCATGATAAATATGAATCAGTTGTCAAGCATCTGAATGTAAATCACATGATGATGGGGATGCTGCAATTGTCATGAGTGTGAAAAATGGTCATAAGTCACTATTTTCAGTCCTGTTATAATTTTGAACTGTCACTAATTGAATATTGTAATTTGAGAACTACCTACTGTATATATTTATTTTATTTTATTTATTTTATTTTAATTCCATTTATATCCCGCCCTTCTCCGAAGACTCAGGGCGGCTTACAAACTTAGCAGTAGCCTTCATTCTATGTATATGCCTGCTTATTAGGGCTTTCACACACACCCCAAGCGGCATTATTACAAAGTCAGCTTAATTGCCCCCAACAATCTGGGTCCTCATTTTACCTACCTCAGAAGGATGGAAGGCTGAGTCAACCTTGAGCCTGGTGGGATGCGAACCTGCACTAATTGCAGGCAGCTGGTGTTACTTAAGGAGGCATTACCCCACTGCTCCACCAAGGCTCTTAAAAGCACTCACAAAAGATTCAGTTAGTAACAGTGCACTCTCAAGATCTCATTGATTCCTTGAGGATCTCAGGTCTGATAACATAGCCAGGTCTCAGAGACGTCCATAAAATAAGTAATGATGGAGCTGATGTCACTTTGGGATGGGGGGAATATTCCATAAGGCAGGCACCATGGCACAGAAGTCCTGCTTCCTTGGGCCTATCAAGTGTCGCTGATGAGAGATGGGATCAACAGCAAGCCTCTCTTGTAGGATGTGATGGGACGAGCAGATGCAATCAGGGAGAGGATGTCCCTCAAATGATCTGGCCCTGGGCCTTGAAGCTCTTTAAAGGACAAAACCAGCACCCGGATCCAGGAGCAGACTGGCAACCACGCAAACCGGGAGTCCGCCTGAGGCATGAAAGCTGACTGGTGACTTTTGACAATCACTCTCTTTCAGCCCAACCCATCACACAGGGTTGTTGTTTTAAGGAAAAAGAGGGAAAGGAAGATGTATTAGGTATGTTTGCCTCCTGGAGTTAGTTAGTAATAAAGGCGAGATTAAAAATCAAAACAAAACAAACCAATCAATAAATCAATAAGGTGCAGCTTACGGTCAGACACACAACACGTGCTGTTTTAGACATAATTATCCATGCCTCCACAGTATAGGGCAGGGGTAGGCAACCTCGACTCTTTTATGACTCATGGACTTCAACTCCCAGAATTCCTGAACCAGCATGGCTGGCTCAGGAATTCTGGGAGTTGAAGTCCATGAGTCATAAAAGAGCCAAGGTTGGCTACCCCTGTTATAGGGCTTTGTGCATATTAAAGATATTTAGATACTTTTGCTTGATTTTGCCTCCATTGGCCATTTAATTGTTTTAGATCTCTACTGATGTTTAATAAATAAACAAGCAAGGAAGTTTATTTATCTTCAGGATTTTGCTTCTCTTCTGCCAGGATAGCCTCCCACTTTACCCTCGGAGTCTAAGAAACTGAAGGGAGAAAGAGGAGGAGAAAGAAGGAATAAGGTAACTTATATATTTGTTTCTTTGTTTTTAAGATGAATAAGGTAGCCCAACTTGGGTAGTGAACAGCATAAAAATCAAACAATAAACCAAAGGGAAAAAAGAAACAAACCCCCACAATGTACCCCATACAGTATATAAGTACAAAATATAAAATATAAAACAAGCAAAGAGGACTTTCTTTCAACTGCCCCTTAATGCCAAGAGAGAGATTAGTGCAGCAGGCGGTTGTTAGTGAATAGCCTTGAGAGAGAGCTGGAAGAAGGGTGATGTAGTAAATAGATGTGCCTAATTGCTGTAAATAGTTGTACATAGTAGAAGAAACATAAAAGCCTTCACCATCTCTGCTGTTCTGTAAGCAATTGTCCTCTTTAACAATATAAGCATTCCCAGCTGCCAAAGATTCCACAGTCACACTGGGGGACTTTTTCAGAGTCCTTGGGAGGGGAAGGTCTAGACCAGGGGTAGGCAACCACGGCTCTTTTATGACTCATGGACTTCAACTCCCAGAATTCCTGAGTCAGCAGGAGTTGAAGTCCATGAGTCATAAAAGAGCTGAGGTTGCCTACCCCTGGTCTAGACCCTTTAAACTGGTTCAACTTTTCACCTCACTATATAAGATTTTATATTGTGGCACATAAAATTCCTTCATTCCTGAATGTCAAAATAGAGTTAATTCCAAAAAGAGTTAAAACAAATGATAGTATTTATTAGACTGAGCTGGTGTATAATTGGTATATCCCTAGGTATAATAGACATGTCCAGTTGTTGCCAGTCTACAGTCACACCTTGGTACTCAACTGCTTCAAAACTCGTTGAATTTGGTCCAAATTGAGAAAAGTGTACATGGAGTGGTGGTGATAGAAGAGGGGTTGAATGTGAGCCACAAGGCACAGGTGGCATCTTTGCCATAAGCAGCTGCTTCTTATACACCATGAGATGGACAAGCTATAAATCATCCTAAGTATTTTCAATTTTTATATTTCCTCTGATTTTTTAGTTTTCTTGAAAATGCCCTCTGCACCAGGATAATTATGTCAATGTAATATAATGCTGGTGCATAACATTGGCATATTTTCAGTCATGGTAGCTGGAAAGAGCTTTAATTAATACCCTATAGTCTTCCAGCTAACATTGGATTATTCTTTTGTTATTGGCTCCTATCGTCATCCATGAAGACAGGATGAGATTATTAATTACTGTTAAATCCATTTGACGGAAGCAGAAATTATAGCCTTTTGACAAATAACTATTATTATGAAAGGGGATCAAGAGACTGGCTACTGGGAAGGATGATGAATTATGCACATTGCCCAAAATCTCCCTTGTATTGGCAGGAAACTGGCTATAGTCCTTTACCAGGCTTTGTCTTAAAAGCTCAGTTTGCACATTATTAATTTTTGGTGTCTCTCAGGAAGTAATCATGAGCACAGGTGAGGGCATATCTCCTGTAAGATTTATGCCTGTCATATTTTTTCCACTACTTGCTGTCTAAAAGAGCTCTTGCATTTGAGGAAGATATGAATTTAATGAGAACTATTTAAAACAATCTCTCTTGTTAACAATTCCATTTTCTTTTTAAATCTTCCTTATAGTTCTTTGCTAAGGGCATACTGACTGAAGCTTCTGCTTTCAATATCTCTGCAACTGGTTAAAAAAGCAAAGATGAAAAGGATATGCTTCCTTGGAAAAAAACAGAAAAACAAGTAAAAGTTAGCAAATTCAGCAAGCTGCTAAATATTGATTAGAGGACTGCCTTCAGTATTTACAAAAGACCAGTTTCACTGTTGAAGGGAGTCTTGAAGGACATTAAAATGTCTGTTTTTCTGAGAATGATGATGTTTTGACACAGATTTATCTATTTAGTCATATGATAGGAAATACATTAATTTAAAATAAGAGCAAAGAATGTTAAGTCCACAGTGTCCCTTTGGTTACTGACTTTTTTTTTTTTAAAAAGAGGGAAATAAGATTGCTCTGGCATAATGTTCATATAAACTAATTCAGTTCTTAGTAATTATGGCATTTTTTCCTAAATGTTCATAAAGTATTCCAGAATACCGCATCAAATTAATGAAAGCTCAACTAACTTTTCCTGGATCCATTAATCGTCTCTTGAGATTCTCAGTCATCCAGGTCATGGTTGTTCCAAAGGTGCTTTTTCAAAAGGCAACTGGACTTTGCTTTTCCTTGAAGACATTTTGCTTCTCATCCAAGAAGCTTCTTCAGCTTCTGAACTATAAAAGTAGTTTTAGCCTTTCTGCGGAGTAAAAAAGATGTCAAGACTCTAGAAAGAGTACAGAGAAGAGCAACAAAGATGATTGGGGGACTGGAGGCTAAAACATATAGGGAACGGTTGCTGGAACTGGGTATGTGTAGTTTAATGAAGAGAAGGGTGAGGGGTGACATGATAGCAGTGTTCCAATATCTCAGGGGCTACCACAAAGAAGAGGGAGTCAAGCTATTCTCCAAAGCACCTGAAAGCAGGACAAGAAGCAACGGATGGAAACTAGTCAAGGAGAGAAGCAACCTAGAACTAAGGAGAAACTTCCTGACAGTTAGAACAATTAACCAGTGGAACAACCTGCCTCCAGAAGTCGTGAATGCTCCAACCCTGGAAGTTTTTAAGAAGAGACTGGCCAGCCACTTGTCTGAAATGGTATAGGGTTTCCTGCCTGAGCAGGGGGTTGGACTAGATGACCTCCAAGGTCCCTTCCAACTTATTCTTATTCTTATTCTTATTCTTATTCTTATTCTTATTCTTATTCTTATTCTTATTCTTATTCTTATTCTTATTCTTATTCTTATTCTTATTCTTATTCTTATTCTTATTCTTATTCTTATTCTTATGTAATTTCCACTATTATTATTATTATTATGATATTCTGGCCTGGTCCGCCTGACTGGACTGACAGTTCTGCAGCACTGTGTTGTTTGGAGAGGATCTTCTTCTTCCCTCTGGGAGTCATTTTTTTTCTGAACAAAAGCAAATTTGCAAATAAAACAGAAAAGAATCATTTATATCCACAGTTTCACATTATAGCCTTGAGTCTTTGCAGCCTTCAGTCAAAGTATAATATATTCCTTGAAAGAGCAAATGCATCTTGAAAAGTGCTCATTCAAAGAAAAGACAGGGAATGGAATACATCATACAAAAGCATTCATACATGAATACATGTTACAACCAAAATTGCATCAAAATATTGTAGCATTCTGGTTCCCACATAATATTGAACCTGTAATAAGTGAATTTATATTTATCAATGCTCCATGCAAGTAATGTTTGTTAAATTTCTCACAGAAGCCAATGATCCATCATGTAGAATAAATATTTAGGAAAGAACAATAGAAGGCCTTTTTACTTGGAGTTTTACTTCTATAAGCTGCCTGGAGTCACTGAGTGGGTTGGGCAACCATATACATTTTCTTAATAAACAAACAAGCAAACACTGTGCAATTACGTTGTTCAGATATTTTTTTTTTAAAAAAGTAATGCTAATTGACTCCCCTAAGTTATCTTATTAATAAATTTATTAGTCTTAATGTTGTTGATTGGACCTTAAAAAAGCAAGACAGGAAAAAAATCAACTTGTTTGAACTGTGGTGCTGGAGAAAGCTGCTGCATATTCCTTGGACAGCAAAGGTGACTAACATGCAAGTACCGGAGCACATAACACCAGACATGTCACTAGAAGGCAAAATCACAAAACTGTGCCTCACTTACTTTGATCATGTCATGCATGGGAATTCACTGGAGAAAGCAATTATGTTCGGAAGAGTTAGTGGTAAAAGGAAGCCAGGATGTCAAAGAACACTGGCTGGACACTTATCAAAGCTGGCACCAGCCAGAGCATAGAACAACTCAAAAAACTAGTGCAAGATCAGAAGATGTGGAGAGAACTGGCTCATAGAATCGCCAAGAGTTGGACTTGACTAGATGGATAACATCATCGTCATCAATGTGGTTGAATGTTGTCCAGAGCCACTGGAGGGAGAGCTTCTTTCCCAGTTGGCGCGCGCACACACACACACACACACACACACACACACACACACACACACCAGCAAATATACACAAAGTATAAATCACAAAGTTTATCTAATAGATATGCAAGCAGTTTCTTTAGTCTGACAAGGTTTCTGTCTACGGTGAATACAATTAAAAAAAACTATTCAGAAGTAACTCTACATGTTGTTTTTGTTTTCTTGGGCCTGACACTTTTTATTAAATCCAAAAGACTTTCAAACAACTTTTCTTTTGATACATTAAATTTTGCTTTTGTTGAAGATGATTGATGGCCTATAACGACTCAACTAAATTCGAGAATTTTAGCTAATCAGTATCAATGTAATTAGTAGTGAGTTTTATTTGTGCTATGATTACATTGTGATCCAATGAGAGATATTTTTCTGTCCTAAATCATGGCAGTATAATAAATTCTGGAATAATCAAACATTTTATTGAATTGTCTAATCACAGTTTTGTAGAGCAAGAATATTAAAGGGATAAAATCTTCAACTGTAGCTCAGAGCACATTATCCCAATCGATAGAAATTGCTATTGCCATTTGATATCTTTTGTAGTGTTAACATTGATGTAATGGACAGGATGACACCATAGCAGTATTATTTAAATGGGATTTATATACTCTTAAATTTATATCAGTATTGAAACCTGATTCATCTTGGAAATATGTAAAAGCAGATAATTTATCATATGCACGTGGAACTTTTCAAATGTTCATGTTTCACTGTGGTGACATAGTTATGACTTGATTTATCATTTATATACAATTGACAGGAACACTCAGGTAACAAATTATTGACCTTGGTTACTGGTCATAAAATGAACTTTTGTAGAGTTTTTTGTCATTCATAATTCAGTTGCTATGTTGGAATTCAGGTTGTTTATGAAAGAATAGAGAAAAGAAACATTTCAAAAATTGCGCACTTCAGGATAAAAGCATGACCTTCAACAAGATTAGATTCATTCATCTGTAGCTGTCCCCCAGCAAAAGAGTTTTACAAAATATGTCTTCCTTCTTAACTCAGTCAGAAGGATTACCCTTACAAATATGTGTGGAAGAAGAAAATGGAAAGAAATATTTTACAGACTATTTTTGTAACTGACTGAAAAAGTGACCACTGGTAGGTAATATATGGCCCACTGAGAATTGATAACCTGTAGTTTCCAATATATCTCACCATAGGCCATGTGGCTGTCGAAAGTGTACTTGAGCAGCATCAGGAATGCTACAGGTTGTCCATCCTTCTCATGGTTCATTCTGCATTTCTCATCTTGACAGTCCTCAATTTCCCTTTTAAAATTCCTTCCTTCCTTCCTTCCTTCCTTCCTTCCTTCCTTCCTTCCTTCCTTCCTTCCTTCCTTCCTTCCTTCCTTCCTTCCATTATCTAAATATTGCTTCCTTCCTTCCTAAAATTATCTAAATATTGTTATTACTAGTATCTTTTGTTAAAAAAGTCAGTATAAACAATTCAGTCCTATATACAAGCTTATAATTTATCTAAGCGACGAACGGATGGAAAAAGGATGGAAAGATGAGGGAAACAAATCAGGCATAAGAAAATTCAAAAATAAGCGATTTGGGTGGAAATCATATTTCAAAGGAATGATCCTGCTTTCCATATCTTCCATAGCCTTTACATGTCAAAAGAATCTCATGTAATTTGATGAGCTGAAATTAAAACAGCACAGATTTTTAAAGATTATAATGAAAAAGAAAAGCAAAATCCTTCCTTCCTCTCTCTTACAATATTGTTCATAGGTTCAGCAAATTAATTAATGAAATGAATATTCTTCCATTTACAGGTGGGGAAATGATAATATGAAAGAATACAAAGCTTTGGTTCATGTACAGTTAAAGAAATTAATCTGTCATTGTAAAAATTCACACTTTGATAAATAAGAGGACTCTTAGATGTATAGGGAGAGGAGATTACAAAAAGGAGCAGACCGGAGAATTTGACACAGAATCTTAAAAAGTTTTATCTATTTATTTATTTGTATACCACTTTTATTATTTTTACAAATAACTCAAGGCAATGAACATACCCAACACACTTTCTTCCTCTTATTTTCCCCAAAACAACAACCGTATGATGAGGCAGGTCTTCATTGTTCTGGCATATATACAAACAGGAAGAAGGAAGAGATATGCACCTGCAGGGCCTGCCTATCAAAGGTAAAGGAAAGAGAAGTGCGTACATGCAAAGCCTGCCTAAACAGTAATTGGTCAAAGGCTGATACCAAAAGCCAGATGCCTGGTATACTGTATTATGTACAGAGATAAAGTATGGAATAGACTCTGAGCCAATGGAATGTCTCCTAGCTAGTAATTCGAGTTCCCATAGGGGTAAGACAAGGCATAGAGTTGAAACTGAGTCAGTAGAGTGCCTGATGGATAACTCCTCCTTAGACAATACTTCTGCATCCCACCTTGAAAAACTGTATAAAAGCTTGTTGAATCCTTTTTTCTGTGTCCTGGCATTTTGCTGGTTGGGACCCCTTTTGCTGAAGCACTTCAGTAAAATGAAATCAATCCTGCACCTTGTGTCTGGTAGTCTTAATCAGCTTTGGCACCAGGCTCTGACCTGGATTTGGGGACAACACCTATGAGATAAGGTAGGCTGAGAGGAAGAGCCTGGCCCAAGGTCACCCAGCTGATTTTCATGGCTAACGAGGGACTAGAACTCATGGTTTGCTGCTTTCAACCTTTTAGCTTTCTAAATATTAAATCTATTACTCAGAAAATTCAGTATCGTGCAAATATTATATGTTGCAGATTTAAAAGTCATAAAGACAGACATATTGATCCTACCTTAAATACAAAATCCTAACATTTACACAAATGTATGAACATGAATAAAATCAGATTTCTAATAGACAGATTTAATAATCTATTTAATAGTTTATTTTATATTTAAATACATGCCTAGTTATGAGATTCCCATTAAAAAAAATCTATTCTGTCCAGGAAAGGTTGTTCCTTATTTTGATTTTAAATACATTACTTGGGAATTACATCTCTTTAGAATCTTGCAAATTGTGAACAATGAATATGTGTAAGGGAGCAAGCACTTGCTAACTCTGCCTACATTCCTTCTTCTACTGTACATAATTCTTTATTTGAGATGGCAAATTGTATTTTGTTGGTTCAAACATCATACATGGAATATCTGTAGCTTTAAAATTATAATGCAAATGCCTTTGCCTAAGTGTTACCAGGATTATCACACATATCTATTTAGCTATGTTAAGTATTTGTTGATTAACCTGCAAAGAATCGTGTCTCTTGACATTCATTATGATAAAGATTCTTACAAAGCTTTCTGTCTCTTTTAGATTATTAATTGTGTCAACTGTAGCAGGCCCTTCAAATCTGGCCTTTTACAGCAGATAATCAGCAAAGCAACTTGTGTTGCCTTATATTACTTGGTATACTTGTGCTTTATCGCTACAAAGGGTCATGTTATGCTAATATTGCAAGTTAACCTCAACCAGATTGCAGGGAGTATGTTTGTGTAAGCCTCATTTGTCCTGAGGGCTAGAATCTAAGAAACATCTTGATGTGTACACAAAAGGAATATGAAACTAGGTATAGATTACCTTACTGTTTTTCAAAACTGTTGTTTTGTTTAGTTTTGCTCAAGTTTCATCTGAAAGGAATAGCAATATAGAAATAAGCTGTGCCTAATCAGAAGTTTGAGTGTGTGTAAAGCAGGACATGAAAAGAGAACTTAACTTGCAGATCAGCATGTCCAATAGTTTTCTGAAGACTATTGATGTCATGTACAAAATGAGCATCCCTTGCTACCAGTTGGACTTTTTTTTAGACTTGGGCAGTCATTCGTTAAAAAAAAGTTTGTTACATCCTCAGTATTCAAAAACAAGAAAGATTATGAAAATTTGTTAACTTTTGTGACTTTTCAAATATCTAAAATAAAAATCCAGGACAACTGGAAGATTCTCAGATTGCAATCACAGCACATTAGCTCAAACTGATAAAATCCCTCAGATCATCATTATTACAAAAGTCAAATTTGGCAACTTTAAGCTTTTTAGTTTAAATATTGAGTATTATTCTTGTTCAAAGTTTCTCACTTCACAAAACAGTAATAACTTGCTTTTATTGTCATTGTTTGTTTAACATAGGATGGCTCTGATCCAAAGTGGACACATGTATTTTCATGCCTGTTTGATACTATCCAGAGTCTGAATTTCTCTTGGTCAGTATAATTGTCCAAACCCTGGAAAGTCCCTTGCTCTACCTTTCCTGTCATATTTTGAAAATGCTGTTGCCTTTCTCTTTGCTGTCTTAGGTTAGGTTACAGGTATTGTGTTAATGATTAACAAAGTAATTTCTCTATAATTTGAAGATTGCATCATCATGTATGTATAAAATAAATCTTTGAATCAGTCTGAGTAATATGTTGAGCTTGCTTATGAATCCAATTCTATTCCTTGTTATTTGCAAATGTTAAATATGTTTTTGAATATAAGAATAACCCTGTGGTTCTTGAATAGAAACAGTTATTTCTCCAAATAGTTGGAATAGCATCTCCTGCTATAAGGGTAGACTCAAGATGGCTAAATATGATATCATGAACTTGAGTTCTCAAGAATTCCAGAAAGCTGTTACTGACAGAAGAACAGCTGTCAAGCTGTTATGTACTGGGTTACAATAAGTTAGAATGAAGTGATGACTGCACAACAAAAGTCCGGCACACAAAACCTTCTGGCCATATGCTGGTGATACAAGTGTATGTACATGAATTTATGTGCATGTGAGATTATACATAACTTTGCACGTAGGAGAGGAAAGAACACTTACTGCTTGTAACTCCTGATGAATATCAGGAGGTGTGGAGGTGCTCTGTTCTGTTTCTGGTAAGACAATATAGTCTTTCAATGTAGTTAATGAGTTGCTTTTGAAGAAACTCAGTATGTCCTTCAAAGTCCTGGTATATATGAAAATATAGTTCTCTGGATGAGGCTGTTTGTGAACAAATTGTTCAATCCTTATTTCAGCTGAAGAAGATGAGATACAGAACATGAGCAGCTATAGATGTACACTTCAACAATAATAAGCTCACTTTCCCAAGATCTATTCTCTTGATTTATAAGGAAAATAAAAGTATTATTAAACTCAACTGCGGGGGATAAAAAGATATGTACATTTTGGAATATCAGCTCATTTATTTCTATTAAAATCTCATGATTTTAATATCTGGAGTAGTTTTATCTAGATATATTTGTTTTGCATATAAAACAGTGAGGCAGCAGCTTAGTTCATTCTTGTATTTAGAAATTGAGCTGGTAGCCCTGGGCAACAGGAATCTCTGTATCCAAAAGAAGAGCTGGCAGATAAGTCATATCACTGTTCTGCTTATACAGTCTACTTGATTTCTGTAATCAGTGCTTTTTTTGTAAAAGAAAAAGGTGCCGAAACTCACACGTCATACAACCCACCTTGCCTACCCTACAAGGTTCCATCCAAAAAAGGTGCCGAAACTCCGTTCTGAGCGTTCTATGACAAAAAAAAGCCCTGTCTGTAATGATCACAGATAAAAGAGTGCCAATATAGCAATAGAAAAATCCCTTTGCCATTCTTTTTCTCTCAAATGACTTGTAGATATCCCCTTTAAAATTTTGGCACTAAAATACTTGTCCTAGAGAGGAAAGTTTGCCTTTTCTTACAACTCATAAGAAAAAATAGGTTATTAAACTTATAGAAGACTAGGGGAAAAATTGAGGCTTCAGTTTATATTTCCTTTGTTTAAAATTGCTGCATGAATTAAATTGGAATCTCTATTTCACTCTTATAAGTAAAATATGATCATAACTGTTGTGTAGTGGGTCCAACGCAAGGAAGAGACGCCAGCCGGAGTACGTGTTCAGCTCTTTATTGGAAGGGGGTAGCGTACTGGGGAATGAGGGTTACCTGGCCTCCTTAAATACCTAGCCAGGTAGGCGAACAACCAATGGGGTTGGCCCTAGGTTTCCCGCCGAACTGGGTTTCCCGCCAAAACTGTTCAGGTCAACACCCCCTGGTGGTTGTTGCCATGCAGGAGCCTGCATACATAACAATAACTCTCTGTTTTTTTCATAGAAAGCAATGAAATTTCCCACTTCTAAGAAGGGGCAGATGACTGAATTCATGAAGGTGTAGAGCTAATAATCTATATAACTTTGACCTTGGGTTGATTAATGTAGCATTGCAAAGTCCATTTACAGAGTTACATTCTGCCACATTTCAGCCAGATAGTGGATTTTAATTTAGAGTTTTTAAATATTTTTTAAATATTTCAAAATGTCCCTAATACTAATATTGTATTACTCATAAAAGATGACACCAAAATATGTTTCCTTGAACATCTGCTTCAGTGAAAATGTCTCCTATGGTTCCTAGATTGTGGTTTTGTTTGTTATGTAAGGTATTCATTGTTCAAGGTGTGAACTTTCCTTGTGTAAAAAAGATAAATGTACCATTTCTTTAAAAGGTTTTTGCTTTCAGCATTAACATATTTTTATGTGACATTTGTTAAAAAAGGAATTGATTATTAAGAAGCAAATCTTTTTTGGCTACTTTCATTACAATTGTTCATCTTTCCCTCTAGAAAGGTTCAGAATTAGTTTCTACCTGAAGGTAATAACAAACTCATTAATCCTTTGCAAGATCATCCAGACTTTCTCTTCACCACTAGCATTAATTATTTGAGAAAAACCTCAGCATGCCTGACAGCCAGAGGAATGTATTTCATAAGGCTTCCTTGGGACTGTATAATGAATTAATATCTTTCTATGGAATAAAGGAGAACAATTCTCATCAGGCAGTGTTTGTTACTGTTCAGCAACTCATGATTACATGCATAACTCTTCTCTTTGAATTATAAAGACCATTGTTCTTTACACAGAATACCTATCCTTGTTCTTTTCAAAAATCACTGAATGCTTGAAATTATTTTTCTATTTCTGAACTTATTTTAGGATATCTGTTGGAATAGAATCCAGCACAAATCCTACTATCTAAAATAGGAATCTTGACAAGGGTCAAGAAATTATCCATGCATAGTATAGATAAGCCTTTGTTTAAACTACCCTATGAATGATGGCCAGGGATAAAGACATACATTTTGATTTTCCTTTCTAAACATATTGAGTTTTCATAATTTAATGAACTGGGCACTTTGTTTCTAGTGAAAACCCCATTTTTACATTAGGGTTATAAGGAAATGTCTAATTGTTGGGACTATCTCACTGAAGAAGGCAGCTTCACATACATTCAAATGTTGAAATCTGAATTTTATACTTTGGTTCATCATTCTTGCCAAGTAGTGAAATATGGGTCTAATCAATGTACAGGAATCAATGTCAAGGAATAACCCAGAAAGAACAGAAGCAGAAATTGAGCCCTTTAGCAGAAAGTCAAATGAAAAGCTCAAATATGGCAGCAGTAGTATTGCAGTACAAAAATAAAAGTCTGACTGCACTTTTAACCCCTAATCTGCCAGCAGTTTTCCCCTCAGCTCTTTTTCCTTTATTATTCCACCAAGAATGCTTTTTTCATACTTCTCACTCACATCATTGTGTGGCATTTTGGACATTCTTTGTCATTCTTCAGAGTAGCTCCCACATTATCTTTTCATTGTGACCACTTCCATTCATGTTGTTGGGAGGTTACTCTATTTGCTAATATTTTTTCCATTTCGTATTTATACTTTCCTGCCACTGTTTTACTTTCACTGTATTTCTTTTAATTCTTTCCTTCCTACCATAATCATGTGTGTAATGTGTTTTAACGTATTCGTGGGCATTTTGTTTAATCGTTTTTAATTTTTGTATCTTGTTTTTTTAATATGTATTGCCCTGTCCACCGCCCTGAGTCCTTCGGGAGAAGGGCGGTATACAAATAATAATAATAATAATAATAATAATAATAATAATAATAATAATAATAATAATAATAATAATAATAATAATAATAATAATTTAATTTCAAGATCCATTGTCACTACCAAAAACAAGTCTGTCTCATTTTCAGCAGTTTTCATCACCCTTGCATACTCCAGAAAACTATCAAAATAATACATAATGAAATCAACCATGCTTCTAGATTTCTGTCTATTCCTTTGCCACATGTACCTACATTTGAAGAGAGTTAATTTTAAACTTTACATGTAAAACAACTAGGTCTTTTTCTGAGTTAACAAAGCTTGTGTCATTCTGATGCCACCCTGGTTTTTCAAAGGGCTTATTTGCTTTTTCTGTATACTCTCTCATCTCCTTTCCATGATTTAGCTCAGGGGTCTTCAAACTCAGCCCTTTTGTGACTCATGGACTTCAACTCCCAGAATTCCTCAGCCAGGCATGGTGGCTGAGGAATTCTGGGAGTTGAAGTCCATGAGTCATAAAAGGGTCGAGTTTGAAGACCCCTGATTTAGCTGAATATATTTTTCTCTGCATCACATTCACTTGGAATATTGCATGATTTCCCCCCACACTCATCTCTGAATAAAACCATTTATTGGAACATAATACAACTACCACCAACTTATTGATTCTTAGAAACATAGTAAACTGTCAACAGAAACAGACCCAGTGGTCTATCAAGCCTGCCATTTAAGTTTTTTGTTTGGTTGTTTTTGTTTTCTTTTTAATTTATTAATTTATTTTAATTATTAATTTTTATTTTAATTAGTTTTATTATGATGATGAATTTTTGATTTTTTAATTTTTTGTTGGATGATAGACATGTGTTTCTCCCAAGCATGTTTAAACTCAGCCACTGTTGACTGACCCACTACCTCCACTGGAAGTTGGTTCCAAGCTTCTACTACTCTTTCTGTGAAGCAATACTTTTAGAAACATTACATCACATTATTATTACCTTTGAACCTCCCTCCTGTCAGTTTGAGGTTATGTCCCTGTGTTCTTGATATTTGCTTATTATTGGAAATAGTGTCTTTTAGAACCTTATTCACACCCTTAATGTATTTAAAGATTTCAATCATATCCCCCCTTTTCCTTTCTGTCTTCCAACTTGTACATATTCAGCTTCTCCTAATATGTTTTGTCCCTTGTACCTTGCACTGTTTTTGTTACTCATCTCTGGACTCATTCAATCTCATCAATATCTTTTTTTTAAGTGAGTATTCCAGAACTCCAATATTCTAAATTATTTTCACAAGCACCAATTAAAAACATTTTATTATAGCAACCCACACTAGTCCTTTCATCATAATTACAGTACTTAATTTCTTTACAAATGGCATTCTACAATATTATTTTTAATTCAAATCTATTATATACTTCTTCTTTCTCTTTATAAGTACTGTACATACATTTTGTCAGTTCATATTCTTTTCTTTTATCTTTTTTAACATTTCAAGTTGCAATCTTTTATATCACCAGATGGGCACATAAATATTGCCATCCATCATGATTTTGTTTAATTGGTTTTCATATGTAGTGCTTTTTAGTAGGATATAGATAGTATAGACTAAATGCCTTAGTTATATATCTGCTGTATGTATACTAATGATAGGTGCTAATTGTACTAATCAGTTTTGGCACATTTGATTGTATACAATAAGCATAACTTAAGCTCAGTTTTGTCCCAGGCATACACACACTATTTTATGCAAGCTAGAATTTTTAATGTAAACACAACTTACATTAAAACCAAAACAAGTGGCTTTATGCACCAATGTATGCATTCTACTGACATATGTTCAAGAGGAATATAGTCTATCAGTGTATTGACATTCATATTAATGTAACATTTATTTTAAACAATGACTCAACCTATGACTGAATCCATTCTTTATCTGCAAAACAAATGAAACTCTCTTGATATTAAGTTGAGTTTACATTTATCAAATAATTATAAGCTACAAAGTACTGCATTTGAGAGGAAACAAACGGAATACTGCTTAAATTATTCTGTCTGGCCCAGATAGTACAAATAGTTTCAACTTTTAATGGAAAATGGATGGAATCAAATTAACCTCTCCCTCACATGTCTTGTATCTCTGACAGCTGTTTGTAATGCTCTTCCCCATCAAATGGATAGAAGTGTCATTTCCTAGCAACTAGGAAATGTTAATTCACCATTTTGATTGTCTTTCTCATCTAAGATCAGCTCTAATTTGCCCTATATGAAAAATTTGTCCTTGCCATTTAAGCAATACATAAACTGGTTAACAGGTACAATTTAATTTAAGAAGAAATGAGTTCCCATAATTCTGCAGCACATATGCAAAGTTGTCAATTGCTGCCTAGAAAGAAAAGTATGCTTATTCATTCTCCCAAGAATTCCCTGCTGAAAAAACCCATGGTTGTAGTAGTGTCTATAAAGTTTATTTGCTCTCCACTTCAAGAAAGAAAATATAATAATTAATAGATGATCAAGTAGTTAATATCAAAATATTGGGAAATTGGCAGCCTATCTTATAATCTAATAAAGACATTACAACTATGGTAGTATAATTAAGAACTTATTTTTCCATAGAACCATCACAAATAAGTTCTACCAAATGTGCAATAGTATGCAAATGTTGTACTGGGAGGAAGGGCAGGAAGAATTAACACAGCAAAAATTATAGGTATTTCCTAGTAATTATATCGCTATAATGATGTTGCACTTGAAATCTCCATAGAATCAAAGCCTGGGATGCTACAAAACAAAATGCAGCGCACCCTTTCTCTATACTTATATTTATTTATTTATTTATTTATTTATTTATTTATTTATTTATTTATTTAATTAATTATATTTGTATACCGCCCTTCTCCCGAAGGACTCAGGGCGGTGAACAGGGCACATATAAAATACAAAATACAAAAATTAAAAGAGAATTAAATAGGAGCCTGAGCTAAAACAATAAATAATGATATAAAAAACCCGCAATAAAAACCCCAACACATCCCCCATCAGGCCAGGCCGGCTTGTTCAAATAAATAGGTCTTCAGATCGCGTCAGTCAGTCAGTCAGCTATGACTGACTCAGGAATTCTGGGAGTTGAAGTCCATGAGTCATAAAAGAGCCGAGGTTGCCTACCCCTGGCCTACATGATGATGATAACTTTATTGTCACTTTGAATGTACACCAATTGGCATACATCAAAATGAAATTTCGTTGCATACAGCTCTCAAAGGGTCACCACCTCCGATATATACTCCTTGTTCGGGGCCCGCTCAAATTTCACATTGTCCATTTTAGTCTCTAGGGAGTGAACGATGGCAAACAGGACAGATGGAAATGGGGCTCCATGTGGATTAGCCCTCAAATTCGCTTGTATTCTGACAACCTCGCCTTCTTTCCTTTTTCTGATCCTGACTCTTCCACCCTTTCCTTAAAGAGGCCTTGCTTCTTTTCGCCCCTGGAGCACGCTGCTGCCGCCACCACCAACTCCTCCAAAAGCCTCTCTCTCTTCCTCTGGGCCTGCCGACAGCCTCATCCAGTTCCTTCGCTCCATAAGCTCCAGGTCCTCTCTGCCTCCTCTGGAAACAGCCCTGATTTGCAGTAGAATCCATCACTGGGCCAGCAGTCAGATCTTGCTGCTGGCAGAACAAATTCAAACAGCGCCGACGACTTTTAACGGTCTCACCAACAGTTCCAAAACAACTAGAAACTCGCCAGGCCAGCAAAGATTGTTGGTCGTATGTCGTATGTTACCTTAGTTCCACCATGTTGCTCAAACACATTAAAATCTTCTTGATCATGTGGCTTATAGCCCTTACTATCCCTCCCAAAACTATTCACTTTCAAGAGCCAATGCAGCCGCAGCCATTCCAGGTGCTGCCGTCTTAGAACTTTCTACAGGATACAAACTATCTCTACCTATGTCCTGATTTCTAAGGAGGAGTGTGCAGTGTTAAAATTCCCCAGAGGAAATAAATGTAACCTACACAACAGCTAAGTACGTGGAAAAGAAAAAGCTGGAACTCAATGGAAAGCAGCACCATCATCTTCTTAAGAGTTGTAAAAAAGAACAAAATACTGTAATGACTGGATTATGAGTTGAAGACTGGATTTGTTTTCTGAAGACAAGCTCAGAGTAAACCTCTGTAAGAATGAGCTCAGCTTTAAAATCTTATTACAGTGAAAATCTGTCTGGGTTGTTTGGAAACTTTTTTCTTGAAATCTATAGTGGTATTTAGTGGTATGGTGCCCTATATGAAAAGTTTGTTCTTGCCATTTAAGCAATCCACAAAATGGATCGCTTAGGTACAATTTAATTTAAGAAGAAATAAGTTCCCATAATTCTGCAGCACATATGCAAAGTTGTCAATTGCTGCCCAGAAAGAAAAGTATGCTTATTCATTCTGCTAAGCATTCCCTGCTGAAAAATAATCAGCAGAAACTACCTAGTAAACTTGCTTTGCATTAGGCATTAGATTCTAAAGTTGGTTCTTTTTTTTCAGTTGCTTATCTCAAGGGAGGTTTCACAACAGATATATTTCACTTTTATAAGTTATTTGCACTGGTTCTACTGGGTCATGTAAAAAGTCCTCTGGGAAATATACAAGATCTAGGTTAGAAAATAGTTTCTTTGCTGCTGATTAAAAAAAAAGATAGAGGAAAGAACTTATTCCTTACTTCAAAAGTAGCTATCTTTTTGCCTGAGAGCAAAATTTTATTATTATTTTTCTGATCAGGGTAACTGCAGTCACCTGTAATTTAAATAATTTGCCCTGTAACATCAAGAAGAGGCCAGCAAATGAGGAAGAATAAATGGAAGGACATGATGGCAGGTAGAACCATCCAACTGAAGACCTACTGCCTTTTATTTCTGAATAGGTAGAATACAGGTTTGTCTACAGTTTCTCGTAGTTTTATTTTATAAAGATTGCTTATGAGGCACACATATTATCTAAGGGACTTAAACATAATGATGATTCTGGAAAATGGTGTTTTGTTTGGCAGTATACTCACTACATTTTATTTTTTATTTTTTTTAAAAAAACAGATAAGTTTTCTTTAGAGTAAAAAAAAAGGTGAATAAGATATAGAAGGGAGGTGTCCACGAACATAATAACTTTGTTTAGTAAATTTTAATATTTTCAGAAGAAGCAACAAACTCAAACATAGCCACCTTAAGATAACTGAATGTAAATAGAAAGCCATGGTTGTAGCAGTGTCTACATAGTTTGTTTGCTCTCTACTTCAAGAAAGAAAATATAATGATTGATAGATGATCAAGTAGTTAATATCGAAATATTGGATGATTGGCAGCCTAAACTAATTAAGACATTACAACTATGGTAGTATAATTAAGAACTTATTTTTCCATAGAACCATCACAAATAAGTTCTACCAAAAGTGCAATAGTATGCAAAATGTTGTACTGGGAGGAAGGGCAGGAAGAATTAACACAGCAAAAATTATAGGTATTTCCTAGTAATTATATCGCTATAATGATGTTGCACTTGAAATCTCCATAGAATCAAAGCCTGGGATGCTACAAAACAAAATGCAGTGCACCCCTTCTCTATACGTATATACCCTTATACCTTTCTCTATGTGTATACATACTACACTAGGTAAAAGTAAATCTCCTGACAGCTCCTCTTTTGAATTTCTTAAAGCCAGCAGGATACTGTCAGGACCCACCCCAAACCACGTCTTAGGAAGACAAAACTCTTGGAGCCAAATCTAGTCCAAAAAGAATCTTTACTATGACATGCTTGGTTGTAGGAATACAAGACAGGACTTAATATTGTTCCATGAACTAAACCCTTATAAAGAGTTCCCAGTTTAACCCCCCCTTAACTCCATTTGGTCAGTCCCCCATCATTTACCTTGTATCATCCCTCTCGTGGGAAAAAGGAACTTAGGACCTTTTATGTTTATTGCTCTCTTCCGTGACACAAGCCAGATGCTAGCCCGCCCTTTTGTTTCCCCAGTTCAAAAGGCTTCTCTTTTCCTTTGAAATGCCTAATACCGGCTCAATACACATCCGTTCCCTCCTCTTCGGGAGATGGCAGAATCCATGGAATAATGTTTTAAAGATACATTTATGAATATGATATAAATGGATTCTGACAGATACAAGCTATCTCTACTTATGTCCTGATTTCTAAGGAGGAGTATGCAGTGTTAAAATTTCCCAGAAGAAATAAATATAACCTACACAACAGCTGTTTGTGTACATAGAAAAGAAAAAGCTGGAACTTAATGGAAAGCAGCACCATCACCTTCTTAAGAGTTGTACTGTAATGTCAAAGTTGAAGACTGGATTTGTTTTCTGAAGATGAGCTCAGAGTAAACTTCTGTAAGAATGAGCTCAGCTTTGAAATCTTATTACAGTGAAAATCTGCCTGGATTGAGTGGAAACTTTTTTCTTGAAATCTATAGTGGTATTTAGTGGTATAGTGGTATTTTCATGGGAATTTTTTTAAAAAAATAAATATTTACGTGGGGATACAGAACAGGTAAAAGCAAGCTTCTTTTTTCCTGGTATACATGGTGGTACATATAAAAATACTCCATATTATTAGCATGCTTAAGAGGAAATACAAAAAGTCTGAACAATCAAGGTCCTCATCAAATAGAATACATAAAGATACAATGTAGAATATCCTATGTGGTGCTTTCATTGATATCTGCTCCAGATACAAATTCCCTAGGAATATCACCCATGCCTGCCAATTTAAAAAAATAAATATTCCTCTCTATATGGCATCTGTGCAAGACAAAGCCCTCCAAAATTGTGAACTATTATTTGGGAAGCCTGGGAATATCCATCATTTTTAGGAGCAACCAAATAATAAGGCCCCAGGTGTTGATACCATCTCTACAGAAATGCTGAAGCCTGAGCCACCCACAAGCATCATAGCCTTGTTTCAGAAAATTTGTGAAATAAACACATGGCCACAGGATTGGAAACAATCAGTGTTCATTCTATTGACAAAAAAGAGTAAGTCCAAGAATTGCTCCAATTACCGGCCAACCAATTTCATCCTTCATGTTAACAAGATTCTCCTTAAAGTAATACAACAATATATGGTGCCAACCATTGAAAGGGGAATAGCCAAATGCTCAAGCTGGCTTTAGAAGAGGTCATGGCACTCATGACCATATTACAAATCTATGCTAAATCATGAAAAAAAATCAAGAATTTCAAAAGAACATCTACATCTCCTTTATTGATTACAAGAAGCCTTTGTGTCAATCTTGACAAGCTATGGAGAGTCCTAGAAGATCTGGGGTGCCAACACACCTACTTAAATTGGGGCATTCAAAGAAACCTATGGGTTCAGGATAAAGAAAAGAGTGTGCAAGGTTGCATTATTTCATTTTTGTTATTTAATCTGTATCCTGAAGGGGTCATTAGGAAACTGGAACCTGAAGAATACAAAATTGGAGTAAAAATTGGAGGAAGGAGCATCAACAACCTTCAATTTGCTGTTGACACAACTCTTTTCTCAGAAATCAAGCAAAAGGATTAAAGAAGAAAGAAGCAATTTGGTCTCTCCCTAAATGACAAAAAGAGATTTCCTCCTTAACCAAGGCCAGAGTAGTTTGGATATACTGGGTTATTTTCCATTCTATCACAACACAGTTGTCTCCTGATAGATCTCTAATTTTGAATGGTTCTGCCTGACATCTACTTTCTCGTATTTATTTAAATCAGACATACAGTAGCCTTAAACTGTCAACAGCATTCATACTTGCACCTCCCAAAAGAACTGATGTAAATCAATAATTTTTTGAATGAAGGGCAAAGTGATGTTAGTTTTAAAACAAGTGTTTAATATAACAAGCAATGTAAAAATTGATAAAAGGTATGGTGCTGAAACAGAATGTTTGAAATGCCACCTTAATAAAGCAGTATATCCAGACAACACCCCAGAATCAATGCCAGTCTAAATTATGGCTAACAAGCATCTTTCTCTAGCTCTAGTTATTTTGGCACAGATTATATGAGGGAATCAGACTGATGAAGCACATTGCAAGCAAATAGAATTAATACACCATCACTCTTTTGTGTTGTTCTTGTCTTATTACTGGTTTCCAGTTTGTGCTCCTGATTCTAGAAATAAGACTAATTTGAATAGAAGTGGTAAGGAAGAAAAGCAATAAGAAGGAAAATTGAATTAAAAAAAAGATTTCACTTTGATATCAAAATAGTACATTTGAATGCATATATCCAAGATTCACGATTGCATCACTAGATAGATGTTCTATGTTATTGTTTTTCTGACATTTTGACTAAAATCAAGGAAAATGAATTACTGAACTGAGAGTATCTGAGCTTAGCTGGATCTAGTTGAAGCCTAGCATGGCGTACAGAAATGAGAAAATGGCAATATGCTAGGTCCCTCTTGAGAGATGTGCTGACTTTTTTATGACAAAAAGTGGGATATGAATGTTTTAAATAAAGATAAATGCATTCCTTTCTTTAATGGCAAACAAGTTTAATTTTGCTAGACTTAATTATACCTTGATTATTCTAAAGTCTCAAATTTTGGAAATAGGAAATTATTAGCTCCTACTACTGACACATTCATATTACTTTGTTTTATCAATATGTGAGAGATTATTAAAAAGTGACTTTTCTGGAAATGCTTTGTTTGATTAGTAACCATCTATTCCCTTTCTTCCTTTAAATTTGTAATATTAATGTAATTCTTAAAGCATATTCCTGTACCCAAATAAGCTTAATAAATGCAGGCTTATTTACATTTATAACTGCATTGATATTAGTGGTTATATATGGCTTTTGATATTCCTCATAATTATGCAATAGTTGAAGCATCAAAGAATCAGTACTAGTGGGTTTACTTAATGTTATATTAATACCATAAAGTCTTGACAATAGCACATGAAAACCTTGAGCCAGTCATTTATTAAATAAATATTTGGACAAAAATTATGCGGTTTAGAGATAACCAGATTTGCATACATGAATGGTTTCAGAAAATGAATTACCTATATTTTAGAATAATATACATTCAGCTAGGAAGTATATACTATGCAAGTTTGAATGCACACACACGAAGAGAGAAGGAGAGGAAGTTAAAGGTTAATATGAAATTGCTACTACTACATATAAAAAATATGGGTAAGTCAAATATTCAGGTATTTATATACTGTTAAAATGATATACACTAAAGAAAAGTGAGGCTTTAAGTTCTCTGAAATGAAAATACAATTATTATGTTGACCTTACTGGGCCTTAGAATTTTTCCCTTGGGTTTTTCTTATTGGTTTATTACATTATGTTATCTTCCTTGGTATAATGTTTTATATAGTTTTATATATCTCATTGTAATTGTAATTTCTTTTCTTTCTTGGGTCAATCACTGACATTCTTTCCAACAGCCAAACAAATAGAAGCATTTTTTTAAAAAAAACAATTTATTAGTCTATTTATAGCTGAGATATCTAGGAAATAATCTATAATTAAAACAAAACAATGAAATAAATTGGCCCAAAGAAAAACATATGCTTATGCTCTCCTTTGACCAAAAACTTTAAACGAATCTTAAAAGAGTTGTAGATTCAAATATAACCTTACAACAAGCAAGTGCATGTTTATATACAGTATATCCAACGTAAGTAGAAATGTGATGGTTTTAGAATAGGTTTGGAAGTTTTAGCTCTTGTAAAATTCAGCATATAAATAATTCAGTTGCTTGTAGAGGGCAGATAATTATAACACAGAATACTGATTCTATAGCAGGAGCTCTAATTACAAAGGTAACTCTGGACCTAAGTTAAGCTGACAGTACATCCAGATTCAACCATAGTTTCATTCCATACAGCATTAACCTCGTGAACTCTCAGGCTTCCTTCTTCCGTTATATATTCAAGATGGACAGTATTTAATATTTTATTGTTATGTATATGTAGGGGTGTGGGTCTATACATATGTTGTATATAGTATGTTTTAGGTGTGTGTCATGTATGTGTTTCACTTTGAGAGCAGGCAACTAAATTTCATTTTTGATGTATGCCGTTGTGCCCACAGTAAAAAATGACAATAAAGGTTATCTTATCTTATCTTATCTTATCTTGTCTTGTCTTGTCTTGTCTTGTCTTGTCTTGTCTTGTCTTGTCTTGCCTTGTCTTGCCTTGCCTTGCCTTGCCTTGCCTTGCCTTGCCTTGCCTTGCCTTGCCTTGCCTTGCCTTGCCTTGACTAGCCTAGCCTTGACTAGCCTTGACTAGCCTTACCTTACCTTAAATCCTGAATAGTATATGTGCAGGTTATGTGAAAAAATCATGTTCCAGAATAATCTCACTAAGCACTAAAATATAGGCTATATTCAAACATCTGTGGATACATTTTGTTAGTTCAGCATGTAGTAAAGAGACAGAATAAAGAATGTAGCATTGGTTTATAAAATCCACTACCTAAGACTGTCTCTGTGTCTATTTTTCAATGGTGGTAACAATCTGGAAGTTCTGTCAGCTTTCATATGGATGTCAGTCTTTGTTTGGTAATCTGAAGATTCCACAGTACATTAAAGTGTTATGCTGTCTTTTAGTTGCATTTTATATTTTATTTCCCCAAACACTATTTTGTAAAAATTTTTATTTTTTTATTTTTATTTTAATTCCATTTATATCCCGCCCTTCTCCGAAGACTCAGGGCGGCTTACAAGCTTAGCAGTAGCCTTCATTCTATGTATCTGCCTGCTTATTAGGGCTTTCACACACACACCCCAAGCAGCATTATTACAAAGTCAGCTTAATTGCCCCCAACAATCTGGGTCCTCATTTTACCTACCTCGGAAGGATGGAAGGCTGAGTCAACCTTGAACCTGGTGGGATGCGAACCTGCACTAATTGCAGGCAGCTGGTGTTACTTAAGGAGGCATTAGCCCACTGCTCCACCAAGGCTCTGGAAAGGGGGAGAGAAATAGTTTAATATTTAATATAATTTGTTGACATCCCATTATTGAAATACAATTTTGCTGAGGTATTTTTTCATTCATCCCAAAAGTCAGTTTTTCAATATATTTTTCTACCCCAAAACTTGAGAGGAAATTGAATAATTTTAATTCCTAGAATTACTATTTTAAATTTTGTTTCTTTAGATTAAATATCAGTATTAGCTATATTGCAGAAATAATGAGAGGCACTGCTGTGCAAATTAACCCTACCATCTTTTTACATAAAAAGTGGTAGGACTACAGTTGCCCAATTGCAGCTGACATATTGACTCTTCTTACCTCTAGGCACATCTGGATATAACCTCATTAATCCTTGACAGAAGAACAATAAATAGGGTAAGGTAAATTGTTATTGATGGGAAATATTAGCTTCTCATGAGTGACATGAAAAATGCCTTTTCCTTCTTTTTCTTATAGTAGTACTTTTTATCTCTCCTAATAAGAACTTGATAGCTTTGAAAGAGAAATATCAGCATTTACCTCCCTCCTGATTTAAGTTCTCCTTCCCACCTTTCTTGAGCTGGGGGCACATCAGCTTTGAGAAGACATCATGGGTAATTTTACAAAATAGCTCCATGATAGGTATGTCAAGTAATAAAATAATCAGAAAGCAAATGGTGAGCTTTCCCTTCATGGCTATCTCTAGTTCCCAGGGGGTAAATAAAAAACTCAGAAGCTGATACTTCGTTCTGAAGCATATTAGTTTCTCATGTATATATTTTAATAAAAAGGTTAAAATTATATTTAAAGGAATAAAGTAAGGTTGGTACAGAATTTAATAAGCATTAAAGGAGACATGGCAGGGTATATTGGTGCCTCTAGCTGTCCCTGGGATAGGAGAATTATACTGTCATGTTGGGCAGACAGTTTATAGTTTTGAATTTAGGCCATTTAGTTGTCCTATAAGGAGGATTAAAAAAATAACTACAGTCTTTTATCAGACCTGTCAAAAAAGGCTGTTTTAGCTGCTAGCTCTGACCATTTTGTCAATTGAACAATAGGAGACTTTCCCTGAAAAATTAGGATGTTTGTAGAGATACAGGGAGAATTCTCCAAGAAATATGAAAGATACATTTTTTCAGGACCATGCTTTGCATTCAAAGAATAAGTGAGATAGAACACTACACAGAATGATACAAAGCAGATGGATCAACATATGGGGCACACTACTTTTTGAAACTACATTTGAAGTGTACTAATGGAATATTTTGCATCAAATAATAGGATTTTTTTTTAACCACAGCATCAGAGTTTAAGTCAAGTAACCTAAAATAAGTAAGAACTATTTACAAAGTTTTGAGGAGGAAGATAGATTGGCTTTGGAGATTGGATTTATCGTATTCAATCAATCAGCAATTGAAAAGAGATGGTATAAAGAAACAAACATCGATATTTGATCTGGGACCAATTAGGGTAATAGTTGGGATGATTTTATTCTATCCTAGGCTGCATTAACAGAGGGATAGAATAAAGATCACATGAAACATGAGTACTATTTTATAAATCCTTAGTAAGATCACCTTTAATGCATGCCTGGGTGTGGGAAAATGTTCCTCCATGTTTGACCCAAACTAGTCCCTAAATAGATACCTTAAATCTTGAAAGGAATAAAGGAGATTTTTTCCAGCTATTTTTTGGGTGGTGGTGTAGTATTAGTATTAGAGAAAAATATATTTCTAAACTTAAGGCATTCATTGCACATCTTAAACCTGCAGCTGCCCAAAGGTCCACATTCTGGGAGATTTTCAAAAGGTCTATACATTTTGGACTATTGTTTTCCACCTTGTCAGGTTTCAAGAAATAATTGGGACTTATAAAAACACCTAAAAGCTCACTTTTGGACACATTCTGCTATATTTTCTCATCCAACATCTGGTCTGAAGAAATAACAACTAAATTGTTCATTTGTTACCTTAATTAATGGAAAGAATATGACCTTGATAGAGATATGCAAGCAATGAGGGAATCATATCTTAAGTCTTAAGTAGACAGAAAATATGCAGAAGAAGCTTAGAACTCTCGGCACAGAAATATAACAGATATAACAAGATGGTAGTGGGGGAAGTACAATACAATCACATTGGCAACGTTTTGTTATTATAGCCATCTGAAAGTTATTTCAGACGTTCTGTGAAATTGATTTCCTGGTTTGGTCTGCCTGGAGAAGCTGACATCCCCTATCAAATCAAGCATTCAATTAAACTATGATATATATTGAAGAAAGGATGAACTCTAATCAAGGAACTACCAAAGAGAAAACCACCTCCCCACAAACACTGGTAGGGTCACTGTGTTTAAACAGGGAGCAAACCCGACACACAAGAGTACTGATTATGTTGCCTAGTCAGGTAATGAAACATTTGCAAACAAACAACCAAGTTCAGAGAAGACCATAGACTCCACAGTTCATATTTGAGCTACATATATTGTCTTCTGTTGACATCATAAAATAATTGCTCTTGAGGGTTTTGTTTTTGGAATTTATAATAGCCTAATGAAAGAAAGTCATGTTCTGCCACCCAATTAGAACAAATATTTTCTACCTTCACTGACCAAATTTTATTACTGTCTGTAGTTGTTTTCAATGAAGTACTAAATCACATTCCTGTTTGTCAAGAATAATGGAATTAGAAGAATGCCAAATAAAATGCTCTCATGAACACTGATAATTAAAAGAGAGAAATATATATTATGTATATGATATATATAACAATGATATATATTATGGGAAGGTAGGGATGATAACTGTTATGTATGTAACTGCTGCAAAGAAGAACAGAAGTCACTTCTTTAGATATTGTTTTCATTTTTGCATTTTTGTGATTCTTAATTTCTTCTGCTACTATTTTATAACCTTTCTCCTTATTTCTTCAACAATTTTAAAATCTTTGTAAAATCTTTTTTTAATAATTTTGTTTTAAAAAAACATAATTTAAATAGTTATTCTTGCCACTAACATTTATCATAGTCAATAGCATCCATGGAATGTAAAATTTTTTTTTAAAAAATGTCAAAACAGATGCTGAGTAAATCTAAACCTAGATCTAGATCGTAGCTTGATCTTTAGCCTGTGCCCTTGTACATGCACAATGTAATTTGATATAAAGAGTAAAAAGCAATTGCCTAATATTAATATATTTTAGTACTGTAGACATAGAATAATGAGGGTGAAGGTTCATTATCCAAGCTTGTGGGTTGGCTTCTGAACATTTTGTTACCAGGCTAGGTAACATATTCAGCGGAATTTAGGGTATGTCACTGACCCACCAAACCACAAGCTCAGAGAACAAACCTTCACCCTCATCCTACACCAGAGCTACAGATATTCACCACTATTGCAAACATAGAGTAATATTAGAAAATCTCATAGTCTATCTTCAAAAGCAGAATTTAGTTAGTGCAAAACTTTACAGGTGAAATATATACTGTAGCTGAAGACTTCAATTGACTAGATGTCCAAACTTATGTAGGTACTCCTTCTGCTGATTAACTGTTCTCCTTTAAGAATTCATCTAACTAGGCAACTAAGCTAATATATGTGAATTAGAGCTTTGTGATTTTTCCAGGGAAATCAGTCATATAAATGAATAATGTACTCACAGATGAAGCCACTTCTTGGAATGGTATTGGTAATAAAAGTATAAAATAATGCCTGGATTTTAAAAAAGGAGAAATGTATGTATATATGTCTGACATTTTTTATAATGATCTGCATTTAACCAATAAGAAACACTTTAAAATAAAAAAGGAGAGCCTGTGGCCTTCATGGGCCAATCCAGTGAACAGATAACAGATTGATGCAACATGCTCTGATTAAAGAAGTGATCATTAATCTTTTTGGAAGCCCAGTGACCAAACATGACTGGGAGGCTATCAATTCCTACTTTGTTGTTGTTGTTGTTAGCTGCAAAGTTGTGTCTGACCCATTGCGACCTTATGGACAACGTTCCTCCAGGCCTTCCTGTCCTCTACCATCTTCTGGAGTCCATTTAAGCTCACGTCTACTGCTTCAGTGACTCCATCCAGCCACCTCATTCTCTGTCATCCCCTTCTTCTCTTGCCCTCAATCTTTCCCAGCATTAGGCTCTTCTCCAGTGAGTCCTTCCTTCTCATCAGGTGGCCAGAGTATTTGAGTTTTAGCTTCAGGATCTGGCCTTCTAAAGAGCAGTCAGGGTTGATCTCCTCTAGGACTGACCGGTTTGATCGCCTTGCAGTCCAAGGGACTCGCAGGAGTCTTCTCCAGCACCATAGTTCAAAGGCCTGAATTCTTTGACGTTCAGCCTTTTTTATGGTCCAGCTTTCACTTCCATACATTGCAACTGGGAAGAGCATAGCCTTGACTATACGCACTTTTGTTGACAGGGTGATATCTCTGCTTTTTAGTGTGCTGTCTAGATTTGCCATGGCTTTCCTCCCAAGGAGCAAGCGTCTTTTAATTTCTTGGCTACAGTCCCCATCTGCAGTGATCTTGGAGCCCAGGAAAATAAAATCTGTCACTACCTCCCTTTCTTCCCCATCTATTTGCCAGGAATTGAGAGGACCGGATGCCATGATCTTGGTTTTCTTAATGTTAAGTTTCAACCCAATTTTTGCACTCTCCTTCTTCACCCACAACAAGAGGCCCTTTAGTTCTTCTTCACTTTCTGCCATTAGAGTGGTATCATCTGCATATCTTAGGTTGTTGATATTTCTTCTGGCAATCTTAATTCCTACTTGCATACCCAAATTAAAGAAACATTCAGATTATTGGCTTAACTGATATTGCAGTATCAAATACTGGGGTAAGAAAAGCTTATCCACTCTACCACTTATTCTTCCCAAATGGTTACAGGAGTGAAAAGTAAAATTAGTGGAGAGGGAGTTCCTAGATAAGTTTCATTTTTATAAGGATGTGCTAGGCACTTTTCTCTATCAGCAGCAACGAGAATGGGTTAATACTCTGATGGCCTGTTCCGTGCTTATACAACATAGCTATTAATTTATTCCTCAACAATTTCAGTGTTTTTGCATCATGAAGTTTTTGTATTAGTAAATGTGATATGTGAACATAAGTTTGCTTTGTTAAAGATTTTTAAAGATAGGATTCTCCATTACAGGTAGGATGCAACTAGAATTTCTGTCATAAATTAGAATTGAGACTGGAATTTCTGTCATAAATTGTTGCAGTCATAAAGCAAATCACCATGTAATTGGACCAATTTTATGACCATTTTACAACAGAAGTTAAGTGGTCATTAATGAACCCAGTTTCCTGAATTGAAGTTATTTCATTGGAAATCTGCTGGAGAGATCACAAATCATGATCACATGACCACAGGATGCCGCAACTGGTCATAAATATGTGTGTATTCCATATAGCAAATATTAAGGCAGTTGTACCTTAGAAACACTAAAAAAGGTAAAGGTAAAGTTTCCCCCGCACATGCGTGCTAGTTGTTTCCGACTCTAGGGGCCGGTGCTCATCTCCGTTTCAAAGCCGAAGAGCCAGCACTTGTCCGAGGACATCTCCGTGGTCATGTGGCCGGCATGACTAGACGCCAAAGGCGCACGGAACGCTGTTACCTTCCCACCGTAGTGGTCCCTATTTTTCTACTTGCATTTTTACGTGCTTTCGAACTGCTAGGTTGGCAGAAGCTGGGACGAGTAACAGGCGCTCACTCTGTTACGCGGCACTCGGGATTCGACCCGCCAAACTGCCGACCTTCCGATCGACAAGCTCAGCGTCCTAACCCACTGAGCCACCGCGTCCCTTTAGAAACACTACATTCCTCTTATTGCTATGCAGTGAAAACAGTGTGGTAAAGATGAGTCTGTATGTTCTTTTTCTGATAGCAATTATTTTGTTCAACAGCCTTTTGTAGATCTTTTTCAAAGTAAGGGTTGAGTGACATTTATTTAAATAAATAGGAGCAAGTAAATTTCTGGGGTGAATGAAGTATTGATTAGGAGAATTAACAAGTTTTCATCCAATCGATACTGATATTTACAAGCTGCAGCTGAAAAGGGCAGTTGGAGACAGCAACTAACCTTTTTGGTTAGAAAGCAACCACCACAAATTAAGGAGAGAAGAGCTGTCCTAATAATGCAGTGGTATAAATCAATGAAAACTACACTCTTTCTAAAATAAACATGAATTTCTATTATTTTCAGGTGACCCTTTTAAAATTTGCAGGAAGCTTTTTATTTGTATGGAAATGCTAAAATCTTTTATTTGGCAGATATTAGTTCTTGTTTTTGTATGTAAATCTAGAATGAGCAATTGGGGGGATTGGAACATACAGAAGACTTGTCTCTGAGGGAGATAAACCAAGAATACATCTCTCCAACTGTGATAAGCCTGATAAATGAATAAGGTAATCTGGATAATAAAACCAAGTCAGTTAGTGATGAAGAATCAGCTCAGTTTAGGCAACTTGAGGACAAATAATCATTCATTCAATCAATGAATCAATCAAAATTAAGATAGCAAATATTGCATTCCAGACACTTAGTTGTGTCTGAATTCAAACAAGCTTTGCTGGTGTGAAAGAGAACTGTGCAGCTATAACCTTATAACTGAATGGCAAATATTTAAGATCTAATGTCTTATTTCTGCAGAAGTCTAATCCTAAACTTTTCAGATTCTGGTTTAACGAAGGCTATATTGCAGCTACAGCCAGTGCTTTTTTTAAAAAGAAAAAGGTGCCAGAACTCACACATGTCATACAACCCGCCTTGCCTACCCGACAAGGTTCCATCCAAAAAAGGTGCCAGAACTCCATTCTGAGCATTCTATGAGAAAAAAAGCCCTGGCTACAGCTACCTTATAAATGCACATAGGGACTTAGATAACCTAGTGAACCCTTTTTAGAGAATGTGGTATGTATACTGAAAAAAGGACATAAGGCCTTAATTGAAAGGAAAAAGTTGGAGTAGCACAAAAAATTGTGAGATGTTGGTACACATTTTGCTGAAGATATGATATAAACACCCTTGTTTAGTACTATCCCCAGTGCCAGCCATTATTTGCAGATTGTCTCCCCAGTTAGTTAGCTGTTATTATCTCAAAGGTCTTCAGATGCTAGCACAGCTGAAAAGTGGTAAAGCAATTGGTTAGAATATAATTCTAGTGGAACTTTTGAAATCCAGTTTAGATTGGTAGACCTCTGTCTTGGTCTTCTAATTTATCCATATTATATCCATTCAATCTATAAATGAAGAGATTGCAATGAACCCATCAATACCAGAAAGAAAGAAAGAAAGAAAGAAAGAAAGAAAGAAAGAAAGAAAGAAAGAAAGAAAGAAAGAAAGAAAGAAAGAAAGAAAGAAAGAAAGAAAGTGCCATTCTGAGTGTAGCTATGGCAGGAAAAACCAAATGCACAGCTATAGTATAGGTGGTACCTTGCTCAATAGTAGTAACTGTGAGAGGGATCTCGGAGTCTTAGTAGACAATCACTTCAATATGAGCCAGCAGTGTGCTGCAGCTGCCAAAAAAGCCAACACAGTGCTAGGCTGCATTAACAGAGGGATAGAATCAAGATCAAGTGAAGTACTAATACCACTTTACAATGCTTTGGTAAGGCCACACCTGGAATACTGCATCCAGTTTCGGTCACCACGATGTAAAAAAGATGTCGAGACTCTAGAAAGGGTACAGAAAAGAGCAACAAAGATGATTAGGGGGCTGGAGGCTAAAACATATAGGGAACGGTTGCTGGAATTGGGTATGTGTAGTCTAATGAAGAGAAGGGTGAGGGGTGACATGATAGCAGTGTTCCAATATCTCAGGGGCTACCACAAAGAAGAGGGAGTCAAGCTATTCTCCAAAGCACCTGAAAGCAGGACAAGAAGCAACGGATGGAAACTAGTCAAGGAGAGAAGCAACCTAGAACTAAGGAGAAACTTCCTGACCGTTAGAACAATTAACCAGTGGAACAATCTGCCTCCAGAGGTGGTGAATGCTCCAACACTGGAGGTTTTTAAGAAGAGACTGGACAGCCATTTGCCTGAAATGGTATAAGGTTTCCTGCCTGAGCAGGGGGTTGGACTAGATGACCTCCAAGGTCCCTTCCAACTTTATTATTATTATTATTATTATTATTATTATTATTATTATTATTATTATTATTATTATTATTATTATTATTATTATTATTATATCCTGAAAAAAACTCAAAGGGAATGCAGTTTAGATAGGTGAAGTGAATAAGAATAAAAAAGAAACTGAAATGAAAGAATTTATAATAACAGCAGAAATGGTGGAAATAAGGGCAAGGAAGATCAAGAATCAGGTGAAGATGAACTGCATTGTTTTTGATTGAAACATCTCAGTGGTTTACACCCACTCTTTGTCAAGCAGTTCAACATCATATTTCAAGGAGGTGAAACTGAAGTTTAATTAACATCTGGAAAAACCTACCTGATAATGAGAGGTCCAACTAAAGGAGCTGCATCAGGCAACTACAGACCAATTATCTGCTTGCCAACAATTTTCATATTGCTAACTGGTATGGTGGCTGATGCAGTCCAAGAACATCAGGCTCAAAACAAGCTTTTTCCATTTGAGCAGAAAATAAACTGCCCAAATGGCAGAGGAACAAAAGATCAATTCCTAATTGACAAGATGTTTTTGGAAAAATGCAGGAGAAGCAAGAACTGTGGGACCACAAAATAGACAAAGCAATATTAAAATGAAGAAACTAAAGTGCTCTGAAACTTTAGAATTTAAAAAGATCAGCATCTGCCATATAACACCCCAGACCTAAATACTGTTGACAAGAAAGACAAAAAATGTCTGGATAGTGGATGCTGCAGTACCTGAAGAGAACAGAATAGAAAGAACTGGAGAAAATCATAAAATACAAAGACCTGCAAATAAAAGCAGAACAGTTGTGACAAATGAAAGCAAAGATAGTAATATCCTATACTAATAGGTGCCCTGAGTGCAATGCCAAAACATCTGGAGCAACCCTTGAACACCATTGGCATTGACAAAATCATCACCAGTCATTTGCAAAAGGCAGCTTTGCATGGAACAGCTTACATCCTGCATATTATCTTTAATAACAGCAAACAAGAACATCTGCCTTTCCCAAATCCTTGGGAAAGACCTGATAGGTAAATAAATTGCCAAATCCAGTCTAAAGATCCAGCTGAGTGCAACCAATTACAACCATAATCATAATCATAATCAAATAATTTTGAGGGTTTTGCTTCATAACCATGTGTTACAATGCCCCTTATTTGTTATAGGACATCTAACATTTGCTGGTTCATGAACTATCCATAGACTGTAATCAATTTTACCTTAGATTGTAGTTTGGACTAAAATTTATTGATTCCCCCCCATCTACTATGATTGTGTATCTTAAATTTTGCCTCAATTTTGTTATGCAATTTTTAATTTGTCCAGTTTCCATATCAAATTTCAATAACAATATGTTGAACAATATATATAAAACTTATTGATTGACTAATGAAAGAAAAGTTGAAAGTAATCGCTCACTGTCTGGATGCTGTAAGACCTAGATGGGGAGAAAGCAGTTGCAACTCAATCATAGCAAAATGGAAAGCTTGTGGGGGTTTTAAAAAATATTTTATTAATTTTCTAATTTTACAATCATAAGTTCTTAATAAACATGTTATCTGGGCCCATTGGTAATTCAGTAGTACATATTAATTTTCTCAATCTAGTTCCAATACTATTCCATCCAGTGCTTCCTTGGTCCTCTCTTCTTCTGGTGGTATGCATTTTTCCACACTGGGCAAATACAATTCTTGTTACTGTTAATACATATACAATTAAATATAGACACCTTCATCACATTTTTCTGATATTGTACACAATATTGATATTGTCAGTTTATAATATCTTTTCTAGCCAAAACATATCTCAATTGCATTTGCACTTAAAATCCATTTGTTCAATCAAATCCTGTTTTTCCTGCTTTTTGAAAAAATTAATTTCCCCTCAATGTTCAAAGTATCTCTATCGCTTATAATTTTCTCATAATAAATTATATTTGGGTAACCAAAGGCTTCCCTTATTCGAACCCTTGTAGTATTTTCATATTTCCCATCTCATAACAAAATATAATATTCTAGTTACAAATCCTATCCTTCTAATTATAACAATACTTTTATTTCTAACAGATATCTATTTTCTTAACCATATTCAAACATCTGTTTAATAGTATAATATCCCATCTAATAGGTTAAAACCTCTATTTTTTTCAGTCTTACTCTAGCTTTCTTCCTTTGCCAAATAACTTTCCAAGTCCATACATTTGAATCATCAAATAATTCTTCCTCTGTTTTTGTATATATTGTTTGGAATGAAGAAGAGAATTGGATTGAAGTATTTTTGGAAGAACGTTCAACCCACTTCTCCTTCAGTTTTTCTTTTCATTTCTTGTTTGTCAGTATTCAGCATTTCTCCTAACAGCTTTATCATCCATCAGCTCTTCTTCCTTATTCTCAAATATGTTCTGAGATCTTGACAAGTAAGATATCTTTTCCATTTCTGGTGTTACCACTTCATCTTCTAATTTTTCATTTGTCTGTATCTGTCTTCCTTTAGGTCCTCCATCTTTAGATCCATTTCTTCTAATTTTCCTTCTGTTTCCTGGGTTATTAGTTCCTTCTTTGTAGTCATTGTCTGGATTTGTAAGTTTAGATTAGAAAATTGTTCTTTTATCTCATTTGTGTTATTTTTAGTCTCATCATGAAATAAAACAATTGTCTGTTGGATTATTTCAACATAGAAAGAATTTCTTTCTGAGATTCATTAACATTTTCTTGTTGGTATATCAAGCTGGGAGCTTTGGAGACAGGTGTTAAAGTTGATTTTTTTTACCATTTGAGGTTAAGTATGGAACACTCATTTTGTTTTTTTATGTAGTTTTTATAGTCCAATAGGGTCCCCAATGCAGATAAGCAGCGCAAGAGGTTTTTCCCCTTTTCCCAGCTGCAGTCTTCAAAAGTGAAAGTTTCCAAGGACAACCAAAGTCTTATCTGAGTCTGGGCTTCAAGCCAAGTTCCTTTAATAATAAATTGTAGTGCCATGGTTCTTCACTAGATGTCATTAATGCTGTCTTCCAGCTTTTTAAATCCAAACTTATATTACAAACTTTTCAAGTCTCTTTTCTAAAATACTTTTAGTCCCCAAATTTCAAAGCTATATATCTGTATTGGTTCCAAATTAATCTTGTAATTTTCTCTATTTTCCCCCAAGCAATTTGTTCACCGCTTTTCTTTTCCTGAGGGAATGGGGCAGAAATTCCCCTTCCCTCTCTTATTGGGGAGGATTCTTTGCTTTGGATGATTTTTTCCAGAATTTTTTTTTAAAACCACAAAGAGGATATATCTCACCCAGTTCCATCCATGTTGCTCAAAAGTTGCTCGTTAGTGCTTATTTTCTTTGGTTGTCAGCAGTTTCTGACTGGCCACAGAAGTGTAGCCAGTCTTTCCCCCATCGGCTTGGCGGGCTTCCTCGGATCAAACAGAGGGGCTGCTGCCCCTCTGCAATCAATGAGGGTCCCTTCCTTCTTCACCTCTCCGAGGCAACTTTTGACCCTTTTTAGGGTTCCCAGGGGGACAAAATTGAACGTGAAGATGGAGCCCTGTCTTCGTGCACCCATCACACTGTGATGCCTAACCGGAAGCCCAAAAGCTTGTGGGTTTTTTGACCCTTGACATCAGGAGAATTGATTCTGATTGTCCTGTATTTACCTGGTGTGCAGTTTGGGAGTCCTTTTGTAGTCATGACTCCTGCTGGAAGAACAGATTATGGATGTGTCCAGGAGTGCCTTTCTATAAATCCATCTTGTGCTCCAATTGCACCCATTCCTGGATGATTCACACACATGCCTTAGTATAATGGAATAAATATGTAACCTTGAAGAAAGGGCAGAGGGATGATGCCTAGGATATCATCAAGAAAGAGAGGAAGCAGCCCACAATCATTTAATGGTCAAAGAAAGAAAATGGTTCTGAACGAGTCTTTAGAAAGGCCAAACAAAGAATCCTTCATTTGGGTCTGTGGAGAAACAGATTTAAGGACACTGACCATTGCAGATGAAATCCCCTGGATAGGCCTTTCACTGCATATACATATAGAGTTTAATATTGTATAATTCCTTACAGGAAAGGATTTTTAACATCATAACTTTAGTGAAGTTTTATTTTACCTTTCAGGGTCCTGAAGGAAGCTATAATAGTGCCCCATTATCAGAATATTTATATCTGTGCCCAGATGAAGCTGTTAAAGCAATTGATTATGCACTGCTACATTGTTACACTGCTACACTGTCCTTTTTACGATAGCATGCACTTCAAGCTTATTAAGTCAATTCTTTATGCAATGTTTAGGTCAGTTTGAAAACAAGGTAGTTCATTTCCTGTTGGAGAATTCACAAATATCACCACAAAGTAGCTAAGTTCTATTATAATATATAGATAGAGAGATAGACACAGACAGAGACAGAGATCAAAGATCAAAACACTAGTACAACACAATCAAATAAAACCAAAATAGGAAATTAGCACAGTAAAAAACCCCAATGATTACGTAATTAATTTGGCAGCTCTCTTAGATTTTTCAGTAGATGATCTCCTAGCAAATATAAAGCATTCTACCCCAGGCTTGTCTGGGAGAATAGTTGAAAGCTAATTCATTACTTAAAGTTAGCAAAACATTAATTCAGAGAAAAAGACTTCACAGGAAGAGTGCACTGCAACACATGCGATCCTGTCTTGTGCAACCTATCCAAACAAAAGCACAGGAAATATTTGAATAGAATATTGCCCTTCCTGTGTCGTCCAGGGTTTGTGACACAGCACTAAGTCTAAACAGTGAGAATAGTATGTGAGAGGGAAAGGATGTAGGTGAAGGCAAGATGAAAAGTCTACCCCTATTGCTGCTGCTATAATAATAAGAGCATTACTCTGATTACTCAAAGGTTTATCATTAAAGTGGCTTTCCCAAGATACAGCAGTATGAAAAACTGCAGTCAGAAAAATCACAATGTCTTAACACCAGGGATGTAGGGGTGTTTTTTTTCTCCCAGGAAGAAATAAAGATCTCAACAAGAACTGCATGCTCCTTTCATGAAACTTAATTTTAGCCAATACCTAAGTCAGCAAAGTCTCATCTGAGTTTCTCTAGAGGCAGAGGAGAATTTGCAAAGACAGAGGAGAATTTGAAATACTGTATAACAATCTTCATGAATTTGAAGTGGGTTGCTTCTAAGGTTTTTATATCACTGAATACATAATACTGGGTTTAGCTCTGAATAATTTGATAGCAGTTGGACAAAATCATTGCCACTGTGCCTAGGTAACTGATGCATTGTCTTTGAGGTTCAGATTAAACATACATCACTGGGAGAAAACTCTTAGATGTTTGAAGGCAGGGCTTTTTTTCCTCATAGAACGCTCAGAATGGAGTTCCGGCACCTTTTTTGGATGGAACCTTGTAGGGTAGGCAAGGCGGGTTGTATGACATGGGTGAGTTCCGGCACCTTTTTCTTTTACAAAAAAAGCACTGTTTGAAGGCCTTGTCTTGTTTGATATTCATTCAATTTATTTTCCAAATGTGAAAGCAGTTAATGCACTTCTTAATTAGTTAATTAATTAATTAATTAATTAATTAATGCTATAAGTACAACAACTTTTGTCCTAGAATAATTAAGGACCATGTTTTCTTTCCTGTAGAAACCTGGAAGGATTTACAAGCTCTGCCTGAGCCATATCTGTGTCAAGCATAAGATGACTGCTTTGAAGGCATAAAGCAAGAGAAATATTTGCAGGAACCAGAGTGTGAAACTTGCTTTTATACTGAACTTGAGTTATAAAATTAATGTCAAAGTTAAAAAGAAGGAGAGAAGTTGTTTAACTCTTTTTTAAAATAGCTACTGAAGCAGAAAGGGTCTCTAAAGTCTAAAGGTCCAAACCACTGATCTGCATATGTATGTTTTTATGCAGTATCATAATTAATTCATGGATATGGCAGTATGTAGGAGTAGTGTCACTCTGAAACAAACTCTCACCTTCAAACAGGATGATAAAATTGACCCCCCAAATTTTCAGCAAACTAACACAACACCACAACTTCAGCAACTGGGAGGAGTGGTCAGTATAAGTAAATGAAGAGGTAAGCACTAGAGTTCAACAGTCAAAATTTAGTTTTAAAAGTTTTGTGGAAAAAAGCTTTCCTCTCTCCCTTATAGCTTTTTCATTCTTTAAATAAGCAGTAAGTAAAGAGGTCTCACATATGGAACAGAAGACCAATTAGGTAGGAAGTTTTCAGCTAGGTGCAGAGGGCCTGCCTCATCAGAAGCTGCACTAAATATAGAGCAAAAATACTGAATCTCTGTCTAAGAAGAAATTAGCTTCCCAGCTCCTGAATGTATTTTTAGAGATGAGTGGGCTTCAAGCCTCCAAAATGTGTTTTTTCCCCCTCTGTAACTGATTACACTAATCTTCTCTGGTTAAGTATTTGGACTTTCATTTTTTCCCTTTTCTTTCCATTGAGCCTTGCAGATTTTCTTCAAACTACATATTATTTCCTCCTGTGTGTCTAATATCTGAATTTGAAGCAAGCAAGGTCCTCTGGATATGCCCTGAGAATCCTTGCTGTAGCTTGCTTTTTAAAGAAGTTGTGCTTTTTTCATGAGTTTGTACAGTATCCAACAGGCTTAAGGGAATGAATATGTGTTTGAATTCAAGATGAATTAAGGATCTGGGAACAACATTACAACACATGGCTGCCGCATCTCTAGAATGTCTCAAATTATTTTCCTGAGTCTATATTGCTACGGTGAACACCTGCAAAAAGACTTGGCTCCAGTAGATACATTCATTAATTTGGGTTAAGACTCTGATTTTGAGAATTTATACCTCAGTTGAGGACATCAGAATCTTAATTCCAAATTTTCCAATATTAGAATCTTAACCCTTAATTTGAAGAGTTACAGGTGAACATGAAACTTTGGCTTTAGTATCGGTGAGGTTCCCATAGAATGTATTTTATCCAAAATATCTATCATCTCCTAGTCTGTTGTGTAATTATAACAAAATCATTTTTCATAAAAATGAAGGCAGTGTAATTTTGTAACACCAGTGTTTGGCAGCAGGAAATCTTCATAAGAGAGGCCATTTATTTGCAGGTATTTCAGTATGATTTCACTCTGAAAGTGGTTTCAACAAGAGGCTAGAATTAAAATATCCCAGAGGTGATGCAGGCACATAAATTAGCAGACTTCATTTGCCCTTGGGCTTGTGATAGCTGTGATAGACAATATACTTATATTTTATTATGTGCAGCAGCAAAAAGCAGAGAATAAGAAAACTATTTTTTATGAAATTATGAGAATGTCCTACTTGGGAAGATAGACCTTTTGCTAAGTGCTGCTATATTGGGATTGTAGCATACTTTATAAGGAGACAGCTTTCTTTTCTGCATAGAAGTAGATAACACATGATGGATATGAAATATATAGCATTAAGAGGACAAAATACTAGCCTCTACAATCTAATTCTTGTATTTATATCTGAGCATTGGAATCAATCCTGTTCAATCTTTACTGGTGGCTGAGGGCCAATGGCATTTGGAAAAGTGAATACAAGTTTTAATGTGCCTCCCTAAAGAGTCTGCAAGACCTTTTGGCTGTTGGACTGGCTTTCAATTACATCAACTGAGTCAGTGGCAATATTGGTAGTTCTGGAAAAAGTAAGGGAGGCTCAAATTGAAAAAGTAGTAGTACAATCTGTAACTTTATCAGCCATCACTAATGGAGGATGTGTAAGAATGATCTGGCAAATTAAATTAGATTTCTTAACACAGAATTGTAATGCTGGAAAATGGATTTTGATTCAAATCTTTTGGATTCTAGTGTCAGTGAGTATCTGGCAAAATGCAAAAGTAAGTAGTATAAATAAAGAGGGATGGTGTCATGCTGTTGTTACCAGTCCTGTGCTTTTATCTCATTTGGAGATCTACTCAAGACTTAAATGGTAGACTAAAAATGAACAGCAGAGACTGTGAAGAGATTGGAGCAAACTGCAAGGAAAACATGTTCATTTTGTCCTGATCTGAATGATTTCCAAGATGAAGGATTCTAATTCTCAGGGCAATGTGAAACAAGTCAGTCATTTTAGAGTTCAGTCGGTTTGTTATGCACTAAGGAGATTTTTTTTTAGAGAAAAAAAGTTGATCATGTCCTTTCAGAGTATTTCCTAGAAGCAGAAGTGGGTGGAGTAAGGGAGCAAATTACAAAAGCAGCTTTGCTCTGCTGTGCCCAATCCCTGTTCTTTTGGTATGTGTATTAGGACAATGCATGCATATGGAAGTAGGACGTGTATATGTCTGGTGATATTGCCTGTGTGAAAAAGATGTTTATATATATCATATGTGTATCGTATGGGTGTATTGTGACTTTGCATGCATGTGGAAAAAGGATGGAGCATGCATTTTCATTTTGATGAACTCATTGGATCCTGCAAAGAGGATTATGATTATGATTATCATATGATTGTGTGATAATATGTGATAATAATGACAGACGTGTACCATAGCAGGGCCATTCTGACTTTAGAATTTAAACTATAGGTTGTCTTTGGTAAATGAAGAAGTGGAATTTCTGTTGCTAAGAGATGCAGTCGTAAAGTGCTATTATGTGACCACATAGCTTATTGTTGGCAGTCCCCCTGTGCTATTGTTAAGAAAAGACTCACCCTGGTCCAAGCAATTCCCGGTTTGATCCCTCCAGCCCTAAGCCTTAATAAGGTATGGAAAAGATTGCTTCCTCTTCAAGTCTCACCATCTGCCTATCTCCATCTCTGCCCATCCATCTCTGCCTTTTTGGACACCCTGCACAACAGAACATCTTGGTGGTGCCAGTGGTGATGTCCCTTGAACTAAAGTAGAGGTCCAGGGCCTTCAATAGTCTCATTCCATTATCACTGCCCTCTACTTCTGCCTTGGTGCTACTATCATTCCCAAAAAGTGCCACCTTAAGCCCTGTGCTTTGGCTATTGGCCCTAGGAACATAGTGTGAAGCCCCACAGCATGTAGATCCTGCTTCATTTTGTGGTATTGCTTGTGAAAAATGCTTTGCTTGAATCTTCAACAAAATGAAGTACATTTCCTGCATGATCCTACTCTCAACCAGTTCTGGATTAAAAGTTCTTTGGGTATCTTCCACTTAATTGAAATCTCAAATCAGCATCAAACTACTAGCAGCATACTAATTAAATCTATATATAGCAATATTTCTTGCAGCCAAGAAATTAAAAGACGCTTGCTCCTGGGGAAGAAAGCCATGGCAAACCTAGACAGCACATTAAAAAGCAGAGACATCACCCTGCCAACAAAAGTGTGTATAGTCAAGGCTATGGTCTTCCCAGTTGCAATGTATGGCAGTGAAAGTTGGACCATAAGAAAGGCTGAGCGCCAAAGAATTGAGGCCTTTGGACTCTGGTGCTGGAGAAGACTCCTGCGTGTCCCTTGGACTGCAAGGCGATCAAACTGGTCAGTCCTAGAGGAGATCAACCCTGACTGCTCTTTAGAAGGTCAGATCCTGAAGCTGAAACTCAAATACTCTGGCCACCTTATGAGAAGTAAGGACTCACTGGAGAAGAGCCTAATGCTGGGAAAGGTTGAGGGCAAGAGAAGAAGGGGACAACAGAGAATGAGGTGGCTGGATGGAGTCACTGAAGCATTAGGTGTGAGCCTAAATGGACTCCAGAAGATAGTAGAGGACAGGAAGGCCTGGAGGAACGTTGTCCATGGGGTCGCGATGGGTCAGACACGACTTCGCAACTAACAACAACAACATAGCAATATGATGTATAAAAACTGAGCATAAAATCACGACTCCTCAAAATCTGAATGATTATGTGAAAAAGCAGACAGAAAGAATACATTCTGCAGTTTTGTTTTGAACTTTGATAATAATAATCAAAGTATGTTCTTTCTTTCTTTTACTGCAGAATTATCTGTCAACTATTGATAAATCATACCTGTAAGCAATTACACCCAGATGTACAATAAGCAGTTGAAGGTGATGCAGTCAAATGATTTCAGTAACATTTGGTAAAATTACTAGTTTGCATCTGATAAAATAATGATGAAGTTATTCCATCATGATCAATAACAGTAGAGGGAGATTTAAAGTCAGTTCTTAAAATTGAACAACTTTCTCAAATGGAATCCAGCAAGGGAAGTAAAGTAAAGGGAATACAAATGGTATTCATTGAGTTTTGTGGTTCTTTTGCAGATGTTTCTTTACCAGGCATCAGTTCATCATTAATTCATATATCAGCTTGGGAGAAGCTTGACACTTTCCCTAGATTTTGAGTTGAATTGAATTCAGATATAATCTTGAAGGAACATTATATCATCACAGATCTAATTTTCAGATTTTGAAAATAATATATTTAAAGAATGGGTAATTTTTTCAAAACAAGTAGCAGAATTAAAATTAATGAAAGAACTTTCTTTTGCTACCTGTAATTCTATCAAAAAAAACCCTACCTTTTTTCAAAATGAGTAGTATCAACTTTGTTCTTTGGATGCATTAAAATGATAAATAATGGGTACTTCTTCCAAATTATACCTCAAAAGAGTTAATGGAATACACTATCATGTGCTTATTAGTAACTTAGTGGACATTGCACATATACTTATATCTATTTTAGGTTTCAGGGACGCGGTGGCTCAGTGGGTTAGGACGCTGAGCTTGTTGATCAGAAGGTCGGCAGTTTGGCGCGTCGAATCCCGAATGCCGTGTAGCAGAGTGAGCGCCTGTTACTTGTCCCAGCTTCTGCCAACCTAGCAGTTCAAAAGCATGTAAAAAATGCAAATAGAAAAATAGGGACCACTACGGTGGGAAGGTAACAGCGTTCCGTGCGCCTTTGGCATCTAGTCATGCCGGCCACATGACCATGGAGACGTCCTCGGACAAGCGCTAGCTCTTTGGCTTTGAAACGGAGATGAGCACCGGCCCCTAGAGTTGGAAACAACTAGCACGCATGTACGGGGGAACTTTTACCTTTTTATTTTAGGATTCAACATGCCATCTGTCTAAAAACCCACTGGTAAATTAATTGAAAAAAAATGTAGCATTTCTCAGGAATTCAGTAGTAATTGGAACTGCTTGGCTAAAACTATTTGTGTGGGCAGCTTCAAAGAACATAGACTTTGTGCAAATCCCTAGGCTTATTTTATTTCTGTAGGCCAAAAGATTAACAATGTTATTTTCTTAGTCTCTGAGAGAGAAAAAAAAAGAGATTATTACTTTTTTGTAGGCTATCATGGGAGGGAGAATATTCCTAAAATGAAAGACCAAGAGAAGGAAGGAAGATGCCTGGAGGTTATTGTTTGATATAGACAGACAGGCAGACAGACAGACATAATCTTAGCACCAGTGACTCAAGCTAGCCTTATCTTGAGTTGGCTTCTCTTTTCCAGAAACAGGAATCATCAATATATAAATCAGCTAAGATCCATTTTCTATTGGTGATTCCATCTGAAACACAAGTTTGATTCAATTGGAATGTTCAATTCAGTTTGAAAAGTCATTTCAATTTAAATGGTTTAAAATTATTTGAATTTTGATTCATAAGGGCACTTATACAAGTTTATTGAATCAAAATGATTTGAAAGCACTTGATTTTGTGATATGATATAAAGAAGCAGTTCTGCTTTCAGAATGTATTTCCTCACTAGCAACTGATACCACTTTCTAGAGACATACAACTATTGATGTGACAAAATAATAGTAATGGGAGCAAGCTTTCTATCAGTTCAATAATGATTGAGTGGTATTCTGGGTCAATAGTGAAAAAATAACTAACTTAAATGGAAATGTCAGTAAGATAAGGAACACATCTATATATCAAAATCCAAGAATTTAACTTTATAACCATGATGGTCTGATTCACTCAGCATCCTAAACTATGGCTTACTCAACATGGATTATAGAATAGGTTCTCACAGATAATAAACCCAGCTACCAAATTTGCAAACTGGATTCATACAATATTCTAAAACAAATTCAAACCAGCAACATTATGGGTTACTGCACTGTATAATCTCAGTCAGTGTGGGGTTAGGATGGACATGTTTTTCTTAATAATCACTATGATTCAGTTAACAACCAGAGTAAAAAGGCTTGTAAAATCAAGTCTAGTTATGTGATGACTCACTTAACAACTGCATCACTGAGCAAACAAAATCCTTGTCCCAATTGTGATTGTAAGTCAAGGACTACCTTTATAGCAGCCCAAATCTGAAGATTTTCCCTGCATTTTCTCTTATGCTAAAGTCCATCTAGACTTTTGCCCAACCAACAATTCAAAGGGTTTGTTCTGCTTTCAAAGTTATAGCCTTCTCTTACAGTGTTATTTCTGTTTGGAATTTCTGAGAGCTTTGCAGAATAAATAATTTACTTTTTTAAAGTCAAAACTAATTTTTCACTAGGCTGCCTTCTCTTGGCCATATATATTTACTTTACTTTAGTTTTGTACTTTCCTTTTTTCTGATTCTATTCTTTTAACGCCACTGCATCTGGCATTCTGTTGTGATTCTCTTCCTGATCCAAGGTCTACTATCTTAAGGTTCTACTTTTTTGCAGATATTCACGGTCATCACTAAAGAAAGTGCCAAATGCTTTGTCATTTTTGTTTTGTATTCTTTAAATTATCTGTGGAGCTGTAAAAGTAGAACTGATCACTGTAAATAGTATTTTTTTTTTGTTCTGGAAAAGTTTACAAAATTATACTTTCTATCACCACAAGAAGCCTTGCTCAGAACATTAGTCTCAAGAGGCCTATTGCTGATGTAGTGGTGCTCACACTAAATACTTTTCCTCCTTCTAAGAATGTTTGTTGCTATTGCCTATTGCATTTATTCCATAAACTGTCCTTTTCTGTTTGCCTCCATTGAATTGTTACTGTAATAAGATATTCAAGCCTCTCTCATACTGATTGGCATGTATCTAGAGATCAAACCATGAAGGATGCAAAAGGAAGCAAACTCTAGTCTAGATGAACTCTGAAAGGGAGCTCTAAGCAATAATAGATGGGGGCATGTGAAGAACTTATAAGGAACAAAAACTGCATAAAAATTCTTCTTCTTCAGGAAGTTGGATGCCTATATAAACCCAAGGAAATAGATCCCCTGTGAATGTGGTTGGAATGGGTTCCTGCATTAGAAAAAAAGGAGAAATAAAATACACAATAATATTGGGATCATTTAATACAATTTTATATTAAACAAAATTCAGAAGCATTCTACAGAAAGTGGTCAAGTGCATGGTACTGAGAAACTGGTCTATCAGTAAATAATAAGAACCTGGCTTATTCTGCATGGTTCACACATGTTGATTTTCAGGCGTTGTATTTGTACACAGTACTAAACAGGTCAACAAACAAAATAGTGGGAATGGTAGTTTCAACACATATATTCATCATACAAGATGAATCATATAATATAAATCCCATAATTTAGGAAAGGCTGTGATTGGGCCTGTGACTTATGGTTGATTATTATTATTATTATTGTCATTGTGGTTTGTACTGAATGCCTATTAGCTTTTTCGGACCAGAATCTACTTTTAATTCCACCCAATTATTGAATCCATTTTCCCATCAGCTTTTCTACTTCTTCTCTTCCTTCCTTTTTTCTGTTTCTCCATACCTCATTCTCCAGATTTTGCTTTTTAAAATTTCCCCCCTCTTTCCTTAAATTTTTAAATAAAGCAATACCAAAATGGTATTTGAGAAGTAAAAAGAGCAGTCTGTTCAGGAATCTCATTTAGAATATTCTGTGTATCTAATGTTATGTGATAAGGGATTCAGTATTTTTAAATCAGATTTCTTAAGGTCAGTAAAATGCCACTGTTTTGACAGTGAACAGTGATCACATAAATCTCTTGCGTGCAGATGGCTGGCTGTTTACCAGTAAGGCAGTGCTGATAAATTCTCCAATTAGATAGGCATTAATATTACATTGCTTGAGATTCTAGACACAGTCTGACCTCATGGAGTGAGTGAAATCTTGCTTCATCTCCTGGGCTTGTTCACCAAATATTACTCTGTTTCCATAGCAGAATCCTCTTACTGTAATAAGTATAACCAATTACAGTAACAATGAGAAACGAAAATAAGAATAATATGGTAACAAAACCCATTTTAGAGATCTTGCTACTTAGTTAAAACCTTATCTTTCTCTAGATTCAGTGCAAATGTGTGATTTCCTCTAAACCTGAATAGGCAGTTTTTTTTTCTCTTTCAGGACTTTATTTCCTTGGAGATAATCCAATTAAAGTCCACATGTGAGCCAGGAATGAGCCAAAAGAGCATGGGATTATCAGTTGTATCTGTTTGGGACATTCTTCCCCCTCCCCTTCATGGCATTTACTTTTATATTACCATCTCCTCCCCCCCCCCCGCCATTACTCCCTATAGTGTCCACAGTGAAGGCAGGAAGAAAGGGTCAGATCATTTCTATTGTAGTCTGAATGCATTGCTTTCTGACAGCTGCATGATATTTTACAAGACAGTAGGTTAGCCAAGGACTGCAACTTATTAGTGAAAGCTCCATTAGAGTCAACAAGTACCAAAACACATGTCAGATTCAGTCCCAACGTATGCATTGCCTTATGAAGCTACCAAATTCTATTATGCGTATAAAATATTTGCCCATAATTTTATTCAGAAAGGGGAAATGATTTAAAAGAAAGTCTGATGATTTAAATTTTAAAGCTTCATCTCTTTTGAGATGAAATACAGATTACATTTTCTCCATAAAATATAGATTATCATGAGCTCCCTAGCCATGAACTCCCTAATCTTGATGATACTAATTTTATTACATAGTCTGTTTACTTCTTAGAAATAATATTGTTTGCAAATGTCATTATTTCATATATGACGTTTCCTTTGAAAATGCAGACATTGGTCTAGCCAACTACCTATAGCTTAAAGTGCTGGAAATGCTGTAACAAGATACTTTACAAAAGATTATCCTGACATATTCTACACTATGTGATAGATGAAGCTTCAAGCTTAACAAATAAACACTGTTCTTAATTCTGTATTTTATAGTTTTACTTGAGATCTATTGAAGTATATAGGACACTCTTTCAAACTGACTTTCATCATCATATCATTATAACCATTGTCTATCCACTGTAAATGAACACCTCTTTTGCACATTTCCAAACAATGCAAGCTTTCTTTTGCTAATTAGGCCCGCAATAGTTGCTGATATTGTCCATCTTGTTTTAGGTCTCTTTTGTGGATGTTTTTTATCAAGTGGGATCTATTCTATGACTGCCTTGGTCCATTTCCCTTCGATTCTTCTTGCTATATGACCAGCCCATTTCCATTTTAATTCTTTTACTGTCTTGATGATATTGTATATTTTAGTTTGTTCTCTTATTCACCTGCAGTTCTTTCTATGTTGTCTTGTAATGCCAAGCATGTATCTTTCCATGGCTCTTTGCACTACTCATAGCTTTTGTATTGATTGTGAGGTTACTATTCATATTTCATCAGAATATGCTAGAGCAGGTAGCACACACTGATCAAAAACTTTTCTCTTCAGACGTGGGGGGGAGGTTGTTCTTGAAAATTATGCTTAGCTTGCTGAATGCCTGCCAACCACATTTAACATGCCGTTCAATTGAAACTGATTTTAAGAGGATATAAATATGACTATAACTTAGTTGGTAGACCGCCCATGTTTCAGTCCTCTGTAACTGTAACAGTACGGTGAAAAGAAATATTAGGGTGTAGATATAAACACTGCTTTTTATTTCCTTTTTACAATAAAAGGTCTGAAAATGTTAGCATGTTAGAACATTGCCTTTAATGAAGACAAAGCAATTTAATAAGCTTAGCTTGACACCTAAAGAGTAACTGCAAAAAATTGTGTACATAACAAATTATGGAACAATTTTAAAAATGCTAATTCAGTATAAAAACTTACTGAGTTCAGAGGAACCTGCTCCCAGACTGAATTAGTTCTGGAATTACTGTGGAACTGGTCCTTTTTAGTTTAATGATATCTTTTCTCAGAGATATGGGTATATCTTCAGAGCAATTATAAATACTTTGAGGCTAGTTGTACTTTATTTTTCCCTTTCAGTAATTTTTGAGAAGTGAATGGAAGAAATATAACATTAAAGAGTTTTAGATCCAGAAGATCTCAAATTCTGCTCTGATCCCAGATTGTTTTGTTCTTCTGGCTGGACCTTCACCAAGAGTAGAAGACATCTATCACTTGTTAACCCAATGAAGCTCCTAAAAATATCAGTTTTCCAAGTTATTTATTAGGTAGCTTTATGTTGACTTTTCAAAGATAATTTTCTGGCAGCAAATTTATTTTGGCTCCAAATGTAGTGGATAGAACCATGATACAATTTAACCATGATAATTGGTCAGGGCCGTTAACAAACCTTTTGGAGTATTAGGAATTGGAGAAACTGTTTAAACCCATACAAAAAGATACCCATTTCATTTTAGTGCATTTTGGTAGTTAATTAGAAAATACTTACATGATATCCAGATACTCTTGGACAAAGTGCTTACCTTCGAATAGACATATTTATACTATTAAATTCTAAGTAAACCTGTCAGTTTTATTTTCCAATTAAATAGTTGATGTAGATGATGTAAGTAGAAGGATATTTGAATTGTATGTTTTTGGAAACATGTTTCCAAAAAAGTCTTCTCAAACTATAATTTTGTCAAAGAGAGATAACAGGAAAGAAAATTGTTACCAAGAGTGTTACCATTACTTTCATAGTAAAAGAGATCTTCCATTCCCAGGAATACAATTTCTGCTATTCCTACTTTGAGGTGTACTCCAATTATATCTTTTCTTGACATATTCTATCATGATCTAAAGTTCGGAACACTAATTGCTAAAACTTATTATGTGAAGATCTCAGCACTTAGGAGTGAGCAGCTGCTGATCAAAACAATATAATCCAAGATAGGATAACATCCAATATACATCTAAACAGACATGCAATATGCAAACATGCAATATGATGTATTACACTTAATCTTATACAGGAAAAACATGATTTAAAGGAAGACATTTAGTTAACCATTTGTTCTGAAGGAAACCATGGCTTCTTATTTAAAAAAGAAACAGTTCTATATTGTGCAGGTTTAATACTTTATCACACCTGGCAAGATTTCCATGTTTTCTGTTGTTTAATAGATAGATTGTAAACCATTCAATTATTCAGAGACAAAAGAACCAAAGAGCTAGCAATCCTCAAAGAGTTGTATTAATAGAAATAGGTGCTAATTGACTTCCTTGTGATAGCTATTCTTCTTTGGAAAATTCTAATTTCAAAAGATTAATTTATCTGCATCAGATTCTAGTGTTGGTTGAATTCTAGGACTGTTAGTTTCTAAAAAAGATAACTGCTGCAGATTCACAGCAAGGCATCTGGAAAAAAAATTATTGTAGGCATGCAACTATGCAAATAAATGGCTGTTAATTGGTAAAATTTCAGTTAATCATTCCTTACAGCAAATTTGGAAAAATAGTTATAATTGTAGATGAAAACACCAAAATGTTATAAAATGGAAAATAATTTCTGATAGAGAATTCAGGTAGAATTCACGCTTATGCACTGAAAGAAAAAAAAAGTGGGTTTTTTGTACTCTCAAGGACACAAAATGCATGTTTTAAAATAAAACTATTATTCCCTCAAACCTTATATAATAGGAACATGTTAGCTTACAGAATGTTGATAGCACTTATGATTTTAAAAGAGAGAGAGAGAGAGAGAGAGAGAGAGAGAGGGAAGGAGGGAGGGAGGGAGGTGTAGGGAAATCTAAATTTTATTCACATTGCAATGCAATTCCATATGAACATACTAAAATCCAACCATTAGTGTATATAGGTAGTCCTCAGCTTACAACCATTCATTTAGTGACAATTCGAAGTAACAACAGCACTGAAAAAAATGACTGATAACCAGTTTTCACACTTACAACTGTTGCAGTATCCTCATGGTCACATGATTAAAATTTGGGTGCTTAGCAATTGGCATGTATTTATGTCAGTTGCACTATTCCGGGGTCATGTGATCACTATTTGTAACCTTCCCAGTTGGCTTCTGACAAGCAAAGTCGGAAGCCAGATTTACTTAACAACCGTGGCAAAAAAGCTTATAAAATGAGGCACAACTTACTAACAACTGTCTTGCTCAGCAACAGAAATTTGGGCTCAGTTGTGCTCATAAGTTAAAGACTACCAGTATCTGGGTAGGAGAAGATTCTAGAGCTAGGAATTAAATAGGTAATGATAATAAAAAACAATCCAAACAAAAGCACACAAAAGAATTTTTAACTGTATATGCCTATTATAACCTATTATATGTTTCACAATATAGAACGATATGTACCATACTAGTTAAAAACTGTTATGTAACCAGCTGTTGCTTAGAGGAAGATGGCCACTTTTTTTTCTTCATCTTGTATATCCCAATCTATAGCTTGAAGAGCTAGTTTTAATAGACTTATTCTACCTAATTTCTACCACAGTTATTTCTTCAGATAGGATTATCTAAGTGCCTTAACAGGAAATGCAGAACAGGCAGGGGAAACAACGTTGGCTGAAGGTTAGAATATTGTTTTGCTCTCCTATCTGTTTTGGAAGCAGCTTTGGAAAGATAATAGCTTTCAAGGACCAGTATGATTAATATTGTCTGGTAAATGAAATGTAATTCCTAGAAATACAGAAGCAACAGCAATCATTTCCCAGAGTTGTGCTAAAAAGCCCTCCAATAGTTACCAACACATTTATTAAAGAAAAAATATCAAGTGTCATGGCCCCTTGGATTATACTTTCAGTTGTTTTAAGTTCATCATGGTGTATTTCAAGTACAGAGACAATCACTAGCTAGTTATTTGTAAGACCTCTGATATTCTGAGAGCCATCAGCATAGGATTTATCCTGTGAGATTTCAAGCCTTGACTATAGAAAAGGGAACTGTCATGAGTCCAGAAAGTAAGGCAAGAAGAGAAGGAAGACAAACAGCTGGCTTACAAAAAAATTGCTGTGACAACAGCAAAAGCAAGGAAGCCAGGGACATGACTATTCATCTTGGTATCTCTCTCTGTGAGCTTTCTGACCATGAGGGGTTGCAGAATGACCTAATCTTGGAGAAGACTTCCACAAAAAGTCTTCATTGTCTGCAAGCACTGAGTTCAACCACCAAGGCTTCTGTCTTTGTGCAATTAGCTTAGGGTCACTCATGGAGATGCCTGATAGAACTGCTTTTTTTTTCTTTTAAGAAAATGAAATGGGAAAATAAACAGCAAGCAGAGATATGCCTTTCCTTCTCTGCATTCTAAAAATGACTGTAAATAATTCTTGCCTTACACCTATTGTTCATAAAACTCTGTCATTGATACAAGTAGTGATAGCACTACATATGGAACCATACTCACAATACCTGCTAGGTATGGAATGATACTTTTACATGAAATTTCTTTTATAGCATCAACAACTTGGTTTTCTAGATTTAAAAATGCAGACCATATAATTACTATGAGTAATAGCCTGAAAGAGTATAGCATAATAGACATGTATGTATGCTAAATCTATATAAAAATAACCTAAGAGAAACAGGGGGAAAAAAGGTCATAAGGACAATCCCAAAGAGCAAAAGGACACTATCTTTAGCCACAGGACAAAAGCAGACAAGGACCTCTTGAACATGAAGAGGCATAGTCACTGTTGGCAAGAGCAGCCAACTATTGAGCAGGTTGTAAAACAATATTATTTTGACTAGCAAAAGGGCCCCTGGGAGAATAGGTATACCGTACAGGAGATTCATAGAGAAAGCCAGAATTCGAGGCAATCAAATGACTAAAATCATGCTCATTGGAAAGTATCATAAGTGAAACTCTCATTATTAGACATTTCTAATACATTTATGGGGGCAGGGAGTGGAGGAGAGAAAAATCAAGTGCCTGAGAAGTTAGGCTCAAAGCAAAACTATCATATTTGGTCTTTCTGAAATTTGTTAATGTTGCTCAGCTTCCAACCCAAAAAGTAGATTTGGGGATATCAGTGAAGTCAACAGACGCTGTCAAAAAAGACCTATAGTGCTAATAATCATCTAGCACATTTTAGAGTTTAATTACTACCTAATTATCACCAATCCAATCTATTTTAATTTCAACATTGCAAAGTGTTTGACTTGTGATAACACAAATAGCCTACAGTAAAGACATTGAAAATACCAGAGAGATGTCCTCCCCACAAAAAAAGGGGGGGGGGAGAAGGACAAGCCAATCATAGCATGTGCTAATGTCAGCCAAATGTTTCAGGATAGATGATAATATATTTTGAGAGATCTGGGGGATAACTTTGATCAAGAGTTCACAAAATCTAAAATATATTTATGATGACAACATTTTCTCACCATATTTCACCTCCTGTTACTTTTGGAATTATTTATGTCAATGAACAAGGGACGCAGCTTCTGAGTCATGAAAGAAAATCAATAGATATGTGTATAGGATTTGGGCAACAATCAATTTGTTGGTGACAAGAAATGTGCATAAAATCTGAATAACATTAGAAGTACAAAATAACGTTGTAATAATGAATGTAGCAAGAAGTCTGTTCAATTGTATGTTCACATTAAAATTGATTTAATAGTATTGTTGAATTGACATAAGTTTTACATGACATTCACAAATAAATTTCTCATATAGTGCTTTTAAATCAACATATGTATTTGAAAAGAGCTTACTCATGGGAAAGGAATGTATTTAGCATGTGTTGAAAGGGTTTAGTTAGCCCTTTTTTTCTGAAATATAGGTATTGATAAAACAGCTTGACCTTGCCACTGTCTAGCCCCCTAACATAGTACAATACATGTCAATGGGTACATCTCCATTCCACCACATTAACTTTTGCTGATTAGGACTGAACAATGAGTTTTAAAGATGTTTCTACTTAATGAATTTCCAAAAAGTAAACTTCAGCTTCACTAGTATTAAAAAAGTAATTTGTTATTTAACTTTCTTTGCAGCAAAGTAGTTGTATGTATTAAAAAAGTAATTTGTTATTTAACTTTCTTTGCAACAAAGTAGTTGTATGTTTCAATTAAACTTAGAGATAAATACAGACATAATACTTAAAGTAACTTGCATCAGCTTGACTCTTAGAGCTTAAAACCTCTGTCTCTTTCTCCATTTCATCCAAAGATTTTGATTACTCTGACCCCACAGGCTTTTTCATACCACATACCCAACCACAAACCAAAACTGCTCTGCCAAAAGAACTGAAAACTCTATGTGATGATCTGATTCCTACAATATGCTAAGCACTTCCTCCTCATTTCAACAAAACAATTCTTCCACTTCTTTCCTGCCCCATCACACTCACCAATTAGCTTTTTGTAACACCAAGCTGATGGAGAAATTTGGAGACTTTGAAAGCTTTTCATAATCTTTGTGTAATATTTGGCTTCTCCTAAGGCAAACATAATGATTTTAGATAGTATTTTTGAAGTTGGTAAACCATGGATGATTATAATTGTCAAGGTATTTATAAAGAGCATTAAAAAGATACCCTTGCCAAGAATGCTGTGTTTACAGTGGTGCCTGGAAAGTTTAACAGATATTAGATTGTTTACATATTCTTCTCACTATTTCTTCAAGGAAGAATAGTAAATCACTCTCCATTGTTTAAGTGGAATTCATAGTAAAAATAATTGTGTTTTGTAAATAAATTATATAACATTTTCATCTAAAAGAAATGAGTTGCCAATGATGAATATTTAGATTTCTGCAAAGCTATTAATAATGAGATTGATTTAATAATTTATTTTGCAATTCTACATGATTTTCTGCATGCTTTGTTGTTACTTACTTGATACACTCAAGAGTGTATATTTTCCTCCTAAAAAAAGCAAAAAGAGAACACAAACTTGGAGCACAAAATTTTGTACCTAGAAAAATGCAAAGGTAGCTGCAGATAATTTGAATGTCACTATAATACATAGTGTACTTATATTATATGTAGTACTAATTTTGTATGTTGAATTATGTAGACCAGGGGTATCCACAGGGTATGGTAAGGAAAAGTAAAAATTGTGGCATTTTCAGTTGGCAACTTCCTTCTTAATGCAGTCTCAGAAAAACAAGCAAAACTGGTACATCGATTCTCTGTTGGGTTGTGTTCAACTTTACAGATCGTAAATGGAAGAAGTCTTATTTAAGTCCTTGAAAGCTCTATACTTTTCCAGGCAAGTAAACAGCATGGCAGCCACTGCTCCTGATATTCCATTATTTTTAATTTAAAGACTATTAAACTATTTTTATAGATTGTTTTCAATTATTTTTATCATTTAAATTATAAATTGATTGTTGATTTATCAGTCACATATGAAATTGATAAATATTATTTGTAAGTAAATACCCTTAGGATCCAAGGGTAAATCAACTAAATGTAGTTCTATTTCAGTTTAAAAAAATACACATTAATGGATAAATCCTGGATGTGCTTATATCCTAATATGATTTCTAATTACCTGGAATTGTCTTGCAATGTTACAGAATCTTGTGAAACTAAAGAGGAGTAAGAGAAGCCATATTAGATAAATGGAAAGATTCTGTTTTGGAAAAATGGAATATTAAAAGTCCATAACAATCATTTCTAACGGCAACATCTAAGGAATATTCTTAAAGGAACAGAAATGGCTACAATTAAATCTTGGATTTTGACAGTTAAAAAGTCCATTTGGGAATCCATTTTGTATTAATAGAAATAGGAGATACTAATAGTGTATGATGTAAAAAAAGATGTTGAGACTCCAGAAAGAGTACAAAGAAGAGCAACAAAGATGATCAGGGGACTGGAGGCTAAAACATATAAGGAACGGTTGCTGGAATTGGGTATGTAGTTTAATGAAGAGAAGGATGAGGGGTGACATGAGAGCAGTGTTCCAATATTTCAGGGGTTGCCACAAAGAAGAGGGAGTCAAGCTATTCTCCAAAGCACCCGAAGGCAGGACAAGAAATAATGCATGGAAACTATTCAAAGAGAGAAGCAACCTAGAACTAAGGAGAAATTTCCTGACAGTTAGAACAATTAATCAGTGGGACAAGCTGCCTCCAGAAACTGTGAATGCTCCAACACTGGAAGTTTTTAAGAAGAGACTGAACAACCATTTATGTGAAATAGTATAGGGTTTCCTGCCTGAGCAGTGACCTCCAAGGTCCCTTCCAACTATTATTATTATTATTATTATTATTATTATTATTATTATTATTATTATTATTATTATTATTATTATTATTATTATTATTATTATTATTATTATAATGCATGCTAGTTGATCATTTTTACACATGACATTGATTAATTTCATTTTTTACATTTTGTGTCCATACTAGTAAGAGCCAAAATGTTATGTCAACAGCCCACAGACCTACTCATCCTTCAGATATGGGGAATATTATGAGTAATGTAAAGCTGTCTTGCAACTATTGGTGTCTTTTCTTAGGATGAGCTTCAGAGATTCATTAGCTCAAACTAGCAACAATAACAAGTCTTCATATTAAAAAATTCAAGTACTAGAAATGGGGGGGGGTGTTTCCAGAAAGAATTTCCCACAGTCTGAGAATATCCACTCAAAGCCTTGCTACTATATAGCTGTTAGCATTGGGAAAGTGTATGTACAACTTTAATTCTACACAAACCAAGGTTCCCTGATGTCAGTAATGTTCTAGATAACTCATCAGCTCCAATCCTACAAAACATGGCAGCCAAACTATTCGTGACATTGCCATCAATGTAGAATTATATTTAAGTCATAGCAGTGCGGCTAGTAAGCTTCTGTACACAATTTAAAGTGGTGCTTAGGCATCATGCAACACCTGGCCCCAGCTGAATCTGCTTATCTGATCCAGTCATCCAGAGTAAAGCTATTTCCTTTTATGAAGTACATGAGGTACTGGATCAGGTGACAGGCCTTCTCTTTTGTAGCCTCCAATCTATGATCCTCAAAATATAGGCATTCCCTACATTGATGATGTTTCCAAAACAATTCAAAGCATTTCAATGAGCCTTTTGCTATAGTTGACTGGATATGGATGCCTTTCTTAAATGGTTTTGCATATTTATAGATGCTATGCTTATGGAAAGCAAATATGAGGCTAATGTATTCCAAAAGTGATAATACAAATGGCATAAAATTTAAGAGTTTAGAAATATCCAATCAAAACATAATAAGGTAAAGGTTCTATTCTTTGGGGAGAAAAACTCCTACATTGCAGTACCTATATTACTCATGCACAAATCAGCTGAAGTGATTGGGAAAGATTGCATTTAACAATTAATATTCTACACTGTTTTCAAACATTTATCTTTATGCACACGTCCCCACTATTTTTCCTATAAATTCTGGGTCTGTCCCAGTCTGCCTCATTGATTCTTACTCCTTTTTTTTTTAACTAGAAACAAATTGATTTTTTAAAATTGATATTCTTGCAAGATATTACATTCTATAGCAAAGGCAATTTAACCCTGGTTTTTAAAACTATATGCTTAACTAGATTTAATGGAATACCTCAGGATTCATTTTAAAGAAAACTAAAATAATTTTTAAAAGTGTAGTCATGTTAGCCCGTTGCAAGAATACCCCCCCCCAAATCTTGTATCATCTTAAAAAATTAACTGCAGTCTATTTGCCATAATAAACATGTTAGTCTCCATCATCCTACAAGATTGCTTATTTAAATAAAACAAGTAACTTATTTTTGTTAATTTGTGTTATTAGTTCATTTCTGAATGTATAGTTTAATCAGTCCAAAACTTTAAAAAAATAATGAACCTATATGATAAATCCCTCTAGCCTAGTTTATACCCTGGGCATTATTACATCTTCCTTTATGTTTATAGTTTAGCAAAATCAGATTTAAATAGAATCTTCTTGCTGCAAATTCATATCTGGCCATTCAGAGTAATGGAAAAATGCTCTTGTTAAAATATATCTTGCAGTATTCTCACAATATACTTTTTTATTCCAACGGATGTTAAACACCTTTCACCCCGAGGGTTATGGTTCAGTCTTAATTACCTTCCCAAATAGTGTAATATGTAGCTGTGAGAAGGCAGGGGGAGGAAGCAGAAGGAGAAGATTTTATCCCATCTTTCTACAAGTTTAGACATTATGTGTTGCACACAGCCTCCATAATTGCCACACTGTCTATATGGGCAATTGATCATTTTTAATGTATTGACGTGACAGTGCTGTTAAGTACAATGAGAGTTTTAACACCTGAAGAGCAGTTGGTAATAAGAAGAAAAGGGTCGTTCTTTCACTTATTCTGGTATAATGGTTCACTGGCATTTCTCACAGAAAAACAGCATGTTTTAAATGTTCCTCAGTAGATTGTACTCAGATAGCATGTCACATTCTTGATTGCTGTTCTGAGGATGTATTGCCTGGATGGTAATAGTAATCTTCCCTTTAGATGGTCTCTAAGAATCTATGGGATAATAGGAAACATAAGGGTCTTAACATATTTTTTTTCCTCTTGAAGGAAATGAGGACCACATTTTTAGAGCATACCATTTCGAGGTCTTGAATTCCAAAAGAATATTGATATTTTGAATAGCCAAAGTTTGGAAAGCAACAAATGACCCATTAGACTTGTTGTATGTCTCTTATATACACACTGTATGTATGTCTGTTAAGCCATATAAGAGTTCAACTGCTTTTTTAATTCAATAGATCGATTGCTAATTTCTTAAGATTTTGTAGGTCAGATTAGTTCCTAAAGTATGATCTCAATGCCAGTTCAATTCACTTACATGGTTTAATTGGATATAAAATACTTCTTGAATTTTTGAATGGGTATAAAGTAGGGGACAATAAAGAATTTGGCATGTGATGTTACTTGCAGTTTTGCTTCCATCTTTAGTAGTTTCTCTAGCAATAACTTGTGTCTAAGGGCCTTCTAAAATATTACAGTATTACATATTTTTAGAAGACCCATGCAAAATTGAAAACAGAGAAGCAAGAAGAAACTTGAAGTAATGAGTGGTCTAACCTAACCAATGTCATCGTGATGTTTATTAATTTGGAGTAGTAAGTTACTCTTAATCATTGCTTCTGAGGAAGCAGGGAATTGTAATGTAATTATAGCTAAGATTAATAAAGCATTGGGCTGTGACTGAAAGTGGATATTATACTTAAATTACCTTCACTTTCCGCATTTCTCCCATTATCTTACCCCTAAAGCTTGCTGTGATGCAATCATATAACATCTAAAGTGTTAGTCTGGAATGTAAGAGCTAAACGTTGAAGAGTTTTCTGATCTCTATGTCTCTGTTCCACCTACAAAACAACAGGGAACAGTACAGTGAAGGCAAAATGCAGGGCAAGGAGATCTATGACTCTCTCCAACATTTATGCAGCATGAAGAAAAAAGCAAAGTTATTCAAAATATTACTAAGGGAAATTATAACTACGCAGATGAGAAGCAGGGGATGTTGATGACTGAGATGACATTGTACACTCACCCAAGTGGGCTGTGGCCCTGTAAGAAAGGTTATTTTTGAATTGTTGCTGTGCCTTGACACAAATGATAAACAGTTTTAAGGGCAACTATTGTTTGACCATTTTAAAGACAGATTAGTAGCCATTAAAAAAAATTCTGGAATGAGCAATTCTGGTCTTTTATTGTAGGTGCTATCTGTGTACCCAGCAAAGCTGATGCCTTTCTTTAGTGAGGCATGAATATCTTGCTGAGGCTTTTCAAGAAGCTAAATCTCTGTAAATGTTCACACTGAATTCTTGAGCTTTTTACTAGCAAATGCTCCTAAAGAGTTGGAAGAGCCTTGGAAAGGGTCCTCCATTGCTGTTTTAATTCAGCCCATTAAGAGACACTGTGACAAATATTGCATAAAGCTCTGAAAAATGGAATCTCCCAGTAGAAATGACATACAGGGTGACCTTTTAGGAATAATATTTTAGGACCTAGGCATATGGTGGGAGATACCACTTGTGGCTGGGGGAGCATTCATTACTGAGCGTTTATAGTTTTATGCTCCAAGATAAATTAATATACCTTAATAAAGAAATAGGGGCTCTTAAATTATGTGATGGATAGTGTCTATGAAGTGGGGTGGTGGAAGGATAGACTACAGTGAAATGCCAGTTTCCTAGAAAGAGGGACACATTTTAAAGAGAGGCAAGAGGCAATGTAGCCTGCAGCTGTATTGGAGACAGAAGAAAGAATTTAGGATAGCCACTCCCTACAATTTCCCAGAGCATATGAGGTTGGCAAGATTCCTTTCATATGATCTGAAGAAGTAAAGAACTGAACTTTGGCTGTTCTATGTCATTCTTGGATTGGGCATGACAAAGGGCCAAGACAAGTATGGGTTTTTCAAATGAGGCCTTCTTTGCCTTGATTCTGCTAGCCAGCATTCAATTTATGTTTGGCTACCTACTGAAATATTTACAATGTCCTGTATTTTTCTTCATTTAAATGGTACTACATGCCAGTCCAAAAATAGAGCTGTGAAATATTTTTTCAATGGGAAATTTTTCAGGGCAGATTTTTGTTGCTGAACCTAATAATCTGGATTAGGAATCTAGCTATCAAAGCAGTATTTTTACAGTATCATAGCAGTACTAGCTATGATTACACTGGTAATCCTTGCTTACTTCTCAAAATGTGTCTTTATTTTGAATTTTCCAATAATTTTTATGAGAAAGGATTTAGATTGAGTAATTAGGGAACACCTGCTGCCGGCATCAAGCTCCCTTCGTCCAGTGCGCTCCCACAGGGAGGGTCTTCTCAGGGTACCGCCGGTAAGAGATTGCCGGCGGATAACACCCAGGGGTAGGGCCTTCTCAGTGGGTGCGCCTGCCCTTTGGAATCAGCTGCCAGTGGAGCTTAGGACTGCCCCCGACCTCTGTTCATTCCACCGGGACCTGAAGACCTGGCTCTTCGAGCTCTCTGGCCCAGGCTGAGAATTTTAATTTTAATTTTAATTTTAACTGGGGTTTTTATTTGTTCAGGGATTGATATAATTTTTTTAAATTGTTTTTAACTTTTGTATTTTTCGTTTTAATCACCCTGTAAACTGCCCTGAGTCCTTCGGGAAAGGGCGGTATATAAATATAATAAAATAAATAAATAAATAAATAAATTAAAGATTCATTCCAATGATACACAAAACTGTTATACATACAGGTAAAAATGCAGTGATTCTTCAGATGTTGCTAAATTGCAGCAGTGACCAGCCCTACATAGTCATAGTTAAGATATACAGAGACATATAGTTAACAAATATATAGGTTCCCCACTCTTATTTTAAGGAGGAGTAAATCCTCAGTTTATTTTAATGAGAGAAGTATATGACCTCTAGACATGGCTGCTTTGGCGAGTTTGTTGGGTACTATATTTAAGAGGATCATATAGATAACTATCCCTGAAATTAGGATTACAGCAGTGAAACATGTTTGTACAAGTTATGGGAATGAAAGATACAAAAACTTTTTATCAGTTGCATTTAGGAGATGGACTTACAATCAACTTCTGGATCTAAACTTATTTGTACAACTTTATATAAGAGATGGATTCCAAAATCTTAAAATGAATTAATCTATAATCAGAACGGTCACAGCGGCATTTTTTCTCACAATTTAAATATCACATGCTACCCATGCTATTTTTTTACTTATCAAGGAAATACAGAAAAAGATTCCATTAGGACTTGTAAATTAATGTACATACCATTTTACTTAAAATAATTTGTTATCTTATTTAGCTTTATTTATGCACATGGCAAGTTTATAAAAAGAAACAAAGGCAAGAAGACAGGATGTGTCAGTGAGACACGTGGCTTCATGTGGTAATGACAATATGTTTACTCTCTTTTTAGAGTACATGTTCACGTGTTCATGTGGTCATTGCATGAATGCTATTAAATTAGTCATGGTATTTAAGTTAATTTTATCTCTTTTACAATGGAAAGTATCTTTCCAATTTTAGATAGGGACTTCCACTGAATGTGTTCCTAGTTAAAATAAAATTCCTGCATATAAAATATAGGAAATTTATAAGAGGAAACAATAATGGTAGTCCTCAACTTACTATCACAGTTGAGCCCAAAATTTCTGTTGTTAAGTGAGATATTTGAGTGAGTGTTGCCTCATTTTATGACCTTTCTTGCCTCAGTTGTTAAGTGAATCATTGCAGTTGATTAGTTAGTAACCTGGTTGTTAAGCAAATCTGGCTTTCCCATTGACTTTACTTGTCAGAAGGTTGCAAAAGGTGATCTCTTGACTCTGGTTCACTGCAACTGTCATAAATATGAGTCAGTTGCCGAGAATCTGAATTTTGATCATGTGACCATGGGGGATGTTGCAAAGATCATAACTGTGAAAAATGGTCACAAATCACTTTTTTGCAGTGCTGTTATAACTTTGATTGGTCGCTAAACAAACTGTTGAAAATCTTGTACTACCTGTAATCTTTCTTCCTGTAGATTTTGCTGTAGCTTGAGTATATGATGTTGAGGAATTATATAGCCATTACAGAGAGGATATACTAGCTCAGGACGTCAATACTGTTTTGCCATGAACAACATATGATTAGCAGTAAATGAAGATATTATGCAAGTGACTTTATTTGGGGAGAGAGAGGTATATCTAGCATCAGAACAGAGGAATAACAGAGTTGAAAGGGACCTTGGAGATCTTCTAGTCCAACCCCCTTCTCAAGCAGGAAACCCAGTGGTGGGATTCAGCCGCTTCACACCACTTTGGCAGCAGTGGTAGCTAATTTTTTTGTTGCCCAGTCCCAGAATGGACTTCTGGAAGTGGTATCCACACAGAGAACTGGTTGTTCACATATTTGAATCCCACCAATGAGGAAAACCTATACCATTTCAGACAAATTATCCTCTTCAGCATTCAACCAATATGATACTATATACTGTACACCAAATCCCAAACTGCCAAAAAAAACCCAACAACCCAAAAACCAACAACCAGAAGTTATTTTTTGTAACCGTGGCCCTCCAGACCTTGAGAGATGAAATCCATAGTTTATAAAGTCAATTGAAATAGAACTTAAATGATTCTTCTACTTGGAAATGTCTCATGCTTTGGGCTTTAAGTGAAAAGGATATTCCTAATTTTATTTTCATGATTTCATTGATTAATAATTAAATAAAATGGTGAAATAATGTTACTAAGATAGAAACAAAATATTTTGTATTTCTAAACTGTATTTGCCACCCCAATGTAGTGTTTCAACTCTTGGACTAGAAGCAAAAGACACTCCAGGTAAAATCCCAACTTAACACGATGCTCACAAGTTAACTTTGGCCAGTAAAAATCTCTCAACCTCTTCAGTGTTCCAGAATTGTTTGTGGGGGGAGAAAAAAAACAAGAGAACATCCCTGTCCTCATTCTCAACCCCATTCTATCCCCATCTGTGCTGTTTTGATTAGCTAGACGTGTAACAATAAATAACAGATTTAAAACATTGGTCCTGAAGCAGTGAAAATATTAGCCTTAGCACACTGATGTTAACTTGGGAGCCCAGCACATAAGTAAAACAGTGATTGATAGAGACTTTTGGCCTTTGGCCTTCTATGAGGATGGGTAAAACATTGATGGATCATTTTAGTCACTTACCAGTCTTTCAAAAAGTCTAGGTACAAAATAGCACACGGTATGTTAAAATAATAATTAATTAAACATGAATGTATTGCTCAGGATATATCAGCAGTTCTTTCCCATTATGCTGGTAGCCCCACTTGGGAGATAAAACATCATCTTTAAAAGACTTGTGCCTGTTCAAAACATTACAAATAGCCTCCATGTGATTCCAGACACAAACACTGCTAGAAGCCTGAACTCTAGGCTGTATGTGATGATGTATGAACAAATGTATTTTGGCTTTCCATGCTCTACACATTCTTTTGTCTTGTAAGCACAGCTTGTTATCTCTATTAAATATCAAGCTGGAAATATATCCAACAATAGCACTACCTATTGTTGCAAGTATACATGAATGTTTTTCTGTAAACAAAGGTATTTCAGGGGGAAAAAATAGCCTCACCTAATTTATGTTCCACAGACCAAGAATAACTGATCTCAGCCCATATTCATTCTCCTGTTCTTGCTATGGAAAGCAAATTTGTTGCTCATGCCATTTATTGTTATGAACCCAACAAGTTAAAAGCAAATAATCTTTTAAAATGAGCATAGGAGAAAATTTCTATTGGGAATTGTTTGCTTACTGTTACTAGACATCATCTAAAATATCAGCTAGCGTGAAGCAGTGCAGAAAAGAGTTTGTCACTTTATCTGCAAGCACCAATTAAAATAATTCAGAATGATAGCTACAACTGGTGCATTTATAAAACATACTTCAGTAGGGAGATGACAGTCTACTGGCAGAAAAGCTCACTTTGCATTTACTTTCCAATGTTTTATCCAAACTCTTAAACAGAAGGAGACATCAGAGCTTTCAAGTAAATTTTAATATGGCTGACATGATACCAACTGCATCCCTTTTTTCCTTTCAGATCACATCTGTCTTCCATACTTTTGCTTTTCTAAAGGTGGCATTTTGATCAACTTGTTAGCTGGATTACCAAGTAGTTATCTTACTTAGCTCCATATCTGCTGAAACTTTTATGCTGTGGTGAAAAAATTATTCTAAATAGTTTATGATTTCAGATACAGTTTAAAGCTTAAAAATAAAAATATAATACAATAGAACATAAGAAAATATGACTGCCACAGAAGTAGCAGCAACAACAAGCAACCTCATATTGAACAGAATAAAGACTCAGCTTATTCCCCAAAGGTCCGTTGGAATATCTTAATGGCCTTCCAAAAACATAGGAGAATTGGGACCATTCTGAAACCAAGGATAATGCTATTGGGAAAATGTGAATATAATGTCTGCTCTAGGACATTAAATTTCCAGTCTATTGTGAATATGAGGGTGGATTTTTAGTTAAGCAAATAGAGTTTGAAAACAGAAACATGACAGATTGCCTCCTCCTCCTCCTCCTCCTCCTCCTCCTCTTCTTCTTCTTCTTCTTCTTCTTCTTCTTCTTCTTCTTCTTCTTCTTCTTCTTCTTCTTCTTCTTCTTCTTCTTCTTCTTCTTCTTCTTCTTCTTCTTCTTCTTCGTCTTCTTCTTCTTCTTCCTCTTCTTCTTCTTCTTCTTCTTCTTCTTCTTCTTCTTCTTCTTCTTCTTCTTCTTCTTCTTCTTCTTCTTCTTCTTCTTCTTCTTCTTCTTCTTCTTCTTCTTCTTCTTCTTCTTCTTCCCCCCTGATACTCAATATTTTTTCTCACAGCAGGACTAATATTAGCATATGATTACCTCTGCTGGCATTGTGATCTGTCCCTCTTAATTTTACATCATACTTCCAACCATGGGATGTGGAGATCTGAAAATTAAAAGAGGTATCACTGAAGTTTAAAATGTTACCATTGTAGCCAGAGCATAAACACTGGCTCACAAGATACTTAATACATGGATCTTATCCTCCATTACAGAAGAAGGAAGGAAGGAAGGAAGGAAGGAAGGAAGGAAGGAAGGAAGGAAGGAAGGAAGGAAGGAAGGAAGGAAGGGCCATGTATAAAGTAGCAGGACTCCAAGAACTTTATAGTTACAGTTAAAGGGATGAGGCTAGGTAGGATTTAATTCCACCTTATTATTTGTCTCTTGCTGGTTTTGTGCAAGCTATTTATTTTGTTACTCAAAAGCACTAAAATGAATGCTCATTATGTTGGTTAAGCAACTCCATATGCACAGGGAACAATTAACTGAAGCAGCTAGTATCTTGTTCATATGTGTAAGCGAGGCTTTTCCTTGGTGGTTATGAGGTTCTGGAAGATTCCCTTAACCTTATCATTTTTGTTCCTTTATTACTTTGTTCCTTGTTTTTCCTCTTTCATAGTATGATTTCATAGGATAATGTGTTTTCTCCTATCTCCTTGTGAATATTGGCATTTTATATACCAATAAATACGTAAATAAAGTATGCATTTGTGTATATAAAGATGATGTAATTCTTTAAGAGCAGAAATTAGCAAAGGAGGAAAGGAGAAAGAAGATAAAAGAAATGAAGATAAAAAGGCAGAGTTGAGACCAATTATAGCAATAACCAGAATACTGACTGTTAATTCTTTACTATGCTTTTTGCCACAAAGAAAGCCTGATACCATGCAACACATTATTCATACATCAGATCTGATGTTAGGTTTTAAAAATACATTTATGCTAAATTCATTTGTTAATTCTTTTGCTTCTCATTTTTGAATTATTTTGAATTATTCTGAATTATTCACATTCATGTTGTTCATATTTGGGTAGAGAATATTTTTCCATCTTAAGATGAATGGCTCCAAATTAAACCTAAGATTCAAGCCATTTGTTGTGCTAAAATGAAAGTCCACCTTCTTTTTAAACACAGCATTTGCCCAGAGAACACTTGCCATTTAGATTTTATAGGCAAACTACAACATATGTGCTATTAATTGGCAGCTTTTTGCAAAGAGAATACTTAATTATAAAGGTAAAAGGCTTTTGTTCTCTTTAGGGAACAAAGGCTGAATCTACCCACCCCATTACTGTCATACATCAGAAAATGAAGTGACCTTCCTTCTTATCAAAGAAGTAATTAATGCTGCTTTGAGAGTAATGCTATTCAGAAGCATCACACAATAGAGTTTGTATACCTCCAGAATCTCTATTACACATCAAGGCTCTTGTTATGTACTGGGCTCTTGAGGAATACCACGTGGGTTACTGGAGCAGCTAACGGCTCTCCAGCAACCCAGACTACAAGTCTCCTGTGGTGCAATTGGCTACCTCCAGGCGGCAATGGTTGATTCAAAACTATTGGCTAGGGGCTAGACTATATATTGCGGCTAGTTGCAGCCATTTCCCCAGTACAAACCTAAGCTCATGGTAGAGCTACAAGGAGTTCCATGTAAGATGGAATTGGACTCTGGCTCTGCAGTCTCAATTATTTATCAAGACATTTTTAACTTCGTCTGTAGGCGCAGTAACAGTTGGGCCAAACTAAGACCCTCAGATATAATCCTAAGGACTTTCAAAATGCTCATGTTAAAGTTAAGGGTGAAGCTACTTTGTTAGTAAAGTTTAAAAGGTTTTTGGGGCACCTGGATGTAATAGTAGTAGGGGGCCAGAGAACGAGTCTCATTGGACTCGATTGGTTTGATGCCTTAGGTATTCAGATTACTGGCATAAACCAGACACAAACTACAGACCTCGCATCAGTATGCGAGGAATATGCAGATGTTTTTGATTCAACCCTAGGAACATACACAGGCCCGCCTATCTCATTTAAGCTAGACCCCAACATAGTTCCAATCAGGGTTAAGCCTCGTAGGGTCCCCTTTGCCTTAAAACATAAAATTGATCCCAAAATCGATAAGCTTGTAGAACAGGGCGTGTTACAGCCTGTTGATGATGGAGAGTAGGAAACTCCTATAGTCACTCCACTTAAAGCCAACGGGGAAATTCACATTTGTGCTGACTAAAAATGCACTCTAAATAAAGCCCTCAAGCAACACGCTTACCTGGTCCCAGTGGTCAACCATATTTTAGCCTCCTTGCAAGGGGGTACTATTTTTGCTAAACTTGATTTAGCACAGGCCTATCAGCAATTGTCGGTTGATGAGGCCACAGCCGCGGTTCAAACAATCGTGACTCACAGGGGGGCTTTCAAAGTTAAACGCTTACAGTTTGGAGTCAGTGTTGCACTGGGTATTTTTCAGGGAATCATGGAGCGTACACTCAAGGGTATTCAGGGTGTCTGCCCTTATTTTGATGATTTTCTTATTGCAGGGGAATCCCCAGAAGTGTTGGTCAGTAGGCTCAGGGCTGTCTTGCAGAGGCTTCGCAAAGCAGGCCTCAAATTAAAAAAGAACAAGTGTAGTATTGAGGTTTCTTCAACAGAATTCCTGGGTTTCTGAATTGATGCTAACGGCATTCACCCCGCTGATTCTAAAGTAAAGGCCATTAAAATGGCTCCTGGGCCCAAATCAAAAGGAGAGCTACAAGCATTCTTGGGCCTCCTAAACTTCTATCATACTTTTCTACCTCATAAGGCCGCAATAGCAGAGCCCCTCCACAGGCTTCTAGAGAAGAAAGCTCCATGGAAATGGACTAACTTACATGAAAAACGTTTCTAGGACTTAAAAGCACTATTGTCAGAAAGGTCCATTATAACTCACTACAAAGAGTCTAAACCTGAATGTCTTGCAGGTGATGCATCTCCCTATGGTGTGGGGGCAGTTTTAAGTCACATAGAAAAAAATGGGAAACAGGTTCCTATAGCGTTTTACTCCAGGACATTGTCCTCTGCTGAGCACAACTATGCTCAGATTGACAAAGAGGCCCTAGCCATCGTTGCTGGAATAAAAAAATTCCATGACTATTTATATGGCAGGGATTTCACAGTCTACACTGACCACAAACCTCTGTTGGGACTTTTCACAACAGACAAACAACCCCCCCACATACTATCTCCAAGAATGCTGAGATGGTCTATTTTCCTATCTGCATACAATTTTAAATTAATTCACAAACCGGGCAAGGAAATGGGCCATGTTGATGGCCTCAGCAGACTACCACTGCCACTAAGGGATCCAGATCTGGCTCCAGCTGCTAGAATATTGTTCATACAGGACATACCTGAATTTCCCCTCCATACAGGGGACATTGCTGCTGAAACTGCCACAGATAAAATACTTAGTAGAGTGTTGTCATGGGTATACACGGGCTGGTTGGATAAAAGTCCAGGCTCAGAATTTCAGAGCTATTTTGTCAGGAGGCATGAGATATCTGCACATAAAGGGTGCACTTTATGGGGAAACAGAGTCATAATTCCCACTTCCCTAAGAGACAGGGTTTTACAATCATTACATGAAGGCCATCCAGGCATTGTCAGAATGAAACTTTAGCTAGAGGCTACCTCTGGTGGCCTGGCCTTGATAAGGACATTGAGGCACAAGTCCATGGTTCTTATACATGCCAGCAATCTAGGCCTGAAATGCCACAGGCTCCAGTTCACAGGTGGGAGGAAATGCACACTCCCTGGTCTAGGATTCACATAGACTACACTGGGCCCTTTCAGGGACAGCTCTTCCTTATAGTAGTGCATAGCCACTCCAAATGGCTGGAAGTAATTCCAGTGCCTAACATGACTACTGCTAGGACCATCCAGGTGCTGAGAAAACTCTTTGCCACACATGGGCTGCCAGATGACTTAGTTTCAGACAATGCGGCCCAATTCACTGCTGCTGAATTTCAGGCCTTCCTTAGAGCTAATCTCATCAGACATGCAATGTCTGTGCCTTTTCATCCATCTTCTAATGGTCAAGCTGAACACATGGTGAGGACAACAAAGGAATCACTCAAGCACATTGTCATAGGTGACTGGCATCACAGATTGGCAGATTTTTTTTTTACTCTGCCAGCATTCTATGCCCTGCACTGCTACAGGCAAAAGTCCTGCAGAACTACGTTGAGGGAGGCATTTGATCACTAAACTGGAAAGGTTGCATCCAGATAGAGTGGCAGCAGAAGCCTCTTGATCAAAACCCCTGAGGGGGCTGCACATGGGCAATTGGGTTTGGGCCAGGAACTATGGTCATGGGAATCTGTGGGTTCCTGGTCAGATTACCAAGGCATCCAGGCCCCTGTCTTACGAAGTGGGTTTGGAGGGAGGGTGAGTTGTCAGACGACACATTGATCAGCTCAGGAAACGGTTTCCAGAATGGCCACTAAGTGAGGACTGCATCATAAGTCCCTCTCAAGATCCTCAAACTTGTGGCCAAGCCAGTCCTCACATGGACTATCAGGACTTTTCCTTCATAACTGAGGTGGAACCAGAGGGAGAACTGGGGAGCACTGGAATGCAACATGGATCCCCTGAAGGAGCAAACCGCTGTGCCTAGTCTGCCAAACAGTCTGACTCTGGGGTGGGCCAACCTGGAGAGGCCAGCCAGAGTGCATCGAATCCCCTTGACTCAGGAGCACAAAGGGACACAAGTCTACCCAGCCCACTGGGTAGGCTGGTAGACCACAAAGTGATGGGAATTCCGAGACGTTCTTCTAGGGCACACAAGCCTCCTTCATATCTTGCAGATTACGTTGTAAAATAAAGAGCTATATATTGTTGTAATTCCTGTTGCCACTATACTACAGAAACTAGTGCTATGATGTAACTGTCTAAAAGTGCCATCTTGAAAGCCTATTCATTGAGACGTTGTTTAATAACATTTTAACCTACATTGTTTTTTATTTTTTATTATTATTATCACTTTTACTTTAGTGTGTTTGGATAATGAGTCTTGATAATTGTTGAGACTAATTGGTGTTATTATGGTCTGTTCTAAGAGGGGAGGAGTGTTATGTACTGGGCTCTTGAGGAATACCACGTGGGTTGCTGGAGCAGCTAACGGCTCTCCAGCAACCCAGACTACAAGTCTCCTGTACTGCAGTTGGCTATCTCCAGGCGGCAATGGTTGATTCAAACCTATTGGCTGCCACCTAGGGGCTAGACTATATATTGCAGCTAGTTACAGCCATTTCCCCAGTACAGTTTCTGCACGAAATAAACTATGAGTTACCCTGTACTCAGTTACGAGTCTTCATTCCTGCACCAAAGAGCCCGCTATTTAACAGCTCTTTTCATCTGCTTTCATTCCAACTGCAGTGGTTCACTTTACTTCTGAATAGAACAACAGCTTACAAACTTTGCTTGAAGTTTGAGGATTCTTCTAGTGCAGAGTCTGACAATCTGTGGTCAACATGAAGCCCAGATAGCACCACATTGGCAGTCTGCAAAGTGCCCTGAGATCAGTGCCATTTTGCTTAGAGTCAATTCTTTTAAACATGTGGCTTGCATACATACACTTTCCTTTCCCTTTGTGTTAGAATATTCAGATCAGAGAGTATAGCAATGTCACGAAATTTAACAACATTGCTTCTTAGAGAATAATGATCTATATGCTAGGGAGAGGCAAAAAAGGCTTAGACAGTAGTATTTCCAAGCCAAATCTTTAATGCTTGGGTAATATGGGCAGAATATCAAATGATGATACCAAAAACTAAATTTATATGAAGTTAAGCCTACTGGAAGATTAATTTTCAGTACAAGAGATAATTGGACAAGTTCGAAAGCATGCAAGTAGATAAGTAGGTACCTCTTTGGTGGGAAGGTAACAGTGTTCTGTGAGCCTCAGTATATGATCATGCTGGCCACAAGACCACAGAAGTGTCTTTGGTCAATGTTGGTTCCTTCAGCTACGAAATGAAGATGAGCATCACTCCTTAGAGTTGGACACCATTGGACAGGGGAAACCTTTACTTTTTTATAGGCAAAACAGCTGGAACACTATCTAAACACTATTAAAGGTAAAGGTAAAGGTTCCCCCGCACATGTGTGCTAGTCGTTTCCGACTCGAGGGGCCGGTGCTCATCTCCGTTTCATAGCCGAAGAGCCAGCGCTTGTCCGAGGACATCTCCGTGGTCATGTGGCCGGCATGACTAGACGCCAAAGGCGCACGGAACGCTGTTACCTTCCCACCGTAGTGGTCCCTATTTTTCTACTTGCATTTTTACGTGCTTTCGAACTGCTAGGTGGGCAGAAGCTGGGACGAGTAACAGGCGCTCACTCTGCTACGCGGCACTCGGGATTCGACCCGCCAAACTGCCGACCTTCCGATCGACAAGCTCAGCGTCCTAACCCACTGAGCCACCGCGTCCCTTAAACACTATTAGCATTGACAAAATCACCATCAGTCAATTGCAAAAGGCAGCTTTACTTTGAAGAACTTATATATTGTAATAATACCATGAATACCATCAAACATCAACATCTGCAGATCCAGGTCCTTGGGAAAAATTAGATAAGTGAATAAAAATGTTAATCTGATCTAAACATCTGCTTGACAGTTCATCATGATAATTATAATTGGATATAATAATTGCTTTACTTAATCTGAGAATATAATTTTCATTTTAGATAGTTGCCGTTGAAGAAGAATATGGACAAATAAAAAAATAAAGATGATAGGAATGGAAAAAAATTCCTTTGATTGTATTTATAAAGAAAGATTCTGTGCTTAATGGTTTCAAATATTTAAAAAGATTGATGATATTTATATCCCGTCTTTATTTTGTTCAACTCAAGGTGGCAAAAATATTATTTCAAAGACCAGGAAGAAGTTTTACCTTTGCTTATGATTCACCCAGCATACATACAGTAGTCACATAGTCTTTCTATGGAGTTCAAACATACTACTGAAATTGATTTCAGAAACAAGAACATAGTTTTTTATTCATTCTATTGATAAGAAACAATGAAAATTTGAAACAATGACTAGATTAATCTCATTTTGTACCCCTATTTTTCTAAAAGTAGATATGAGTAGGAAGGGGTGGCAGTTAATCTCTGAGTCTTATATCTGACTAATTAGAGAGATGTTTCATAAAATTTATTATATCCATTACTACTTATGCAATTGTACTCATATCAAAACTTTATTTTGTGATGCGACAGATCCCCAGTTTGTGCTAGATAGGATCATACCTTGTTTTTAATTTGATTTTTTAAAAATATCCTTTAATTTTAAAGAAATAAACTTCTCTTTAATAAGTGAAACATTAAGATTAGCTACAGCATAAATAAAGTTTTTAACCAGTAATTCGACATCAGTAATTAATACAAACTTCTGCCACAGTTAGTATTTCATGGTGGTATATGACATAATCAAAATTTTCTCAGTCTGGCTCCTGATTTTTTTTAAAAAAACCCAATAAATTTAAGGAATATTTATACACACAGTTTCCCAAGCCAATCTGTCATTATCACAAGCTTTCCATTTCTGCCAGGATGAGAAAGTAAATCTTATAGCTGGTTTATTGTTTTGTTGAAAACTGAATAAAGATTTGTACGGGTGTAGCCATTTCTTCTATCCTCTTTTCACTAACTTTAAGTGAAGATCAATATTTTTCTTTCCTGACTGAGATGTGTGCTTCAAAAACTTCTGAAATTGCTAGTTTCAGAACTACTAGTTTTTTAAACCACTAATCAAAACCCAAAAAATTGGAACATTATCCAAAATATGCTCAAATGTATTCACTATTAATCATATTTATTTATTTATCACATTTACATGATTAGTTGATTTGATTAAAGTGACTCTATGTGATATACAACGGTCTTAAAAAACAATGCATATGTAAAAGTCACTATAAAAATATAAAAATCAGTATTAAAGATTAAATATTAAAAACAAACCTACAAACCCCACAAAAAGAGAGAATAAGTATATCCATTTCAGTAATGCAGTGATCTAAACATTACTCCAGTACGTTGGGACACATACATACCCAGTGACATAACAGGTCTTGAGAGACTTCCAGAACGTCCAGAGAGGCATAGCTAACAGATTTTGGGAGAATATCCCATAAGCCAGACATTGTGGGAGAGAAGGTCCAGTGCCAACTCGCCAAATGTAACTCACTGGCGGATGGTACCTGCAGCAGGCCTTCTCTAAGAGATCTAATGTGGCAGGCTGATGTGATCGGAGTCAGTCCCTTAAATATGATAATAGGTTGGTCAGTGCATAAAAAACCCCAACAACCTACAAAGGCTAAACTTAGTACGCATGGTGGGGAGATACATGCCAGCAACTTTTAGTGGTCTTATGTTCCTCCTCTTTTGCTCATATAACCTTTAATAAACCTAGGTCCACTTCATATATACTGTGGTATGCAAATATTTTGCAATACTTACGGAGATAAGCTCTACTAGATAAAAAGACTTAAATTTAAAGTTTACCCAAAGTGACATCTATGCACAAGCAAACAAATTTTATTTGTCCCTTCCAAGAAGTAAAGAGAACACTCTTAGATATTTTCATATGTATCTCTGGTAGTATCTACAGGGATCTCCAAGTCTAGAAATCAGTCACTAGAGATCCATTCTCAGTGGCTGGCAATAGCGGCAGAATGGAACGCTGTCTCTGGTGGGGACTCTACTCTTCCTGTATTCTGATTTCTGCAATGGACAGGTCAGATTTTTTCTTCCTGCATCCCTGATTTTCTGTTTTAGATGCATTCTTGATGGCAACTCTTAGTCCTGGCAAAGCTCTAATCTCAAAAGCTAGGGGATAAGAGGTCAATAACATCTAACTTGCTTTTTCTGAGGAAAAAGGTAAAGGTAAAGGTAAAGGTTCCCCCGCACATGCGTGCTAGTTGTTTCCAACTCTAGGGGCCGGTGCTCATCTCCGTTTCAAAGCCGAAGAGCCAGCGCTTGTCTGAGGATGTCTCCGTGGTCATGTGGCCGGCAGGACTAGACCCCAAAGGCGCACGGAACGCTGTTACCTTCCCACCGTAGTGGTCCTTATTTTTCTACTTGCATTTTTACATGCTTTCGAACTGCTAGGTTGGCAGAAGCTGGGACGAGTAACAGGCGCTCACTCTGTTATGCGGCACTCGGGATTCGACCCGCCAAAAGGTAATGAGAACTAATTAAAGCAAATATTGGAAAAGTGAAATTAATTAGTTCATGGAAAATATTATTAGTAACTACAAGGTTATATTTCAAAGTAAATTCAGCCTTAGTTTGTGTTATATTCCTAAAAAAGTGAATCCTGGTTTCAACTAACTTTTAAAAACAATCCCCATCCCTGCCTCTTATAATTTACAGTATTCTTCTGTAAAAGATAAGTAAGGCAGCCACTTCCCATAGAACACTTTTTTCTTTCTTTCTTTCTTTCTTTCTTTCTTTCTTTCTTTCTTTCGAATAATTCTCAAGTGGTAAGGGCCTACATTGCTGTCTTTGGGACAGATTTAGGTAGTCATGATTTAACATTTCTCTGCCTTGGAACTAAAAAGAATTTCTGACTCTGTCTCACCAACTTAATTATTGCAAATATAGATGGTGAAAATTTTATATTCTCTTAAATTACATGGAAATTACTGAGTTTTTATGTGTCCAAAATGCAGTGAATCTTATTCTATTTTTAGTCAGGAGTACATCAGTTCCATCACCTATCTGCAATATCTAAACGGAAGTGGTAACTCAGTCTATGCGCATAGTACACTTGTGCTATTTATGCAAGATATGACAGCCTGGAGACTTGATGACATTTTCATCAAACGGAACTTTTAGGCCCCTGTCTTCTTCCATAAGATAGTCTGTGACACTGATCTAGTACTGCCCTTAATCACACGGTATTTAAACATTCTCTGAAATCTGCTGCTTGACTTTCTCTCACAATCTATTAATATCATTCGGAGATAATGAGCACACTCAATTTATGATTTTAAAATGTTAAGGAAGCAGAAAATAAAGTAGGGTTGTAATAGCTCCAAATTTATGGATGCCCTTGGCAACAGTGCCTTCTGAACAATCTCTTCCTATCTGCACAGGGTTTATAGTGATCTTGTTGAGTTTTATGGTTATGATATGATATGAAGTAGCAGTGGGATCTTCTGAGAGCTTGCAGTAGCCACAATAGAATAGAATAGAATAGAATAGAATAGAATAGAATAGAATAGAATAGAATAGAATAGAATAGAATAGAATAGAATAGAATAGAATAGAATAGAATAGAATAGAATAGAATAGGCCAAGGAATTTGTCTCTGGTACATAAGCTCTCAGTGTACATGCCAAACAATATGTACATGAAATGTGCCATAATAACCTGCAGATCATCTGGCACAATAGTTGGGTATGCACAATTGGTTAACAATTGGGTCAGACAAGTTTGTATTTTTGTTTGTTGTAGAAACCTAGTCACTTTCCTGCCAAATTATGTGACTCTTAATGTAGTTACAGTATTTCTTTGGACATAATGAGAACACAGCAATTGTACTTTGTTAATTCAGGTTTAGGAATTGTCAGACTGACAGGAATGTAAATAGTGTTCTCCTAATACTACATTTATAATTCCAATAATAATAATAATAATAATAATAATAATAATAATAATAATAATAATAATAATAATAATAATTAGTTGGAAGGGACCTTGGAGGTCATCTAGTCCAACCCCCTGCTCAGGCAGGAAACCCTATACCATTTCAGACAAATGGCTGGCCAGTCTCTTCTTAAAAACTTCCAGTGTTGGAGCATTCACAACTTCTGGAGGCAGGTTGTTCCACTGGTTAATTGTTCTAACGGTCAGGAAGTTTCTCCTTAGTTCTAGGTTGTTTCTCTCCTTGATTAGTTTCCATCCATTGCTTCTTGTCCTGCTTTCAGGTGCTTTGGGGGAATAGCTTGACTCCCTCTTCTTTGTGGCAGCCTCTGAGATATTGGAACACTGCTATCATGTCACCCCTCACCCTTCTCTTCGTTAAACTAGACATACCCAATTCCAGCAACCATTCCCTATATGTTTTAGCCTCCAGTCCCCCAATCATCTTTGTTGCTCTTCTCTGTACTCTTTCTAGAGTCTCGACATCTTTTTTACATCGTGGTGACCAAAACTGGATGCAGTATTCCAGGTGTGGCCTTACCAAGGCATTGTAAAGTGGTATTAGTACTTCACTTGATCTTGATTCTATCCCTCTGTTAATGCAGCCTAGCACTGTGTTGGCTTTTTTGGCAGCTGCAGCACACTGCTGGCTCATATTGAAGTGATTCTCTACTAAGACTCTGAGATCCCTCTCACAGTTACTACTATTGAGCAAGGTACCACCTATACTATACCTGTGCATTTGATTTTTCCTGCCTAAATGTAGAACCTTACTTTTTTTCACCATTGAATTTCATTTTGTTAGATAGCGCCCAGTGTTCGAGTCTGTTCAGATCCTCCTGTATCTTAAGCCTATGTTCTGGAGTATTGGCTATTCCTGCCAGCTTGGTGTCATCTGCAAATTTGATGAGTTCCCCATCTATCCCCTCATCCAAATCATTGATTAAGATGTTGAAGAGCACTGGGCCCAGAACAGAGCCCTGGGGCAATTGAGATATTGTATATCAATGCCAGGCTTACTAGTATGTGTTCTTAACATTCACTGTCACAAGGTACACAATTGGATATACCACAAAACAATAGACATGGTTTACCATCATAAGCCACCTTGACTTAAAAATAACAATAGAAAGATGGACTAGAAATCTAATAAATAAGAAATAAATATTGTAGATCTTCATATTACAGAGACAATATTCGGAATACTCTTAGAACATAAAGACCAAATCCTCTTCTTCCCTCATTTTTTTTCTCTTCTGTCTCCTATTTGCGCCCATTTTTCTTCTAAAATGAACAAAACAAGATTAAAATATTCATCTCTTAAGGGCTTTGAATTTTCCATTTCCAGAGCAATACATTTTCAACGTTTTAATCACTATTCACTCTCTTCAAAACATCCCCAACTATTATTTTCATCTTGTAAGCAGCAAGAAAAATCTAAAGACTAAAATGCATTTAATGAATAATGAGAAAATAAACATATACAACAGCAAATGTACACATTGCAAGTAAACATATCAAAAATCATAACAAATGCCAATTCAGTACTGTTTAAAATATTTTATTATTTAAAAAGGAACTTATACAATGAAACTATTATTCAGAGAAGGCAATTACTGAGAAAGGCTATTATTCAGTACAGACAATTAGTCAGTAAAAATGTTACTGTGAGTGGGTAAATATTCAATCAAATATTTGACAGAGACAGCAATTATTCAATAAACAGTCATAATTGTACCCAATGGAGCTCACTTGTCAGAAACAGTGCAAATAATTATCAGATTCAAAGCAGTGGTGGGATTCAGCCAGTTCACACCAGTTCGGCAGAATTGGTAGCTAATTTTTTGTTGCCCAGGCTCAGAATGGACTTCCAAAAGCGGCATCCACACAGAGAACCGGTGGTTCACATATTTGAATCCCACCACTGATTCAAAGGATATTGCAATGACCATCCAGATTTTAAACTATTTAAACAGAGCAGATAAATGTTAAAGGTCATTACAAATCTATTGAGATTTTTCTTAAAAAATAAAACTAATCTTTATCTACTTCACATAAGTATAAACACAATTTGTAAACAAGTGGAAATCAAGCAAATTCTCATACTTCATACATGCATACTTTTGGGCTCTTCAAATGAGAAAATAATAGGCTTGAAACAGAACAGAGAGGTATTTTGACAGAACATTTACTGTGTGAAGCAAAATTACTTAATTACATTACTTAGTTTTTCTGGATCGGAATGGATGTTTCAAATATATAGAATTTCTATGGACTATACAAAGCAGTTACTAGATGCAGTTCTTACTTAATGACTGTTTGTTTAGCAGGCTAAGCTACGGTGATGCTCCAAAAATGGTAGTTATACCCGGTCCCCCAAATTATAACCATTGTAGTACTCCTATGGTCATAAAACCACAGGGATGCTTCAACTCAACCCTCCCCTCCACAGCTCCCGCATCCTTCTCTACAGTTCACTGCCTCTGCCAGCCTGCTATCCTAGGTTCCAGTAGCCCTGGGCATCACAAGCATCATGGAGAAAAACAAAGTACAACTCTGAAACCTCAATGATATTGTTAAACTCTGAAACAAGCTTTACTTTCTGAACATTTGTTTAATGAACAGGGGCATGCATGTGGGGTCATCAAAAAAACAAACCCCAACCTCAAGGTAGTGCCATTATGACTGCATGAGCTGAGGGAGATATGTGGTTCAAAAAAATGTGAAAAATAAATAAATAAAGAATTAAAATCTTTCCCTTTAATGTAAAAAGGGGATGGGTCTTTGTTTATATGTTTTGATTCCCCCACCCCCACCCCATATATAATTGTTAATGAAGCTCTAGGAAAGTTCAGCCACATATAAAGAAGGGCGGATCTGGAGTATTTTCACAAGGTGATTATAGACTGAATCATTAAGCTTTTTTCTTAAAGAGCAAAGACCATTTTCAGTGAAAAAAATATTCCTTTAGATGTGTCAAATGTTCAGTGCGGATCTATTAACTTTCACTGATCTTCCAAAGCATCTGAGGAAAGGTCTAGACCAATATTTTTCAACTCTGACCATTTTAAGATGTGTGGATTTCAACTCTCAGCATGCTGATTGGGTAATTCTGGGAGTTAAAGTGCACACATCTTAAAGTGGCCAAGGTTAGAAACACCCCTCTAGAGAGCCTCTGAAGAAATGAAAAATGTTTTTTCCAAGGCCTCCCAGTAGTTTGAGGTAAATCATAACAATCGAAATGGCCAAGCAAAGACAGGGGGAAGGAGACAGAATTGCTATGGCAGAATTTCAAGAGTTATATGCAGTGAGAGCACCAGTAATGTAAACCAGGGCTTTTCAACTGGTGGTACGCATACCACTGGTGGTACGCGAGCACGTGTCCGGAGGTATGTGGCGTAGCCTTCCTCCCCCCGCCTCCCCTCTGCCTTCCCCCCACCTCGCTCCTTCCCAGCTCGCTTGCGGAAAACATGCTGCTTGGCGGCGGCCTGCAGGAACCCTACTGAGGCCGCACGAAGAGTGCAGGTGCAGAGCAAGGCCCCGCCCTCCCCATGGAGTTGTTGTGCAGCAACCGGATTGACTTCCGGTGCTGCCCACTACTAGAGAGGGCCTGGCCGGATGGAGGCTTCCGACCGAGCCAGCACACTCCCCCCTGCGGTTCCAAGGATGACTGCCACTAGCTGCGGGGCTGACACCTTGCAGCCGCCAATCCTGCCGTGGGGTGGAGTGCCGGCAGCCACAAGGCCACGGCAGCCCAGAGCGAGTGAATCAAGTAGGAGGCAGGCAGCCCCTTCAGCCATAACCGCCCCTCCTCCTCCGGTGGCTGCTGTGGAGGAGCGTGGGTGGTTGTGTTGGGGACAAGCAGGAAGAGCCAGCTCAGTATTTTAGAATGGGACATTGTTAGGAGCGCTCGCTCCATTTGAGATACCGCAAGTGCACTACCATAAAGTTATTTTGCTTGATCATTGTAATCTTGGCTCTTTTGGAAAATCCTAGGTTTTTGTCTCCGGAAAGGGGCGGGGCTCGGAAACACTAGCGCACGTGTTGCTGAAGTGCCTGGTGAAGACATGCAGCAGCTCATTCGCCTTCTTAAAGAGAAGCTGCATCTCCGCTTCTGCCCCATGAGCGGTGAATTACGTGTGGACACAATCGCAAACCGGCTTGCGTTCTACCACCTTTCAAATTGCTAGACCTCGAGGCACATGCGCCTTGTTGCCTTGGGAGTGACGTTGACTTGCCCAATCTTTTGCCAAAGGAGCGTTCCTTGTCTGGAGAAAGGAGTTGGAGCTGCTCCAGCAGGCTGCTTCTGTGGCACTGGGGCATGCTGGTGCCCTGTGCTGCGCTCCGTCTGCGGGGACTGCCCTGGGAAAGGTGGAAGCGCAGCTGTGATCTGGGATGGTCAACTGCTCCGAGCCCTGTCTGGCTGGCTTTGTACCTCCGTCCCCCAAGAGCAGATGGTTGTGAGTTGCTGCCATGTGCTTCCCTGAGTGTGCCTCAGCCCCGGATCTCCCCCCACCCAGGACTCCAGCTGCATCTGCAGAAGGCGAGCGGGGCAAAGGGTGCCTGTGTGAAGGGCGCCTTCTTGCCCCGCGGTCCAGAGCAGCATTGTTGGTGCGCGTAAATCAACTCTAAGCAAATGCAAGGTGTTTCTGTTACTGGAATAAAGCTTATTAAATAAGCTGGCAACCTCCGAGTATCGTTGATAAATCTTCCCCAACTTTCCTCTGGTGCTTCATAAAGAGTTAAGTGGGCATGAGGTGTCTTGGTAAAAATGGATTTGGACGGAAAGAAGGAAGGAAATGACAATGGGAGGGAGGGAGGGAGGAGGAAAGGACAAAAAGGGAGGGAAGGAAGAAAGGAAGGTAAGAAGGTAGGGACAATGGGAGAGAAGGAGGGAGGGAGGGAGAGAAATAGAGAGAGAGAGAGAGAAAGAGGGAGAGAGAGAAGGAGAAAGAAATAGGGAGGGAGAGAGAAAAAGAAATACAGAGGGAGAGAGAGAAAAAGAGAGAGAGAGAAGGAGAAAGAAAGGGAGGGAAATAGAGAGAGGGAGAGAGAGAAAGAGGGAGAAATAGAGAGAGAGGGAGAGAGAGAGAAATAGAGAGAGAGGGAGAGAGAGAAGGAGAAAGAAATAAGGAGGGAGAGAGAAAAAGAAATACAGAGGGAGAGAGAGAGAAATAGAGAGAGAGGGAGAGAGAGAAGGAGAAAGAAATGAGGGAGAGAGAAAAAGAAATACAGAGGGAGGGAGAGAGAGAGGAAGAGAGGGAGAGAGAGAGAAGGAGAAAGAAAGGGAGGGAAATAGACAGAGGGAGAGAGAGAAAGAGAGGGAGAAATAGAGAGAGGGAGAGAGAGAGAAATAGAGGGAGAGAAAGAGGGAAAGAGAAGGAGAGAGAAAGAGGGAGGGAGAGAGAGAGAAAGAGAAAGAGAGAGGGGGAGAGAGAGGGAGAGAAAGAGAGGGAGAGAGAGAAATTAAATTAGTAACATGATTGTTAAGTGAATCTGGTTTCCCCACTAACTTTGCTTGTCAGAAGGTTGCAAAAGGCAATCACATGACCCTGGAACAATGTGACCATCATAAATATGAATTGGTTGCCAAGCATCCAAATGTAAATCACATGACCCTGGGGATGCTGCAACAGTCATAAGTGTGAAAAATGGTCATAAGTCACTTTTTTCAGTGCCGTCGTAACTTTGAACAGTCACTAAGCGAATTGTTGTAAGTCGAGGACTACCTGTACTTTATCATTTTCCCCCTCTTTTTTTGGTCAAATTTTTGACACCTTGCTGGGTGACTGGTGGTACTCAGACACTGGCTTATCCTAAAAGTAGTACAATGGGTGAAAAGGTTGAAAAGCCCTGATGTAAACATTCTTGTACATGGGAGAGATTCCAGAGATTCTTTTTAATGGAGGGTCACACATATTCATAACTAATAATCACAAATATGTTTGGCAATCACAGAAAATTTTAATCAGGCAACAATTCAATTAAACACTCACATCACTGGGATTAATGCAATCACTTACCATAAGAATAGTTGCATAACATAAATGACATCTCACTGTAAATTTATTCTCCTATGCCTAAACCATTTCCTAGTAGGACAGGACAATGAAAATTAATTGTAATTTAGAGAGGTCTTTAGAAGCAAAGCTATCTTTCCACTACATTTTATGTAGTAAGGGTATAAAGTCCAACTTGTCGTGCTCTTGGCAATTACCATTAAAAATAAAATTCAGAAGGAGTATGCTGGCAGTTTGAAAGCACTTAAAAGAATGAACTGACAGTGCTTCGTTAGCAGGAAAACGCTATGGGTAGCTACTTAAACTTTTAAATTGACATAAGAAGGTAACAAAGATTAGAACAAAAGTTCTAACCATTATTAAGGAAGCAGCCAGTCCAAATTAAATAGAATGGCACTTTGATCTGTAGCAGCTGCTTTTGGGTTCAAGATAAAGGTAAAGGTAAAGGTTCCCCCGCACATGCGTGCTAGTCGTTTCCAACTTTTAGTGGTCTTATGTTCCTCCTCTTTTGCTCATATAACCTTTAATAAACCTAGGTCCACTTCATATATACTGTGGTATGCAAATATTTTGCAATACTTACGGAGATAAGCTCTACTAGATAAAAAGACTTAAATTTAAAGTTTACCCAAAGTGACATCTATGCACAAGCAAACAAATTTTATTTGTCCCTTCCAAGAAGTAAAGAGAACACTCTTAGATATTTTCATATGTATCTCTGGTAGTATCTACAGGGATTTCCAAGTCTAGAAATCAGTCACTAGAGATCCATTCTCAGTGGCTGGCAATAGCGGCAGAATGGAATGCTGTCTCTGGTGGGGACTCTACTCTTCCTGTATTCTGATTTCTGCAATGGACAGGTCAGATTTTTTCTTCCTGCATCCCTGATTTTCTGTTTTAGATGCATTCTTGATGGCAACTCTTAGTCCTGGCAAAGCTCTAATCTCAAAAGCTAGGGGATAAGAGGTCAATAACATCTAACTTGTTTTTTCTGAGGAAAAAGGTAAAGGTAAAGGTTCCCCCGCACATGCATGCTAGTTGTTTCCAACTCTAGGGGCCGGTGCTCATCTCTGTTTCAAAGCCGAAGAGCCAGCGCTTGTCCGAAGACGTCTCTGTGGTCATGTGGCTGGCATGACTAGACCCCAAAGGCGCACGGAACGCTGTTACCTTCCCACCATAGTGGTCCCTATTTTTCTACTTGCATTTTTACGTGCTTTTGAACTGCTAGGTTGGCAGAAGCTGGGACGAGTAACAGGCGCTCACTCTGCTACGCGGCACTCGGGATTTGACCCACCAAACTGCCAACCTTCTGATCTACAAGCTCAGTGTCCTAACCCACTGAGCCACCATGTCCCTGGGTTCAAGATACCATCTTCCTTATCACATCAATTCTCAAATTGTAAATACTAACCATTCAATTTTAGGTTTATTGATGATCATTTACATTGCCCAAATGTTGAAGCTTTTGAGGGTAAATTGTTGGATTGTTTTATAGTTTAACCTGCTGAATCTAAATCTGCCTCTTTTTGAACTATACAACTTAAGGAAGAAGAGATGTATAACATTATGTACGTCATAGCATAGATTTAGAGCAATACACTTTATTTTGATTATTAGGTCTAATATTTATTTCCTGCCTTATTTTCCTACATTTTAGAATTTTAAAAATTGCAAGTGGTGTTCCACTAGAGAGTATATTTGGGGTAATAATGCAACATGGTATATTACATGAATGTATTTTGCACATAAATTTACTTTGTGGTGGATGAATTTAATTGCCCAAAATTGGAGCCTCTTAGAAACTTTTTCTTTCTATAATGGGAAATAATAATGGAGAAAAAAAATTCAACATCCATACTTTGTGAATGAAAAGGAATCTTTAGATCTGGATATGTAAAACTTTGCTTTGGTTCCATGAGCAAAAATCTGATCATAAGGTCCTATTTTTCTTCCTCTTCTCTCCACTACGTTGTCTTCTAAATGGTGTGAAGCTTCTTGGATGAGAAACAAAACGTCTTCAAAGAAAAACAAGGAAGTCCAGTTGCCTCATGAAAAAGCATCTTTGGGATAACCATGGTGTCCTTTTCCCCCATTCTTCTTTAAATTTGTATCTTGAGGAGTCAAGAGTTTCCTCCTGTTTCTGTTCCCTGGCAAGCAAGATAGAAACTAATATTGTCTGCAGTTTGGCTCTTATTTTGATCTTTCCAGTTTGTATTGTTTGTAGGCCTGTGGGAGAGTACTGAATTCCGAAGGGCTGCTTAAAACATGTTAAATAATAAATAAATAAATTACAAGTATTTTCAGAAAAGAGTGTCAGATTTTATTTATATCTGGGGTGTATAATTTGGTAACGGAGTAATGAATTTGTAACGAATTATTTCTGTATCTTAGTTGCGACTGGCAAAATAATTTGTGTTGGATCAAAAAGGTCCAGTAGTAAGTATAAGCTCTGTTTGTTTGTTTATTCCACTTAATAACCTGATTTTCATACTGGAGTTCAAGGAGGCATACATATATTTCCCCATAACAAGACTTGTGAGAGAGGTTAGGCAGAGAAAGAGGCATTGGTCCAAACTCATGAAAAGATTGTTTCTGACTCACCTTTTCAGTGCCTGATTCAGAAGGCAGTATTATAGATTTGAAAGTTACCAATCACAGTTATAATAAATTGGAAAAAAACCTTTATGCTAACATGACAAAGCTTCGTCTGTATATCCTCATCTACAGTATAAGCTCCCTTGAAAGTTTTTGTGCAGTAAATTTAATTCATCTCTGGAACCGGGAAATTTTGTAAGATCAGACTTAGACTAATGCCACAAATATAAAGATACAAGCTAGTAAGTAAATATTTTTTAAAGGAAGAAAAATCTATTTGGATTACAACATTAATTAAACTCTAACTCTATTGAACTGAAAGGTCAACTGTGTTGTCATCCTAATGAAAACTTGTGTGGTTATAATTATAGCTTATATAAGAACAGTCATTCTGGTAGCAACTCAATGTCATCTGCAATTTACTTTGAAAATGTACCCACATAGAACTTTTCTAGAGGAGGGGCTGCATTGAATCAACACATCAAAGCTCTTCAAATAATACATTTCTTTGGGAAAGTTTCCTTTTAATTTGTGGTACTGATATAGAGATCTTATTCTAATGGAGTATAAACTTGTAAAATCCATTATTGTTCTAGCTGAATAATCTCTGAAGAAAGGAAAAGATAAAGTAGCTTGAAAATACAATGTAGCAACAAGTTGGTATGTTTCGTTACCAATTAACAGAATGATCTGGTGATTGTATGGCCCTTTAATGTTGAACAGTATCTTTATACTTCATCATTTTTCAATTTCTCTAATTCTCAAGGTCTTATATGTTATGTACAGCTAACAAAACTGGTACTGAGAAATGGTATTTTGCCATAATGACTCTTCCTTTCTTATGGTTCATAACTATGTTTTCAGCAGAAGGCCAACATGTTTTAAATAATTCCAACTATGCCAATAGGCTTCTGTATTGGTTCAAGAATATGGCTACCTGAATAATTGATGAATTAATAATTTAGCGCTTCATTGTAGGCAGAATATGGCAAAACTGCACATGAGACGTAGGAAATGTATAGTGGTGTTGAACATAAGCCAGTGGGATGCATATATGAACAATCCCTTTGTAACAACTATAAAAGTGTGATCTGTGTATGATTTCATTCAAATGGTTTCTGTTCCCCAGCGAAGATTGCAACTGTGAGACATTCCTTGTGCCCATTACTAGATTGTGTTCCTGTGCTGTTGTAGAGAAGATAATCAGTCTTATTAACTTGGATAATGAAAGTCAAATACTACAGGGATGGAGCTTGGCACTCAATTCCAATCCCTCAGCAGGTAGCTAAGGCAGCTTAAAACTGAATTTGACAGCTTTGACTTACACTGATGCATCTACAAAATACAGTTTAATTGGTAAGAATAAAGAAATGGTTTGCCACTGACATCTTCCAGGATCTTTTTCACAACTTCTTAGCCTAATCAGTATCCCTAGACTTTCCAGATGACTTCTTTCCACACACTGATAGGATCAACCTTGCTTCACCTCTGAATGTCTGGACCTGATCTATCCCGACTGAGATGGGAAAGCTGCAGCAGAAGCAATAGGATAAAGTATTAATCCACTTAGCCTGAGAATAAAAGAGCTCTTGCAATCTCCTATTGTGTTAGGTACAGTTTGGTCCAGGTTTCTCTAGAGAAGCCCAAGCATATTGAGAAGCCCAAGCTTATTTAATTTTTTATGGTTTGAAGAACAATGATATTTGCCTTCACAAGAAAACCGTAATAATTGTATTCCTCCACAAGGTGGTAGAAGTGAGCAATTAATTATTACATTCTGGGTACATAGTTACATTTTTATTGGACTTTAACACCAATATATCCTCTTAGCTGAGTTATGGAATATTAAAAAAAATAATCATACTTTATATTAAATTCAAGGTCTAATAATAAAGGAATTTTTGTTTATTCAGAAAGAGAAGCAATCTAAAAAAAAATCTCTTCAAAAGATTTCTTCTCATACTCATCCTCTTTTCAGTGCCATGATTTTATAAAGGAATTTATAATAAATATTTTTAGAAATGTTTTGGCAATAATCAGAAACTCCCATAAAAAACCTCCTCAATATCTTATTTGAAAACACCTTGTGTTTCATTAGCTGTATCTTCATGTTTTTTTAATGGTGACTTTTGCCAGCATTATCATTTCCAGTCCTATTGCACTGATATACGAAGAAATGTGTCGGTGCTTTCATTAAAATGCTGCCATTTGGTGGAGCAAGTTAAAATATTCTTTCTCTCTTTTGTATTTTTAGCAGACGAATGCCAGATAGGAAAGCTCTGAGAAGTCAATGGGAACAAAAACTTTCACTGTGTGACTCATTGCTATATGCATAAGCATTGTCTATAATCCTAAGAAGTCAGAATAATAGAACAACAGAAAAAGAATCTTTCCTGTTTTCTTATTATTGCTTGGACATTTAATGCTCTTTGGACGTAAGTATCCTTTGGAAGAAGCTAAATTTGATACACTTCTTACTTTTGTGTTTAAGTGTCTTCAAAATTACTTCCATCTGTCATTTACCATATGTAGCTCTATGTTTGCTTGTGCTAAGCTGTTTTCCCTTCCTGGCATAGAAAAGAGGATGTGATTAAGCATAATGATGAACATTTTTGTTGCCAGTATCTGAACTTAAAAGGAACCTATTACCTTTCATTAGGTAATCAAACCACATCTAAACTTCACTGCAAAATGAGAATTTAACTGGAGTGTATTAAACATGAAACATCAAATACAAAGTATAAGCACTTCCCTGGATGTTACATCAGGTAATAGTCTAGATTAGGAGTACTATTTATTTGCAAGTAAGAACTTTGCATTGAAATAGTATGTCTCTGTTTAGTTACAGTATAGTAAGAATGTATCCTTCCCCCTAGCGGTTCAAAAGCATGCAAATGCAAGTAGATAAATAGGTATCACTTCATTGGGAAGGCAACAGCATTCTGGGTGCCTCAGCATATAGTCATGTTGGTCACATGACCACAGAAGCATCTTTGGGCAATGCTAGCTTCCTTGGCTAAGAAACAGAGATGAGCACCATCCCTTAGAGTCAGACATGACTAGACAGAAAAAAGTGAAATTTGGTCCTTCCTTTCATTTCAAGCAATTCTATGGCTCCTGTCTTAGCTTGTCCAGACACTAGATATTGCAAATTCCCAGTGTTTTCTAGTATAACTAGAGGCCCATTTTAGCAAACTCTAGAATTTCATCCTGAAGATAGTGATAAAAGGCCTGCACAATTTTATGTAGGTTGTATATAGAAAGTAAGGAAGATGACCTTGACAGACATATGTAAGTGCTGTTGCCAAGGCAACCAGGGATAAAACATATTTCAAGTTCAGAGCAGCAAGATTACCTTTGGAAGTCACTCAATTACATGCCTCTTTAATTCTAAGTAAACTCTAAGTTATAGAAGGAGATACAACATAAACAGACTTACAAAACTCTGTTATTATAGTCAATCTTAATAAAATCTCTTCTTCTCTTTCTTTACCCTTTCCCCAGAATTATAAACTTCCTAAGAGAGCTAGATCTTTGCTTAAAATGTCCACTTTATGTTTTGAACTGGGATTTCCTTTGTTCCCCTGTTTTAACCTCAATGATCAATAGTAAAAGAAATATATTAGAAATCTAATTAAAGTTGCCACTTGCTTGAACCCTCACAACAAAAGCTCTCTTCTTGTCTAATAAGTGCTTGTGAGACACTGTCATAGCAATAATAACAACAGCATAGAATAGGATGCAACAAAATGAGAATTTGATAGAGGAACCCCGTTACCCTTCACTCTTAGTGAAGCTTCCTTAATTGCCCTAAAATCTCAGTGTCTCTTAACAATATGTGCATTAGATCTTTTGTTACAAAGGAATACGTCAACCCAATTTTTGTCAGTAAAAAATACTTAAATGGATTCAACTCAGAATATAACTGAGGTGCTTATTGGATACAACTAGTGCACCTGAAAGAAAATGAAGGAATGTTTGCAATATTTTCTAGGGTTTATTTAAATTCAGATTCCAGAATATCTGGCTCCAGTGATCAAACAATTTTGAAATTTTGGAATATTTTGGATAGGTTTTTTTATATTTGTGCAATCTTCTTTCAATATTTTCTTTCTTCTTTTTATGAAAATGTTCTTGCATAAAAAATGCGTGATTTCTGTAGTATTCTTAAATCAATCTCTTGCTTTAACCATTTGACTGTTAATCTTTGTCTGTTGATATAGAAATTTCTTTGCACCATTTAGATAGATCTTACATAATAATAGTATGAAATATTCTTTTTGGTGTTTTCTATAGAATTATTCAGCTTCTGCTTAGATTGCTTCTGTGGTGGGCAAATAGATTTGGGTTACACTATTATTGATTGGCTTGCCTTGGATTCACATTATGTTCATCCTATTATGTAATTTAGGGTTTGTATCTGAGTACTTGATACCCTTTGTTCATAATGGTGTGTACTTTGTTTCATCTATGATTTACTTGTTTGCAGTAGAAATTCTTACGCTCCTCTGATGATAGGTTACCCATTCTAGTTCATTTCAGTTTTGCTGACTCCTAGAATCTCAGTACGGAACCTTGAAATTTCTGTTCTGGCAACATAAAATCTTAGTTATGGTTCTGACATTTTATATACATGATATACAGTACATTTCTTTGCAGCACTGAACTTTCCTCCTTCCTCTGGCTTTATCAACAAGGAGACATACTTTCAACTTGGATACAGCCACATCATAAGCACCAATGCTATTCTTAATTGCTTCCCATGATAACTCTGAAGGTCATCTGCCAGTATCATGTTAGCATTGCCGTTTAAAAAAATATATTAAGAATTGTAATTGCAGTAATAAAAACCAAAACAAGCTAACCTTAGAGAAAGAAAACAAAGAATAAAGAAAGAATAAAAAATGCAGGAAAAAAGAAAAAAAGGAAAGGAAATGACTTCCAAGCTTCATTTCAACAAGAAGAAAAAAAATTAAGAACTCTTCACCCCACTATAAGGTTAAACAGATATCTCTTCATTCCATATCCCATTCCTTATTTATAACCATAATACAATGCTTGTATCAGCAAAAGGACCACAAAAGTTGCCAGAACATTGCAAAAAACTCTTATTTTAACTTTTATTAAACAAACCAATTTTATATTATATTGTCTCTTTTTACTTACAATAGTTCAATCTTTAATTCAATCAAATATTGTCATAGGATTTGATTTCTCTTCAAATTCTTCTTTATCCCATAACATAGATTTCTTCAAGGCTTTATTGTAGATCCAGTTTTTTTGTAGATCCATGTCATTCTTTTGGTTTATAATTTGCATTTCTATATTGATTTTTAAAACTTTAGTCAGTTTATTTTGCATATCCAATAATGTGTCCTTTTCCAAACCATTCCTCTAGTCTGTCATTTGTGGTTCCACATTCTATATTTTCTCTGTCTTGTCAGATAAACTTTTTTTACATCTATCATTTCTTCATTAACATCATTTAGACATAGTCAATTCATACATTCAGACATCCTTACTGGACTCTTAATCCATTTATAAGTTCTTAGATTAAAATCTTATTTAGCTTTTTGCTGTTTATTTCAAATTCTTTAAGTTCTTAAGCTTGTAACTAATTTTTCTTTTGTTCAGAATTGAAGATAAACTGACCCAAAGAAAACTTTCTAAAAATGATTAGAAAGTGTCCTTTAAAAGGTTCTACCATGGTTTCAAGCAAGATGGCTGATCCCATCATCTCAAAACCCATGGAAAATTGCAGTTCTGCATTCTCCTTGGGAAGACTAGCCATTTGGAACACATCCTATGCCCTCTCTTAAGCCAGAGAGTTTCCAAGGAACAGTATTCGCTGGTTACTTGATTTTTGCCACAGTCGTTGGGTCCACTTTTCCAGAGCCATCTTCAGTTTGCCATAACTCAGCCAGAAGTCCTAACTGTGAAAGCCCATTTAGGCAGAAAACTGAGATTTTCTTCTCTAAATGTGTTGGATTTAATCTTATCCTTCATCTGTGGCCTGTCCATCATGGGTGACTATCTGAAGAATGTATTCCCACAGTGTCATTAGATGTGTAGACCTGTTCATGCTACAAGTAATGATCCATGAAAGGGATATGTTCTTCTGCTTAAATTAGAAAGGTGGAATTTAATACATTTGCACATGTATTTACATTCATATTGTTTAACAGGACATAAACATACTTGATTTTTTCAGGTCTCTACTTTTGTTCATGTATTATGAATGCAGTATTTTAAATTTTCTTATAGTAATACCTAGAATGTCAGTAAAGACACTCTGTAACTCCATAGTACTTTGAGGCCATATAACTAATGAATATATTTTCTTACTTGTATATATATTGTGAAAGAAAATGTGTTTTTGTGTTTAGGGATACTAATAATATAGATGTGATAAATAATTTTTAAAATTTATAATTTCAATTTATAAGGACACTCCACTTGAAACCAGCAAAGTGTGCAATTAAAACCAGTGCAGTAAATAAAAAATAAAACAAATTAACAAAAAGAGGAATGCATATAACAGGAAGAAACACTTATAATGTATATTCCTTGTGTGTCCAATCATACTTGGCCAATAAAGAATTCTATTCTATTCTATTCTAGTCTATTTTAGTCTAGTCTAGTCTAGTCTAGATCAAATGTGTACAATAATGACCTATAGTGCACATTTGGGGTGGCAGGAAGCCAAGTCTTTTGAGATCATATAAAAGCTTGTACTGTATGATTAGGGCCATCAAAACCTCTTAGGAGAGTCTATTTCAATGGGCAGGCCCTTTTATTAATCCTGATTGCCAGTGCATTCATCTACGTACTAGTAAATTCACAAAGGAGTAGCCTACAAAAGGAGAAAGCTATTAACAGGAGAATATGAACTTGTCATTCAGAAACTCAAGAAAGATTTTCTTTTATTATTAAGGAAGATATGGGATCTTGAGAAATCCAAAGAATCACACTTAACACTCTTTTTGCTTCAGTTAAAGATTGCATTGTTCCGTTAATAAAAGAAGCTAGCGACAGGATAATTAACAGCTCTTGCCGCAGCTTTGTGTTTTATGTGGGTGTTTGAAATTCACACACACACAAAATGTGAATAAGAAATAATATCGTGTGAAGAGATAAAAAAACTATGAGATTCATTGAGGATCACTACTAAGCTTTAACAATGTAAAGCTCAATTTCTATTAACTGTTATTAACTGTTCCTATGGCCATCTCAAACAAAAACAAAATAATTGAATCTTTTTCACAGCTGGATGAAATGTGGGTGCAAATAGAGACTTAAGTTACATTCTCTTTCTCAGGAAACATCCTCCAAAATATAATATACTAGACTTTAAACTTCAGGCTGCAATAAATAATCAAAACTCATTCTATTTATCTTAAATAAAGGCAGGGCTTTTTTTGTCATAGAACGCTCAGAACAGAGTTCCGGCACCTTTTGGGGATGGAACCTTGTAGGGTAGGCAAGACATGTGTGAGTTCCGGCACCTTTTTCTTTTACAAAAAAAGCACTGAATAAAGGGTTATACTCTTAGTTAAAAGTCCTTACCATGCTGTCACTTTCACTTGCTAGAAATAGAGACAAAGATAAAGATGATAGATATCTTTATGTGTATTCTTAGGAGATAGCTTGGGGAACTGCCAGAAGAAATTATCAGCACAGAATCCAGGATTCTTTCATAAATAAAAGACTGTAATATCTTAACATTGGGAATATATTAATCATCTCTAGATGAGCATAGATAAAATTCAAAAACATATCCTTGTTTTCTCACATTTTTGGGAAGTCCAAAACACTTCTGATAACAAGGACAACTCATTTCTAATAATCATAGAATGTAAGGGTTGGAAGAGGTTTTGAGTTTACATAGTCTAATTCCCTGCCCAATACAGAAATCAATTTTATAGCATCAAGGACAGATGACCATCCATTATGAGTAATACTTATGCAGAGATTTTTCCTATGTAGTATTGTCAACATTTTGATGCACCACAGCAAAATTGTAAAAAATCACAATAAATTCTGAATTAAAAACAATTATATATAAACCAAGACTGCAGGTGGGGGCTCCCAGTATCTACCTGACCACAAAAACCACAACTTTGCTAGATGTTGCTGAACAAACTTTATCCTTAAGGTATCTTTATTATGGTTAATGTTTCAAGTACTCTTTGGTTCTAATCGACAAATCCTTTCAGTGGAAAGACTCCTAAATTTTTAGCAGAAGGTTCTAAACAACCCTCTAGACATTTTTGGTTGAAAAATACATCTGTTTTCAAGAAAGCTTGGTACAATAAATATACCAAATTGTAAAGATATTGTATAATTTGCACTGAGTCTACTTTCTTATGTATTTTGTTATGCTGAATTTAACAATCATATAGATCATATGTACCAGTGCAAAGTAAGATTCAAGTGCTTCTTTTGGGGTATCTTGTGTGTGCTGTTCAAAAGTATACAAGATTTGCTATATGCCTGTATACAAGAATGCAAGATTTACTTTATATCAAGGTTCATCCACTGACTTCTGTGAATATGTTTAAATAGCATATACGGTACTTAGTAACAGCAAGCAGAAAATGACCAGGATAAATCAAGCATTATTCCAGGAACAGCTAGAACCTGCAAAGACAGTAAGAATTAGGCCATGTTTTTCAAACTTTTTCAAGACATAGAATCTGTAAAAAATATTTTCTTGGAACCCTCATTCAAGACTAAAGCTCTAGCAGTAGCATGCGAATTGTGTTTGTTTTATTCTTATTCTTTTATAGAATCTCTTCAAAACTGTACAGTTCTGAAGAATAAAGTTTGAAATAACTGAGTTAGTGATTTCAGTGAAAGATACCTAAAATATAACCTCCTTCAGGCTTGAATAACAGCACCTTAAGGATTACTTAACTTTTCTTTCCATCTTCTACCCAAAGATTTTTCAGATGATCATGAAGACTTGGAGATTCACACTTCTTGATTGTGAATGAGACCTTCACAAAAGAAGATTATAAGGCTTACACAGACCCTAAACCTTGCTGGAACTGGTAGGTCTGCATTGTATTTCCTGGACAAAGTTCATAAAATGCATAAGCTTTAGATGCAGTTCTCTGACTCTTCTTCAGTAAAAGAAAAGATGTCAAAACTTTTGGCCTGTAGTATACAGTATAGCTGTCCTGCATATTGACCAAATTGCTCATTTTCTCTGAATATATACACTAATACATAATTCCATTACCTTTCAAAAGCAGATATCTCAGGGAGTTTTATAATACTGTGAAGTATAATGGTTCAAAATCTATCACAGCCAATGGCTTGGCAATTAATCATTGCGCGAAAATATTATCTATCTTTGCGACAAATGGGAAAGCTATTGTCCTAATGGTGCAGGTGGTCAGTGTTTACAGATGCTGGGAACATCACCAAATCCAAGAAAGCCATAGGTTTCTTACTGTACATTACAATGTTTATCAGTTACCATACCATGGTGTAAGAAGAACAGTCTGGTTTTAAACATTGGTAAAACCAAAGAAATCATTGTTGATTTCAGAAAAGGCAGGCACAGCCACACTCCTCAGTGTATTAATGATTCACTTGTGAGATGGTTTCCAGTATCAAATTTCTGGGTGTGCAGCTAACAAGTAGGCTAGCTTGGTTGCTCAACAGCAAGACATGGTAAAGTGAGCACAGCAGGCCTGCAGTTTCTGCATCACATGAGAAAAATACATCTTCCTTCCCCATACAGCTTCACAGTCTGGTTTGGAAGTATCACTGCATCATACAGGAAGACAGTGCAGAGAGTGGTGAGGATGGCAGAAAAGATTATTGCAGTTCTCTTCCTTCTATCCAGGACATAGCATATAAATGTTGCTTGAGCAGGGTCCATAAGATTGTCTGGGACAATCACTACACATCCTCTTCACGACCTGTTTTCCTTGTTACCTTCTGGGAGGAGGCTTTGTGGTATCTGAAGCAGAACATTCAGATTCAGTCACAGCTTTGTTCCATACAGTATTAACCTCCTTCCGTTATGTATTCAAGATGGACAGTGAATAATATTTATATGTTATTTATGTGTAAGGGTGTAGGTTTATACATTTGTTGTATATAGGATGTTTACATGTGTGTTATGTATGTGTACACTTTTGAGAGCATACAACAAAATTTCATTTTTAATGTGTGCCAATGTGCCCACAGTAAAAAATGACAATAAAGGTTATCTATCTATCTATCATCTATCTATCTATCTATCTATCTATCTATCTATCTATCTATCTATCTATCTATCTATCTATCTATCTATCATCTATTCTGCTTCAAGTTCTTACTAGCTCTCAGACCCAACTGACCATCTGACACTGACTCAAAATGTACCGGATGCAGGGTAGAAAAACCCATGATAGTTATCTTGTTATATTCTGAGAGGAGGAATGCTGGAGCTAAATTACTGGATATCGTTCACTGTCGAATGACTCAGCTCCAGCAAGTGCTGCAGTTAGCTCACTTATTTTTGAATGGAAGAAAGGGTTTTTTCCTCCCCTTTCACTTGTCCAGTGAATAAGATGCTGCTGTGATGACTCAGACATCTGACTTTGTGGCGGTAGTGATGAATGGGATGGCTGCTGCTCATTATACCTAAACGGCTTTACCTGAGGGAAAATGCTATTCAGAATCTGGTTCCTGTTTGCTCTTGATAGTTTTTTTTCAACAATTTGTTGTTGCGGTACATAAGTATTTTAAAGTCCATGGATCATTTAATTTATTAATTTTAAAACACTGCAGAGAGATTGCTTCATGTATGTAAATTACAGACATTAATATTTATTTTTGTTTGACTTTTACCTTACTAGTATTCCACAGGATATTTCAGAATAGGATATACTGATAGTCCTCACTTAACAACCACAAACACATGGTACTGCTTGGGAATGTCTAATGTGGCTTGTTTCAACTATTTTGTTGAAATTAGCAAATGTTTGGTCTCTTGGTCTTAAAACAGCCATATTATACCATATTTGTGTAGCCAAACAATTTCTAGCCAAATAACATTTTTTAAAAAATTCAAGATATAGCCTAGAATAGGCTGAATTTAAACACAATTTTCATTCTGGTTTTACACAATCTGACCTTGATCTGAATATGCTTTGCTCATACAGCAGATTTATACCATGTTTATATAGAAGTAAAATTCTGTAAGCAACGAGCTTCTAAAGTTACCTATCTCTTCACTGATTATTTCAACCAAAATAATATTTTCTTATTAATTATCTTTCCAAATTTGTAGAATATATCCAATTTATTGATTTAGAAAAGCAATGGGGGTCACCTCTTGGTATCAACATCTTCTCTTTTCCTTCCTGTCAGAATAATATCCACAGGATATTTCAGAATAAGATGTACATATAGTCCTCATCTAACAGCCACAATTGGGACAGGCAACTCCATTGCTAAGCAATATTCTCATTAAGTGAGCTATCACATGACTGCAAGAGACTTACAAAGTCTGCAGTTTTTAAGTAAGTTACCATTGAACAAGAAATCACGTGAATATGCAATTTTTATTGCTGGCTTCTCCTTAACTCTGCTTGTTGGAAGCTGGCTGTGAAGAACAAAAATGGTGAGCATGTGACCATGGGATGCTGCAACAATTGTAAATGTCTACTGGTTGGAAAGTGTCCAAATTTTGATTATGTGACTGTGGGGATGCAACATTGATTGTTAATGTGAGGACCAAACTTCTTTATAGGCCCAAAAAATGGCTTATTGATATATCATTTTTAATTGGTGATACCTTAGAACAGAGGCATAATTTTTATTCCAGCACAAAGATGAATAATTGTGAGGGTTAAGATTGTGCAAGTTCTAAAAAACTTCTTTAAAATCGTACATGTTTTCTAGAGGATATACATACATTCATATCCATTTAGAGTTTATATCAATCAATATATCAAATCTTGTTGAAGATCTGTATAAATGGTGAATAAAGAAGATTCATCACAAGGCCAAAAACACTGTCTCTTCCATAGAAAGTAGAATACTCAATATTTCATCAGCTAGCATTTAAAAATTGTATGTCTGACTACAGAAACTCAGATGGAGGATTATAATTTGGATAATTGTTATGGTTATTCTAGCTAAATTATATTAAGTAAATTTGCTCTGGGAAAACTATCTCATTCTTTCAAAAAACAAGAAGTGGAATTAATTAAGTATGACAGTTCCAACAGATGTTCCCTTCCCTTCATTTTGTTTGCAAAGAAATAATCGGAAAAAAATAAAACATCAACAATCCAGAATATAGCAAGGCAACATCTGCATCCTTGTAGGATCCAAGAAACCCCTACAGATATATGCCATGCTAAAAATGTTTACAATGGAGGTCTCATTTTGAAACATTTACACATCCTGCCAATTTTTCAGGATTAAAACCTGCTTCTCCATTTGGTCATTTAAAACCAAAACTATGAAGCAATTTTCCTTTTTATGAAATTGCCTTACATGAATTCCCTAAGAAGTGCCAAACACTTGCTATATTTGCTTGCAGACAAGGGATCTCATGGCACTGATATCAACACCTGCTGCGCCATGTGCCTAAGAATGCTTCAAGTCAAATGCATTATGGAAGTGATGATTTCAGTACAAGAGCTCATAGACTCCAATATCAACAATGAGACCACATTCAGTTATAGTTTAAGAGCCATTCAGTTCTTTACTTGATGTTCTGATCATTTTTGGAAGAATGTCAGAACTTTGAATATGTGTTTCTCATGGTACAATGTGGAAGATAATTAATAGAATAGAATAGAATAGAATAGAATAGAATAGAATAGAATAGAATAGAATAGAATAGAATAGAATAGAATAGAATAGAATAGCAGAGTTGGAAGGGACCTTGGAGGTCTTCTAGTCCAACCCCCTGCTCAGGCAGGAAACACTATACCATTTCAGATAAAAGGTTGTCCAATCTCTTCTTAAAAAACTTCCAGTGTTGGAGCATTCACAACTTCTGGAGACAAGTTGTTCCACTGATTAATTGTTCTAACTGTCAGGAAATTTCTCCTTGTTCTAGGTTATTTCTTTCCTTGATTAGTTTCCATCCGTTGCTTCTTGTCCTGCCCTCAAGTGGTTTGGAGAATAGCTTGACTCCTTTGTGACACTTCTTTGTGTGATTTCATAGCAAGACCTTAAAAAAAACCCTCATCTAATATAAGCAATGGGCGTGAAATATTTTTTTTCCTGTTTCATAGATCTAAAAGTCCTCCTTGTCTATTTTTTGTAGCCTTCCGTCATCTTGTTGTCCTACTTAGTACCGTAGTTTCCGGCGTATAAGACTACTTTTTAACCCATGAAAATCTTCTCAAAAGTCAGGGGTCGTCTTATACGCCGGGTGCTGAAAATTTAGGGACAGGGCTGGCTGGAAAACCTGGAGCGGATCTCCCATTTAGTCTGCGCAGGGAAAGCGGGACCAATTGGAGAAGAAGCTGCAGTCTGTGATTTTTTACAGGCTGGGGTCTGGGCGTCTTTCCTTCTAAAGTTGAAGAGCAGCTGTAGGCAGGTGGGGAATGCAAGAGCAACTTGAAAGGCAGGTGGGGAAGGCAGCAGCCAGAGCAGCGGCTTAGTTCTAAGGACACATTTGACTCAGGAACTGGGCGGGCTGGCTGGAAAACCTGGAGCGGATCTCCCATTTGGTCTTTTTTTTTTTTAAAAAAATCCCATTTATATCCTGCCCTTCTCCGAAGACTCAGGGTGGCTTACAATTTAAAGCACAAATCAATGTGCTTAGCAATAGCCTTCATTCTGTGTATATGCCTGTTTGTTAGGGCTTCCCCCCCAAGCAGCATTATTACAAAGTCAGCTTATTGCCCCCAACAATCTGGGTCCTCATTTTACCTACCTTGGAAGGATGGAAAGCTGAGTCAACCTTGAGCCTGGTGGGATGCGAACCTGCACTAATTGCAGGCAGCTGGTGTTATTTAAGGCTCTGCGCAGGGAAAGCTTTAGAGTGAATTAGGAAAAGTGAAAAAGTGAATTAGGAAAATAGGGAACGGTTGCTGGAATTGGGTATGTGTAGCTTAACGAAGAGAAGGGTGAGGGGTGACATGATAGCAGTGATCCAATATCTCAGGGGCTGCCACAAAGCAGAGGGAGCCAAGCTATTCTCCAAAGCACCTGAAAGCAGGACAAGAAGCAATGGATGGAAACTAGTCAAGGAGAGAAGCAACCTAGAACTAAGGAGAAACTTCCTGACAGTTAGAACAATTAACCAGTGGAATAACTTGCCTCCAGAAGTGGTGAATGCTCCAACACTGGAAGTTTTTAAGAAGAGACTGGACAGCCATTTGTCTGAAATGGTATAGGGTTTCCTGCCTTAGCAGGGGGTTGGATTAGATGACCTCCAAGGTCCCCTCCAACTACTTCTTCTTCTTCTTCTTCTTCTTCTTCTTCTTCTTCTTCTTCTTCTTCTTCTTCTTCTTCTTCTTCTTATTATTATTATTATTATTATTATTATTATTATTATTATTATTATTATTATTATTATTATTATTATTATTATTATAGTTTAATCCACTTGCACTGTTTTATGTTTACATGTTTGATGACAAACAGCCTTATGTTTATAAGTGACAGTTTTCCTACTAAGCACCTGCATGTCATAAGCATTTGAATTAAAATTACCATATTAAAATCAAATCTGATGTTTTTTAATTTTTATTTGGTGTGCGTTGGAAGAGGGGTAGTCTTATACGGCGAGTATAGCCCAAACCCTATAATTTAACAGGAAATGTAGGGGGTCGTCTTATACGCCCAGTCGTCTTATACGCTGGAAAATACGGTATAAAGCATATATCTGTATATCAAACACTAAAAAGTAGCATGTGTTAAAACAGAACAAAAGAACCCACTGAAGCATTCTTTTAAAACTTTAACTATTGACTTTTAGAAAATGGGTAAGCTCCAGATGGATGGCACTTCTTATTGAGGAATACAGTATTCTTATAGCCGTAAATTTGATTTATTGTGAAATGGTATCTTGCCACAGGAAAGAAATCTGATTAAATATGACAGTTCTGAAATCATAGAACCAACAGTTTCTTCTTGTGTCAAAAGAAAAGAAAAGAAAAGAAAAGAAAAGAAAAAGAGGGGCATATTTGGGCTAGGGGGAGAGTTAAAAAAACCCATCAAGATTTAAGCTATGAGCAGACAATTGAAGCCCTGCCACTTTTTAATGTGCATTGTGGGTGCAACACATGGGGAAAAAAACAGGTGAGGCTTCAGTTTTGTGGATGTGGCCACAAAATTGTATTGACTTCCCCCCCCCCAATCCTTGCAGCTTCCCCTGGAAAAATTGCTGTATTTTCTTTTGATTCAGAAGAATTCAAATATTTAGCATTTACCTCTGTGAATTTAGGGTTCTTTAATTTGCTGTTGCCATTGCTAAATCCTGAGATGCTTAATCTCCCCGAGTCTAAAAGTTAACGTGGAATAGTATTAAGGGCTAGTAAGTGAAGATGGGTTAACATAGCTGTCTAGGAAGCTCTTCAGTTAAATAGACTACTTGTGTTTTTCCTAGGAGAGAGGAGAGAAATCCTTCTAAATCAAGAGTTAGGAAGATTAAATTACTTTTTTAAAAACTTGGAATTATCTTCTGAGACATGGAAACTGGCAAATACTTGATACCATTTTTATTGAGATTTGATGATCTCTCTATGGAGTTCAACATTAAACCTATGACAGGAAGAAAACAACCACCCAGTTTTAAAAATATCTTTGTAGAGCAGTGGTCCCCAACCTTTCTGGCTTGGCGGCCTGTCAGGAGGGAAGGAGATGGTCCCGTGTGAATGGTGAGTGCACGCCCGTGCACCTGCCACTCACACAAATGAGCTTTGCATGTAGTGCGAGTGATCACTGCTCACACAAGTGGAGGTGCACGTGAGCATGAGTGCCTGCTGCTAGTGCAAGTGGCACTGCGTGCAAGCATCCACCACTTGCGCAAATGGAGCTGCATGTGTGTGTGCACATTCACCTGCTTGCACGGCTGGGTTCCAAATGGGCCATGACCCAGTAGTGGGCCGTGGCCCAGGGGTTGGGGACCCCTGTTGTAGAGCATTTTATTTCACAAACTTAACCATAGCTTTCCTGTTATAAATTGTCACTGGTGCCACAGCATCTAATAGACAAGGACATTCCACCCAGTAGAATTGCCCACTTTTGGTTTCTTTTGGGAGTTAAATACCCAGAAGTATTTATGGTATGCATGGATGGACTGATTCTCTTTATTAATAAGGATGGAAATGCACACTGAACCTTAGATTAGGAGAAGCATACAATAATAAAAACCCTTTGTTCTAAACAATTTTATAGGAAGTTTCCAGCAGTTAAAAAATTTCAGGGACTAAAGGAAGGGGAAGTATATGTTAAAAGAAAAAAAGTGGCTTTACACCTTATTCAACTTAAAATGTTATCTGTCTTGCTGATCTTTTCACTATCAATACTTTGGACTCAGAACAAGATAATGTTATGAAAAGTGACGTCTTAATGAACCAAATTGCTGGGCAATTTTGTTATAAAGGATGTAAGCTCAGCAGCTAATTAGAATCTACTCAACTCTAAATTGACTTGGGAATACCTACAGTGATAGAAATCATGTTCTTAACAGTATGATTGACTGACAGAAGATGACCTGCTAGTATCACAGAGACCAGTTCATTAGGTTTTTTTGTAATGGTTACTGCTAGTGTATTCTGATAATTCATTATACAGCTGCTAGCTGAATAACTTGAATATTGTAAGGTCAATATGACATGTATTTGTCAACAGATTTACCTATGACAACTCTAACTAATTAATATTCATTTGTACTGTGTAGATGAAACATCCATACCATTTAAAAACTAATATAAAAGATAACCAGGCAATGTGATCCATACTTTATGATTTTATGCACAGTCTAAATGTTTTGCACTGTAATGTCACCTTTTTATTGCCATCATGACAAAGCAATATTTCTACTTAATGTATTGAACAGGTAGCTCTGAAAATGAGCATCTTTCACAGATCCTCTCAAGAGGTCAAACATAAATCTGAAGTAAACAAACCCATAAATGTGTCTCCTGTTGGATATTTCTCATGAAAGACAAGAAAAGGTTCATGTTCCTCTGTGGAGTGAGAGTTGGTGAACAAAATTTATTCTTTAGAAGAGAAACATTGCCAGCCATGTTCTTAGTCGTAGATAAACAAAATAATACAATTTCAAATTTGGAGAGTACAGGATTAAGACTAGAAGTCCTATGCAAAATTTCCTCAGAACAAGAACTTTGCACTCAGGGGTTTTACTTTGAATAAACATGCGTAGGATTATGCTGCAAGGTTCAAAGCAAACAGCATCTCAGCTTTAAATATGGTGGCACATAAGATCTGAGCATATATTTCCTTTGCACCAGATTTTTTATCCTGTGGCAACATTCTTTAATACAGAATTCTGGCTGACAGCCAATCCTTTTCTTATACTTCTGCTTTGTATTCTAATATTTAAAAGAGCAACTTGTGAAAAATCTATTCCTTTATTGGTGGAGACTCTCTGAGACAATGTTTCTTAACCATGGCAACTTTAAAATGGGTGGCCTTCAGTTCCAGAAATCCCTAATCAGCAGATTAATACAACAGCCCTACTTACATCATTGGATAGATATACAAATTTAGAATCCTTTACAAATATGAAATTATCATTCTCCCTTTTATTTCATTATTATTATATTGTCCAGCCCTATTTTTTCCAACTTGGCACTGATTTTGTTTACAACTCCCAACATTCTTATCTTGGCTTGTTGGGAACAGTGAAAACTGAAGCCATCATATTCACTGGGCCAACAACAGTTTGGGAAAAGCTATTTCAGGATAAGTGAGTGTAGTAAATTCATTCTCAGCTACAAAAGAGTTTTCACTTCAGGGAATTCAGCCCTAAGCTTCACTTGTTTTCAAAATTAAACATGGCTGCTCCTGAAATAAGTCCTTGCAAAGCTGGAGAAGATTACCTTCTCTAAACCTGATCCGTTCTAATGAAACATCCTGATCAATATTTACACTTGGGTGGCTAATGAAAAAGTATACTGGAAAGGAATTCTTACATAGGAATTTCCTATTCATTCTGACATGAATTCTATGTAAGATTTCTAAAGAATATCATGAATAATGTTTTATAAAAGATTCCATGGGACTGAAAGTTTAAAACAACCTCTTGAAATTGGCAGATTTGATATGATATTCTGCATTTTGTCTAAGAAGGGAATCCCATTGTGATTGCTTCACTGATGAATACATTAATCTAATGTTTTTAAAAATTCCCTGCTTCTCCTCCTTGTTGGAATGCATAATAGAGATGAGCCTTCAAATAAATTAATCATGAATATAGTTTCTGAGTGACTGAATATATTTTGCAGTCTTGCCACAGAGCAGTTCACAGTCTGTTTGCATACAGCTTAGGCATTCAAATGCGTCATTTTTTTAAATGCTATACTGAAGCCTAAAATAAAGCAATAAAATGCCTTTTTAAAAATCAGTTCACAGCTTATTTTGCCTGACAGTTTTGATATCTTACTTGAATACAGGCAACCCCGCTTTTTGTCAAATTATCAACCATTTTTAAGCATGATGTGACAGGAATTTAAAATGAAGAAATGAAATCATGAAGGGTTGAGGGGATAACTTGACAGAGAAGCTTCACAGTTGGTAAACTATTTCATTGACATCTCTACTTATTACAAAAGAAATTAAAGAAAGCACACATGTACACAGTTCCTACTTCTTGGCACTGTAGCCAAAATTATTCTTTGAAGACTGTAATAGGTGATCCAAGGTGGGTTAAAAAAACCCCCAAGATTTGGCCACAACTGTGATCCAAACCTACACCCTTTTTTAATTTGTGGTATTCATGCACAGCACTTACAAAAAGGAGTGAGCTTCAATTGCATGGTACTGGCTGTCAACTTGATTTTTTTACCCATTTACCCCCCTCACCCCCACACCCATGGATACTCCTAGGCATGTTTGGGGCAGGATTAAAAGTTTAGTAAACTTTTAAGTAAACCTTCTAAATCTTGCACCAACACTGACTTGTTGGAAAAGCCAATGTTGCTTTCAGTTCAGATGCAATGCAATGCAATGATAATGTCAGGAATATTCTCCCTCTTATCTGTAAAAAATATAAAGTCCTCTTATTGTTTTACTGCAGAATCCATAAAATTTGAAAGATATACCAACTAAAAAAATCTGGACAGCTCAAGACCTTTTGTCAGTTCCAATCCAGTGGAAATAAATTGTATACTCCAAGCTATTCAGCCAGTCTCTGAGGTACACCACTTCAAAAAAAGAAAGCAAAGCAGATTCTTTTTATACACCTTTTAATGAATGTATAGCAAGAACAAATGTTGCTGTATTTAATTAACTAACCCATTAAACATTTAGTACGCCATGAAAATGAACACTGTAACAGCATAAATGTGAGATAATAAGATACATTTTTAAAAAAATTATAGAGAGCTCAACTTTGTTGGAGTACTTTTAAGAAATGCTACACAAGAAACTTTTATTTACCCACCTCATTTTAAGGAAACTTCAGAATTAACTTTGGATGTACATCTTAAGCTCTTTTTTATTACTAACGGATGATAAAGATTCAACTATTTTTTTTAACGCATCTCTATCACACAGTAGCTTTCCATGCTATCCCTACTTTCAGATCTGAAAAAGTCTGTGGGAGGAACTCTCTTGAAATTTAATTGTTGTGTGGGAAATAACTATTTTAGGATAATCCTGAAGAGCCTTGGAGCAATGGCTGCAAGCCAGAATCATCTATCTCTTGCTTTTACCAAGAGACAGATACTGCTTCAAGGTGGCTGAATAGCCTAGAAGCAATTGAATAGCCTTGGCCACTGTACAACTTTCTTTTTTTGGAAAGGGAACAGGGAAGAATGGATCTTCAGAAAATTTCTTAAAACATTAGCTTTCTGGGTGAACTGGTTTTGCACTGGCATCTTTTGCAATAATCACATTGAAGGACATGCAGGCATTGTGAAAAGGGTGCATGTGACATTTTATGAAGTATACAGATCATGAAACCTAGTCTTCAAACACCTTCCAGCAGTGTATCACAGGTGGTAACCTGTCCTTCTTTTTAGTCAGGAAAGGGTTTATTTGCTTTTTTTTTTTTGTCTCTGGTTAACTTTATTCCTTGCAATTTTGTGGGCACGTTTATTGGAAACATTTTTGGAAGTGGTATGCATTTCCTTCTTTCTAGGTCTGCAAAAGAAGGAATAGCCCAAAGTCACCCAGTTGGCTTCCAAGCCTAAAGCAGGACTAGAACTAGAACAGGACTCAGGTTTCCCCATTCCTCACCTAGTGTCTTATCCACTAGATTTGAAAAAGTACTCCAACTGTAGAAGAGGTGATTTCCTAGGGCTTTGTTATTTCTTAGGAGTGTCTATAGAATGGTGTTTACAAGTCTAGATGTTTGTAGATGATTCTAAAGGAAACAATTTTTTTAAATTTTAATTCCATTTATATCCCAGCCTTCTCCGAAGACTCAGGGCGGCTTACAAGCTTAGCAGTAGCCTTCATTTTATGTATATGCCTGCTTATTAAGGCTTTCACACACACCCAAGCGGCATTATTACAAAGTCAGCTTAATTGCCCCCAACAATCTGGGTCCTCATTTTACCTACCTCGGAAGGATGGAAGGCTGAGTCAACCTTGAGCCTGGTGGGATGCGAACCTGCACTAATTGCAGGCAGCTGGTGTTACTTAAGGAGGCATTAGCCCACTGCTCCACCAAGGCTCTTGGCCAGGTATATCAAATAACACCAAGAAATCTAACAGATGGGGGGGAGGGGGAGCTCAGTCCCCCATCTGATATCTGTTAGAGAACCAATGCTCTAACTGTTCTGAGCCAGGTAATCTGTTTTCCCCAAGATAGTGGTAGTTAATTCATTACCTCTTCTCAAAAACTTCCTTAAAAGCTGAAGTTGAACAAAAGTTATCAAACAAAAGACTGCGGGCTGGTTTCTTCTGGAGAAAGACTATTATTACCTCTTTCCAAACAATCAGCATTACGTACTCTCCAAGGTACCTCCCATACTCATAGACAACCTAGGGATTAGTTATGCCACACACATTCTTATCTATCACTGTCTCTATGATTTGCCTTTATCTATTGGCTCACACTCATCCTCTATTATCTTCGTTCTTAACTTTTTATGCTAATGTTTAGTTGTTTTTAGTATTTTTAAACTTTTTGTTACATTGTAAACCACCCAGAATTGCTGTATTAGTGAGATAGGCAGCATAGAAATCAATAAAAATCAATCAATCATATTAAACTAAAGAATTCCATTTGTTCCAATCCTTTTTAAGACAGTGCTAATCAGCTGCTGCTTTTTGTACCTTTTCTAATAGTGCAATACTCTTGTGAAAGCATGATGATCAGAATTGTAACACTTCAAATATGTGCAGGATATTTGTACGTGGGCATTTTTATACTAGAATTTTTCTGTTGTTGTTGTTGCCTCTTTTACTGTATTTTCGTTGAGCTGTCTATGTGACTCAAAGATTCTGGTCAGTCACTATTTAAATTTCATTAAAGTTTCAGTCACATTTGGATTGTTCATGCAACAACTATGTATTAGTCTACATTAAGCTATATTTGCCATTTTAATAAACATTCACCCAATTTGGAGAGAAGCTTTTGAAGTTATCCACTGTGCTTCTTTATTTAATTACCACAAATACTATCCACAGCAAGTATGGCAATTTTATTACAGGGATCTAGTCCAGATCATTTATATTCATCTCTAAGGAACTCTTCCACACACATCAAGCCCATGTGAGGATTTATTTCTACTGTCTGGATTTTTTAATCAACTGCTAATCCATAAAATTACCTGTCCTCATAACTCAGGCAGGCTAAATTGTTTAGGAACCTTTAGTGAGGGACTTTGAAAAAGCTTTTTGACATTCAAGTATAGAGTATCTTCTGAATCACCCTTGTCCTCATGTTTGCTGATACATATCCTAAAAAAGGAAAATCTAAAAGATTAGCAAGAAACTTGGACATCTGCAGGAACTATGCTGGTTTCCAGCAAGAATCATTCTTCTATGGTCTGTTTATTTTCCCTTTAATAATTCTTTCCAATAATTTTCTATAATGAACAGGGTTCATTATTTCTAGCCTAAATTTTAGTATAAATTTAGCATAAATTTTAGCATAAATGTCTTGAAGATTTTTGGGGGACGTTAACCTAAAGATAGCATTTGAGTGATGTAACACTTTTGAATCATTAATTTTATGAATGATTTTAATTGTATATTTCACTTAGGCTTTAATTATGCTAGGCAGGAGACGTTATCAACTTGCCCTCCTTAAGGTTCTCATTATGAAAATCAGCAATTTCTAACACCTATACAAAGTCAAGTACTATAATATCATGCTACAGTATTACTGCAGTGAACCTTTTATTCTGCAAAGCAATTTTATTTTAAAAGATTGATCACTCATCTCTATGTAGTATCAAGGTATTAATCAAGACACAAATCATAATTACAGTGAAAATAATTAATGAAGTTTTAGTATAGATATTTAAATTATTGAGGAGTCATATTTTTAAATCACATAAATCATGTTCATGAGATTTTGTCTGTGAAAATAAAATAATAGATTCATTTATATGTATATTTACCAATTCTACAGAAAAACACTTTAGAATTATATTGTTTTATTTGATTTTACTTGGATTTTAATGATTGATATTATTTGACTTGAAACATATTGGGAATTGATGGCTCTATTACAGTGGGAGTAATTTGTTTTAAATATAAATCTAGTCTTTACCAAGACATTTTAATTTTTATGTTCTTGTTAGACATGATGTTTTATTTTAGACTGTTTAGAGCAGGGATGTCTGCTCTAAACTGCCAGCCTGCGGGCCAGATGTGTCACAAGGAAACCTGCGCCCACCCCATTGCTGGCAATGGCAAAACAGTCCCGCTATCTTGCGCAACGTCACGTGACGTCGCAAGTTTGACATGTCTGGTTTAGAGTCCATGGTCAATTTGACAGATTATAAATGTGATTAATAGGTTAAAAATAAAATATATATCTAGAAAATAATATATTCCATAATTTAGAAATTTTCAGGAATATTTTGTTATATTAGCTATGTAGACATACATAATATGCATACTACCCTACAGTGACACTATGAAAACACAGGAATTGTCACTATAAAATTAATATTTGTGTGTTTATGTATGCAATCTGTCACAATTTTGATTGCTTTACAGTAAAAGAAAAAGTATGGTATATACCTGGCAGATTCAGAGTAGTTGAAAACTAACTGAGTTATACAAAATTGAGTTATGTGGGGTACATTAATGGACTTCTGAAAATGTTTATTAGAATAAGGATTGGCAGAATGTGTGCATTTTAGGTTAATCTATATCATGAATATCAAAGAAAAAAGATAAATAAGGCCCATAAACCTTCAGCTTTATAAAATGTACAATTTAATGAGCATGGCAATTCAAATTAATTCTGCAGTATATTTAGCAGGTTTGAGAATGGTGTTTAAAATTCATCCCTTTAAATTATTTAATTTAATTATAATTTTAAACTGCCTGTTAGTTAAAATAGTATCTGCCAAGGGTAGATTTAACAACATGACAAGGAAAATAAAAGTACAATAGGGGTTAAGCTTGGCAAAAAGAAGAAAATACCCTGATGACGTCCAAAAGACAATCGTACAGATGTAGTATGAGCCTCCTGGGAGAGACAATTCTTCCAGAAGACCTTCACAAACTGGAGTTTCTTGTTTTAGTCCTCCATGGGCACCGCCAGGCTCCATTACTACAATGATACTGTTTCTTATGGTCACACTTATTTTTTCTTGAAAAACCAGCGTAAACATCTTCTCTTCCCCAACTATAAATCCATCTGACTGTCAGTTTAAGCTAAACCAGGTGGATCTTTGTTTAACTGTTCTTAGTGTCTCCTTTGATCAATATAACATTCAGCAAAGAGGCTGTATGCACATATGTATGTACACTCAAATATATTTCTTGCAAAAGTCCTCTTCTTTATCTTTAAGACATCAAAACTTTGTATTGAAAGGAGAAATTAAATGGGGAATGGACACTTTCTCCATGCCTCACGTTCCCACTATGAATTTTAAGTGGCCAGGTTTGTAATAAACAATTGAGACAACAGTTTAATGAGCTATATTTAACCATACAGTATAAATAACTTGATTCATAGTTTTCTCAGTAAAATTTTACAATTAGAAATACTGAGAGAATTAAAAAAACAATATACCACCATTGTTTTTCAGCAAATGCTGTTGATCTGAAAGCTGTGCTAGAGAAGAATGAAAGGAAATAACACAGAAGGGTGGTATTTAGTAATTTACAGATGGCCTTACTCTAGTTGTCTGAAACCATGGTGACTAGGTAATGGAAGTGAAATTCCAAATGCTTGAAGCCATCCCAGATGGTCCTGCAAACACTCCAGAGAATACAAGTTAATAATCATGATACAGCATGTGTGACACTTTTGAAATTTGTCATTCAGCACCAGCCCTGAACACCATTCCCCTGTGTGTAATTTAAGGACATATACTGTATCAGAGCTGAGAACAAAAAGAGATTATAATTGGATTCTCAACAGATCAAGTATAAAGGGTGGAAAGTTAATCAATTTAAACAGATAATTTTAGCAGATTTGGCTCCCCAAACAACACTCTGATTAGTACCAAGCCATAATTTTGGACACGTGGTAGAGCTGCTAATTATTATCATTATAAATCTTTCTTCTTAATGAAGATTGGTTTTAAATACAGTTTTTCCAATGATGTGTATTTTGACTAACTCCTAGTTTTAAGATCTATGGCTTAATTAAAATATTGTGCCCATTGATGATAGCAGAAAAGTACTGGTTTTGTTTCTTCCCTGCAATCAGCCTGCTATGGAAAATATGAGGAATCTTGAAAAGCAGATACATAGAATGCAGAGAAGTGCAAGAGGACAGGAGGAATTGAAAGCCCCCTTGTGCAAAATATGCCATTCTTGTTCTATTCGTCATGAAATAAAACATTATTTTTGACTCTTGCTATCTTAATAATTTACCTAATTCCTTATTATTTAATATTTTGCTTAGTAATACTCTTCCTTTTACACTTTTAATAATATTCCCATTATCACAGGAAGTCTATTGGGCATCATTTTAAATATTTGTATGGGTTCTTCTTAAAATATTGATATCACTGCTCTCTCAGTTAATTTGCCATGCAGATTAGAGGAAGAAAATGCAAATATGTATTTTTATGGCCACTTTTTTATGTGAATTAGTGGAATAATTGGATGATAAGCGAAGGATGGCAACACTGGTGATTTCCTTCCAGGTGATTTCCTTCCAAAAGTCTGTCCAACCTTTGTTTGAAAACCTCCCACACCCACCCCATTGTCAGCAATGCAAAAAAAAAAGTTGAGATACGTCGCAACACATCACGTGATGTGGCGAGTTTGACACCCGTGATATAGGTGGTTTGCTACTTTCTGGGATTTTTTTATACCATCCTTTTATACCATCCAGCATAACATACTATACATCTTTGATATTCTCTCTGTCAAGCCCCGTGGGCTCAACATCACAAGGGGTGTCCAGGGAAGGCCACACGAACCGCCCGCCCACACAGCCCCGTTGCTGAACTCACCCAGGAGCAGCGGACCCAGCAGCTGGTCGAGCACCAGATGCTACAGGCAGCCGCGCAGGAACTGCAGCCATTTCCCTGACAAGCAGCTGCTCCGGGGCCTTCGGGCATGCCTGCATCGATGGAACTACCGAAAGGCCCCGCAGGCATTCAGGAGGGCAGCCGCCGGCCCTTCTGCATCTTCCCAGCTGCCTGTTTTTTGGCAGAGATGCTGGCTGGGCTGGGACTGCGTCTGGACAACAGACTATGGTGGGGCCTGCAAGAGGGGGTTGCTGGGCCAGGTGGGCCCGAAGGGGCTGTGGCAATAATGCACTGGGTGGTGGAGGGGAGCATGTTAGGAGGGCTGGAGGGGCATGACGGGAGGGTTAGGGACACACATTTACCTGGTGCTCAGCAAGAAGTCCATGTGGGAGCTCAGGTGCAGGGAGACGGGAGATGCGCGAGGAGACGGGAAGAGGGCGGGATTTATCCAGAACCAGCCAGATGCTGGTTTGCTTGGAAAAGGGTGGGGCTGCTTACCCACACTGTATTAAAGGCACGTTGGGGCGGGTAGCGCGGATGGCTTTGACACTCTCATAGTTTTCCATCCTAACAAGTTTAACCTTACTTGGCTTGTGAATCCAAATAAGGTCAGTCAAGAGCTGCCACTGCATACGCAAAAGATATTTAAGAAAAGGATAAAGTTTTGTCCGCAACTGTTTTTACTGGGCATTATTACGGATACTACTGTTGTGGACACTAAGTTGATCTTGAATTTAATTATGGCAGCGAGACTTTTAGTAGGGCAATATTGGAAGAAGGAAGAACTACCGACTATAGAAGAATGGACTTTAAAAGTTTCCAACCTGGCGGAAATGGCAAAGATTTCAGCATATTTGAAAGACAGAGATATATTGTGGAGTGGAGAAGAAGGATTGATTATATCCAGAATAAATATGGGACTAAAAAGTTTCACCTAGCATTTGAATAAGTATTGATGTGATATTTATATTGCTTGTAGTTAGTTTATAAGAGTTAAAGTGCAATAGATTTAATAGTTTATTGTTGTTTGCATAAGGTAGCCTATGATTGTTTGTATCTTTATACCCTGTATTGAGCTCTGGGAAGTCGGGGAGGGGGGAGGGGGAAGGGAGGGAAGTGTTGGGGAGGGTTGGGGAGAGGGGAGGGGGTGGGGGTGGGGAGGGGTTTTGCTTTGTTAAAAAATGTATTGTAAAACTTTTCAATAAAAAAAAGAGCTGCCACTGCTGAAGCATGGATAAACATATCCTTGATATTAGCTTTTGTTTAATGTAGATTATCTCATTTTCATCACAGTAGTCACTTATCTAGGTAGTTGCATAACTGTCCTTCCTGAGAAAGCAACATCATCATAATAAGTATATCTGATTCCTATGATTGCCTGCCAGTTGTTTTTTCTGTGGGATCATATATTGTACTAAGACAGACACCTTAGTTGCCAAGCCACTTAAAGTAGTAATTTGGCATTACAATTTATAAGGGTTATACAAATATTAAATCTTGTCCAATTTCTTTCAAAGGTTGCTCAACAAAACAAAGGTACAGGTCTCTCCAATTCATGTGAACATTAACTAGAACTTTTCATCTTAATGTTAACTCAGGACCTGAAAAAAATCATCATTTCTAAGTTTACTTTAATATTTGTGTGAACATGTACCCTTACATTAGCTTTAGAACTTTTATGTATCACTTTTACCCATACTAATTTGTGTGCTGATACATCCAACATAAGTCAGAGGGTGCATTATATCTATTACATTATAAATCTAAATATATGTGACAATTTATTTTTAAAAATAAATTGCTATTAGGAATGACTGTGAGAAGCTATATAAACCCATATAAATTATTATTAGAGGCACCAGTGACATATTCCTCCTACACAGACATAGAAGGCATTTTTCTTCTGAATCTGAAAAAAATGAACCACAACTATCACTATAACAGTAGGTAAGAATTAGTCTAGTTTGTATCAGGTATCATTAAGCAGTCTTCTTCTTCATAAAGCCTTTCTGTTGCTGTTATCTAGGACCAACATAGGGTCATTTGCAGGAGTTCACACATTAAGATGATAGCTGCAACCACACAACTGAAGTCCCACCCTTTTCACACTGACATATATTAAAAAGGATTAGAGTTTGATTACATGATGTCAGTACCCATCCTGACTTTTCTGAAACTCCTTGGAAGCATACCTACACTGAATAATTTTTCTTGAAGAAACTTTTGTTAATTTTCAATTTTGTATCTATGAAGATTCACAGTCATCCAGGTCATGGTTTGTCTCAAAGGTGCTTTTTAATGAGGCAACTGGACTTTCTTGTTTTTCTTTGAAGACATTTTGCTTCTCATCCAAGAAGCTTCTTTAGCTCTGACTGAATGGTGGGGAATGGAATGATTTATATTCCTTGCTACAGCTGGTCATTTACATTCTTTCAAAGAGTCATTGAGGCCACTTGGAGGTATATCTGTGTCCTCAAGGTCACCTGAGTGTGCAAATGGGTGTGGAACCTTCTTGGAACTGCTGAAAGAACTGTTTGGTAGCCTGGAGATAGATATGCTGTATCCCTCCCCCTCTGTTGAGAGAGGGCTGTTCAGTTTTAACATCGATGGCCTCTTTGATCACTCTTTCAAACCAGCAGTCCTCTCTGGGCTTTGCTGTCTTTAAAAGAGTGCCCTTTATCTTTTAAATGCAGGTGGGCTGCTGAAACTTGTCCTGATGGGTTTGTTCTCCTATGTTGTGCCAAGTGTTTATGAAGTAGTTGTTTTGTTTCCCCAATGTATAGATCTGCGCATGTCACACTGCACTGTACTGCGTATACAACACTGTTTAGTTTGTGTCTGGGTGTTTTATCCTTGGGGTAGACAAGCTTCTTCCTTAGTGTATTCTTGGGTTGAAAGTGTGCATGTATGTCAGGGGTGTCAAACTGCCGGCCCGTGGGCCGAACGCGTCATCAGGAAGCCGCGCCCACCCCATTGCCTGCAATGGCGAAAAAGCTCCGATACATTCTGCGACGTCACGTGACGTCGCGAGTTTGACATGTCTGATGTATGTTATGTGGGCTGAAGATCCTCCTGAGCTTTTCAGATATTCCTGCAACATACGGAATGAACGTATGGATTTCAGTGTTGTATTTGCATAAAACTAAAACCTTTGTATTATAGGAACTTGTAGTATACATTTCAGTAATATATATTCATTAAGCTTTATATTGAAAAGTACAAAATGAAAATAAGCTTTAAAGAGGAACTGTTTCTTTCATAAGAGATTGGTATGGACACAAGGCAGTGGCCCATCAGAGGCTGTTTTTTTTTTTGGGTGGGGGGTCAGGTAAAAAAGAAGCAAGGTAACTTTTTTATTTGTATATTATGTACACTGTATATTATATCTGCTAAAATCTATTAAAGCAGTATTACAAATCAAAATCATTATTGGTTTTAATTTAAAACCAACCACTGTAAACCATCTTAAAACATTAAAACTAAAAACTAAAAAACTAAGAGAACAGGAAACCATTAATACTATGGAAGGAGTACATGCCAAATCACTTTTGCTAACATACTCGATAATCTCTTGCCAATATCTGACAATCACATGACAATATCTGACAATCAACTTTGGGAGGAGCAGATGTTCTTAATAATTAGATGGACTCATATTGTAATGTTGGTCCCATAGTTGGAACTAGACTAGCAGTTTAGACAGAGCCTAATCTATATAAAGCTTCAAAGACTAAATTATCTCTTGATTAGAGCCTAGAAAGCTATTGGAAACTCAGTCCTTTTAGCAATGATATAGTATAAGATAAATTCCATTCCCCAATGAAAAGCTTAAGGTTCACACCAAGTCCATGAGGTTAAATTTCAACCAAGCCTTTGAGTGTTAGGCTTAATGGATGTCTTTACATCCAGGATACCATATTTCTGTAATTTAATTTCTTCTATTTATTTTTCTTGTTAAGTCACATTTTGCAGCCACTATTTTTTTATAACTCCTAAGGACATTTCTACTGTATATAGAATGACCACAAATGTCTAAATATGAAACAATAAGGGCCATTTTAAGATAAGAAGTGTAGAACTGTTGTATTAATCTGATTTTCCTTCTCTCCATTTTTTTTTCTCATGGCAGTTTTGTTAGCATTATTTTTTTACTATATTTGTCCACTGAAATGAGACAAATGGGAACCCTAAACTGTTCAAATAATCCTTAGGATTATGGTGTAACTGAACAGTTTTGTTTCCTGAGGATACCCCTTCCATGTGGAACAATTATTCATACAATTTTCCCTGAAAGAGTCTTTGCCAAATTGTAACAAGGAAGGAGAAGCCACAGGAAATATGCTGTAGTGATTTAAATGCGTTCCTCACCATTGCTGCTATCTGACACCCAGAGAATGAAAGATCAAAGGGCGACTCACAAGTTCCAAATTTTCCAGAACAGGTTGATTGAAATTATGGAGAATTTTCTTACCTGTATGTAACATCCATCCATTCATTTTCGTTCCGCCTTTCACCAAATTTAAGTGAAGTTCAAGACCATTGACTGCTTCTCTGGCAGTTATTAGTCACTTTGTCTATCATTATCTGTAATGTTTCATTTAACCTACATGTCCAACAGGATTACTCAGAAAAATAATCATTATTATTGTAGCAGTTCAATCAGTTATTTGAAGATTTCTAAGGAATTGTGGTACTGACTCAGTTACTATCTGACCTCAACATTTAAACCATTTCAGAAGCCTTATGCCAATACAGTCTCATAGTTTGTCTCTGGTTACCCTCATTACAGTTATAGCTTACTTTTCCTCAGTTTTAATAATGTAAGATAGTAATGATATAGATATCTTTTTTATTTTTTCACATGCATCACTGTGTTTTCTTTCTTTTTTTGGAATTTTTTTTATTAAATGTACATTTAAAAACAAAAGTGGACATGATTCAACTTCCCTGGCTACAACACTGCTATTAGTATTACCTTATGTTACAGAAAGAAAAACAGAAATTTAAAATACATTCTATGACAGGACAGAGTATAACAAACTGCACATATAACATCTGTAAATTTTTTGGTAAACCATCTTTCAGTCATCAACGTTGTATTTACATATCTTTCAGTTGTGTCCTGATATAGGTGCCAATAAGAAGTCCTGATATAGGTGCCAATAAGAAGTCCTTACGTTATCAACTAATCAATCGATAGTCATCTCAGCGATCCTCCTTATCTCTAACCAATCGTACAAATTTTTCCAAATTTCATAATACTCTGTTTCAGTTTTATTTTTAATCTCTAGAGTTAACCTGTCCATTCTGGCGTAGGATAAAATTTTATTTATTATTTCTTCTTCGGTGTGGGTTTCCTTTCTTTTCCATTTTTGGGCATATGCCAATCTTGCTGCAGTTGAAATATGCAATAGTAAGTAGAAAGATGCTTTGCTGAGTTTGTCATTGATAATCCCTATTAAGAAGGTTTCTGGATTTAAATCAATTTTTTGTAATAATATTTCTTCCAACCAATTTTTTATCCAATGCCAAATATTTTGGGCTTTTGAACATTCCCACCACATGTGAGAGTAAGTCCCTGGAAGCCTTCTGCATTTCCAACATGTTGGTGAGATTTTTTTATCTATTTTTGCTAGCCTTGTAGGGGGAAGGTGCCATCTATAAAACATCTTGTACAAATTTTCTTTATAGGAGGTGGCTAGCATTAACCTCCTGTTTCTATCCGATAGTGATTGCCAATTATCTAGGTCAATACTGTATCCAAAACTTTTGCTCCAGATTAACATTGTTTCTTTTACCTGTTCTTCTAACAAATCTTGTTCTAATAAATATTGATATATCCTTTTCATCATTTGATCTTCTGTTCCTAGAAGGATTTTATCTAATTGTGTATGCTCTAATTTTATCCCTGGTTCTTTTTTGTCTTTTCTGTATCGTGAATGTATTTGTAAGTATGCCCACCATTCCAACTCTATACCGTCTTCTAATAGTCTTTTCCTTGTTTTCAGGTCTCCATTCTCATCTAAGATACCTTTATATGTGATTACTCTTCCTAAATTTATGAATTTGGGGTGCATGAATATCTCTAATATGGATAGCCAATTGGGGATTTCTATATAATTAAATTTTTTAATTTTTATCCACATGTCTAACAGTGCCCGTCTAATATGATGGTTCTGGAAGTACAGATGAGCTGTGTTTTCTTCAGCAGTTTAATATTTATAGATATTTGGATTCAATGTTTGCCTTTTTTCAGCATATTCAGCATACATATTCCACATTATATTACCATATGTTTCATTTCTACAAGTATGTAGATGATTTCATTCTGGAAACTAGAAGGCAATTATGATAAATTATTCATTCTTTTATAGCTACCTCTTAAACTTCTCTCATGTTTTTTGATTACTTGATGAAGCAATTAGATTATATGAAATGCATGTAAAATAGACAAAACTTAGCTATTCCAATTTTTTTGGCTAGCTACCAGTACCTATTAACATACTTTATATATAGTATAATCACCAGGCTGCTAGCTATGGTCATGTTTATCACTATTTAAGAAATATCAGTCATAATAATTAAGCCCAAAGTAGAGCTTTCTTTTTATCCTCATGTGTGGGGTCAGTAGTCTTCTGATTTTAATGTAAGTATTGATTTACTTACTCTGTCTTTTGTGCTGCATGGGATCAACATAGCAATTAAGGTAGCAATCCTATGCACCCCTATCTGATAATGCCAGAAGACTTCATTTATAAGAGAAATGACTAAACATACATTTCATAGACGAATAATAGATCAGAACATTTCTTTGCCCTGTTCCTCTTTTATGAAATAATTCCCATTTCCCCAAAATGCACATTTTGATTTGAGCACATAAATATAAATCATTTAGGATTTATCGTAGTCAAACTTGATCTGTACACAAAAATATGTACGTTTCAAAAGAGATATTTTGAATGACTGAAGACTGAAAAAGAAGACAAATAAGCTTCCTAAATGAACAGATTTGGTTAAAGATTTCTGTCAACAATTGTGGTACAGTAGAATGATGCCAACATTAAATGGAATTTTGATAAGAGCCATAATTTGCTCTGTTAAAGTCTACAGCAGACTGGGGAATTCTAGGAGTCAAAGTCACACATCTTAAAGCTGTTGTGTTGTACAGAAATAGGTAGCTATAGCTACACTTTCTTATCCTCTCTAAGGATAAGGATACTGTCCAAAATATTATAGCATACCAGGGGTAGGCAACCTTGGCTCTTTTATGACTCGTGGACTTCAGCTCCCAGAATGGCTGGCTCAGGAATTCTGGGAGTTAGTTTATTTATTTATTTATTTATTTATTTATTTATTTATTTATTTATTTATTTATTTATTTATTTATTTATTTGGATTTATATACCGCCTCTCTCCAAAGGGACTTGGGGCGGTGTACAGGGCAATTAAAACACTATAAATAACACATAATATATAAAAGTTAAAATAGAATTAAATCAAATAGCCCTAAACAATAAACACATTCTAAAATTTAAAATTTTTAAAATTTAAAAATCTAAAATCCCAATCCCTCAGTCCAGGCCGGCAAGTTCAAATAGCCAAGTCTTCAGGTCGCGGCGAAACGAGCGAAGGTCGGGAGCCATCCGGAGCTCAACCGGAAGCTGATTCCAGAGGGCAGGCGCGCCCACAGAGAATGCTGTCCCCCTGGGGGCTGCCAGTCGACATTCCCTGACCGACGGCACCCTGAGGAGGCCCTCTCTGTGGGAGCGCACAGGGCGATGGGAAGTTAACGCCGGCAAAAGGTGCTCCCGTAAATAACCCGGACCCATGCAATTTAGGGCTTTATAGGTCATCACCAGCACCTTGAATCTCACCCGGAAGACAACTGGAAGCCAATGCAGCTCACGGAGCAGAGGTGTTACATGGGAGTATCAGGAGACCCCCATCACAACTCGCGCGGCCGCATTCTGCACCAGCTGGAGCCTCCGAGTGGTACTCAAGGGCAGCCCCATGTAGAGAGCGTTGCAGTAGTCTATCCGAGAGGTCACGAGCGCATGAGTGACTGTGCGCAGGGCATCTCGGTCCAAATAGGGCCGCAACTGGTGGACCAGGCGAACCTGGGCAAAAGCCCCCCTGGTCACAGCTCCTATATGATCTTCAAAATTGAGCTGTGAATCAAGGAGGTCGCCCAAGTTGCGAGCCCTATCTATGGGGGGGGTAACACCTCACCCCCTATAGATAAAGATGGAATAGAATGGACAACCCGAGATGCCGGTACGCACAACCACTCAGTCTTGTCAGGATTTAGACGAAGCCTGTTCCTCCCCATCCAGACTCTCAGTGCCTCCAGGCAATGGGACATCACGGAGAGGGCATCACTGAGTTGATCTGGGGTGGAAATAAAAAGCTGGGTATCATCAGCGTACTGATGATACCCCACCCCAAAACCACAAATGATCTCACCCAGCGGCTTCATATAGATGTTGAACAGGAGAGGCAAGAGGACCGACCCCTGAGGAACTCTGCAAACGAGAGGCCTCGTGGCCGACCTCTGTTCCCCTGCCAACACCGACTGCGAACGACCCAGGAGGTAGGAGGAGAACCACTGTAAGACAGTGCCACCCACTCCCAACCCCCTGAGGCGCCACAGTAAGTTACCATGGTCGATGGTATCAAAAGCCGCTGAGAGGTCTAATAGGACTAGGACAGAGGAACAACCCCTGTCCTGAGCCTGCCAGAGATCATTCACCAGTGCGACCAATGCCGTCTCCGTGCTGTATCCGGGCCTAAAGCCTGATTGGTAGGGGTCCAGATAATCCGCTTCCTCCAGGAACAGAGGAAGCTAATGAAGTTCACGAGTCATAAAAGAGCCAAGGTTGCCTTCCCCTGGCATAGACATTGCATTCTTAACCTTGTAAGAGGTTATTGTCTTGTCTGCCAGCTAAACATTCTTTGAGCTTTAATACAATGATTATGAATCAGGATAAAAGTACATCTAATGCCAGCATCCTTCCTCCCTTTCCACCTCAGACCTTGGAAAAACAGTTCAACAAATCTAATCTCTCCCTCTTCCCGTTCTCCCTTCTTTTTTGTTCTGCAGCAGCTGGTACATTATTTCATTTTATTTTTTCTTTATAATTATTAGAATATAATATATTCTGGACTGAAAATAATTATTTCTGCATTTGGTTGAGGCTTCATTAAAGTTACAGTTAAACCCATCCAGACATGTGTCATGAATGACTATTGGTCTTATAATGCGAAGTTTTCGGTTTTGCAGTTATTATACAGGTCAATAGCTTCTCCTCTAGGAATAGGGAGCTTATACAGTTTTTAAAGCTGCATGAAAAAGAAATTCATCTGACTCTCAGCTATCTAACTCATAAGCTGATAACACTGGAGTTTGAGGAAGAAAGTATTTAAAACAAGTACTTTCCCATTTGCATTCTCCTATTGACTTATGAGTGACCTATGTCTGAATCACTTCTTAGTAAAAAAAAAAAGGCATCCTGAACTGAGCAAACATTTCTTCTAGGCTTAGCTGACAAATTCTGTTTCATCTTGTCAGATGGAGGTCCCAGCTTCTCCACTCACCATTTACCCTCAAGAGATTGTGAAAATACAATCACTTTTCAGCAAGTGAAAGCCTAATTACCAATAATTCACGGACCTTTTTTAAATCAAACTGTTTTGCTGCTGTTGATTCTCAGATTTTTGTCCAAAATGAAATGCCTCAAAACACCATTGTAAAAGAATCAACAAATGTTAGTATGTAATTTATTAGCCCTAAATAATTATAAAGCCCTACATGGCCTGGGTCCGGGTTATTTGAGGGAACACCTGCTGCCGGCATCAAACGCCCTTCGCCCAGTGCGCTCCCACAGGGAGGGTCTGCTCAGGGTTCCGCCGGTGAGAGATTGCCGGCGGGTGACACCCAGGGATAGGGCCTTCTCAGTGGGAGCGCCTGCCCTCTGGAACCAGCTGCCGGTGGAGCTGAGGACTGCCCCCGACCTCCGATCATTCCGCCGGGGCCTGAAGACCTGGCTCTTTGAGCTCCCGGGCCCAGGCTGAGGAGAAAATTTTAACTGGGGTTTTTAAGTGTACAGGGTGAATTTAATATTTTTTAACTGGTTTTTAACTTTTGTATGTTTTGATTTTTAATTCCCTGTAAACCACCCTGAGTCCTCAGGGAAAGGGCGGTATACAAATGTGATAAAATAAATAAATAAAATAAAATAAATTAGCAAAAATGTAGAGGTCAAGATTATTCAGAGTCCATCCATTACAAAGATAGAGTTCCTTTACCTCTTCTGCTACAAGGTTCATTACTGTTCAATAATTTAATTGATTAACAGTTTATCAATAGTTAACTATTGAGGGACCAGGGAACTTTAGACATCTGCTATTTCTGTGGAATATCAAAGAAATGGCACCTCTGTCAGTTTCACAGCATGACAATGCAATGGTAAAAATCGAATGGTTGCTTTATTGATCAAAGATAGAGGGAAAAAGTATACTGTTTTATTTAACAATGTTTAAAATATTATGATGAAATATCTTTGAATAACACCAAACCTTCTATTATACTATGTTTGATATGCAAAAGCAATGATCTTGGCACCTAAGGCAGCAATGGCCCATAACCTCAATCAAATTTATATTTCCAATTATTTGCCTATATGCTAAAGTCAAGCTCCTTATATTTAAGGACTTCATCTTTGTCTCCTATTATACTACTGGTGTATAAATTTCCCTGGCTTCTAGTTCTTTTCTGGGCGCAATTCAATGTGTTCATTATCACCTTTATGTGGGTGATATGTGGGGAGGCTACTTGCCGAAATGCCTCTCCCTGAATGTATCAACCCATCCTGCAGTTTAGGCTGGAATGGGACAACTCACTGCAGCCATCTTGCTGTGTCCATCTCACCACAGCTAACTTGCTATGGCCATCTCACTGTGTGGCCATCTCATCATGGCTAACTCATCATGGGACAACTTGCCGCAGCCAACTTGCCATGTGACAGCTTGCCACAGGACAATTCTTTGCAGGATAACTCAACATAATAAATGTTAGCTGTTTATTTAACATTATTTCCATTAACAAAAATGGAAATAATGTAGAAGAAACAGTGGTGGATAACATTTATTGCATTGAATTATCCTGCTTAGAATTGTCCTGTGGCAAGTTGTTACATGGCAACTGGGCTGCAGCGAGTTGTCCCGTGGCAAGTTAGCCATGGTGAGACAGGCTATGGTGAGATGACCATGTTTAGATAGGGTGGGAGTCCTCCAGTTTCCTTCCCTTAAATTTTGTCATCTGGGGGATCGACTGAGATGCTCCTTTTCCATGACTGCTTCAACCCTTTAGAACAGCCTCTTCCCACAGATTTCCCACCCTATTAGCCTCCCAGGTGGCTGTGAAGACCTGGCTGTTCATCCAGGTATTAGGCTAGGATGAACAGCCAAGGCAGAAGTAAATTTAGAGTTAGTGGTATATTGCAATGCTTTAGGTAGAGCCTAGCTAAACCAATATTGTATAGCAAATATTTTAATTCTATAAATTAAAAATGGTTCCTGACTGAATCAAGTCATGGTAAATCTGAAAAAATGTTCAATGTGATTCAGACTGAGTCATTTAGAAGTACCTTTTGACACACTCTGCTTTAGTCTCATAATTGTAAGATAGTTGTGGCATTAATATTTTACATCAGTTTACTGTCCATCGTGAATATACGAAATAGAAGCTACGCCAAAGGGATAAACTGAACCAGTGTGGAAAATGCTAATTTATTCGATTGGGAGAAATAGCACAAATTTGCATGACTTAAACATCTGCCTTTTACCCTTTCTCTTTATACTACAAAATTTTTAGTGAATATAAAAAATTAAAATAAAATGACATTGTAACATAAGCTTCAGTCTTATTGATAATGTTGCAAACCTGCCATATTTATTGCCAGAGGATGCAGATATTTTGTTGACCAAAGATAGAAAAGTGATCTAAAAATATGGTTTACATTCCTCTTCAGTTTTCAAGATGATTGAATGTATTTGCCTTCCACAATTATTCAAAAGAGGTTGCTGTGAGAATACCAATTCAGATGAGAAACTTAAGTATTCAAGGAATACAGCTTCAAGGCTGAAGAGGCTCAGTCTACTACGAAACAAGTGGTTCATCCGTCCAACTGGCTTCGACACTCTGTCATTGTCAGCCCATGGATGTTGCCAAGCATACTCAAATACACATTTAGCCCCACAGAGAAACAACTAACAGCAAGTTAAGTTGATATATAACCATAAATAAATGCTGTCAGTAGTCTTATCTGCTCAGAATATTACAGTTCTCCAGATGCTTACATCTTAATTAGACTGTGTGAAGTTGGGAGGTAAGTCATCTAGGAGGACATGTTATATACCCACATGGAAAGATGTAGCTATACAAACATTGTCAGAATGTTTAGTCTTTAGCTGCTGCCTACCTTCTCCATCACCTGGAATCAGATTTGGTTGGTTGTCCTGTGGCAGTTGATGTTCACTTATCAAACAGGATTTGTGGCGAATTACAACACTTGTATTACCATATCTTCCCATTGTAATTTAGTAGGGAGGAGATTTGGAAGAAGTCATTGCTTCATTTTTGTATTTTTCTCTGAGTGATTTTAGGATTAGCATATAAATGATATTCTGGTAAATTCTAAGGTTTTAAATTTTTTTTATAAATTATAGTGAGATCAACAAACAAAACATAACTATGGTATAACAGAATAACAGAATAAATATCATAATGGTGATTAAAGTAAAGTAATGTTTTAAGAAGAAATAAAAAGAGCCATAACGTACTGATATACTGTTAATATACAACTAGCTTTGCCTTCTAACATATTAAATCTAGACCATAGTAAAATATATTTCTCCATCTTCTCATTTTTATAATATAAAGACATTTCAAAAATCAATAAAAAATGCATATCTGAATCCACTGTTTTCTTCTAGTGCCAGCATAGATATTACTAGCCCACCATAAAAGGAACTAACTTGTTTTTGTATTGTGTTGTGTTGTGTTGTGTTGTGTTGTATTATGCATGTCTTCAGAGTCCAAAGCTACGGATAGTTTTCCTGAGCTCCACTTTATGTTTATTCCACTGACACATAAATCCTAACCAATAGGCCCTCACTGATTCAGATACCGAGGATGAAAAGGGTAAGTTATTCTGGAGTATGTATGTATGTATGTAAGGGAAACCTCCTTTAAAACACTGTTTATTTAGCCTTGTGGGTTGTCACACCAAGCACTAAGATCCTCAATGAGTCTGACAGCTCTTGCCAGAGTTCAGCACATCTCCTGGCAGGCAAAAGTTTATGCATGCTTCAAACAAGGAGATGAAAAACCTAGCATGAAGGGAACAGAGAATTCTTTCGAGGGGAGGAGAAAGTGAATGTCTTACTGATGCCATAGGATCAGTGATCAGTGCAGTGAGTAGGTCTTCTTAGATTAATAACATGGTTAATCTATGCCATGAAAAAGTACAGTGGAGTCATTCATTATTCGTGAGGGATAGTAAACAGGACAATTTTCAATCTTCACATCTTGGGGTAGGTTTGCAAATGAGCTCTTTAAATAGTGAGTCAGAATCTACTGACTAAAAGAGATTATTTATCAAGCCAGCTGAGGAAAGAAGAATGTGGTAGGTTTCCTATGCAGCTCATAAATCATCAGGCTTATTTGGCAGAGATGTTCTTTGAACTTTTGTATTTTCTCATGCCATTTGATTCAGCTCCATACCCTGCAGCTATTTCTTCAGACAAAAGGAGAACTTGAAGGGGTTATTTTTCTTCATATCTTCTGTGTATATAGGAAACAGTTAAACACGTACGCCAGTTTTTAAAGATAGAATGTTTACTATATTTCAAAGAAGAGAGCTAGATTCTCATTCAACTATTGTAAAATATGGACTACAGTATTACACAGGGAATTAATGATGTACCTCTAGGGCTATTCTAAGATTATTTCAAGCAGAGTAGACCCTTCCTTTCTCCTACAAATTATATCCAATCTTATCTGGATCACATTTTAAATTTTAACTATCAAATAATCCCACCCAATCATCTTAGTTTTCATGTATTCTTTATGCATAAAATCAATTTTGATTGTATTAAAGCCGCCATTTGGGTTGCTTCCCCCCCCCCCAAACATGGTTGTGTGATTTCAAATGATGGGTTTTAAAGTTCAAAACCAACACTTTGACTTGCACTCAAAGTGCAAATAGGACTTTGTTTGGAAACAAATAGGAAACCAGATAGGAAATCCAACCAAGGCTCTGAACTACAGGTGTTAATGCTTTGGCCACCACAACCTACCTAACAACTGGGCTGTTACCCTCTGAACTAACTGAAGCTTCCAGACGGCCTCCAAAGATAGCCCCAGATGTGGCAAATTGCTGCAGCCCAGTGAAGTAGGGTTGAGATCACGTGCCATTAGTGTGAGATTGTCGTGTTCTAGGTAAGGTTGCAACTGATACACCAGCATAAGTTGGCAAATATTGCCTTGTCTAGAGCTTTTATCCATCTATCTAGCAGATAGATACTGTAGCTATAAGTGCAGGAGAGCCATCAGGTTGTAAAACTCCTCTTCAGTGCTACTCTAATAAGAGATAATACTGGAGACAATTCAACATGGTGATGGGCAAAAAGAACTCCATCTTGCTTGAGTTCAGCCTCAGCCTGCACTGTTCTGTTCAGATCTATAGACTCCAGATGTTGGGTCAAGATTTTAAAACTAACTCTTGCACAGGCTGGAGTACTAATGTAAAATTGAGTATCATTGGAATACTAGTAGTACCATACCCCAATCTAACGGAATACCTCTCCTAGTGGGGAAATATTAAAGAAATGGGGAAATTGGGCTGAGCTCTGGGGCATCCCACAAAGGAGAGAATGATCTATCATGCCCCACTATCATCAACTTTTACCATCTATTGAGGAGGGAGGGAGGAGAAATACTATAATACAGATTGTCTAATCTACAAACCCTGCAGGTTCTTCAGAAATCTACTATGACTCTCAGATTGTTGAAATGTTCAGTAAGACCATGACAGACACACTCCTTTCCTATCCAGATGACACAAAGGTGATTCATAAAAGTAACTAATGCTTTTGGTTGTGCAGTGGTTAGAATGCCCACAGTCTGGAGTCTGATCCTGTCATGGCTCAAAGTTGACTGAGCCTCCCATCCTTCCAAGGTTGGTAAAATGAGGGCACAGATTGTTGGAGGAAATATGCTGACGTTGTAAACTAACCAGAGAATGCTGTAAAGCACTATGGGGTGGTATATATATCTAAGTGCTATTGTTATTGCTATTTTGGTCCTGTATCAGGTCTGAATGAAAAAGGAAGGATTCATCTGATTTTGTAGGGGATCTGTAAATACTTGCATGTCTAGAAAGGAAAGGTTAGAGGCAGAGCAATAGTATCTAACATAGAGGGATTCAGAGAGGCATCATAGCCCCTTCAGCTCTACAGCCATCTCTCTTCCTGCAGCAAGGCATTGATAGACTTTCAGATATAATGTGTTCCAGATCTTTAAGACCCCTAATGTAGCCATGATGAAGAAAGAACAAAATAGCCAGGGACAGCTGAGACACACCCTCATCTACTTCAATGCACAAGTCAAAGCATTTCCTTTTCTATTCTTTTTTATTTGCTCAGAAAAAGATTAATCTGAAAACATAAGGCAAAGCAAGGTCTATTTAAACAGCACTCTTGGATGGATAGGGTGACCTAATTAAAGTTGTTAAAAGTTGTACTTTATTGATTCTGTGCCTTCAGTCCATTTTAGACCAAAACTGTCTTGGAAATTCTCTTGGAAATTCTAAAACGTCTGGTTGTTGAGAAGAAGGCTAAGCTCTGCATGGTTAGGAATTAATGGCAATGATCCTGCTTGTTACATATTGTTGGTTACTGAATTGTTAGATACATCATCTCTGTCCATCCAATTATATCTTTTAAGGATACTGAACAAAAGAAGAATTACCTCCTCCTATTTGTCACCTCTAGAATTAAAATTATTTAAGAATTAAATCAGATGCACTAATTATTCACACTATGTTTTCCAGTAGCTCTTGAAAAACCTGTGCCTTTTAAAAGTCTAGATTTTAAAACAGATATATTAAATGTAGTAGATTGTTCATATTGTTGATACAGATTTTGTCCTTTTATCTTTTTCTTATTCATCTTTCTCTGTGTGTTTTTGCCTGCTTTCTGTCGCATTTAACTAGCTTTCATGCTTGCTGATATTTAATAAAGAATAGTGAAACAGTATTTTTGCTAACTAAATTGAATTTTGATCTGGATATAGGGATTGATTTGGAGTGTGCTGCATGCAAACTAAACTGGAAATTACTCATAGTAATTTTTCAAGATATGTCACCCACTTTATGCAAATAACCCTTTCAACTTTGCAGTGCAGCGCACAGTTCATTTTTTAATATTTCAGGTCAATTTTTTAAACATTTGCACAAAATTTGTTTCTTAGCAGGGTAATTATTATGTTTATCAAAATTTAAATGTGCTTAAATGTTTCGTTTGCAAATAATAGTTTATACCTGAGAACATTCCACAGGTGGCATTGTGTCAGTTCTTAAACTTGTTGAAATTCTTGGTATATTTGTAAAAGAAAAATGCCCTTTGTCACATTTCTGATTAATTACTTATTCTTGGAGCCATTTGTTGTGCGCAAGGCAGTTATAGATGATCATTTAGAGAATGATCAACTATAAGTTGAAATGTCAGAATATAAAATAGAACTAATTAAGTCTGAGATACATTTCCTGCTTTTTTAATCAATAACTTGAACAAAGGCACACAACTGAAAAACTATTATAATTTAGTCTTAACATAATGTTTTGTTACATCCAAGCTATTCCTTAGTGCTTTATTTTCACAACATAGCTATAGGGCATTGCATGCCAAAACAACTAGACAAAAGATATGTATTTTCGTCCCCCATGTAATCTCTCGGCTAAACACCTAAATCCCACAACATTGTCTTATGCCTAAAGATATTTAACCTTGTTGTAGGCTGTATTGCTATTATCCTTGTCAACCTTCTCATCTTCTCATCTTTCTCATCTTCTCTTCTTCCTACTACCTTCTCCTATTGGTATCTTAGGATTTATCACTTGTTGCTTGTAACTTATGGTTATGATTGTAAGTGATATGAAATTAATTGATAACTCTCACATACTTCTTTATTTGAAAGTAAACCTCTGAGTATTCTCATACGTATGTATGAATGTATGTGTGTGTGTATATGTGTGTGTGTGTATATATATATATGTATATGTGTGTGTGTGTATATATATATATATATATATATATACACACACACACATATATACATATACATATGCATATGCATATGCATATACATATACTTATACATATATATATACATAGATATACATACATACATACACGTAGAATTGAAGGTGTAAAAGCAACGTTTCGACGAAATCCCATCCGTCATCATCAGGCTGGTGGCTTCAGCTTCCTTCTTCTGGGAGAAGCATGTGGTAGTGACTGTTTGTTCCTCTTTTTTAAACTGCCAGAGGGGGTGTGTTCTGTGGGTGGAGGTGTGCTCTGATTGGGTGGGGGATTAGGTGTGTTCTGATTGGGTGGGAGTGTGTTTTGAATGGGGTGTGTGTTCTGATTGGTTGGGGGTGTGTTTTGAGTGGATGGGCTGGTCTCAGCTGCCAGCCTCAGGCCTGAGCTGGTGAGTTGTGCTGCTTTTGTTCGGCTTCGTGTTTGTGGTGGTGCCATGTTTTTATAGTGGGTGTCAGTTTGCTTATTGTGTGGTTTGGAGGGGTTTAAAGTGGCTGATGTTGCAGCTGTAGTTAGGTTTCTGTTTTGTGGTTGTGCGTCGTTATCATTGTGGGTTCGGATTTGCTTTTTGGATGGTTGTGTGGTGGTGATGTCATGTGATGTTATCATGAGTTTGGGTCTGGTATCATTCTTGGTGGTTGGGACTCGTCTGTCAATCAAGGCGGGTTTCCAAATGGCTGGTAGGCTAGAGGTATCATCTCGTTTGTTCATGCTGTGGGGGCGTTTTTCTATCTCAATGGCTTCTCTGATTATTCTGTTGTTAAAATGTTCAATTTTGGCGATAGTTCTGTTTTTTTTAAAATCAATTTCATGTCCCGTGGCTTCAAAGTGTTGAAACAGGGATGAAGTTTGTTCTCCCTTTCTGAGACACACACACCAATAAACTCTGAAGACTAAAGGAACGCCAGAAACAAACCCCTCCTCTCTCACAGCAACACATGAAACAAACTGTGCACAACATCTCAGATAGGATTCTCACCAAAGCCGAAACCAACGTCCTGTGTGTTTGGGAGTGACTGCAAAATTAAATCCTTTAGACAGGACGTTGGTTTCGGCTTTGGTGAGAATCCTGTCTGAGATGTTGTGCACAGTTTGTTTCATGTGTTGCTGTGAGAGAGGAGGGGTTTGTTTCTGGCGTTCCTTTAGTCTTCAGAGTTTACTGGTGTGTGTGTCTGTTTTGTAGGCAGTCTCTGTTTCAGCTCTCTCCTGTCTAAAGGATTTAATTTTGCAGTCGCTCCCAAACACATTCCCACGGAAACCATTATATGCGGAGTCGAATCCAGCCTGTCCAAAATTAACCCTGACGACGCCAACAAAATCAGACTCGAAGTTACCAACATCCTCTGCACCAGCAAACCACCCAAAAGCAACTTACCCAAAGAGGAACAGACAGCACTACTTAACCTAAAAAAAGACACCAGCATAATCATTCTGACAGCAGACAAAGGCAACGCCACGGTGGTAATGAACTCATCTGACTACCATACCAAATTATCCAACCTACTCCGAGACTCCACATACAAACTCCTCAAGACAGATCCCACCACCTACCTGGAAAAAACCACAAAATCCAAAATAAAAGCCACCCTCATCAGTGAAGAGATCCAGCAAACTATCATTCCCAGAGAAAAAATCATCCAGATGTCCTAAGCTCTATGGTCTGCCCAAGATACACAAAGAAGGAACCCCACTCAGACCCATAGTCAGCTCCATAGGCTCACCTCTACAAAATCTAGCCAAATTTCTTGCCAAACAACTACAGCCTTACGCGAATTCCATCACCTCACACGTACAAAACTCATTCCAATTCATAGAGATCATAAGTACACTAAACTTACAGCCCTGTGACCTACTTGTGAGCTTCAATGTCGTATCCCTCTTCACCCAAGTGCCAATCAAAGAAGCCTTGACAGCTATCCTAAATAAATACAACCCCCCAAAACACATCCTAGATCTGACCAACCACTGCCTATCAAACACATACTTCATCTACAATGGACAAAGATACAAACAAATGGAAGGAGCACCCATGGGATCACCCCTTTCACCTGTCATCGCAAACCTCTACATGGAACACTTTGAAACCCTCGCTCTAGAAAAATCCAACCACAAACCCAAACTCTGGCTCAGATACGTAGATGACACCTTCGTAATCTGGCCACACGGCAAAGAAAAACTGGATGACTATATATATATATATATATATATAGTTAGATAGATAGATAGATATATATCTTTACCAACTAACCAATAATTTTTAAATAGACATTTAATATTATTCACTATTTGTGTGTGTGTGTATGTGTATGTATGTGTGTGTGTATATATGTATATATATGTGTGTGTGTTTGTGTGTGTGTGTATAACAAAAATGGTGAATAATATTGTCTATTTAAAAATTGTTTATCTATTTGCATGTTAAAGGTAAAATATTTTATTGTGCTTTTCTAAATTTTATTTCCTTATATTAACACTGTAGAATTAGATTGCAGGGAATCACAAAGCCATTAATGTTTTAAAAAGCAAGACATGGAAACTGTGTTCCTTGCTTTATTGTTATTTATTAGGTTTTTCCCCCCAATTCCAATAAACTTAGATAATCATAGTTATAAGTAAACCTGAGGTAAGGCAATTACATGAATATTTCCAAGGTTTGCTGGGATCTAAGTTTGGAGCAAGTTAATTAAAGTCAATCATGAGTGAGAAAGTACTTAACGCTGCAGATTTCTAAATTTGCTGGATATGTGAATGTGGGAAAGGTTAATTAGAACCAACCCAGAGCATAGTAAATATTAAAAGTATGTTCTAGGGTTCATTAAACTGACTAAATCCAAATATGCACAATCAACCTCCCAATGATCTACATATTAAGTTTTATATCCTTATTCTTCATTTCTATTTTTCTTAACTTTATTACACAGGAAGTCCTGTTGATAATTTTTAAGGTCCAGCAAATATTATGGCAGAGCTCCATCTGGGTTTTTCTCTGCTTTTATTTTGGTTTCATGTTATAGATTGTGTTTAATTCTGATAATGATTTGATTTTGAGGTATTCTTCAGGCAGGGTATCAATACTTAAAATCTAAAAAAGGAAAAATAAATATCTTGGGGAAAAATCCTATTCTCAATGTAATAAGCCTTTGAATTCTTGTTTAAGTCAAGAGATTTTACATGATGGAAATCTCAGCATGAAATAAAATATAAAGTTGTTAATAATAATAATAATAATAATAATAATAATAATAATAATAATAATAATAATAATAATAATAATAATAATAATAAAGTTGGAAGGGACCTTGGAGGTCATCTAGTCCAACCCCCTGCTCAGGCAGGAAACCTTATACCATTTCAGGCAAATCGCTGTCCAGTCTCTTCTTAAAAACCTCCAGTGTTGGAGCATTCACTGCTTCTGGAGGCAGGTTGTTCCACTGGTTAATTGTTCTAACTGTCAGGAAGTTTCTCCTTAGTTCTAGGTTGCTTCTCTCCTTGACTAGTTTCCATCCGTTGCTTCTTGTCCTCCTTTCAGGAGCTCTGGAGAACAGCCTGGCTCCCTCTTCTTTGTGGTAGCCCCTGAGATATTGGAACACTGCTATCATGTCACCCCTCACCCTTCTCTTCATTAAACTACACATACCCAATTCCAGCAACCTTTCCCTATATGTTTTAGCCTCCAGCCCCCTAATCATCTTTGTTGCTCTTCTCTGTAGCCTTTCAAGTTAAAACATGAATCTAGTTTTGGTTTGTGGAAAATAATTTAAAGTACTTGTGTGTGTTTTTTTAAAAAAAACCTTTAGCTGTAAATTTGCTGATTGATGTCTCTGGAAAAACTCTCCAACAAATTGCATTTGGAATCTGAATCAGACCATGTCATGTGGAGTTCACTGGAGAAAGCAATTATGTTTGGAAGAGTTAGTGATAAAAGGAAACCAGGCCCCCAAAGAACACGGAGGTCGGACACGAACAAAGCTGACACCAGCCACATCATAGAACCAAAGAAGTAGTGCAAGATCAGAAGATGTGGAGAGAGCTGGTCCATAGAATTGCCAAGAGTTGGATATGACTGAATGCATATCATCAGCATCATCAGAAATCTGGAAGAAACTCAAGAATCTAGAACCCAGGTAAAATGAATTGTAACTGTTAAGAGTCCAATCCAAAGCAAATATTTTAAGATTAGTAGGACATACTATCAGATAATTGTGTTCTGGAGAGTTGCTTTTACTTAATAAGATGCCCGCCAATCATTTTAAGCACACATAATTAGTGGATAGAGGATTAAAAAATCCTATTTTTTAAAATTCATGGGAATATATTTGGCAATATGTTTAAAGGACATACTGTTTAAAAATTATTAGAAGATCACTACAAATTACAGAAAATGAATAAGAAATTGCTCTCTTTTCCTTTGTGGCAGATACGTCCAGAGGCAAAATAACAACAACAATAAAAATAATGATGATCCATAGAATTATGATTTGCAAGTGAAACTAAGCTTTGATTCTGTATTATTTCTGCCAGTGTATTAAAATAAAATAGCTTTATAGTAACTTACAGAGCAATATATTCAATTCAATCAGAATAGACCTGGAAAGGTTAGGGTTAGTTTTGTTGTGATTCAGGGTCAGCCTGTGGGTCCGGCAGCCGGGTCGGATGACTCGGATGACTCAGACGAGGGGGAGGAGGAGGGTGTTGAAGACGAACTTGCTGATGATGGCTTGGAGGCTTCGCAGAGCCCCCAGCCAGGCCCCTCTTCTCAGCTGCGCGAGCCCGACAGTGCGGATGATGATGACCCACAGCTGGCCCTGTTCAAGGACGCCCGACGCAGGAGGCAGTCAAGCTGGAGCAAGCAGAGAAAGGCTGTGGGACTCCTCGGAAGGAGGCACAGGGAGGCCACGCCCTGAACTCTAATAAAGGGAGTGTTTGGGGAAGGGCTGGTTGCTGAAAGCAACCGCTCCGTTTGAGGATCAAAGTTCCGGTATCTTGTTTCATGTTCTGTTGTTTGTTTGTGAATTAAACTTGGCAGACGTTTTCCAGCCTCAGACGCTTTCCAGCCTCTGCCGTTTGTACAGGGGTTGCCTTTCTGCAAGGCCGGTAGCAGGCTGGTACAGAACAAGTTTTCTGTTTTGCGTCATGGTGTTGCAGCCGAACAGAAGCGGGGCTCCGTTTCCCACAGCTGATTTTGCCCTGCCAGGGGGCTCTAAATGGGCCTAAAATTGCCCTGGTGATGAAGAAGGAGGGGACCCTTGTAGATCACAGAAAGACAGTGATCAATCCATTTGATCTGAGGAAAGCCCTCCAAACCGGCAGGGGAAAAGCTAGCTGCATCTCTGTGGCTAGCCCAAGCCATCGACAACTGAACAAAGAAAGCACCAGCATTATCATCATTCTAAACAACATGTGTAGAACTGGGTGAGAATATTAATCCTTTCTCTATTACTTCGATACTTGACTCCCTGGATAAGGCAAACTCCCATAAAGCAAGAAATCCCCAAGCGTGAGAAGCAAGGGGATCTTTGCCCCACTCTTCCGGAGAAATAAAAGTGGTGGGTGAATCTTTTCTGGGAACCAAAACAAAGAAGAATATAATATCAAAGTGGAAGTACTATAAAGACAGAGCGTTTACAAACCATAGAATTGGAAAAACTGTTAAAGATTTTTTCTTTGGAAAGAATATTGGGGTGAAATTCAAGAAACTTTAAAAAGGAAATAATTGTTTGCTATAAGTGTTGAAAAATGGACATCTGAGGACATCTAGTGGTGCCATAGAGCTACAGCATTAAGCTTTTTGTGGCTAGGATGGACTTGGTGTAATGCCCAGAGACAAATAAATACCTAGCTTCTTTGATCTCCAGTCAAGCTTTTAGTTCAACAGAGAACAGCTGCTAATGGAGAAAAATATTTTAGGCTATTCTCTGCTTGGTGGAAGATATAACTGTTTTGAAATTTTCTGACTATCTTCAATTACAACATTGACTGAACTTTAACTTTTGACTTTCTGTCTCTTGGTTATTTTTTACCTGGGGGAGACTAAGGGATTGACTGTAAGGTGGTTGGACATTGTGGATTATAAATACTGGTTGACTGAAATTTTTGGATTTCTGGAGAGAAGAGTTGTGACAAAATATCCCTTGTTGATGTTGGACCTATATTTTGGAACTTATTGGATTATAAAGGCTACACACAAAGACTATAAGAATTATATGAGATGATTTTAAACTTAAATCTATATTTAAATTGTATATTATTGTATTGATTATAAGATTGTTCCTGTTAAACAAGAATAGCACTTGATAAATACAAATAGAGGGAGGGAACAAAAATGAGTGCTCCACACTTACCTAAAAGTGGTAAAAAAACCCCACCCCAAATATCCACTTTTGAAGCCCCCAATCTGATACATCAGATCGCTCTCAACATGGGAAGCTTTTACTCACCTTAATGTAATCACTGTTGAGAAAATCATAAATTATAAAGATACTTTAAACACTGAAGGGAAAACAAAATTTAAATAAGAGTTGGGAAAACAGGATATTGGCTTAATAAGGTGACTTTAACTGCAAATAAAATTGAGATATGAGCTGAATAGAAAAGATGTTGTAATCTAGAACCATTGTTAGTAGATATACTATTAGAAAAATATGTTGAAGAACCATATATTTAATGTTGTATATATGTCATATGTATTAATAGCAGAAAGAATTGCATTTGTTTAGTGTTTGAAAAGTGAAGAAATATCACTTGAAGAAGGGATTAAGAAAATGCCAGAACGTGTAGAAACTGACAGTGATATTGAAGAACAAAGAAAAAGAAGACACAGAATAATTTTAATATGTATTGTTAAGTAAAAAATGAACCCAGACAACACATTGTTTAATAAGCACTTATGATTTGTAAAAATAGAAAATCATTAAAATTCCATTAAAAAGAAGAATAGAGCTGAAAGGGACCTTGGAGGTCTTCTAGTCCAACCCCTGCTCAAGCAGGAGACCCTATACAATTTTAGACAATTAGCTGTCCATCTCTTCTTAAAAACATCCAGTGATGAAGCACCTACAACTTCTGAAGGCAAGCTGTTCTACTGGTTAATTGTTCTCACTGTTAGGAGGTTTCTCCTTAACTCCAGGTGGCTTCTCTCCTTGATTAGTTTCCATCCATTGTTTCTTGTCTTGCCTTCTTGTGCTTTGAAAAATAAGTTGATCCCCCTCTTCTTTGTGGCAACTCCTCAAATACTGGAATACTGCTTGTCCTTTTCTCTAGACTATATATATATTGCTGTATGCAGAGATAGTTAGGCTATATGCAAATAAAAGATGGAGATCATGAAATTCATTATTTTTGGATTTCTTCTGACCTTCATTATTTGGGATCAGAAACTACATCCTGCATGCATGTCATATAATTGTCATATTATTATTTCTAAACATAAGACCTGTGAAAAATGGCCTGAAAAAAGAGGCTTGGCCAAAGTCAATGCAGTGAGCTACCTACCAAGGTAGGTAACAATTTAGGACTCCACAGTCCTGGGCCAACATCATCTTTAGTAAAGACACTAAAGACACTCTAAGTTTTTAAATAATCCATGCTTTTTCAAAGTATTTGCATATAATTTTTAAATACATATTATTTGTCTTTTTCAAAAAGTTAAAGAAAAGCTAATGAGCATCCTGCTACCTGAGTTGAGGCAAATATTGCTATATACAAAATACTGATGCCATACTTGCAATTAATTCTTTGCATTCTTAAGTTGCATAACAGCAAAACATTAAAAAAAATCTATGTGCATATGCATGATACCATTTTGGCCGAAATCTTTGAAGAAAAATGAGAATCAGAAAAATGCAGAGGAAATTGATTTGTTGGGTATGAGACAACAGAGTACAGAGAATTACAGCTTTTAAAAAAATATCTCAGACGGAAGTTCTCTTAGACTGGAGATTTTTAAAAAGGCAAGCATAAGGTCAATTCACATTGCTTTTGAACCAAGATCCTTCATCATAATTTTAAGTCCTAGTTCTTTGAACATCACAAGGAATGTGATTAGTTAATAATTGGAAAATGCATTTCTGCTTAAGTTCTTTTTTTAACAAAATATTTTTCTAAGACTGGCATTATTTCTATTTCTTTTCTTTACAGTGAAAACCATTTTGGCTGTTGCCAGTATGTACTTCCTCATGTTTGTTAAAACAAGGAGCTAAGGAGGTCTTCTTTGCAGAGTTGGTAAATAACAGAAGAAATTTACTCAGGAACAGCTGCCATTCTTGCCAGATCAATATATAGAAATGAACAAAATAGTTACCCAGCACATTGCAGGCTTTTGATACTTTTCACATCAAATGTTGAAGGTAAAAATCTGGATCTGCACTGTTCATTCTATAAAAATTTTTTTGTGATAGTTAAAGGAAAACTAGAATGGATTATTTGGCCTTCTCTTATATTTTTTTAAATGTAAGATCAAATTCTATTTGATCCCCAGCTCCTTTGTTCTAGCTAACATTTCTATGATTTTATTAACAAATTCAGAAAAATGTCAGTTTTCAAAATTGCCTGCCAAAGAAGAAAGTAAAAAAAAATTTTTTTTTGAGGATCTGCAGATCCCTTGGTATTGAATTCTGACCTTTCCAGATGATTAGAAATTATTTGACAGGGCCGTGCAGGGAATTTGTACCTAAATTAGCAGCCGTTGATTGGGTGAGAATAATGCATTAATATTGTGAGGAAAATATTAGAGCAGTTTCTAATTACTTACTTTTAAGTTTTTGTTATATATCTCAGGACTGAAAGAATTTGAGGACAAATCAGACAGTAACATTAGAGAAATTGATGAAATGTTAGCCTTGTTCAAGACAAAATGAAGAAATATTTTATAATATATAAATTTTAATCCATCTGATGCTGGTGCAGACTGTAATAATAATGTTGACAAAGAAATTAATCTATAGAACTATAATAGCAATTTATCATACATCAATATATTTAATTCAGTAATAGTTTACTGATTAATTTTGAGGCAGAGAACAGGAAAGGAAAAAGCATAACAATTTGTTTTGCAGGTATGACATATGAGAGTGAACCTACTGTAACCATTAAGATGATTGATTAAAAGGATATACTTAACTGGATACACTCAGCTCTAAATTCTAACTTCAAAAAATGTATTTAATGCCAATACTTCAAGAGTAAAAGGAAGACTAAGCTGAATCTGAATGACTTCAGCAAGTAAAACTTTTCTCTTCAAGTCCAAACAAGCAAATACAACATAGCTTATATTTCTCTAGCATATCATTTAGATTATGGGCACAATATTATTATTTTATTATTATTCATTCCACTATTTTAGTATTATTTCTCATCTGTGACACTGACTTCCTGTTTCTTTTTCTTGCATTTAACACATTGTCCCATGTAATGGATCGTATAGTGAATAGGATGCCATGAGAACGTTACAGAGCCAGTTAGATTAGATGATTTCATTTTGACTAGTATCAGTGTATATAAACAAAACTTTGCAAAGGAATGCTAACTTCATTCACAAATGGACCAGATAAGTGTTTGTGAATGCCAGGGAGTAATTCTGTATCAGGGCTACATATTACACTAACATTCAAAATAATTTCTATTTGTTAGATGGTACCTTCAGATTTCGATGGATATTGTCACTGCTCTAAGTGTTCAGGACCAACATTTTAGACAACTAAGTAATTTGCTACCTGGAATTTTCTAATGCTTTGTTTCTATTTAATGTTACACATTGAATTGCACTGATTAATTTTAACCTAATAAGGCAGCCCCCCTCCTAATCCCTGGATTTTTAAGCACTGAGTAATGAACCAGAAAGACAGACTTGCTTATGCTTCCTACTGGAAAATGTATTCCGCTTCTAAAGAAGGGGTTAAATCAGAATAGATCTTCCGTAGCTTGGATAGAATGTACTTTATTTTTAAATTTGCTTTATTGTTCATATTGTGTTGACTATTGCTGTTGATATTTATATGTTGTTTGGATTTTAATAGTGATCTCTAGTTTGCAAAGTAATATATGTAATTAAATTAATGAATGAAATATTGAACATTTTACTTACCTCTATGATTTTCCTAACTTTTCTGCTTTGCTTTATTTTTTTGTACTTTTTTAATCTTTTTTCAATAATGCTTAATGATTGTATACTTCCTCAGGCAAGCATGTAAAAAATAGATCTTTTTTTGGTAATCAATGTTTTGTAAGTCATTTATTCTTAAGAAGAGTAAACTATAGGTAACTGTGCTGATTTTTGACAGGACCAATATTTATATATTGGGAAATGCAACTGGACATTCCATTATATTTAGTTTCATGTTTTCATTAACTGTTCTAAAACAAACAAAATAAATATTTCACATAAACGTTTTTGAGGGGCCTAGAAGTACAGGTTCAGTGTTGCATTTTTTAAAAATGAATATATGAATAATGTTTGCAATTTTTTCCCAAGAGAAAAGAAACATATGTCTGGATTGATCTAACTGAACTTGAAGTTCTCAAACACAAAGTCTTAGCTACTCTGCCATAAAGAAAAAAAACTAGTAACCAATGGGTACAATGGTTTTTAATAAACACATCATTAGTAATCCAATTTTGAAGGTCTCCAGAAAACACAATGCTTTTTAAGGGGTTGTTAAATGATATAATGCAAGTGCTAGGGAGGCAGATTATTACAGAGCCCAGTTCCTTCACTCTTTCATGAATTTAATGCTTGCGGCTTCTGAGATTATGGACCAACCTTGGTACATGATGAAAAGATGAGTTTCTCTTGTGATATTGTTCCTGTATCTCTGCCAAGTATATTGTGTTAAAACAAAGAAACAAAAGAGCCAACATGGCTGCACTCTGAGTCACTACAACAATACATATCATAGAATTAATGTTTTCTAAGGCCATTTCACGTTTGATATACCGTACTTTCTGCCAGCTACTTTTTGGGTTATGAATTTGTCTTGATTTCAACTATGTCTTTGCTTTTAGAGATTCTCAGATTAAATCTGGCAGCACATAAACATATTCAATTCCATCTTTGCAAAGTTGAAACTAGAGCATCTGTTAACTGAGCATTACCTGTGGTTTTTATTAAAAGCCTTATATTTTAACACCTCAGCTCAGGTGCACTGCAACATAAAGGGCCCTCTTTCGAATGTTATTTTTCTCCACAAGGGCAATCTGGCAAGGCTATGTGCTTGCTCCTTTACTGATAAATCTCTATCTGGCAGATTTATCCCAGGCTCTTAGCAAAATTGATGCATATCCACTAAAACTGTCAACATGGAAAATCTGCATTTTAATGTACAGTAATCCAGTGATGTAATGTTATTCCCTCAGTCAAAATTTGGTTTATAGCGGCTACTGACCTAGAGCTGAACTTGTCAACTACTCTTTTTAAAAAAAACAAACCCAACAACAACCAATATATTATCTACCAATTAGGAGAAATTACAGTGTGAGGAGAATTGCAAATTATTATTATTTATTTGAAAATGTTTGAGAGAAAACCCTCAGAGCAATGTACTGTGCAATTTAAATTCCCAGACTTGCCCAACTCAATTACTCTGCGTGGTATTAAATAGCTTCAGAACCATGCATAAAACATTATGGTCAATAGTAGGGCTTTCTGGAACACATTAGCCCTCCATGGATTAAAAGTGTATTCATATATATATATATATATATAATAGCTTCTAATCAAGCAATATTGCCATTGAGTTGTGGACATAAAATTGCCATAATACAGTAATTAATATGGTGGTTGTAGATCGAAAGATTTACTTCAATGTATATATTATATTTGCCTAGTTTCTGATGTTCCATCAGAACATTAATAAAATGGATGATAGATATAAAAAGATATTTAGCATCAATAAGGAAACTCATTTTCTAAGGAATATAGTAGCACTGAAAACAGATGGGTTTGTTGGCTTGTGTACTGGGCCTTTTTGCTATTCCAATAACAATGGACTCTGAGCTGCTAAATGCCCAAATACAGCAATTTTTTAAAAAAATTCCATTTATATCCTGCCCTTCTCCGAAGACTCAGGGCGGCTTACAAGCTTAGCAGTAGCCTTCATTCTATGTCTATGCCTGCTTATTAGGGCTTTCGCGCCCCCCAGCGGCATTATTACAAAGTCAGCTTATTGCCCCCAACAATCTGGGTCCTCATTTTACCTACCTCAGAAGGATGGAAGGCTGAGTCAACCTTGAGCCTGGTGGGACTCGAACCTGCACTAATTGCAGGCAGCTGGTGTTACTTAAGGAGGCATTAGCCCACTGCTCCACCAAGGCAATCAGGTAATATATGAGAATAAAAACCAAAATATCCCCCACACTGTCAGCAACCACAGAACAAGATATCACAGAACAGAACAAGTCTTGAAGGCATGTCAAAACAACTGGATCTTATTTTTTGAAAACTGGGGAATATGAGCCAATCTAATCTGCAGTGAATACAATTCCAGAGATGTGGGTTTTCAGGAAGGCACGATAATCAAGGGATCTGTAGGAAGTTTAAAAAAAGAAAGATATCAAAATGGTAGATGGGATTGCACGATTGAAGCCATATGCCTTTTTCATGTGCATTGAAAACTTTTCTTTGATGGCAGAGTGTGGATGAACACTGGTGACTTTGCCTGGATATACTTTAATGGTGACCGTATAACCTGTTGACAATAAATAAACAATGGAACTAATTTTGAAAATTGTAACTGATTTCAAAGACTTCATATTACTCTATAGGCAAGAGTCTATAAATGTTACCTTCTGCAGAGGCTAATCAAATAATTGCACTCTTAGTCTATATACAGTATATGATTTCATGTGTAGCATTGTCAACGGTCATTATCAATGACAAGAATTAATACAGATTTTACATTCATCACTTCTAATGGGAAAATATATCTTTTCTTTATACGGATATACTTAAAATAATACATTTGGGTCTGGTATATTAAAATCTTTATAACAATCGACTTCTTGACTAAATCCAAGCACTGGTTCTCCTGATCCCACTATCAGAGAGAGCACACCCAGTGGTTACACGAGACAAGGCATTTCCTGTGGTGGATCCTGAAATACACCATTTCTCTGTTATTGAAATTATGATTCCTGGGAAGCATGCATTTGTTTCCTTGGACATCTATGAGAAATTTCAGTGGCCTGTACACATATGATTGTATACTTTTCTCTTCCTCCTCTTCTTTCTTCTTCTTTTGTTTGGCTTATGGATAATTTTAAGGCTTTTTTATTGTTGCTTTAGTGTTGTTATATTGTTATTTTTCTTGGAATTTGCTTTCAAGCGTAGCAAAATGTAAATTGAAGTAAATGGACAAATACATAAAGACAACAAGTCAAGTTATATAAGAACACCTTAGAACGAACTGCAGCTTGGCTCTCTGAAATAAGAAATATCAATGCAGATGATTTTATGTTGCAGCGAAGTCAGTGAATTATTGAAGATTGTTAAGCTGCTTAATGAAAGTGCTTTGTGCTAAGTATATTTTGTTCTCTTGGTACTCATAAACAGAAGCATTATACCAGTAAAAACAACCGGTGAAATCATAATAAAATCAGCAGCAAAAGAATATTCAGCAAGTCTAAAATATTTACCAAAAAGGGTGAGAGAATGATCCCCCAAATGAGACATCACTACTGAAAAGTGTTTCCCCTTGTGGTTCCTGGCATCAAATATTAATATTGTAAAATGATGACGCATGTAATATATAATACAAATGTTAGTCCCAGGATTTGCGTGCTGCCATCCTTATGTGTGTGTTTTTATTTACTCCACCCCCTCAACTGTCTATTCTGCTGATATAATAGGAACTGTCAATGGAAGGGGTACAATGCTTTTATTTTAAAAGGATATTTATTGTCCTCATTCCGTTCATTTGTTCTGATATGGCAAAAGTTCAAATGTATCTTAATTCTTTCTGACATTTAATTAAAAATGCTAGAATGAACAGAAATTAGCATGACTGCTGCCTTATTTTTGTTTTATTGTCTTAGTATCTGATATGTTCTTTGATATATTCTTTTTGAACTAGGATGCTAGCTAAAAAAACTTCTCTATCTTTGTAGACATACTGCGTCATCAGAAGATCCACCTGCCTAGTTTATTTGGCAAGTTTTTCCCCTGTTGTTATACTTCCATCTACCTTTCCTAATTTTTCAATTATTATTTATTTATTTTGATAATAATACGTTTATAAACCATCTTGCAATGTTGATCCTTTCAGCTTACCCTGGATAGATAGCAGTTATATTGTTGCATATTTCTTGCATTAACAAGAAAGCATTGTTTTCATTGAACTGCTTGTTATGCGTGCCTCATTTGATTTGTAAAGGATGTCACTGTGCACCAGATTACAGGTAAAAGTGATATTTATTTCTTCTTCTTCTTCTTCTTCTTCTTCTTCTTCTTCTTCTTCTTCTTCTTCTTCTTCTTCTTCTTCTTCTTCTTCTTCTTCTTCTTCTTCTTCTTCTTCTTCCTCATTTTAAGTTTAGTGTATCCTATCTTAGAAGGGTCTGCTCAAAACAGGGGTAGCCAAAGGATACTCTTGGATGCATTCTCATCCTTTTGTAAGCCTAAAAAAAGTTTATAAACTTTTTATATATTATACAAACTTAGCATCAAACAATTAAGTCAAGGGCAACCTATTCTTTAATCCCTTCTGAAGCCCAGAATTAGAATATGACCTGCTTAGGCACAGTAGAGTTCTACATTACCATCTACCAATCCCTGTTCTGAGGCCTGGTAGGTTAAGCTGTAGCCAGTGGAGCAGAAAGTATCTAGTTATCTTTTCACCAACAATCTCAATATGAGCAATATCCAGGGATAGCTAACTTGATGGCATCTTCTACACATTAATTCAACTTGTTCAGGTCTACTGAGGTTGTACTGATCACAACCTCAGTAACGATATGGCTTATGTCTTAAAGAGGATGTCTTCAGTTTGAGTGTTCATTATCCAATCAATGGTTAAGAAATGTAGTTCATCCTCTAAGGCTGGCAGAGGCTCCAATGAATCCTATCTCAAGCATATGCACCAAGAAGCATAAAAAGGCTAATGGACCTTGTATGCTCAACTTCTTGTGAGGTTTACTGCAAAATGCTGGCTCTCCCTTCCGTTTGATGATTTTTAGAATGGGACCAAGTTGGGCTACCTTAGCTAGGTGATCCATGTTTACACCTTTTTCCATATCAGATCAATGCGAAGGCAGCAGTGCTAGGCATGTTTCACATCTAAAATGAATACATTTTAATAAATTAATAAATAAAAATAAAATACCAGTCACTGCTATAATACACTTGAGGGTACATTGCCTTTACTGAAGAACATTTTAAAGCATGACTAACCCCAGAAATAGCATTATACTGGAATAATCCAGTTTAATTTAATTTGTTCTCAACATCTTTTTCTTTTCTTTATTTCATTTTCCAAATAGTCAGGCAAGCAGAGCTTCTTAAATGCTTTATCGTTTGACCACTGAGGTCAGGCTGTGAGTTTCTGCCACCATGACAACCAGATGGAACTATGCTTACCATGATCAGTGCTGGCCATTAATCAGAGGAACGGGTCACTTTTGCACAGTAGGCAGGGCACCACTGGAATACAGTGAAGCTACATAAAGTGAACGATGCATGGTTTTAAAAATCCAGAAGCGTTAAAACATTTGCTTGTTTATTTTTAAAGTATCTTTCTTTTTTTCCAGCTGGAAGCTCTGAGTTGTTGTTGGTGGTGGGGTTTTTTTTAAAAAAAAAATATACATAACCTGCACCAATCTCTATGCTATTTTTTCAGAGGAATAATGATATTATTTCTCATTTTGCAGTAGATGGAAAGCTGTTTATTTAGGAAGATAGGAGGCGACAGGCTTGTTTGTGACGAGCATATTGATTACTTGATATGTCGCTTGCCTGGAGCAAAGGTTACAGACCTCATGTATCATGAAGATGTCCTTTTAGTTCATACATGAGAATGACATGAGGAGGTAGAATCAGCCACAAATCTTGCAAGCAGGACAAGATATCAAACAAATGTTACACACAGAAAGCCAAATAGACAATTGACCAATATCAATACCAAGTACATGAAGTATTAGTGTTCCTGGAAAGTACCTTTAGCTACTAGAAAAAAAATGGGGATATCCTGAGCTTGCACAAAAGGGTACTACTTGAGTAATAATGAAACTCTGTACTTCATTGGGAAAGAAGTATGGATAAGCTCACCAGCAGCCAGAGCTTTCAACTAAAGGAAAATCCTTTAATATTGTGAAACTAGTTCACTTTTATGCATTTAGCTGAAAGAAATACTCTCGTGTCCCATTCTACCCAATTTTCCAAATTATTGCTTCTACCATCAGATATTTGCCATATAGCTAGATCGGATCCATGTTCAAGATTATTTTATTTAAAAAGAAAACTCCATTTCAGGCAATTTTTGGGACAGGATGAACAAAATAATATTAGCCATGAATTAAAATAGAAACCAAACAAAGTAAAAATTTGTTAGCAAGATGAATTGGCTTTAAAAGGTCAATTTAAAAGACTGAAAAGGGGTGTCATTTTAATCTACAGTGGCTGGAAAGAATAAGGATTATCTGGGATTGAAATTATTATAATTGCAGAAATTTTTGCAAACTTTCTAGAATTATTCCTGAGTATACTGAGGCTAAAGAGTAAAAAAAAAATCAATATTGGTGTCAATTTCTGTGTGCATCATAATGAATATATTAAATCTGTTGAGTAAATCAGATGATTACATAAACTCTTCATTGGGAAGCTAAGTAACTAAAACTAGAAGTACTTGAGCTCATTGCTTAAAATAATATTCAGACAAACAGAGCCTTGGTGAGCAATCTTTCCAAGAGGACACAATTTTATTCTATTACATCATCATTAATAGCAAAAATGTGACTTAGGTCTCAGTCAATGAAAACTAATATATAGCAAGTATAGTGCACAGTCACTCTTGCCCTAATCATGTCTCAGTTGGATTACTGCAACATGCAGTACATGGGGCTGCTGCTGAAGAGTATTCAGAAGTTGCAGCCAGAGCAGAATGCAATGGTACAGAAAGTTTTGGAGGCCCCCTAGGATGCCACATATAACACAGCTGTTGCATAAGCTGCATTGGTTGACAGTTTGCTTCATGGCCCAGATCAAGACATTGGTCATTACCTTTAAAGCCCTTTATGACATGGATCTAGGGTATCTGAGAAACCATCTCATTCCTTTGAGATTAACCAGCCCCACTAGTTCCAATGGAAAGAGCTTGTTGTGGCCTCAGTCCATTCAGGAATTTCAGCTGGTCGAGTTTAGGAGAAGAGTCTTTTCTGCTGTGGCCCCACCCTGTGGAACATTCTACTGTCAGAGGTGAGATCGGCTCCCATCCTTCAGTCTTCTGGAAAGGTCTTAAAATCTGGTTTTGCCAGTTGACCAGTTGCCAGTTGGCTCCCCCCATTAGGGGAGCTCTTTGCTGAAAGTCTTTATGGGGTAAGAATCTTATACTCATGCCATCTATCCCCTTGATTTCACTTCTTATATAACTCTTAATTTTAATTGTTTTGTATATAGCTTTTTATCATCTGTAAGCCACTCAGAGTCACCTGATCAGTTAGATGGGTAGGATCTAAATGTAATAAATTTAAAAATTAATTAATTAATTAATTAATTAATTAACTAAATAAATAAATAAATCTGACTGTGCAAAAATAAAGGAATTATGGCCAGCCAGCTGCTGCTGCCTTGCAAACCCCTTACTTTGTATATTGAACACAGAGATCTATTTATGTTACCCTATAAAAAAGCAATTTAATTTATAGAATCAGAAATCATGTTATTCTTCAGTAATAGTCACAAATGCTCTTTCAAAACACTTTCTAAGACCATTTGTCTTTCTTTATATTTTATATGGTTCTGAATTGATGACACACATTGTACAATTTGGTTTACATGGTTTGTGTTTTGCATGGTAAATAAGGCAACTATAATATATTTATTTGGTGGATAAAGGAAATTCTGTGATATAATCATAGAGACTGCATCATCTCTTCAGTTTAGTTCATTATAATGTAAAACCTGATGTATCTTGAATGCCAAGCTAATATTTGTGCTTCAAGTATAATTCCCAAGTGTCTTGATTATGACTTAGCTGCAGTGGTGTTACCTTTCATTTGCCAAATACTAAAAATAATAATTATCAGTCATTTTCAATATAACACTTTTCCTACTCCTATATTTATATTATAATAAAACTAATACAATCCATATGTTATTGTGTTAATGTTATTCATATATACTTGCATCATGAATTTGTCAACACATAAGCTTCATTTTGATATTTGCTCAAGCTCCAAGTTAATCTCCTGTTGTGTGTTCTCAGATGTTTTAAAAGCCAATTTCAACCTTGGGAGCAATTAACAAACGTGGCAAGTAACAGACAGAAGTGACAAAATTACATTGAATATTAATGATTCAGAAGCACTGTTTTTTTTCTGCATCCTCCACTAAGGAACTCCTTTTGGCATGCTGGAGGTATTACCATTTTAAATGGGATTTTCTGCTGCTGTCGCCTTTAATTAATTAAATTTAATTTTAATTAAATATAAGCTTTTGGAAATTCTGTTTTTTTTAAGTTATGGTGAGCTTTTCTATATAGCTTCTTTTTACATCTGCACTGTGAAGGGTATCACAACTCATGATTTTAACAGTGTGATGTAAATATTTTAAATAAAATATGCAATATATAACTAAAATGACACTAGAAAAAGACATTTATCCGACCAAAGGCCTTCCTTTGTAGAATAAGGGGAAAAAACTATTTTATTCTTCCTCTGCATTACCTGTACCCATTTCCAATATTGCTCCAACTTTCTAGGATAAATTCTTGATAAGAGGCCTGTGACAATGGAATGGGGAAAACTTGAAAAGAAAACATATCTCTTCCACCAATGGAAGCCTACATGAGCATAAAGACCTTTTTGGCATAGGAAGGATAGCAAATAGATGCTACTATTTTTTTCTTTCAGAATGTATTAGTTTAATTTTCCTTCTGTTTTTAATCTGCCCAGTGAAATAGTTGCCTGGACAGAATAAAAGGCAAATACAACAATCACTATAGCTATACAATATAAAAATTCCTAAAGGTCACTGTAACTATGTATGTTTAAAATAAGTTTATCTTACAACAATGGCAGAGAAAGCAAAATTAATGGCCTCATTAGAGGAAAGACATTAGCAAAATTAAACACTAAATGGAAACCTTTTGTGGACTTTTTGCAAGAAACAGAAAAAATTACCATATGGATTTGAAACATTATTGACTATTTGAAAAATGGATATTATAGTATAATATAGATCTATAGATCTAAACTAAGCTTTGCTCATATCTTTTGTAAAAGATGTTGGAAATCACTTTCTTTTTTTTACTTTTTTGGGGGCTATATTTCTTGTTTTCTTTACTCCTATCCTCTATCATTCTCTTTATTTCTTCTTTCTGCCTACCCTTCTTTCTGACTATTTATGTTTATTAGTTTTTATTTTTTATCTTCTTCCCAAAACTTATTAAAATTATAAAATAAGTTTATCTTCTAAATCTGCATTGTATTGAATTTATCTCTGGGTTTGTCTCTCAAGAACTTAGTGTATTTTATATGAGGGGAACTTAGTGGCAACAATTCAGGATTATAGTGGATTACACTGTTTCAGATATAATAGTATATCCATGATATATTTCTTGAAATATGCCCTTGAATGGGGTTTACTAGTGCCAGTATTATATTTTTTCTGAACATCAGTAAAACATTTTTATTCTACTAGGATTTTTAAATGTATTTGCCTTTTATTTTATTACAGTCTTTTTTTGGTTCTCTGATTTTTGGAAATGGTTTTAAAATTTTTAATGTTTTATTAATATATTTAATTTTAAAAAGTGTGGAAGATTTCAACGTAATTGATGGTGCCTTTTGCATAAGGCAGAATACTTGTAAATACATTTTATGATACCTATTTTAGAGGATTATTACACAGTATCTCCACCAGTAATCAGCACTCAGATCAGCATAGATTAATGCCAAGGTCACCTTCAGACCAACAATCAAGTAAGCAATACCCCAATCAAGAAACTGTCAAAGAGCCATTAGTAAACAGCCCAACCGAAGAATTCCTAAGACTGCCCCCCACCCCCCCAGACAGGCAAAACACCAAAATATAAACTGACAGCAAACAGCACTCCTTATTAGCACTGATGATGTTACCTAGTTAGGGTAATGAAATGTCTGCAAGAAAACAAGCAAGCTCAGAGAGCACCAAGGACCCCTGATTATTACACAGGATCCAATCTGTGTCAGTCATAAGGACCAGAGGTTTAGTCTTCTGAGCTTTTGAACTGAGTACAAAAGCTCAGAAGACAAAAACTCTGGTCCTGATGACCAACTCAGATTAGACCCGCAACATTATCCTGGGACACGTATATTTGCCTTCATTTGTGATTATTACAACTTCAAATGCTCCAGGAAGTTCCCAGAAATTCATATCATTTCTATAAATTCCTGATTTTGCATTTGAAGTTTAAAAACAGTTAAAACTTTTAATTAGTTCTGATTTAGTCTAAATCTATTGTGAGGATGAGTTTTATGTAAGAAGAACTCTCTGCTGCGTAAATCTTCTTTGGTTTCTAAAATCCTGCTGACACATCTCATGCTTTGAAGATACCATGTGGATTTTTAAAGATCCCTGGAGGTGTTAAAATCTATAAGCAAATGAATTAATTCCAAAGATACTGTATATCATCTCAGGGTACTAATGTATTCATCTGTGTCCTCAGAAAAACAAAATCATAATAGCAGTTTAAGTTGCTGGAATGTATAGTAGGACCATGCAATGATTTAAAATCTAAGGAGAGAAGGTGAATTGGAAATTGTATTGGGTACACACATTGCACTTATTGACATAAATCAAATGTACCATTTCCTGCTGCTATATAATGAAAAGGTACCACTTTTTAAAGATGCTTCAAATTAGGTCTCCTTTTGTCCTTCAAATCTGAACTGTTGTTTAGTTCTTTAGTATAACACTAGTTCAGCCTTTTTTTACCAGGCTTGCCGGATATATTGGGTTATTACTTCCTGAATCTCAAGGAAAATTTTAATGCAACATATCATTGGAAAAAGAAAGTGGGGAAGGCTGGCCCAGGTCTTCAGATGAACTTTTTTGCATGGCTGATCCCATAGGATTAAACCAAGGGAGGTTAGGGCAGCATCCTCCATTGGGTTGAATACAGTTTGCTCTCCAATATATTACTTTAGGATTGCATCTTTAGACCAAATTTCCCAGTCTGTTACATATGTTGAATTTCAAATCCCTGTTAGACATCATGTTGGGGAAGGCTGTCATAGATAATGTACGTAATGTCTGAGATAGCTTCATCACAAGGGGCATGTGTACTATTCTGATATATTACCACAGTGTTATCTTCCTTTAGCGTCTAAGTTGATTTTTCTTTTTGGTCAGCTTCAGAACAGCTGAACTTACAAAACGTAAATGTTACAACTTAGGAGTTCTTGGAAGAATGTTTGACTCACCCTGCTTTCAGTTTCTTGAGTTCAAGGCTCCCTAATAAATGCAGATAGATTGTCCCTGCTTGTTTAGCAGTGTGCATCACATTATTGACTCACTAGCTTTCAAGCTCTTGGGCACAAACAATACATTATTCTTTCTCATCACATACACACACATAGCAAACTACAGTGCAATCTACAGTCATGATTGTAGCTGTTGGGAAATGCATGTGACTGTAAAACTATGATGGCATGCTATGATATTTGCTTTCAATAGAAATTTATATGCAGGATCAATAACATTTTGATGGCCAGAAGCAGGCCAGAATATTCTCTTTTGATAACTCAGGTTTTGAAAATAATGGTGTAATAAAGGGACATAGATTTTATTGAAAATAGGGGGATCTAGCAATTTACTTTATCTATTTTCCTATGGAGTGGAAGAAGATATGGAGTTTTTTTATTATTACTCCAGTCGCTGCTAGACTTCAAGAGGCAAAGGACTCTTTTATCAAGGCTTCTGGAGACCACTTGATGGTCTTAGACTGCTCCAAAGTTGACGGGATTGAAGTTGATCACACAATTGGCTTCAATATTCAGTCCTGATAGGTATTCTTAGAAATGAAAAAGGGTTTTCATATTGACCAAGTTCAGTTACAAGATTGGAGGAAGCTGAGCAGCATAACATGAGTCAGCCTACATTTACACTGAAAAATAGAAGCATAAGGCTGAAATAGTCATTGAGTGCCTCTACCAGAAAGAGAGGACAAAAGAGGGAATGGATTGTATCTAAGCGTACAAAAAATCCAAAATTCTCAATTACCTCAAAGATTTGACACAACAAATGGATAGTTCATTCAATGTTAAAAATATCCATATTATATAAATAGTACATTTTTCATATAGTTATGAATGTTTCATGACTGACAGTCAGCTGCCTTGAAATGAACAGGTTCTACAAAAACATGTTACCCTGATAAGCTTATTAGAGGCTCTAACCTATAATTTATATTATTTCACTAATATAAAATGTCCCTATTTTCCCACATTTGGGTATTTTGTTCTTATACAAAAGGATAATACTTTCTGGAAAACTGGAGTCATTAATCATGTTTAACATTTATTGGTCCATGACAAAAATGGTTGTGGCAAATGTCAGTTATTATGCAGATAAGCTTCCAGTTGCTTCCAGCATCACCCTGTAATTACTCAGCTATTTCTCATGTGTGATTTATTGAATCAGCAATTTATGGAGACGGAGTAGCATAACCTAATTTATCCATGTAGATTCATTAAAATTTGAGACATGGAAATATGGTTCTTGTCACTTTTATGTTAGACTTTGTTAGCACTGCAACTTGATATGGGTCATTTAATTTGTCTATGCAGATCCATTCACGGCAAGTTTCAGGATCAGTGGCTGCTTGACAAGCATGCCTTGGAAATGCTTCCTGTGGTATTCTCACTCCTGGATTTTAATTTTTCAACTTTAAAGAAAGATCATTGGGAGACTAAGAACAGCTGAGCCTAGACAAACAATTATTGTGAATTAGATTGCGTAGCACAAACTTACAAAGGAAGTGATGAGATGGATAGTCATTTTTTCATAGATATAAAGTTAAAAATGGGAAAGCAGAGTTCAGCACTCCCTACGAGATGTAGTACAAATATATGAATTTTAAGATTTATATTGATCTATGCTACTCTCTGTAATTAAGTAGTTAAATTAAATTATGTGTGATACATCTCAGTTTTCAATTATATATGGCTTTCCAACAATTCAGATGCAACATAGCCTGTTAATTAAAAATAAATAAGCATAATACTTTGCTGAACTAGTTACAAATTATGCAAAAGCAGAATACACAGCAGATATGTAATCCAAAACTTATATTTCTGTTTTCTTTTTTATATTTACAGTCCTGGGACATGTTACGTATATAGACATTCATTATAACTATGATTAAGGAAATAATTTTCTCTTTCCTAGTTTACCTAAAATAATAGAGGGTAAAATCCTTATAGAACAGATTCCCAATCAATGGACTTTAAATTCAATGGGCAAAACATATGTTGGGGTACAAATGTAATATGTTTGTGTATGTAGTTGTATGTAGTGGATTGATAACACTGAGTAAATGTATGGTTTTTATGTGACTGTATACACCAGAAATGAGGGATTTATGGCTAGTTGAAGCTGCTGGGGGTACAGTTGTGTAGGACCTAGTGGACCAAAGGTTGCTTAACTCCCATATTACAATTGGTTTGTGTGTGCAGATGTTTATATGTGTAGTATTTTACAAAGTGAAAGAAAGAGATGGAATCACCATGGAAACTAATAAGACTGGGGAGAGAGAGACAGAGAGAGAGAGAGAGAGAGAGAGAGAGAGAGAGAGAGAGAGAGAGAGAGAGAGAGAGAGAGAGAGAGAGACAGACAGAGACAGAGACAGAGACAGAGAGAGAGAATCAAAGCTTCATAAGAGTCTAAGAACAGAAATGGACATATTTATTAGACAATGCAGAAAAGCAGTGCACTTTGCTCTATGAACTATTTTATTTTCCTGTTTAATATCATTCCATCAAAAATATTATCTAAAATGGGCAAATTAACAATCTCATTATTTTAACATGTTTGTGCAAATCATCAACACAGATGAGGGAATATTTAAAATTTATTGATTTATTTAGATAATCAACTAATTCTGAACAGTATCAATTTTCCTTAAATAAATTGTAAGCAAAATACAATCAGCCATATAATTGCAATTTAAGATCCTGGGAATGGTTGCAATCTACACTTATCCCAATTGAAACCTTCTCCATTATTAAAGATATTAACTTTTCATTCAGCCTCTAAAGGCTTCACCTCCAAAGGGACTACAGATGTCTGGAGGACTGTGGTTCCATCATAGTAGGTCAGAAATACAAATGGCATCTGTGGTCACTATAGACAGCCCATTTCCCTTCTTGGAGCAAGCCAGAAGAACAGAAAGCATGGGACTTTGGAATCTTCAATTCTGAAAGTTGATCCCCAAACAATCCTTATTTAAATTCATACCAAAGAACAACACAGAAGCACAAGTGTTCGACATGCTGGCTTTATAGTCTAACATTAATTTAAAATACGGGGTGCCTTTAACCTTGCATATATTTATGATAAAATTGTATGGAGCTGAATTTAGCTTTTATTTTACTTAGGAAAAACGGACAGGAAGTGGAACAATTCCCTTGGTTTCAGGGGTTTCTTTCAAGTATGATTAAAACTACCTAAAACTCATGATCATAAGACATTTAACTTTTTAAAAATATCATGGTTTGGGAAAAACAGTTCCATCTAGTAAAGGATGCTGATGCTTATTTTGTTGTTTAATTACATGAAAATCTTTGAGTTGAGAGATGTTATCCATAATTAAATTTGACCACAAAGTGTGTTTCTTTCCTCTTTAATTTGCAGTTTAATAGATTTTCTACTGCTAAATTAGTTAGGACTTCCCAAATATTATCTTTGGAAATCAGAAAAACATTTCAGTTATAAGTACAAGATATCAATTTTTATTATCTCCATATCAAACTTTTATTATTGTTAATAAATTATTTCATATTGAATTAATAAATAATAAAAATTAAAGAGTTTCATATGAAAATAAATTACCCTAAAACTGCAAATGAATGTTTTAAAATTAGCAGTAGGAAAAACAATTATCTGAGTATCATTCATATCAAAAATTCCTACTGTATCAAAATTGGAAAAGAATTCTAGCACCAAAAGTGCTATATGAAAATCTTAAAATTAATATTATATTATCAAATGGATAAATGATACAGTTTCTTCTAAAATGTTTTGAAATGTTTAAATAATTAAATTAATTATTTAAAATTAATTAAATTGTATTATTTGTTCTTTCAACCTGCACATCTTATTCTATCGGTTTTCAGTTTCTTAATGTAGATTACTGATGTCAGATGGATCTATCTGCTGGATTCTCTCTCTTTTAAAAGAAGAAAAAAGTGTTTGAAAAGTAAGGAAGTAAAAAAGAATGGATTTTCTGTGTGAGACTTATTGCTAAAATTCAACCTATTTTCTTCTTGCTGAGTGGATTTCTTATCACAAGAAGCAGACACACGTTTCTGCTTTGAAATATTGTGACAATATCCTGAACCAGAAAACTGAACCTGAACTCTGCATTAAATCATTGTATACATGATCTAGTTCAGAGGTCCCCAACCTTTTGGGCATCAGGGACCAGTTACATGGAGAGAGGTTTTTCCGAGGACCAGAGGGGCATGGTTTGTTTGCTGCCTGCATCTTGCGGATAGGGCTTTACTTGCTTGTATGGCCCGGTTGCTGGCATGCCACGGCCTGGTACTGGTCCATGGACCAGGGGTTGGTACCCCTGGTATAGTTAACAAGCTTCATATTCCTGACAAATATAGATGAAACTTGTAACATTGAATTCATCATACGAAGACTTATATAAGTATACTTTTAATCTTCAGTTATTTGTTGTAAGTGTTGTGTCAAAGCATGTAGCAATCTAGTTAGTCAGGGCTGGATGATAGATTTCTGAAGTTTTAAGGAAAAATATTTTTAAAATTATGTATAGCAATATTTAATGAAATATAATGAAATATAAACTGGGGTAAGCTGTTGTTGTTATTACCAGAGGTGAAATGTATGTAAAGTCAGAATTAGGGGATTTTGAGGAAAAAAATTTTTTTTAAAAAAATTCCTCTAAACTTTCTTTACATGAATGAGTTTTATGGTGTTTAAGCTATTCCCCCCCCCCCTTTGTGGGCCTTGTTTTGTATCTTCTTTTTCCTTCACTTTATGATTCCAGCTGATAGGGATCACACACTAAAGCCTATTTGGTCCAGTGGTTGAGGGACCTGGCTAGAAAGCAGGGGACCGTAAGTGCAAGTTCCGCCTTAGCCATAAAAGCCAACTGAGTGACTTTGGGCCAGTTACTTTCTCTCAGTTCAACCCATTTTCCAGGTTATTTGTTATTGTGGGGAAAATAGGAAGAGGAATGAGCGTTAGATATGTTTACCACCTTGAATTATTTGTAAAACTAACAAAAGCGGAATACAAATTAAATAAATTAATAATAGCATTGTGGTATTACAATTATATTTTATTCAACAATTATGGATGTCACTTAGGAATTAGTGAGATTCTGTCTCTTCATTCTGAACTAAAGGCATAGAATGAACTCAGGTTTTCCCCTCTTTGTTTCATTGCCTTAGTTTCATTCATTAAAATTTAAAACGTGTGAAGGTCTCCCTCTGTGCTCAATTCCAATTCATGGAACTTCTTTCATGGATGCTAGAGGACAAGACAAACAAGGCATGATGGCAGAGAAATGGCAGCAGATGCAATTCTGTTTTGTTGTTTCATATTATTGATTTATATCAATGAATTATATTAAATTCACATTAAGTTAAATTTCAAAATTACACATGCATTAATAAGGTGAATAGAAAACCCAATAAGAATCATGGAAAAGATTGCAGGGAGGGGATTTGCAGGTGATAAAGAAGGCCAGAAGGAAGAGAAAGAATAAATCACCACAGAATGGCAAGACCTTGAGATACAAAAAGTATATTAATTTAGGAATTTTTTCCTCAATAATAATGGACTTGGAGCAGAGAAAAGGACCATTAGAAGAAAAGGAAGTGCATTTGTTTTCAAGGGCAATGTGTGCCTAGAAGCATATAAAAAGAGGCCATCTAAAGAGGGCTAAGGGATAAATATAGAGTTGTCCTAGGACAGCAAAGAACATTGCTGATAGTTTTTCTTCTGGGAGGATAACCAACCAGCAAAATGTAAAAAAAGGAATCTGAAATGCATTAAGAACCTGAATTATGTATTATGAGCCTGCACTAAGGGCCTGACCCACAGCTCACTGACGTCAGTAGAAAAACCTCCCACTTACTTAGTGTGACTGAAGTCAGAAAAGTGACTCTTTTTAAAAAGAAAAATATATGCTAATAAATACAAAGAAGAATAAATGACCAGTAAAAGGAAATGTTTTTAAACCCTTCTTTTTAATAAAATTAGCCAAGTGTTAAGAATTAGAATGATCTGGTTTTTTTAAAAAAAACTTTAATACTCTCATTGAATATAATTAGACGCAACCACTCAGCACTCAAAAATATTTCAAGAGTATTTTGCCAACTAGCAATGTAATATAGATGCCAGGAATGTATATGTTGTGAGGGGAGCAGGGGCAAGAGATTGTATGTGCACACAAAGGTAGCCAAAGGTACAGAATACATCACAACTAATAGTAACTCAAAATAGCTTGAGCTATTGTTATAACAACAAATGCTTTTGTATGTTATATCTGTTTTTCAAATTTATCTTTTTCATCTATATAGCTATATATCCCTCCTCTCCTCAGGTCAATAAAGACACTAATAAAGGCATATAAGAAAATCATAAAACAATGAAATCATTATTTTTTAAAAATGTGAATAAAGATGATAATGGAATAACAGTTAGAAGTTACCTTGTAGGTCTTCTAGTACAATCCCTACTCAAACCGGAAACTCTATACCATTTCAAACAAATGGCTGGCCAATATCTTCTTAAAAATCTCCAGTGTGGGAGCATTCACAACTTCTGGAGGCAGGTTGTTCCACTGATTAATTGTTCTAACTGTCAGGAAATTTCTCCTTACCTGTAGGCTGGTCCTTTCCTTGATTAGTTTCCATCCATTGCTTCTTGTCCGGCCTTCAAGTGCTTTGGAGAATAGGTTGAGCCCCTCTTCTTTGTAACAGCTCCTCAAATATTGGAACACTGCTATCATATCACTCCTTGTCCTTTTCATTAAGTTAGACATACCCAATTCCTACAAACATTTTTTGTATGTTTTATCTTCCAGTCCTCTAATCATCTTTGTTGCTCTTCCTTGTACTTTTTCTACAGTCTCACCATTTTTTTTTCATATTGTGGCGACCAAAACTGGATGCAGTATTCCAAGTATGGTCTTACCAAGGCATTATAAAGTGCTATTAACACTTTAATACCATGATCTTGATTCTATCCTTCTATAATGCAGTCTAGGATTCAATTGACTTTTTGGCAGCTGCAGCACACTGCTAGCTCATATTTAAGTCCACTAGGACTCCAAAATCTCTCTCACGGTTACTATTGTTCAACCAGGTATCACCTATTTTATACCTATGCATTTGGTTTTTCTTGCCTAAATGGAAAAAGCCGCCCTGAGTCTTCGGAGAAGGGCGGGATATAAATGGAATTAAAAATAAATAAATTTTCTTAGATAGGGCCCAGTGTTCAAGTCTGTCAAGATCCTTCTGTATCTTGAGTCTATCTTCTGGATCATTGGCTATTCCTGCTGGCTTCATGTCATCTGCAAATTTGATGAGTTCCCCTTCTATCCTCTTATCTAAGTCATTGATGAAGATGATGATCAACAATTTCAATGAAAACTACATTATCTTACTAAAAAAATTAAAAATGATAATGCCATCTTGTAAGATAAATTTTGTCCACTCATCTAAGAGCTATCAATGGAAGCCCAACTTAGGCAACAGGATGTCAGTGCTAAACATTTGATTACACTTTTCTCTGTCTAGAGATTTAAGTCGGATTTTTGTTGCAGAAATAGCTCTCTGATATTAGAACTGAAGTATTAATTCCAATAAAAGGTCTATCAATGCCAATTTTGCTTAACTCTAGAGGCCTCTCATTCATATAGTTTGGAGCCTCAATAAGTTTCTCAAAGGTTAGGTGGAAGCTGATTTGGTCATAAAACAGAGGGTAATAAACAATACAAAGTTTAAACAATTCCACTGAGAGAATAGAAAATCAATAGCAAGTAGTCATTTTACAAGACAGATAAATAAAATGCAAGTACTCTGGGATGGGCAGATGGTAGACATGTACAAACACACACACACACACACACACACATGCCAGAGCGAGAGAGAGAGAGACAGAGAGAGAGAGAGAGAGAGAGAGAGAGCATCCCATGATAAGTTCAAACTTTCATAAATTCAACTTCTGGAAGAACAGATAATTTCATCTCTTTCTGTGGTGTGAATGACAGTGTAGTAGATGACAGGTCATAAGACAATCACAAAAGGAAATTATAATTAAAGAGAAAATAGAAAATCAATATTGCTAATGTGGATTACCAAAAGACACCACTTGAATACCCAATGACTTTTCAGAAAAGAACTATATAAGGTTAATGAGGCACCTCTATTAGAGTTCCCACCTGTTCTGTATTCTCTATGTCACTGTATTTCCCACTGCAGCTCCAATTAAATCTACAAAAAGAGTACAACTGCTTCCTCCTGTGCAATCTTTTTGAGATTTTTGGCTATGATGTCATTAAATACACTAGGTCTTATATTGCTTCCCTTTGGAGCATCTTGCTATGGTTCCTAATGAAAGAATTCCAACTATTAAATGTAACTATGGTGAGCAGGTTAATTATTTATTTTCCACATTTTTTATAAACAATTCAAGGCTGTGAACATACCAACATACCTTCCTCCTCTTATTTCCTCCACAACAACAACTCTATGAAGTGAGCTGGGCTGAGAGATTGTGATTGGCCCAAGGTCATCCAGCTGGCTTTCATGGCTGAGGCAGAACTGGAACTCACATAGTACAGGTGGTCCTCAATGTATGACCACAACTGAGCCTAAAATTCTTGTTGCTAAGTGAGACCATAGCTAAGTGAATTTTGCTCCATATTACAACCTTTCTTGCCATAGTTGTTAAGTGAATCACTGCATTTGTTAAGTTAGTAACATGATTGTTAAATGAAAGTAGTTTCCCCATTGACTTTGCTTGTCAGAAGGTCACAAAAGGTGATTACATGACCCTGCGACATAACTATCAGTCAGTTGCCAAGCAGACAAGTTGAGGATTACCTGTACAATTATTTTTGGCTACTTATTCAGTAGTTAGCCGTACCAACAGGCTGAAGAACAGCTTTTATCCATGGGCTGTTAGGCTCTTGAACGGGAAATAATTTTATAAACTTTATGCATGATTGACTTGCGAGGCCGGTGTGTTGTGCAATTAGCTCACATGGTGTAATAAGATGGAGGGTTTGTTATTACTGTGAGTTGGGGGGGTGGGGGCATGAAGGGAGGCTCAGCCAGTCTCAATGTATACATGGTTGTATTTTGACAATAAAGGTTCATTCATTCATTTGAGTGGTTATGTCATCCAATCAAGTTATAATTAATGTTTTCTTAGTAGCATTGTTTTAGTTGTCATTATTCTAATAGCAATCACAAATCTGACTAGAGTTCATTTTATGTTATGAGCCTTGGTGGAGCAGTGGGCTAATGCCTCCTTAAGTAACACCAGCTGCCTGCAATTAGTGCAGGTTCGCATCCCACCAGGCTCAAGGTTGACTCAGCCTTCCATCCTTCCAAGGTAGGTAAAATGAGGACCCAGATTGTTGGGGGCAATTAAGCTGACTTTGTAATAATGCCGCTTGGGGTGTGTGTGAAAGCCCTAATAAGCAGGCAGATACATAGAATGAAGGCTACAGCTAAGCTTGTAAGCCGCCCTGAGTCTTCGGAGAAGGGCGGGATATAAATGGAATTAAAACAAAAAATAAAAAAAATGTTATATCTTCTCTGAATTCAAAAATGGCCACAAAATCGAAAAGAAGAAAATACAAACTTCTGTATATTGTTCACTTCTGAAGTTAAGGAAGAGAAATCATTGCCTCTAGTAATTATCCAGCTGTAACATGACTTAATAACTTTCTATTCTTCATATATCTACAGTGAACATATTTTCTTGGAAAAAATTAAGGACAAATCTTAAAGAGTTTAATAAGAATAAAAGGATTAAAAAAATAATTGTTTTTGTTTAGAATTTTGCTCTGCATAGGAAACTTCAGGAGCAAAACCAAGAAAAGGCAGATCCTAATAAAAATATCTAAAATCAAACAGAATATGTAAATTTATTTTAAAAAGACAACTCAGTTTCCATAATTTTCCTGTGAATGTGAAAGACTACATTAAGAGGTACCATTTGTGAAATAATCAAATGAAGAACAAAAAGTGAGTTTCTGAAAAATACAGTAAGTTTAAAGGACATCTTTCTGAAATAAAGGACCATCCTTTATAATAAAAATACAAGTTGAATGTACAGATCAAATTTTTCATTCACCTTGGAAAGTTAAAAAGATTTATATAAACTGGCAAAATTAAGCAGAACAAGCACCCAAAACTGTAGAAAACTTTAGTTAGTGGTCAAATTACAATTATTCATAATAAACTGTAATGGTGAATGAATAATGCACTAGATTCTCCTTTATTCTTGGCAAAGCTGGCTTTGATTTTGAAAATCCTGTGAAAGTCCACAGCATACAGCTTCTTGTTTGGCAAATACATTTTCTACTTCGATCAATACTCTTGTTTCACTGAAGTGCCTTTGAGGGTTGTCATTATCCATCCAGTTCTCTATTCCCAATTGTGTTTCTCTTTTGAAAGGACTGTGCAGTTTAATGAAAAAGCTGCCCAGGCCGATGATACGAGATTGGTACTGGGCAATGAAACCAAATGAATTCCCAGGATGCAAAGTATCATATATATGGTTATATAAGCTTCAGCATTCATGCATCTGATAATAAACCTGGATAGAAGTATCCAAAAATATTTTGTTCCCTGAACACTTTCTAGTAAGTACATAAATACCAATCCAATTATGAATTGAATCAAGTGGAGTTCACCCATTGCTCCTTTAAGGATTTGACATTTTTCAGCAGTAGACTCTTCGGAGAAAAGAAAATAGCCTTAGCATCATAAAGCAATGATTTCAAGTATTTGTTCTGCAGAATGATCTCTGCTTAAGCATGTAATACAACAGGCAGATGGCTTGCCGAGCTGCACCACAGCATGCCATTATTGCCCCAAACTCAGTACATGACAATTATTCTACAACCAGTTTTCATCTACTCAGGCTGCCAAATCCATTTACATGCAAAGTTGAAAAGTCTCAGGTATCCTTAGCACATAGGCCATTGTTCTGCCATATGTCTTAGCTGTCTAAATATTCCACACAGCTGTCACTCATCAATTCATTTAGAAATCAGGGAGTGATTTCATTCTAAACAACTCTATCAAATAGTAAAATAATAATTTCAAAAATAAAGCATATACTCACTTTTAATAGAAAAACCCCCACATTTTAATAGGCTTATAGCTGATACACAGTTAAAAAGCATTAACAGGGAAAAAGACAGAAAGGAAGGTTGTTATTGCAGCACATGGGACCTGTATACAAAGCTTTAAGTATCATTGACTAAATTCTCCCTTATTTAGGGAGTTTTTAGATATTCAGCTGAGATTCTTTTATTAAAGCAGGATTTAGAAGCATATGTTGCTTAAATTGGTTAAAACCCAGCATACAGGAACAGCTGGACAGAAATCAAGAACAGTTTTCTTTAAATTTTATAAAAATTGAACCCTTTCTAGTTTGACCAACAAATACTAGTAACTATACCATTTCCATTATTTTTCTTTACTCCTCTTTTTTTGCCCCTGAAACTCTTTCTCTGGTTCCTAGGCAACCATGATAACATTTTTACATATGAAACTAAAATATTCTTTATTCCAAAATGATTCTTTCCTATAAACAGAAAATGATCCTGGGACTTTCAAACAGCTCCAGTAAATTTTCTGCCAAATACTTGCAACATTATGAGCAAAAATTTCAAAGATATAGTAAAAAAATATGAGCAAAAATTACAAAGTTATAGTAAAAATCTGTCCACAAAATATCAGAATGCACAAATAGATTCTTAGATAGAAAGAATACTTGACCTTGGATTGAAAAAGATGCTAAGAACAACAATGTTCCACTTTTACTTTGAAAGTGAAAAATAAAAACCTAAATGTTTATCTGGCGGTCTAGAAATTCTCCCCATAATAAAGATTTTCACTTAATATTTGATAATTACCAACTTTGTCACAAAGTTGAGTGAGATGTAATGTACAAGATAATCTGGAAAATAAATGGATTTAGAAAGATGGTATCCAACATCAGACATCAAACAATGCTGATCAGACAAGTTTCATGAACGTGACATGATAATAAAATGGCTCTGCTTCTGCAACTTTTTAATCCAGTCAGGCACTAACATAATCAAATCCCTTTTCTAATGGTTTGGGCAACAATGATCATTCTGTGACTGTGGAGTCACAATCCACTTTCTCTGGGAAGTCCTCGGTGCCACATTAGTCTGTACATCAAGAAAATTCTGGAAAGGCTTCATGGTATCATTACATCATTTTCCCCTGGACAAACAGCATTGGCTATCACTGCAAAAATATCAGTTTAGGGAAGTGGTGTTCTGTTGTTTGAAGGTCTTGGCAATGAGTTCTATAGTGGTATTTCTTGAAGAATGCAAAATAGAGCAATTTACAGAGCTGGATTATAGGTTGGATTTATTTACTTTTATGCAACATGGTTTTGCTTTGGGCTTAATCCAACCCTTTTGGAATTAAAATGCTGGATCAATTAACCCCTTTTTCCATGTTGTCCAATAATTATCTTATTACCCACTTAAGCATATTATGAAACAAAGTCATTGATACTTAGGCTCACAATTACTTTCTCCTTTTTTGTATTTACACTCTGGTTTCTTAGCTTCTTTCTATGTTTTTGTATATCATAGATTTTAGTGACCCATGAAAAATCATTTGATCTTTTCACAATGAAAGAAGAGCTAAACAGGTAGTGGGAGTATGTTTCAATGTCTTGAATAGCTTCATATTTTAAAAATAAACCTAACAAAGATTTCAACTTAAGCTGGAAATAATTCTTAATCTAATATGCAGACTGGGTTTCAATTCATTTATGCATAGAATTTATGCTTCGATTTTATGAGAAATCTAAATCAAAATAGATCCTTAGTTAGATCATTAGATTTATGTATGTTTATTAAGGTTCCTAATAGTCACTATTAGGTTAAATTTAATAGTGACCTTTACTTTTTAAACATGACATATTCTATACAATATATAGTACATTACCCATTTACAGCTATTTAATGATAAAATTAACCAGGCTCAAGGTTGACTCAGCCTTCCATTCTTCCGAGGTAGGTAAAATGAGGACCCAGATTGTTGGGGGCAATTAAGCTGACTTTGTAATAATGCCGCTTGGGGTGTGTGTGAAAGCCCTAATAAGCAGGCATATACGTAGAATGAAGGCTACTGCTAAGCTTGTAAGCCGCCCTGAGTCTTCGGAGAAGGGCGGGATATAAATGGAATTTAAATTAAAAAAAATAGAAAACCTAACCCTAACTTCCATGGCAGTTCTAAACCCCTGGCTCATTCATTTGTATTATGCTCTTTTATTCTTTTTTCCATGTTCTATTTTGTATTTATATATTTTCTTTGAAGTATCAAAAAAAAACCTTTAATGGCTTGTAAATGTTGTAATCTATAGCTAGTTCAAACATGCCCCATATGCAAACTAGGAAACAAACCAAAATAACAATATCTTACCAATGAAGAAATCTTTGAGAAGTATTTTACTTGCCTATTGAACTGCATTACAAAAATAGAATAGAATAGAGCTGGAAGGGACCTTGGAGGTCTTCTAGTCCAGCCCCTGCTCGAGCAGGAGGACCTATTAGTGAATACATTAGCCACATGGAAATTTCATCAAACAATAAAAATTATTCTACACTTAGAATAAGCCCATGAGGTTTTGCAAATTAAATTTATTTTTTGGATTTGTTTCTTTGCTTTTCAACTGGAAAAAAGCTGGCTAACAACAATAAAAAATATACATATAATTTGTATAATTCAAACAAAATGGATAATAATTTAATATTAATTAAATTAAATTAAATTAAAAAAACATAGGATAAATTCAGTCTATAAGAGTGTACAACATTTACATCAAGATAATTTATTTATTAATTTATTTATTTTATTTGTATACCGCCCTTCTCCCGAAGGACTGAGGGCGGTGAACAGGGCAGTACATGTTAAAAGACAAAATACAAAAATTAAAAAGATTAAACAAAATGCCCACAACTCTTACAATAAGTTAAAACACATTAAAAAAGTAGGTTAAAACACATTAATAAAACCCAACCCCATCCCATCAGGCCAGGCCAGCTTGTTCGAAGAGGTAAGTTTTTAGATCGCGCCGCAAGGAGCGGAGGTCAGGAGCCATCCGGAGCTCAACCGGAAGATGGTTCCATAAATCCGGCGCGCCAACAGAGAAAGCCCTCCCCCTGGGGGCCACCAGTCGGCATTCTTTGACCGGTGGCACCCTGAGGAGGCCCTCTCTGTGAGAGCGTACTGGGCGGAGGGAGGTTGACGCCGGCCGCAGGTGCTCCCCAAGGTATTCCGGACCCATGCCATGTAGGGCTTTGTAGGTCATTACCAACACCTTGAATCTCACCCGGAAGACTACTGGAAGCCAGTGCAGCTCGCGGAGCAGAGGTGTAACATGGGAGTGTCGGGAAACTCCCAACACAACTCTCGTGGCTGCATTCTGTACCAGTTGGAGCCTCCGAGTGGTCTTCAAGGGCAGCCCCATGTAGAGAGCGTTGCAGTAGTCCAGACGAGAGGTCACGAGTGCGTGAGTGACCATACGTAAGGCATCCCGATCTAAATAGGGCCGCAACTGGTGCACCAGGCGGACCTGGGCGAAGGCTCCCCTAGTCACAGCTACTATATGGTCTTCTAAAGAAAGCTGTGAGTCTAGGAGGACTCCCAAGTTGCGAGCCCTATCTACGGGGGTAATACCTCACCCCCCATACAAAGAGATGGAATATCCTGAATATCCCGAGATGCCGGTACGCACAGACACTCAGTCTTGTCAGGGTTGAGTCGAAGCCTGTTCCTCCCCATCCAGACCCGAACCGCCTCCAAGCAGCGGGACATCACGACGAGGGCATCACTGGGGTGGTTTGGGGTCGAAATGAAAAGTTGGGTATCATCCGCATACTGATGATACCCAACTCCAAAACCACGAATGATCTCACCCAGCGGTTTCATATAGATGTTGAACAGGAGAGGCGAGAGGACCGACCCCTGAGGGACTCCACAAGCGAGAGGCCTCGGGGCAGATCTCTGCCCCCCTGCCAACACCGACTGCGAATGTCCCAGGAGATAGGAGGAGAACCACTGAAGAACCGTGCCTCCCACTCCCAATCCCCTGAGATGCCGCAGCAAGATACCATGGTCGATGGTATCGAAAGCCGCTGAGAGGTCTAATAGGACTAGGACAGAGGAATATCCCCTGTCCCAAGCCCTCCAGAGATCATTCACCAGAGCGACCAATGCCGTCTCCGTGCTGTACCTGGGCCTGAAGCCCGATTGGTACGGGTCTAGATAATCCGCTTCATCCAGAACCAGAGGGAGCTGATGCGCCACCACACTCTCAACAACCTTCTCAAGAAAGCGAAGGTTGGAGACCGGACGAAAGTTATTTAACACAGCTGGGTCCAAGGCAGGCTTCTTGAGGAGAGGTCTCACCACCGCCTCCTTCAAGGTGGCGGGGAAACTACCCTCACTCAAAGAGGCAGATATAACCTCCTGGAACCAGCCTCGTGTCCCCTCCCGGGCTGCATAAGCCAGCCAGGAAGGGCACGGGTCCAATAAACATGTGGTGGAGCCCAGCCTCCCCATAATCCTGTCCACTTCCTCCGGAGTCACAGGATTGAACTCCTCCCAGATAACATTGACAAGACCACCCGTGTCCTGATCGTCAGACTCTGCCCAGTTGGAGTCCAAACTGGTCCGAATCCGAGCGATTTTGTCCAACAGATGTTGACTAAACTCCTCGGCACAACCCTGCAAGGGTTCCTCACTCACCTCCTGATTAAGGAGGGAGCGGGTCACCCTAAACAGGGCGGCCGGGCGATTATCTGTGGACGCGATAAGGGTAGCGAAGTAATTAGACCTCGCCACCCTTATTGCTGCGAGATAAGACCTAATATGGGTCCTTAGTCGCAATCGGTCGGATTCAGATCGGCTGGACCTCCAACCGCTCTCTAGGCCCCGTCTCTGACACTTTATCTCCCGGGAGCTCCGCGGAGAACCATGGAGCCCACTGGGATCTGCGCCGGGTCAGGGGCCGCAAGGGTACAACTCGGTCAAGTGCCTCCGTGACCGTCCTTTCCCAGGCTTCCACTAAGGCATCTGCCGAGCTGTGAGCAGAGGAGGCAGGTGGGGACCCCAGCGCTGCCTGGAACCTCTCAGGGTCCATTAAGCGCCTGGGGCGGAACCATCTAGTTGGCTCAACACACCCACGGTGGGGAGTGGCAAAACGGAAGACCAGCCGCAGGAGATGATGATCCATCCATGACGGGCATAACAATTGGGGAGCCCCCACCAAGATCATCTAACCACCGTCCAGATAGAAAAACCAAATCCAGGGTGTGACCTCCCACATGAGTCGGTCCATGAATTACTTGCGTCAGGTCCATGGCCGTCATGGAAGCCATGAACTCCCGAGCTAACTCGGATGATCCTCCCAGGGATGGTAGATTGAAGTCACCCAAAACCATGAGTTTGGGGAACTCAATCACCAGCCCCGAGAGGATATCGAGAAGCTCAGGCAGGGCTGCTGCTGCACGACTAGGCGAAAGGTACACCAGCAGCAAGCCCAACTGCGCCCTAGGACCACACCTCAGTAAGAGATTCACACCCGACTATCTGAAGAACGGTGGCCTCCTGCAGACATAAGGTCTCCCTCATAACCACAGCCACTCCCCCACCCCTACCCTGAGTCTGAGGCCGGTGTAGCACCCGGAAGCCTGGTGGGCAAAGATCAACCAGGGGAATACCACCCTCTGGGCCCAACCAGGTCTCCGTGATGCAAGCCAGGTCCGCATGCTCACCCTCGACCAGATCCCGGATGAGAGGAGCCTTATTAACGATGGACCTGGCATTCAGGTACACCAGCCGGAGCTCAGGTGGCTGCACATCCTCGCTCCCGGGGCCTTGGGGTGAAGACAGAGGGTCGGAGCGCCTCACCGCTTGTAGATAGCGGGGATGCCCTCCCGGATATCAATACGGCCCTCTGTTCATACACCTGCTGCCGTTCCCTAACGTCGTGGGAATAGGTAATCCCACAACCCGCTCCGGAGCTCCGGAGGCAACTAACCCCGGCTCCCCCCCTATGCGATCTGTCCCAGGCCTGGCCTGAACAACGGTTTGTGGATTACCCCCCCATTTCTAACCAACCACGACCCTCCCCCCTCCCTAACCCCACAAAAAAATTAATTAGAAAAGTAACCAGGGGCCTCTTATTAAATTTATACCTGAGGCCCCTGTTCCTGCCCAGCCATCTCTCAGGGTCCCAACAATCGGGCCCTTCATCAAGAGGCAGAGTGGAAAATGAGGCAGGTCACACCCAGGATGGGGGGCACCCCTGAGGGCGAACAGAACGGTACTAGGGTAACTAAGGCGCTTAATAATAATTAAATAAATCCAGCGTTCCACATTGGGCTATTTGTAGGCAGCTGGGTAGTTAGAATAAAGTTAGAATAAAGATGTTAAAGAATATTGTTGACCTTGTCAAGTCAGGGCGGCAAAACATAAAAAACCATTAAGCCAAGCCCGTCCAAGCCAAGCCAAGCCAGCCAAGCCAGCTCTACTCTCACCCGAGCTGGCAACAGATATAAAGCCAAACAGTTCTCTCACAACAATTGGCGATACATCTGGGCAAAACTTGGCTAAAGACAACCGGGATAAATCCACCTCAGCTGATCTCTCACATCAGAGGGTGGATTGATAGTTAATTGTTCTGCCCTCTCACTGCAGACAAGTCCCAGATCTGTCAGGACCAATTCTTGGCCAACAATAACTCTTAAAGTTGCAGCTGATGCTCCATAAGCAAGAGAGAGAGGGGGTGCCGGTTGGCTGCTCCGAAGCATCAGAGTTGGTTCCTAGCCGCCGTATCCCACAGTATCTTGCAACTCCGAAAAAGGGAAAGGTCTCCACGGCACAAAACAGCAGTCCAACAGATGATCCAGGACCTGGAACCATAACCATCTCAGTCGGGGGAAGGAAGGAGAAATCTCTTCGTTGCGGCATATACTGTGCTAGCTGAAACGCCGCCAGCTGAGACACCAGCTGAGACGCGTAGTAAAACAGCAGGCAAACCATGATCACTGCTCAAAGAGCTCCCTACATCTCCACAACCAGCACTAATCAGCTGTTAATAGGCGGCAATTAGTTTGAACCGCCATATCATTCCCCAGTCTTAAAACTCCAAGAGGGGGGGGGGAGGTCTTCAGGTGCAAAACAGCACCCCATAGTTGACACAGACCTCAAAACCACCATCTCAGTCAGGGGGGGAGGAGGAAGGGAAAAGAGGAGGTTTCCTCGCTGCTCAAATGAGTATAAAGGCAATATAATTTCAATTCTGAGCAAATTTGTATCAACCAATGTCAGCATATTTCCCCAACAATCTGGGTTCTCATTTTACTGACCTCCAAAGGATGTTTGGATGTTGAGCCGGTCAGGATTCAAGTCCTGGCTGTTGGCAGTTAGCCTGCAATACTGCATTCTAACCACCACGCCACCATAGCTCCTAAATATATATTCTGTTATTTATAAAATTTGTTGGCTGCCCATCTTACCATACGATAACTCTGGGCAGCATATTTGTACTAATCATTGAGTTACTATTTCATAACTTAATGAGCCATCATAAGTCATCTTTCTTTGATTCATTTCTTATTTACTTCTCTTATTTTCTAGGGTTTATCACCTTCAGCATCTGTTCCTCCACTAGCCAAGCACTGGGTTATTCTTCCCTTATGGGAAACCTCAATGCAAGACATGAGCACAATAGAAATTCCCAGTTATGTTTTCCAAGCAATAAGATTCAGACATCTATGATATATCAGCAGCATCACCAAAGTTATTAATAACTTTATTCTCCAGATTCACAGCATGTGAGCTGTAGCAATATGTCAGTATTGTGCTCAGGATACATATTTGCTTGCAGACTGTTTATTGATAATTGGAAAGTAAATAAGAAAGTAAGTAAGATTTTCTGGAACATGTATGATGGAGGAAAACCTATTCCAAGCATTAGGTCCACCTTTTCAACTGTAACCTCAGATCTGTTCTGCAAGAGGGTCAGCTACTATTTATGTATTAGAACTAGTCCCCAAACTAATGTTTTTACTTCTTTAAAAATAAAGACTAGACGTGAGACAATGCTTGCAATGTACTCAGGGACACCACTGAAATGAAATCAGTGGCTTTTGGGGATAAGAGATTTTATTGAGAAGCTATTTAAAAATACAGTTTTATAGTTCTCCGTGAAAGTTGTTTCAGAGCAGGAAAGAAGAAAGAAAGCAATGAGTCAAGGATTCTATGCAGAGATTCTCTGGCTTTGAGGGATAGAAAGAAAGAAAGAGAAAGGATTGTCATTGAGTTCTAGGCAACATGCTTCTATGTTCTTTATCTGAAACAGAGCAAGGAGACTGTAAAAACCCTTAGCAACAGGGTATTTTTTTAAAAAATAATAATAATAATATAAGAGTTCTTTCAAATGCAGCAAGGATTTACCAAACGAACTCTCTTGTCAGCGTGATGTTCACACATATATAGAAAAAGAATACTTACTGTCACGATTTCAAACTCAGCCTCCCTTTATCTGAGTAAAATCTCTGAAATCAGAATTCGAATGTTCAAGGGGCACCCAGTCACGACCTCCTCCAAAATATCTGGAATAGCTGCCAGTATATTTGCAAAGAACAGTCTCTTAGAAGATTCTCAGCACTGAGTTATAGTGTTTGATGAGATTATAATAGTACTGTAATGTATTGGGTTTTTGTCTTACTAAAGAGTATCACGTGGGGTTAATTGCTGGAAGGTTGTTTAAGCAGGGAAGCTGGCTAATGGCTCTCAGCTCCTCAGACAACCAGTCTCCAGCGCCGCCATTGGCTGCTTCTAAGGCGGCAATAGGTTGCTTTAAACCTATTGGCTGCCACCTAGAGGCCAGGTTATAAATAGCTGCATTCGCAGCCCTGTTTCTCAGTTCAGTTCCTGTTAGCAAATAGAGAATGATTCGCCTCATCTCGTCAATCAAGCAACGAACCCAGTATATAACAAGTACATTGTTCTGGAACAGTGATTCTCAGGTTGAATTTCCTGCATGACAAAAGATAAAATGTAAGTTTTAGTTCTTCAACCATAAGCTCTTTCTTTTTATAAGCTATAAGAGTGTATACTGTAAGTTCCTATAAAGCAATGATGTTTTCAACATTCCCTTACCAGTATATAAATGATGGTAACATTCCTTCATCTATTTCCGGGGGAAAAATTTCAATAGAAACTAAGGTTTTGCTAAACCTTGCTTGATCTGATATTTAACTCTAATTACATGCTATCAAGTCACGTTTTAGTGATAGCAAGCACATAGATAAATTTTCTCCATGACTATTCTAACCTATTCTTTCAAGTCTCCCAATGGTGCAATTATTGCCACTATACCTGAATCCATCTACCTTGCTGTGGCTCATGCTCTTTTTCCCTTTCCTTCTACTGTTCCTAGCATTAGAGTCTTTTCCAGAGAACTGGGTCTTCACATACTTCATCTGAAATATGATAGTTTGAACCTGATTATTTGTGCTTTGTTTTCTTGGCTGCCCACAATGTTCTCAGAAGACTTTTCCAACACCAAAGTTCAAAGGCACGAAAACTCTTCCTATACTGCTTCTTCAAAGTCCAAATTTCACCTCCATAGAGCATCATAGGGAATACCAGGGCCTGCACAATACTGATCTTTTTAAGTATAGACACATCATGAGATCTGAATATCTTTGCCAAGGCATTAATAGCTATAGCAAGTGCTATTCTGCAGCAAATTTCTTGACTTCTTATTCAGTTACTGTTCCTGTTTGATCCTGAAAGAAAGAAGCTATCCATCACATTGTCAGTTCTAAGGTTAGTTGTTGTACCTGTCATCATTGTTTTTTCTTCTTTATATTTAATTTTAGTCTCATTTTTACTGTGCTTTTGGCTTTTAGTAACTTGCAGATCCTTTGTGTTTTCAGCTTTCAGGCTAGTGTCATCACCATGCTGCAAATTAGTGATGTTTTTTCTTCCAGTTTTAACACAATGTTCATCTTTTTCCAATCCAATTTCCCTTAATAGATATTCAGTATATTCTGCATATAGACTGAATAAATAATGATAAAGTATGGAGCCTTGTTGTTGTTGCCATTCTGGAACCAACATGTTTTGTCCTTACTGTGGCTTCCTGACCGTGTGTAAGTTTCTCATAAGGGCTTTAAGATGTTATGGGATTCCCATTTTTCTGAGCACTTTCCACAGACATAATTGACACAATCAAAGGCTTTTCTATAATCAATGAAGATTCTTTTGATATTTTTGGCTTACTCAATTATCCAGGGTGCATTGGCAATCATGTTTCATGTTTGGCAGTTTTTCTAAAGCCAGCTTGAATATCTGGCAACTCTTTTCCCATGTAAGGCTCTAATCTACATTGAGTGATCCTAAGCATTATTTTGCTAGCATGTGAAATTAAGGATAATTAAGATAATTAGATCTCCTTGTTTTGGTATTGGAATGAAGATTGATTACTTTCTCCACAAACTTGGTCTGGAAACATATCAAAAAGCTCTAATGTTTGCTTGACTTTTTTTAAAAAAAGTGAACTTAAGACAACTTAGACAACTTAACTCAGGGGTGTCAAACTGCCGGCCCGGCCGGATGCATCATGCAGAAGCCACGCCCACCCCATTGCCGGCAATGGCAAAACCGCCCCAATACGTTGCACAATTTCACGTGACGTCGTGAGTTTGACATGTCTGACTTAACTGTTATAACTTAGACTGATTTAATCATAAGAAATACATGGCTAGATTTAATCTAATGTGAGGCAGTTTGAGTCTGCCATGTTACAGTGACAGTGAACATGGCTGGATACTTGGAAAATAAATAAATGTCTGTACTTTTAGAGATAGGGACTGCTGCTTGTTTTGTACAAGTGAATTTGCACTCTGCTAATGAATTGAACTTACCTAAAAGTGGCACATATTCAACAGAATATAAACCAATTCACAATCAGATATCATTAAATAAAACCATGTCAAACTGTAGTGAGGTAGCCTTAAGAAATAGAATTCAGCATAAATGGCCAATTCTATCAGAACATGAGACTAGGCTCTGCTTTTCATTGCAGACATTATTTAGTTGTTAAAAGAAATTGTATAAAGTAGATGACAAATAGACAATAGATAGATTTTTAAACTGTTTTAAACATATAGTTTCTAAAAAACCTAGGTATCCTTTTCAATTTTCCCTTTTTTATGGTCATCTGATCCCCTAACACAGGGGTCTTCAAACTGGCTGAGGAATTCTGGGAGTTGAAGTTCACATGTCATAAAAGGGCCTAACATCTTAATATTTTCTATGTATTACCAGAAGTTCCCTCTGTCATTGCATGAAGCTAACAGAAAGGCTATATTGGGACAAGAAAAAAATAGGGGAAAAAATGTTGTTGACAGTTGGGAAAAAGGAAATCTCCAAAGCTTCTTTCAATATCTTTCTTCAATTTAGTAATCTTTGGTTTCAGCATTTCTGACTATGTAGTATGCAATGACTTTTGAAAAAGACAAATTGCTGATGTTATTGGCATGCTGACTGTACATACATTATTTTTTTAAAAAATTCAGTTGGAATGATTTCGGAGATAAAAACTAGACAATGAAACTGTCAAGCCCTATGGGCTTGACACACTCGGGAGCTGAGGAAGACAGCTCCAGCTGTCCGATGCCAGTAATGTCACCAGGGAGGCCATGTGGCTTGGCAAAGCTCCAGCATCAGCAGCATGGGAGGCCTACCGGCAGGTGAACCAAGTCCACAGCCCAAGCCCAGGGATGCCAGCAGGGCAGGAGGTGGTTTGGTGACAGCATTGTAGGGTAGGGAGTTCCCGTGGCTCGCAGCTCGAGCCTAGGAGATCCCCACGGCCTATGAATCACGCCCAAGGATGCCAGTGGGGCAGAACACGGCCTGGCGATGCCACCGTAGGGTGGGGAATTCCCTGCGACCCCAGCTGACATTGTAACCAGGGTACTGGCAGTCAGCATGGCGCTGGGAGAAAAAGACAGGATTTCTACCTGGTGCTCCACGGTGCAATATTCTGGGACTGGATGGTGGATCAGGAGGGAGGCAAGGACTTGGGTTGCTGCTTATCAAGACTGAATGCTGGATGCTTGTTAACTGGGGGGTGGAGCTGCAGAGTGGGGAGGCTATGTAAAGCACTGGGAGCAGATCACTTCCAGCACTGACTTTGTTCCTGCTCGGATTAAATTGCATGTCAACCCATTTCTGTCTACTAGTCATTCCTCAAGGACTGTGAAGGATGCATGACAGAAACTTTTTCATATTTAATTTTCATGGCTAGATTTTTATTTTATTGTTTTTGTTTTCAATATTACATTCTCTAACAATTTGTTGGGTAGAATTTTGTTAGCATCAGCAACAGCACCGTCTCTTGCTTTCTAAAATTTTCTTCTTTTAAAATAAATGTTATTGTAAATAGTAGCAACTTAGTTGGCAGCTATTATTCTTATCACAATCTTATGACCTTAGTGATGCTTAGAATCATTAATGGAAGTTATCACAGACAAGGCTGATAATATTTGGATAAACTGTGGTAAGGTGAAGCACTGTCTCCTTCCCTAAAACATTAGTGAATTGCACAAGTACAGTAAATTCATTTTGATAATTTCCATCTATAAATAGTTACAAAATCAGTATTATACCAAATTTATTTCACCATATTGTTTCACAAATTTTGACTTGAGATATTTAAATTGAGATATTTCTTCATCTCACTGTTTGATCACAAAGGTTTCACATATATATGCAAAATACATATGCCATTGTAGTATGTAATAAGTTAATTTCATGTTGGGAATTTTACAATATGATGTATACCTAGAATTTGCTATTCCTGCTTATTTCAAATTGTCAAAATCAAAGGAATTATTGCAAAACATGTAGGTGGAGAAATGGGGCACTTAAGAACCATTTTACACACACATACACACACACACACACACACACGTATTAGTGTATTCTGTCTTTATCATGAGGTTTACAAATGATTTGTACTGAAGTTATGTTGAAGGAGGTACAATCAGTACAATGATTTCTCAGTGGGGTTTGATATCATCAATTGTGGTATCGACTGACAGTCGAGATTGGAAGTAGAGGTACCCTATTAAAGTCTCCATGGTCTGTTTCAGTCAGTGTTAATAGGAAGAAAGAGGTTGAGCCCAATTCCTCTTCTTTACAAATGGCCTCAGGGTTTAATGCTCTCCCCATTATTTAATTCTTGCATGATGACACTGGTTTAGATCATCCATCAGTTCATGATCAGTTACAACTCATTCCTAAGCTAGCCAAGCAATGCTATTGAAATTATATCCTATTGCCTGGAAGCTGAGACACACTGTGTGGCTGTGAGAGGGACAAACAAGCTCAGATTCAACCTGGGCAAGACTGAATGGTTGTGGGTGTTTGAAACTCTTGATGAGGAACTTCCACCTCTGGTCTGAATAGGATTGCACTATCCCATTCTAATCTTGTCTGGAGGTTCTCCTGCATTTGAAGATCTTGTTTGAACAGCAGGTGGCAGCTTGGCCAGGATGGCCTTTGCACACACTCACCTTGTGTGCCAGCTGTATCCATTTGCAGATAATAATGTCCTCCTTATGGTTATTTGGTCTTGGTCATCTTGCAGATGGACAATTACAATGTGCTCTACATGGGCCTGCCCTTGAAAATTATTTAAAAGTTATAACTGGTAGAAAAGTCAGCAGCATAAGCAATGGCAGGGCAGGTCATAGTCATGTAACACCCATTTACCATGAACTGCAGTGGTTTCTATTGCAGCAGCACCTATTGGTATCCACGTGTAATTCAAGCTGTTAGTTGCCAGCTTTAAAGCCCTTGATGGCATAAGGCATAGATATTTGATTACACTCTGTGTCCATGGCTTCTTCCCCCTGTAAGATCTGCAAAATTGGTTTTCTTTCTACAATGTCATGTAGCAGGACTCAGGAGGCACATCTCTGTCTGCCCATTGGAACAGCATTTCCCCCCAAATTTGCATAACCTCCACCTTACCAGCCTTTAAAAAAGCATTAAAAACATGAGTTAGAGGTTTCTCTGTGTGTGCGTTTGTGTGTGTGTGTGAGAGAGAGAGTGGGGGAGGGAGGGAGGGAGAGAGAGAGAGAGAGAGATTTTTAAAAATGTCATAACAACATCTGTGATTTCCAAAGTTTTGAAATTTACTTTTGACTGTGAGAGGGAGATCTTATTTAGTAGCTCTGGCATTTCATCCTACGCAAAAAATAGCTGGGGAAAGTTAAAATCAATATGACTGTCCTAGAGAGCACTACTGACCCTCAGGCTTAATCATTCAGTGATGGATTATCTTCTGCAAACATAATAACTTTTACAACTGCAGTCATAATTAAAATATTATAGCCGAATTATAACTCCATGTTGAACTATACTCTTGAGTTTTCATTTACTGCTTTCTCCATAATTATTTTAATGTGTTATTTGATTCTGCTTTAAATCCATCATCTTAGATTAAAAGACTACCTCATCATGGTGTCCACTGTGCACTTTTCAAAACGTGGATGTGACATGTTTATTAGTATATTATGCAATGCAGTTATTCCATTTAGTATGACTACAGGAGGAAACCTCTAACTTGTATAAATAAAAGCCTCAATGAAAAGCCCCTTTCCTTTCAATATTGGTCCTATCTATAAATAAATACTATAAATACTATTCCTATTTAATATTGTCTGAATTTTCTATTAATAAATGAAATGACCATTTACAGACAACTCTATCCCACCAAACTGAAAATATTTAAGCATCTTCAGATTTACTTTGAATGATATGTTTAACCTTCTATCCAACTATTTTAATTCAAAATATACATACTACCAACCGTATATGTTCTTTATTGTAAAAGAAATCTATGAAGAAGAATTATGGAAAAAAGGCATAAATATACTGAAACAATATCTGCATAAAAACACTTGTGCTGGTTTAGTCTAGAGTAGACTAAAATATGATTGGGCTATTTATGGATTAACAGATGTCATCCCAGTTATCATTTTAGCATGTTGAACCACACTAAACTATATTATGTTTTATTGGATTGGTCATGGCATGTTATAGGGATGCTTTAGAATGCATGTGAACACAGCAATAGATCTGTTATATAGACTATAATACAGATAGTAGAAAGAAATGAGATGATGAAATTCAAATGTGGACAATTAGCAAGAACTACCTGATTATTAAATAGAATAAAAAATATTACAAATCCATGTGTATCTCAAAAATTACAGTTATAATTCCATGGAATCCATGTGTAATCTATATCCATGCCTGACATCGACCAGCACCAAACCGATCTACCAAAATATACGTAACCTCAGGAAACTGAGACTAACTGTTCAGATTCACTTACATCTATGAGACATATTCTCCATCCTAATGTAATTTTGCTTTTCCCAAGGCCATGCTTGGAATTCTGTGTGTAGTTCAATTCTTGCTTTAGGTTCAAAATGATTTTGTATAACTAGAACCTGCACAAAAGATTAATCAAAATCAGACATGTCAAACACAAGGCCCGGGGGGCGGATCCGGCCCGTGAAGTGGTTTCATGCGGCCCGCGAAGCCATCCTGGAAACAGTGAGGGAACGGCCCCCGCTGCCTTGGCCCTGGCCCAGAGACCCTCCTTCTGCCAGAGACCCTCAGATCTGTCCCACTCCTGCCCAGGCCCCCATAGGCACCCTTGATGCGAATGATGTAGAGTTGGCCACGCCCACCCAGTAGGCCATACGCACTCTAGCCACGCCCACCCGGCCCCCTGATGGCAACCACAATGCTGATGCGGCCCTCAATGAAATTGAGTTTGACACCCCTGATCAAAATGATCAGAAGGTAGGATCAACAAAGAAAAGGTTACAGCGTTTATTCTTTTTTTAACTTAGAGAAAAGATGAGACAAAAATGGACATTTATCAGCATCTCTAACAGGAGAGATCATTATTATTCAAAAACAATAAACATTGACAGCTTTTGCCAATAAATTCTTTCCCATATGCAAGTTTCTCAAATAAATGCCATTTTTTGTGGGACAGTCATACACTTCACTGCTGCTCCTATTTGGTTAAATAGATTTGTTTGGTTAAATAGATTGGTGTGTTTATGTTTTTTACAGGCCTCATGTTAACATACATATATAAATATTTGAACTATATTAATATTACATATGGTTAGCTATATGTAATGACTCATGCAAGCGTTCCGCCTCCCCAAGTAATTCGGTATATTTTCAATAGTGTATGTCAAAAGACAAGCAATTCAGGAATTACCATTGTGACTAAGCAGAAATAGATATTGTATGGTTGTAAAAAAAATATGACTCAGTGGCTGAAATTGCAGCTTCCAATCAATAAAGAGCTTTAGGTCCTGCAGCCTTTTCTCACTGCAGGACACCAAGTGGTCTATTGTAAAAGACACGACTTTCATGACTTTGCTTAAATCTTTTCATACACTCAGACCCCAGCTGGGAAATGAAGATGAGATGATTTCTCAGTCTTGTGTATAGAGTCTGCCTTATTTAAACTTGCCTCCAATGCCATCTGTGTCCCTTTAATTGTCACTCACCATCTGTCTCAGGGAACCTCCCTAGTATTCTCAGTTTATATAGAATCATTGGCCTCCAATAGTTGATGCCAAAATGTGAATTGTGTTAAAAAATTAATAAGCAACATCGTTAGGAAGAGATACTGATTTTCCAATTAAACCCCAAATCTTTGTTCTTTGTTTTAAACTTTATTTTACTGAAGCTATAAAAAATATATAGAAAGTACAAAAGTCCCCAACTAATTAAGATAAGATAAGATAAGATAAGATAAGATAAGATAAGATAAGAAGATAAGATAAGATAACATTTATTGTCATTTTCTTTCTGTGGAAACAACGACACACATCAAAAATGAAATTTAGTTGCCCGCTCTCAAAGTGAAACACATACATGACACGCACCTAAACATACTATATACAACATATGTATAGACCCACACCCCTACATATACATAACAAATAAATATTAAATACTGTCTATCTTGAATATGTAACGGAAGGAGCAAGCTTGAGAGTTCACAAGGTTAATGCTGTATGGAATGAAACTATGGTTGAATCTGGATGTTCTGCTATGGATACCACAAAGCCTCCTCCCAGAAGGTAACAAGGAAAATAGGTCATGAACAGGTCCCAGACAACTTGCGGACCCTGCTCAAGCAACGCTTCTGTACTATGTCATGGATGGAAGGGAGGGAACAGCCAATTATCTTTTCGGCCATCCTCACCACTCTCTGCACCGCCTTCCTGTCTGAAGCAGTGATGCTTCCAAACCAGACTGTGATGCTATATGACAGGATGCTCTCGATCATCCCCCTGTAGAAAGTGGTCAGGACAGGGAAAGGAAAATGTGCTTTTCTCATGCGACGCAGAAAATGTAGGCGCTGCTGTGCCCACTTCACCAGTTTCTCACTGTTGAGCCACCAAGCCAGCCTACTTGTTAGCTGCACACCCAGGAATTTGATGCTGGTAACCCTCTCCACAGGTGAATCATTTATGCACAGAGAAGTGTGGCTGTGCCTGCCTTTTCTGAAATTGACAATGATCTCTTTGGTTTTCCCGATATTTAAAACTAGTTTTCCTTACACCAGTTCACCAACCCCCCCAACCTCCTTGCGGTAAGCTTCCACCTTGTCATCATGAATAAGGCCCACTACTGTTGTATCATCTGCGAACTTCACAATATTACCAAAAAGAATACAAAAACAGAGAACAGTAGAAAACATAATTGATGACAGACAATAACAAAACAGAAAGAAGATAAGCAATTTAAGTATGAAGGCAATGTATCAAATATTAAACAGTATGTAAAGATCTCAAATTTAAAAGAGAATAAAACTGTTGCTCTAAAACACTATGAATTCTGCGGCAAGGGGAACATTATCTTATAATTAGTTTAAAAAAGCCTTTTCAATACTCTTGTCCTGAATCAAATCCTTAACATCCAGAGTAACAGTACTGTTCCAATTTCTCAAAAAAATTATCTTAGCAATTCTCTGCAAAAACAGCCAAATCCCACATTTTGAAGTATAATTTAATGTAATATTAACTTCTTTTACGTTAAAAAAATTGCTGATAAATTTAACTCCTACATACTAAAATATTTTTCCAGAAGAATATCAATAGCACACAAGACCAAATCATATGAGTCAACGGTCCCTAAATAATCCTCATTTTCTGCTTTTACAGAATGAGTACAGGTTACAGGTTGGAAGAAAACCATGTCACACAGCTCCCATGTACTATATAGGATAGCAGAGTTTCCTAAATATCTTTCTTCATACTGCTATGGCCTTACATAATGCTTTGAAGTAACTTTTGAAATTTGGGGGGGGGGTTACCTCCATCCAACTTTCACTAACAGTATAGATTATAAAACTGTAATCAGTTTTTATAATCTGTCCTTGACATGAGCCCCAATCAAGTAAACTGCAGAAACATTACAAAACCGATGACCATTTTTCTTGACCCTATTAATTCTGACAAATATTACCATCTCTTTTAACAGAAACAGGGATATCAGTGCATTGCAAAAACAATATTGTAGCTATTAAACTACCCATGTTGTATGAATGTACAACAACAAAATTAAAAGGTTTCCTGAGGTTTCCAGCAATTTGAAAATGTTTTGGGGAGAGCGAAAAGGCTAATATAGATGGTTGTTAGAGTAGATTAAACTGGTAAATTCTATTTGATCATTCAGTGAAACTTGTCTACATTGCACTATAAAGGAAATAGAGATAAATTTGCAAATGGACTCAATAATGTATATACTTCAGAATTATAATTTACAGTTCATTAAGTTATTCTAATAGAAAAGTTCCTTTTCTGCTCAGTGTTAAAGAATGGTGGCTAAAAAGATGCTTGATTAATCAATATTAGATTGTATTCTGAAACTTTTAAGGGCCACGACTACCCTAACAAATTTCATAGTCCTCCATCTATGCAAATATAACTATCGCCTGGAAAGCTTCAGTTTATTGGGTATTCCCCAACAGAGAGGTGTTCTGGGCGTACATCTACATGCCTTAAAGGGTTCAGGAGGGCTTTAAAAGTGCCCAGCCAAGCCTTTCAGCATAGGATAGGATTCCAAGGGCAATATCAGCAAATAACAGCACCTGCCTGAATTTATCATGACACAACCAGGATTGCTTAATTTGAATTTATTTCCCATAGAACTATGTCACTTCTGTATGCATCAAAGAAGCACAAAAGAGGATCTCCTTACCTGCTGAAAGCATGGAGAATGATATAGGCCTGGATCTTAAAGAAGGGGAAGGTATCCCTTATTTACGACCTGGTCTCTAATATGACCCAATCTTAAGTTCCTCAAATTAGCCTTCTAGTTAATCTCATTTATTTCTTACAGCACATGTTAGGACAGGGGTTCGCAACCTCCTGTCTGTGGACCGGTACGGGATGCGGCATGTCAGCAACTGGGCCGCACAAACAAGCAAAGCCCCATCTGCAGGATGCAGGCAGCACACAAAACCACACCCCCTCCGGTCTGCAGAAAAACCTCTCTCCACATAACTCAGGGGTGTTAAACTGCCGGCCAGATGCGTCATGCAGAAGCTGCACCCACCCCATTGCCGGCAATGGCAAAACTGTCCTGATACATTGTGCGATGTCACATGACATGTCTTGACGTAACTGATCCCTGAAGCCCAAAAAGTTGGGGACCTCTGTGTTAGGACAAATTATCTAGTGGTCTGCCTCTAGCCTTAATCTTTTTTTCAGATACAAGGTGTGATGAAAAACCACATGTGACTTTCATTGTAAGACTTTACTTTCCTTCGTTTGATGTTCTCCAACTGACTCCATTCTATCATGGAGCAATCACATCATTTTTCTGGTTGGCATCTGGTTGGGAAAAGCTGATTATCCTATCAAGGATTCTTCAGTAAAATGCCCTCCAGCATTTTACACGCAAGATCTGAACAGAACAAACATGATTTTATGTACTACATGTTCATTTATCAGGAGAAAAACTACAAACTCTTGCCTGGAGTGCCTTTTTTTTTTAGCCACAGGCTTTAGGCATTATGATGGGCTGCATCTGGTCTCTGCAAAAAGCAAAATTGTGGCAGCTGCTTGAAATTAAACCCCCACCTTACTATTGACTTAGCATAGCATAGGAAATATCAATGGAGAATCTTAAAAATGGCTTCCCAGGTGACAGGGCTTTCATGTGTTCTGTTGATGGCAGTAAAAGATGAAATATTCCATGAAATTAAAGGTCAAGTTTTATATTGCACTAATTTTCCCTTTTTTCATCATACCTGCAGGGGATTCAAGATGAAGTGGAACTTTAAATGAAGAGTAAAGGACTTTAACCTCTTATCCTGCTACTTATGAAACCAATCCAGAATGGGAATACACATGCTTGCAATTGTAAAATAATGTAGAGGTGATCTGAGGAAAGTATAAGAAAGCTGTTAAGGAAGGACAACAGAAAAGATACTGTCTTTTAACAGAGGAAAGCATGAGAAATAAACTCAAAATAACCGCTCTTTGTATTTAGTAGAAGATGTTTTTTTTTCTGCCCAAGATGGCGGCGGCCGCAGTTTGAGCTTCGGGCGCTCCACGAGGGCTCCAAATGGGTCAGTTCAGGGAGGCCCAACCGTGGCACGGTACGATGGGGTGACTCCGGGGGCTGGGGGATGCAAAAACAGCTGCTGGGCGCTGTTCTCGGCGGCACTGAGCCCCCCCTTCCGAATAGCGGCATCTTGGAAATCGCCAACCTGCCGAGCAATGCTGCAATGCTGTGAAGGCTCTGGCCGTCCTTGCTTGCCTTTTCTTTCCTGCCCGTTCGTCGTGGATACCCTCTGCTCGTTCGGAGGGGCAGCGGCGACGATCCCACCGGCTGGAGATTCGATTAGGACTATCAGCTGGCAGGCGCCGTCTTCGGCGGCGCGGAGCCTCCCTCTCCTCCCGGATGGCGGCAGTGGACTGTGGGCCTGGACATCGGCCTCGGCGGACGTGCTGGTGAATGCCCGGACTCGAGACAGCTGCCGGGAATGCCTTTCTCCGCCGCTGGAATACCGTTTGGACTGGCGGGCGGGCGTTTGGGGGAGAGAATGTTTTTGCCCTCCCCCCCCAGACTGGTGGCATTGGCCGGCGACGCGAAGATCGACAGAGGCCTGGCCTGCCTGCTTTTTTGCTTCCTGTGCTGGCAGGCAGGCATCATGGCTATCTCCATGCCCGGCTGGAATCAAGACCCCCCCATTGACAGTCCAGTTTGGCTGGGACTTGACCGTGGTGGGAGGATGGTTATTGGACTGGTCACTGACCACCTCACTGGTGTGAGAGACCAGTTGGGGTGGGCTTGGCCCAGGACTCCCTTTTCTCTCCACTCCAGATTGGACCCCTCGGCCGGAGTGAGAGGATGGCTGAGGCTTCCCTTTTTGACTGCCATCTCAGGTGAGAGCTGAGATGGTCTTGTGGATTGAGAGACATGCCTACTGGACTTCTTTTCTCATCTATAATAATATCATCGAACTACCCTTTGGACATATCTGTAACACCTGCCCTATGTGATTATTTTAGCGCTGCATGGTTTGCTTCCGTTACTCCGAAGCTGATCTGTTTGCCCTCAGGGGGGTTTCTCCCTCCTGGGCGCGACCTACCGCCTGTTTCCACACTCCCCTTAATGACGAGCCCAAGTGTTGGGACTCCGAGAGGTGGCTGGGCTTAGATAGGGGCCTCGAGTTGAGACGTGCTAAGAGGCCCCTGATAAAATTTTTAGCCGGTTATTTTAAAAGGTTAGGGAGGGGGAGGGGTAGGAGGGTGGGGAGGGAATCTTTAACCGGCACTCAGTCTGGGCCTGTTAGGGGTCCTGACGGGATGGGGTCGGGGGAGGTGGCTGCTGGTTCTGGGAATGTGGGGGTGGGGCTTCAAATCCCCACAACGATAGGGAATGGCAGCAGGTGCTTGCACGGAGGGCCATATCAACACCCGGGATCGCGCCCCCGCTATCTCCGAGCGGTGGCGTGCTCCGACCCTCCGGTTAGCACCCTCTTACCCGGGGATGAGGGTGATCAGGTCCCTGAGCTCAGGCTGGTTTATTTTAACGCTAGATCCGTCGTTAACAAAGCTCCCCTCATTCACGATCTGATCGAGGAGGAATGTGCGGATCTAGTGTGCATTACGGAAACTTGGTTGGGTTCGGAGGGAGGGGTGCCTCTGACCGAGCTATGCCCTCCAGGTTTCCGGGTGCTACACCAGCCACGGGCTCAGGGCAGGGGTGGTGAGGTGGCAGTGGTTATTCGGGAGACTCTGTGTCCGCGGGAGGCCACCATTGTCCAGATGGCCGGGAGTGAATCCCTCCTCTTGAGATGTGGTCCTCGGGCTCAGTTGGGCTTGTTGCTTACATACCTGGCGCCCGGCTGTGTGGCAACAGCCCTGCCCGAGCTGCTCGACACTCTCTCAGGGCTGGCGGTGGAGTTCCCTAGGCTTATAGTCCTGGGTGACTTCAACCTGCCGTCACTGGGAGGGTCGTCTGAGTTAGCTCGGGAGTTCATGGCCTCCATGACGGCCATGGGCCTGACCGAAGTTATTGAGGGCCCGACTCATGTGGGGGATCATACTCTCGACCTGGTGTTCCTATCTGGACAGTGGTTGGATGATCTGGGAGGGGGTTCACCAACCATCACCCCCCTGTCATGGTCAGATCATTACCTCCTGCGGCTGGTTTTCCGTTATGCCACCCCCCGCCGCTGGGCGGCGGAACCGACCAGGTGGTTCCACCCCAGGCGCCTAATGGACCCAGAACGGTTCCAGAGGGCGCTTGGGCCTATACCCATCACCCTTACCCACAGCCCAGTCGATGCTCTGGTGGATGCCTGGGAAACGGCGGCCGCCGGGGCACTTGACTGCGTTGTACCCTTGCGACCTCTGACCCGGCGCAGATCCCGTTGGGCCCCATGGTTCTCTGTGGAGCTCCGGGAGATGAAGCGTCGGAGACGAGGTCTAGAGAGCGGTTGGAGGTCCAGCCGATCCGAATCTGACCGATTGCAGTTAAGAACCTTTATAAGGTCTTATCTTGCGGCGATAAGGACGGCGAAGTCTAACTACTTTGCTGCCCTTATCGCGTCCGCAGATAATCGCCCGGCCGCCCTGTTTAGGGTGACTCGCTCCCTCCTTAACCAGGAGGTGAGGGAGGATCCCTTGCGGGGACGAGCCGAGGAGTTTAGTCATCATCTTGCGGACAAAATCGCTCAGATCCGGACCGGTTTGGACTCTGACTGGGCAGAGTCTGATGTGGAGGAATCGGGCGGTCTTGAGCATGTTATCTGGACTGAGTTCGACCCTGTTTCCCCTGATGATGTGGACAGGATCATGGGGAGACTGAGCACCACCACCTGTTTGTTGGATCCGTGCCCCTCCTGGCTAGCTTATGCGGCCCGGGAAGGGACACGAGGTTGGTTCCATGCAGTAATAACTGCTTCTTTGAAGGAGGGTGTCTTCCCTGCTGCCTTGAAGGAGGCGGTGGTGAGACCCCTCCTCAAGAAGTCTGCTTTGGACCCGGCTGTTTTAAATAACTATCGTCCAGTCTCCAACCTTCGCTTTTTGGCGAAGGTTGTTGAGAGTGTGGTGGCGCATCAGCTTCCTCTGTTCCTGGAGGAAACTGATTATCTGGACCCATACCAATCGGGTTTCAGACCCGGACACAGCACGGAGACGGCATTGGTCATGCTGGTAAATGATCTCTGGAGGGCTAGGGACAGGGGTTGCTCCTCTGTCCTGGTCCTATTAGATCTCTCAGCGGCTTTCGATACCATCGACCATGGTATCCTGCTGCGGCGTCTCAGGGGGTTGGGAGTGGGAGGCACCGTTTTACGGTGGTTCTCCTCCTATCTCCTGGGCCGCTCGCAGTCGGTGTTGACGGGAGGGCAGAGATCAGCCCCGAGGCCTCTCATTTGTGGAGTTCCTCAGGGGTCGGTTCTCTCGCCCCTCCTGTTCAACATCTATATGAAGCCGCTGGGCGAGATAATTCGTGGTTTCGGGGTGGGGTATCATCAGTACGCTGATGATACCCAACTTTTTCTTTCCACCCCGAACCAACCCAGTGATGCCCTCGCCGTGATGTCCCGGTGCCTGGAGGCGGTCCAGGTCTGGATGGGGAGAAACAGGCTTCGTCTCAATCCCGCCAAGACTGAGTGGCTGTGCATATCGGCATCTCGGGTCAACCAGACTATCCCATCTCTAACGATGGGGGGTGAGGTGTTACCCCCCGTTGATAGGGCTCGCAACTTGGGCATCCTCCTGGATTCACGACTCAATTTTGAAGACCACATAGGAGCCGTGACCAGGGGGGCTTTTGCCCAGGTTCGCCTGGTGCGCCAGTTGCGGCCCTATCTGGACTGAGATGCCCTACGCACAGTTACTCATGCGCTCGTGACCTCCCGTTTGGACTACTGCAACGCTCTCTACATGGGGCTGCCCTTGAGGACCACTCGAAGGCTTCAACTGGTGCAGAATGCGGCCGCGCGAGTTGTAATGGGGGTCTCCCGATACTCCCATGTAACACCTCTACTCCGCGAGCTGCATTGGCTTCTGGTTGCCCTCCGGGTGAAATTCAAGGTGCTGGTCATTACCTATAAAGCCCTACATGGCTTGGGTCCGGGGTACTTGAGGGAACACCTGCTGCCAGCATCAAGTGCCCTTCGTCCAGTGCGCTCCCACAGGGAGGGTCTGCTCAGGGTCCCACCGGTAAGAGATTGCCGGCGGGTAACGCCTAGGGCCTTCTCAGTGGGGGCACCTGCCCTCTGGAACCAGCTGCCAGTGGAGCTGAGGACTGCCCCCGACCTCCGTTCATTCCGCCGGGGTCTGAAGACCTGGCTCTTCGAGCTCTCTGGCCCAGGCTGAGGATTAATTTATTTTAACTGGGGTTTTAGTTGCACAGGGTTAAATGTAATCTTTTTTAAACTGGTTTTAACTTTTGTATTTTTGGTTTTTAATTCCCTGTAAACCGCCCTGAGTCCTCAGGGAAAGGGCGGTATATAAATGTAATAAAATAAATAAATAAAATAAATTGTGGATGTGGAAAATGCAGTCTAGATCATAACCATAAAGGTAAAGGTTCCCCCGCACATGCGTGCTAGTCGTTTCTGACTCTAGGGGCCGGTGCTCATCTCCGTTTCAAAGCCGAAGAGCCAGCGCTTGTCCAAGGACGTCTCCATGGTCATGTGGCCGGCATGACTAGACGCCAAAGGAGCACAGAACGCTGTTACCTTCCCACTGTAGTGGTCCCTATTTTTCTACTTGCATTTTTACGTGCTTTCGAACTGCTAGGTTGGCAGAAGCTGGGACGAGTAACAGGCACTCACTCGGCTGCGCGGCACTCAGGATTCGACCCACCAAACTGCCGACCTTCTGATCGACAAGCTCAGCGTCCTAACCCACTGAGCCACCGCGTCCCTATAGATCATAACCATATTATACACAATAATGAAAACAACTGTAACTGCATATACAGTTCTTAATCTGGATTTGGTGTCCCATGCTTACTTTTGAGGCTTTTTTAATGTAGCTACTAAGATGTGTAAGTATAGCTATTTTAAAGTGTCCCTCAATATTGATAGTTTTTGATTATGTGGCAACAAATCAGTCTCAACACTTAGCAGTTAGATTTTTTTCCATGAAATAGCAGCTTAGTATTTTTTAAATTTAATTATAGTCTATCTCTCACCAGGATAAAAAATAAAGGTTCTTTTCATCCCAGACTGCCCTAAAACTGATTTTAAAAAATGGTTAAGAGTTATTTTGTTTCATTTTTAGAAAAAAAAATAGCTTGATCCTAAGTTTTGCTATCAAGCCCTGGGAAAACAAATCAAATCTGTTTTGTTAAGAATTCAAAGTAGTAGTGGTGGTGGTAAAAATAATTACAATTAAATGTAATTCTGATTAAATGTCTTGGATTGTTTCATAATAGCATTTAGCTAACTTATTTTTGTAACCAGGATAGACATTAAACACATATGTTAAGTGCTTTAAAATTCTTCATATTAGTGAAATAGCTGAGCTATCATTTCAGAGACAGTTCTTTACCTAAAGAGAGAAACAGAATGATCATGGGTAGGCAAAAAAAAACCAGTGGCAGCAGGAGCATTTCTGACTCCTTGTTGCCTTTCTCACTGAATTTCCTTGTGAGAAGCTGACAAGGACCATCAAACAAATTCCTTTCTTCCTTTCTTTATCCCTCCCTCCCTCCCTTCCTTCCCTTTTTCTCTTTCTTCTGTCCCCTCCCTTCCTTCTTTTTTTTTTACAAATTTTATTGATTTTCTAATATTACATTTACATATTTGAAAAGCAGCGTGGTGGCTGGGTAGTAGTAATTCAATTACATACAAATATCATTAGTACAGATTTCAGATTGCTACCATAAGCATTTCCTCTCTCTTTCCCTTCATGTGTACTGTCTATTTGTGAATTTAAAGACAAGTTTATCCTATCAATCACATAAAAAATAACTTTCTTACATATATCCATAGTTTTTAGTTTACACATATTCTAGTTGTTTTAACATATAATCTTTTAGACAATCAATAACCTAATAAATTTTTCAATTTTAATTTCCACTAACTTTTAGATGTAACATTTTATATTTATCATTCCCAAAATTTTTAATATACTCCCAATTCATCTATCACCATTCTTCACAAAATCTAATAATCAAAATAAACATCCCATTTACTTAACTTCTCACCCTCTATGTCAACAAATTAAGGGTACAATATGATATACTTCCTTTTTGCTAATTTTCAGTTGTTTTTTTAAGTAGTAATCAAAAAAATTTTATTTCAGTATTTAATACTTCCTCTCTTCCTCTTTGAATCTGCTATCTCTTGCTTAAACTGATAATTTTCATTTTTAATGGTCCATATAGACCTATTTATTACTTTCAACAATAAATTTTTAGCTTATCTACATTATTCACCTTTATGCACAAATCAATATTCAAATTAGCTATTAGTATTTATACTGCTAAATTTTAATGACCAACAATGTCTTGTGTTCAATATCTTATCTATTTAAGTACATTCTGTTTTAGATTTCAATAAGATGGTCAAAACTCCATTCTTCTTGAGTCTTATTCTGGCTTTTTTCTTTTGCCAAGTCATCTTACTTGTCCTTGTTTTTGGGTCATCGAACCAATCTCCTTGTAATATCATGTATATTAATTGATGTTGGCAAACCCATCTGGTCGCCATTTTTTTGAGAGGACTTCTAGGTCTAGTGGGTCATCTCCTTAGTCTTCCATATCGACGTGGTTGTTCTGAATTGTTTTTCTTCTCATCCAACTGTTCTTTTTCTAGATCCCCTAGTTCCTTCTGTGTTGTATAAGAATCCTTTTCCTTTTTCCAAGTTGCCGATATCTTTTTTGGATTTTCAAATATCAATATTTGTTGAATTGTAGATTCTTCTGTCATAGTATTTGAACGTTTCATTTTTTTCTATTGTATTTTGTATAGATGGTTCTTTAGTTGTGGTCAAAATTTGGGCTTTCATATCTGGGCTGTCTTCTTGTTCCTTCACATAGCCTCTTAGTATTTCATTGGTAGTGGTAAGAGTTTGAATTAGTGTTTTCAACATACCGTATTTTCCGGCGTATAAGACGACCCGGCGTATAAGACAACCCCCTACTTTTAAGACGTTTTTCAAGGTTTTTTGTCTTATACGCCGGAAAATACTTACATGCCCTGCCCTCCCTGTCCATTGCAGAGGAGGCGAAGGCCCGACTGGCCCCGCCGGCCCTCCTGCTGCTCCCGCGCTTCTGCCGGCCCCCGAGACGCAGCGTTTCCCGGGCTCCCGGTCCCTCTTCCCGGCCGGCTTCCCGCCCTGCCCCTCATGGAGCTGGACTGGGCGTGCAGCCTCTTGGTGTGGCTGCTTTTCCTGGGCAGCCTGGCGGTGCGGCTCCTGCGCTCGGACCTGTTGCTGAGCCGGCGGCTGCTGCTGCGTGTGGGGCTGCTGCCCCTCAGTGCCGCGCTCACGGCGGCTGCCTGCTGGCTCGTCTCGGCCAGCACCGCCCGGCGGAAGCGCAGCGTCGGACGGGAGCAGGACTTCCCTGCCGGCTCCCGTCCGACGCTCTTCCCTCTTGAGGCAGCAGCTGCCTCAAGAGGGAAGAGCGAGCCGGCAGGGAAGTCCTGCAAACGCACGCGCACGCAGGACTTCCCTGCCGGCTCCACGCTCTTCCCTCTTGAGGCAGCTGCTGCCTCAAGAGGGAAGAGAGAGCCGGCTCTTCCCTCCTGAGGCAACAGCTGCCTCAAGAGGGGAGAGCGTCGGACGGGAGTCGGCAGGGCAGTCCTGCATATGCGCGCACTCCCCAGCTGCTAAGGAGCAGCTGGGGAGTGCGCGCGTGCGCAGGACTGCCCTGCCGGCTCCCGCCAGACGCCGCCCACTGATTTTCCGGCGTATAAGGCGACTGGGCGTATAAGACGACCCCCCAACTTTTGAGGTGATTTTCATGGGTTAAAAAGTCGTCTTATACGCCGGAAAATACGGTAGCAAAAGTTTGCTGATCTTCATCTATAAAGAAATTTTGTTCCTGGCCTTCTTCCATATTGATATTTTAAACTAAAGGCTTTACACTTAGAAAATCCAAGAGAGAGAATTTTTTTTTAGTTAGGGAACACAGAGCCTTTCACAGCTGTTGTTTCAGAGCTGTCAAGGTTATGTATCTTATCTATTTCCCTGGGCAGTCAGCCAGGCCCCTTTTAAAGTTTCCCTTTGAGTCCCAAAGTTATCTTAATTTTTACAGTTTTTCTTTTTTCTTTTCATAAGAAGAAACCCAGATTTACAAAAGAAGTAAATAATGAAAAATAAGAAATAAAAAATCTTTCAGTCCACATGCTTTAAGAAATAAAGTTCCAATTGGGATTCAGTTACTTTTTCAATGTTTAAAACACCCCTGGGTATTTAGTCGCCGCTCATTCTGGAGGGAGGGCTAAAGTCCCCCTTCCCTCACTGCAGGGGGGAGAATGCTTAGCAGCTTAAGGAGGTACAGAAAGTAATTAGGGTTTAGAAGAGGTAGATCTCACCCAGTCTCTTCCGTGCTGCTTTAAGAGTTGCCTGGTGGAAAATGTGACTTCGGCTGTTCACAGCCTAGGGATGAGCCATAATGGCCAGTCCTTTCGTCTGCCGGTTTGGAGGGATCGCCAGGTCTAATGGGAGAGTTGTGGCTCTCCCACAATCCAGCGAGTGCCCCTCCTTTGCTGTTCGCCTCAGAGCCTTCCCCCCAGTGATGCAAAACTGAGCAGGGGAGAGAGAGAGCAAGTCTCCCAAGCATCCATAGCGGCTGCGTGGCAAACCGGAAGTCCCCCCTCCCTTCCTTCTTCCTTCCCTCCATTCCTTCCCTCTCTCTTCTTTTCTTCTTTCCTCTCCCTTCCCTCCCTCCCTGTCCTTCTGTCTATATTTATCCTTCTCTCTTTCCCTTCCTTAATTCCTGCCAGTTTTCCCATTTATTTTGCTTGTGGAAAGCTTGCAGGGAGAAACTCATTGTGGAAGCCAGCAGGAAGTTACAAATCCAAGATCAGCAGGCAAGTGAATGAGTGCTACTGGATAGAGGAGGGAGTGAGGGGATGTGTGGGGGGTATATAGGTCAGGAATGCTAAATGAGGGTGAGCAAGTGGTATCATGTGGATTGAGACGGTGTGCAGCTGAGTATATAAAAACCACACAGCGTGGACAGAGTACCTGAAAGGGTATTGTATGTTGGGAAGAGTACTTGTGGGTGCATGAGTGGTGCTGCGTGGATCAAATAGGGCACATGGGGAGGTGAGTAAAAAAGAATGCCTGGAGGATGCAGAAATATGTGAGAGGTGCCACGTCAGTCAGGATAGTTGCGTCACTTAGGAAGAATGCCTGAAGGTGCTTGAGAATGTGCAAGAGATGGCTGCAGGTCAAGAATGGTCTGGTCAAAGCAAAATATGGTACAATAATTATTTCCTATGATTTGGAAAATATATTTTTGTTGATGCAGAAATATAATTTTATTATACTTATATTGTACCTAATTCCTAAATGCATAAAATTATATGGTATTTATTTCCCTTCTTTACAACAATATTCCACAACTCATTTTCACTTTGCATATCAACTATTACCTCACAATCTTTTTCATTATTACTATTACAACCACGTAGCCACCATACTATACCTGTGCTTTTCATTTTTGCTTTTGTTTTCTAACTTCTCTCTAATTTTATCTTGTTATTTCCATATCATTTCTCATTTTCATATTTGCCTTATTCCACTGAATTCAGAGTCATCTTCAAAGTGAATATGAGTTGAGGTGCAAATTGAATTTTCATCTAATTTATTAATGAAAGTATCCCATCATTATGACTTCATGCCTCTTTGAAATACATGCTATTTGGTTTGGGAAGACATCATCCATATCTCATTGTTTGGAAAGGTAATAATAGATTTAACAGTTTTGCTTATATTTGTTTTTTAATTTATCTTAACCCAACCGCTCCCTGTAGTTCTTCTAAGTTCATTCATTTGGATTTCTGAGCAGGAATAGATTTTTTAAAAATAGTATGCAATTCTTCTTTTCTGTTCTGTTTCTTTTGAATAAATAATATTCTTTAATTGATATATACCAGTCATGGGAATTATCCAACCAACTTTCTTTTATGCTTATAAATTCATATTTGCCCTTTGGTAATAAGATCTCAAGCTTGTCTTGTTTATTTCCCATACTGTGTGATTAAATAGAAAATGAAGGTCATGAACTTAATGATTCAGTATTTTTTTCTTGGTTTTTCCCCCCAGTATCTTAAGAGATCCCATTTTAGCAACACATCAATTTCTAGAATGCACAAATGTTTATCTGAGGTTCTTACTTCAGAGTTTTCTGGAAGTTTAGTCATGGCAACTGGAGTTCTTATCTTGTTGGTGTGAAATGTTTTGCTCCTTATGCTTGAGCTGTGGTGGTTCAGTTGTTAGAATGCAGTATTGCAGGCTGATTCTGCCAACTGTGAACAGTTTGATCTTGACCAGCTCAAGGTTGACTTACCAATCTTTCCAAGGTTGGTAAAATGAGGATCCAGATTGCTGGGGACAATATGCTGAATCTACAGTTTAGAGAGGGCTGTAAAGCATTATGAAGCAATATATAAGCCTAAGTGCTATTGCTATTACTGTTGCTATCTATGTGCCATCTTCAGTCTAAGCAACTTGGTTAGGGGGACCCCATATATGTCCTCCAGGGAAGTTTCATTTCTCACTTAATCTAGGTAGGCTTGCTGGGTGAGCAAGCAGGAGAATTGTTGGGATGTAAATGTTCCAACTCCTAAATCCTTTACCCTAAGTGTGTCATTAACTGTGGCCTCCCTGGTGAACCTGTGAAGTGGTCCATGTCCCTGGGGACTGATGGAAGAACAGCATAAAAAATGGGGAACAAGTTGTGTCTGAGGCCTCCACGTCTGTTAAGGGAAGGATTTTCCACTTTGGCATAAATAGATTCTTTCACTCCTTTCTCAAATCAACTGAAAGTTCATTCAGTATACAGAAAAATGACAAAAGGCATTGCAGAAATTAGTAAAGCGATTTAGTAGAAAGGAGAAAGTTGCTTATGATGTAACAGAGAGACAAGAGAACAGCATATCAGTCGAGTTACTCCAGCAATACTTCTTACACAGGAGACAAAACAGTTATTCCAGTATCCTCTGAATAATCTTCAGCAACTTAATATAGATACCTAATAAAGGAAGGATTTAACAAAGTTTTTTGTAGAACCTGAAAGCCTGAATAATATGTTTGACAAGTTATATTACTGCAGTGAAATATAGGCAGAGCAATACAGCAAAGGTATGAATTGTGCATAGAAAGAAAAAAAATGCTTCTGCCCAGAGATTTGTTTCCTGGACCAAACCACTCATGTGCAAACATTATTATGCTTGCCTGGACTAGAATAGGCACTAACAAATTAATAATCAGCTCACAGATAGCAGGAAGTGAAACCATTCAATTATTTTATTTTAGCCCATACCTTTTTGTATACCGGTATTTATATCTATAGTGATATTTAGATCGCTGCCCTTGGCTACAATAGTGACAGGATATCTCCTGAATGAATACTGCAATGTGTCTCATATGCTACAACTCAGGTACACCCTGGTACACCAATGTTAGACCACTGCTCTGTGAACTACAGTGGCTCCAAGTAAACTCCCTGGTGTAATATGCAGCTGTTCATGGTATGGGGCCAGGTAATTTGCAGGACTGCCTTTCGCACTTATTTCTCCCAGCCAGTGGAATCAAGAGGGTGGGCATTCTCTGGAACCTGTCTTTTAAACTGCAGGCTCCAGGAAGCAAGCCTTCTCTGCTATGGTGCCCGCCCTTCTGGAACATTACACCCCCTAAAATTTGCTTGACCTCAACCCTGCTGATGTTTAGTAAGTCCTTAAAGACTTGGATATTACTTCAGCCATGTGATCTGGACATTGGGCAAGCTTGTCAATGTGCTATTTCTTAATACCATTATGGTTGTAAGGATTGAGTTAGATAAATGTCTGTGAAGGTTCTCAGTCATCCAGGTCATACCACAGTTTTCTCAAAGGTGCTGTTTCAAAAGGAAACTGGACTGTTTTTTTTCCTTCAGGAAGACATTTCACTTCTCCTCCAAGAAGCTTCACTCTGGCAGGATGGTAGATAGAAGGATCATATTTCTTTGCAGTCATCTGGTCTTTAGCACAAGTTTATAGTTAGTTCTTGGGTGCTACTATGCTGTTACTGTTTTATTATTTCTTTGCTTATTAATATTAGCTGTTTGGATGATAAACACAGGATTAATACAAAAATACAAGTTAGGTGGCTTCCTGGGGCCAACAGGTAAAGAGATTTAGACTTTCCTTTGCCCGTGTCTTTAACAAACATAGTTTTGCAGATGGAGCCCCAAAACACAGAGAGGAGTCACCAGAGAATAAAGAATTACAACAAAGAAAAGTTACTGCTGTTGCTAGCCATCACCTGGAAGCGATCATTTGGTGAGGAAAGGCTAGATCAAACACAATTGTGCTTCTCATACCTTACAAACGCCAAAATCTGTCAGTTTTTGAAAAACCTAGATACCCCATGGCAGCCCAGAATTTCTTGATATCTTATGAAATGCCTGCCTTCAACATTATGATATCTCGTTCTCTCTCTCTAAATTCCACTTTTTGTCCTGGTTACCTTCTTCTCTTCCCTCCAAAACTGTCCTCTCCCACTTTTGTACTGAGAGCTGCGACAGTTTTGGTTGTTTCTTTTCCCTCACTGCTTGAAGCTACCAATCTTCACTAAAATCTGTTTTATCCTTCTCCCTTGCAAGTCTCTCATTTTCCCCTTGCCTTGAAGTTCATGATGAGGTATTGGCCTTCTTATCTGATTTTGATTCCTTCTGATTTCTAGCTGCCATTTCCCCTGGCATTTTCCATTTTTTTCATCACAATAATGGTCTGTTTCTCTTCTCTGGATTCTGTCTTTCCACCATTGGGAAGAAAAAGAAAAGACTCCTCTTTTATCTCTAACCTCCTTACACCTGAGGCAGGTTTCTTATTCTTGTTTGGATTCTTATAACCTGATTTTGCCCCTTGGGTTTTCCTGAAAATGCACAAATCATTAATACACTGTTTATTGGCAAATCCAAAACCAACATTCAGTTCTTGGCATGGTCAAATTGGGGAAATTATTCACAGAGCTTCCATGCCTCTTGTTATCTTTCAATGTTTACTACTTGCATGCATCACCATTGTTTCAATAAATTCAATAACATCTCACATTTATTTATTCAGTTTTTGCACCAACTCACCTGGCGATCAGACACTAAGCTTTGATTTCCCCCCCCCCTGTTTTTAGTATATCCCTAAGTCCAATTCATAATAAATTATAGATTTATTCACACTGTTTGTCCCATTGCCAGAGAATAAGATTTCTGGAGGGAAGATGACATGTTGTCTTAATCCTTTACTCCCTTTCAAAATAACTGTAGGATACACAGGATTCCTCTACTCCACTTCTGAAGTACATTTTTCCTATTATTTCAGCTCAAAAACCTCTATCCATTTGGGCTTTCAATCCTTGAAAATTAATTACTTAAAACATATTATTAAAAAATATGTTAAGTTTCAAACCAATAACTCATTTCTCTCTTTCTGTTAGATAATGTTCTTATTCATATCCTGGTCACCTTGTACTTTCTAATAAAACACTGCACTGTCAAAATTATTCATCTATTTCATTATTCCTACCTTGTGATTTCAGTCCTTAAATCCCTTAACTTTCCTATTCATTTTGAGATATGTCACAGAGATTTGTTCTTATTTGCAAAATTCTCCAGATCTACTATAAGTCCAACATCCGTTTGTGTGGCTTTCACTCATCCCGCACCACCAACTATTTTCTGCTCTAAGGAAAACCACTCATTGCTTTCAGCTGTCACTTTCCTTGCATCCAGAGCATCTCCGTGTTATGATTTCCTTATTTCCTTTTAAATGTCATCTCAAAAATAAACTTTTTTCCAAGGAAATCTTTAGATCATCTTGTAAACCTTCGATTTCAGTCACATTAAACCAATGCTTGTGTAACTGAAGTAATCATATATTCTCCTGCCATCCCATAGTTGGCTTTCTTGCTTCCTCTACTGAAAAAAAGGATATGTCATATCAATTGTTCATTAACTTTAATGTAATAAATGATGCTGGATAAATAAAAAAATATTTCTTTATTATGATTGGCAATATTGCTGGAGTGCTTAAGAAAAATCTTCTTTAACATGCCAAAATTGTTTTGGCTTAGCCTGCAAGGAACAATAAAAACCATTCTTTTTTTCTTATCTAGCATAGCACAAACTTTTACATTTGTGAAATGAAATGACTCAAATAAGTTTAAAGAAGATTATAAATGGATCCCTTTACACACCATTAATGTAAGTTTAAGATTAGTGGTGCTCATTATTAATGTTCAACTGTTAATGTTCTCCCAGTGGTTTTTTATTCAAAACACAAATACAAAATAAATGAACCTTTGTTTAGCAGGAGCTGTCAATTTAGCAATAGTTACAAAGCAATAATAAGAGAAAATGGATCATGGTGTTCATGCTTTGGCAATGATTGCCCCTCTGTGGAGCCATTAACAAAATCTAGTCATTGGATCAGCATGCAGTTTTAATGAAGCTACAAGTAAACAAACTGCAAACTCATATAGGCTAGATGTCACTTGCATATGAGAAAGCAACTCAACAATTTTCATCTATTGTGGGATACTTGTTTAGGATTAATATTTTGAATAGAGTAAAAGATTTACCTAGGACTGGCTATTTAGCAATAAGGTAGCCAAATATACTGTCATCCTTATGGTTTTTATGAATATTTTGATATAGACATCTGGATATATCATAGTAACTTATACTAACTTATAAAAGATGTCAGTGCAACAAAATAACACTATTTTTAAAACTTGCTATCTCATATAGCAATATTTGAATCCAGGGCTTTACTCTGTTAAAATTGGTTTAATGGGGTAACAATTTTACAAAAGTCTCTTTGGGCTTTTCCACCCTGCCTAATTGCTTCATTGCTAAAATGGAATAGCAAATGATTTGTGATAGCAGAAATGGATGACATCAGCCTTAATTCACCCCATTCCATTGCAATTTTGATCACCCTGTTGTGGTTTGAAAGTATTCTCTTCCTCTTATGTCATGTTGTGTTCTTGACCCTTCTATCATTAACGGCTCAGGCGATGATGGTAATTCAGGTCTAAGGCAGGGGTGTGGTGTAATTTCAGTCTTTAATAAACTGCAGTGGAACACCGGGTGGATTCATCGAAGAGATTTGGGCAAATCTAATTCCACCATTACTGATGGAATTTCCTATGGAATGTTTACCTTACAGGTTAGTCCCAGAGTTCAATGGCTATTTGCAGAGGGAGGAATTAACTTTCAAACAAGCCAGTATTTACTATGAATTTGAGTTGGTTCCCTTCCCTTACCACTGCTGAGTTATCACGGTGGTTATGATCTTTGCTAAGGTAAAGGAAAAGGTTGCAGGTTCCCAGGCAGCAAGATGATGATGATGATATTTTTCTGAATACCTAATCTTTTCCCTGGTCTGCTTTGTTTGCTTATTTAAAGTCTAAGTTTTTTTGTTTTTAGAGTCAGGAAAGTGGATAGACAAGAAGAAGGTTTAAAATATAGATATGTGATAGTTGAAGGAACAGGATAATTTCCAGAACTGAAACACAGACAAGTTGATCCAATCTATTTTTAGTAAAAACTATTATTTTCTTTCTAATATGTTTTGCAAATGAAATATTTCATTCCAAATAATTTTTTTTGCAAATACCCTCAAGTTTTTAAAACTAGAGAAATTGAGATCCATACTATTTATCATTTTTGTATGGGCAAAATGACTCATTGAATAGACACAAAAATGTGTTGTATTTTAAATTCTTCCAATTTGTGGGCAGAGTATTGTTCAGAATTGAATCATCCTTGCTGAGACGTGTTATAAACAATCATGTACAATAACAATTAATAAATTAATTTTAAAAAGCAATACAAAAACAATTCTCTCAAGCAGACTTTTTAAATGTTGCTGCTTTTACAAGGGTAATCAATAAATCACTGTAGAAGGGAAGCACTCAAACTAGAAAACTTGTTGAGCAATGCTTAGATTTATTTTGCACTGCCTGTTATGAAACTTTATGTCAATGGCATTTAAGTCAACCTACTCTTGAAGAGTCCTATTCTTTTGTATACCCTTTTCTACTTCGTGTTCTATCTCATCCTAAATAGTTGCACATGCCTAAGTTCTCTGCTGGAAAGGAAAAAAACAAACAGAGTTTTGAATTATATAATCCCTCACTCAGACTTTTTGTAACTCTCTAGTAGTCACTGTCTTTATCTATTTTGGATGCACTTTTATATGAACTAAAAGAAACCTTTGTTGAGGCTGCATTCTAGACTCACTCCAAAGAACACCCCAACAGGGAAAGCAAAACATTATGTATGAATCATTGTTACCTCCATCATGCTGCTAAATCAGCTGGAAGGAGGGAAGTCAAATTTTACATGCTGGTGTTTTCAATGAAGCTATGAAGGCCTACACAATATTTTCCCTATAGTGGCCATTTAAAACAGCATATCACAGCAAAAGCCAAAGTGCCATTTTTTTCCTTTGTTTACAGAAGGAACAGCAGCTAGATGTCACTCAGGACATACTGAAGTGATGAATGTTTTCCAGAATACAATGAACTAAAAATATATCCTTTATTTCCAATTGCAATGTGTATTGAATCAAACTATGTGGTACCCTGAGTTAGTATACTGTACCTGAGCTCAAACTTTTCCTGAGAAACTCAGCAACAAGTTTATTTATCTCTTTAGCATCTTCTAATAATTTTCATAGGTTCTTCAGTCCAGATGTAATGTACCTGCAGCCTGTGGATAAAGAACCCCAAATCTGGGAGCATGCACAGTAGAGCATATTTTATTTCCACATTAATACCCATTGTTTTGGTTTGTTTTAGTGTTGCTATTTTTTTTTACAATATGTCTGACTCTGTTTGATATCTCACACTCTAAGGTTTTCCACCCACCTTCATTTTAATAGTGTTGTTATCAATTAAAACTCACAAGTTACATACAATGAAATGCAAAATGTTAACGAGAAAATATACCTATGTGAACCGATGTCTCACCATTTGCCACTTTTCATTCCTTATATTATGACTTGGATTCTATAAAATTTAAGGAAATTCACATAAGAAAAGGTTTACTATGTTTATTTCCATCCTTCTCTAGTCATCTACAACATCCAGAACCATGATTGATGGCCTAGGGAACAATGGAATTGGCTACAGCAGAGATCTGCCCTCCCCAATCTTTGAAAATTATCTTGGTATAAATATGTTTAAGATAACATATCTAAAGAATAGATTCTATATAACAATGCAAGTGTTCTAACAAACAGCCTTCAGAAAGAGTCATGTTCTTAATGGTACTTAATGTTACAGTAAAATAATTCCATTTCTTGAATGTGAAAGGTACCTTCATTCATTGAACTTTAAATTTCACTAATCCTCTTTTTTAAAATTATAGAACTATTATCCATCTAACCTTTTATGTTGCTAAGCAACTCAGGTGCATCTCTGCTCACAAGGTTGATCCACCTGTCACCACTGAGCATGAATATTTCCATGCAAAGAAATGGTTTTGTACAAAATAATACTACTTGGAACTAATGTTATTTTCAGGGGTATATAACATAATGTCTGATGAGTATGTGTGTATTTATATGTTTCAAATGTCTAAGCATCTTTAGGGATATAATGAAGCTACGATAGAAAAACAATCCCCAAGGTCACTTTATTTTGTATCTAAAGGAGAATTTGGCTTAGGTTTCCAGCCCGTTATGCCACATGAATGCTTAGATTTTAAGTTAGATGAATCAAGCCTGCAATCTTAATTCTAAACTCTCCAACAACCAAGCCTGAACAAAAATGCCTTTCCCTTTCACTACCCAGTTTGAAGTCTTCTGTATCTCCAACTGAAAATCTCAAAAGGTTACCTTAGTGGAAAATGCATGAAACTCAGAACTGAATTATTGAATTCTCTGAGCTTGTTTCTCTTCTTGCAAACATTACTGGGAAGCTAACCTCATCAGAAATGGGAGAATGGAGTTTGCTGCCTATTTATATGTAGTAGCTTGTCTTAACAGCCTTGACTGGGTATTACTTCTTTCTTGAGTCCCAACTTCAAGTACTGCTGTGCTGTCTTACTGTGGTGACAGGATATACCTGGGAGGGTTGAACAAAAAGAGCTATAAATATATGGTAAGGATCTATATTCCCAGCTGGCTCAACCAAGGTGGGAAGGTCTTCCCAGCTGCCCAGATAAACCAAGCAGTCACCTACGTTGGGCAGCATTAGAAAAGGCAATGACAAACTACTTCGGCACTTTACCAAGAAAATCACATGATAGAAATTATAAAACGATAATATTGGGCGAGATGGTCAGAAGGCACTCAGAAAGAGATGACTATTTTTCAAATGCTAACAGTATTGATCACATTACTAAATTAAAAACTTTGAAACCTCTGTTTTCAGGTGTTACCATGCAGGAAGAGAAAAGGAAAAGAAAATCAGAAGCTGCAAAAACTGCTGTTGCAGAAGTGCAACAGCAACATGGCATGTAAGAAACAAGAACATGAGAAAATGTAACACAGCAAAAGATTAAATGAATTACTGTACATTAACATCTTAGGCATCAATGAACTAAGATGGAGTGGAATTAATTTGATATATATGAGGAATATGTATTGAGGGAAAGTGAATTGGGATAAAATTTGAGGAAAAAACATCAATAACCTGAGGTATGCTGAAGACATTACTTCCGACAGTGGAAGATGTAAATGATCTGCAACCTCTAGTAACAAAAGTCAAAGTGCCAGAGAAAATGGGACTAAGATTGAACATACAGAAGATCAAACTAAGTACAACAGGTAGAACAACTTGCCTTGAAATTTATAATGAAACTATTGAAGTGGTTGATAGCTTCTGCCTTTTAGGATCAGCTATTAACAGTAAAAAAAAAATCAGCAGTCAAAAAATACACTGTAGACTAGCACTTGGTAGAGTAGCAGTAAGGGCCATAAAATGATATTCAGATGCCAGGATATATCTATATACAGTGCTTTTTTTGTAAAAAAAAAATTAAAAAAGGTGCTGGAACTCACACACAGCTCCAGCTCTTGTTGAAAGCCCTTTATGGAGCGGGAGGGGGGAGGGAGAAACTGCTTTAGGGAGCTTCCAACCTGCAGATTGTCAATTTGTTTGATTTGTCTCATTCATCGGCACCATGACACAGATCATGTGAGCAGCGTCAGCTGACAGACGCCATTGCCACGGCTTTTGAGGGGGTGCCTGTTCGGAGTCGGCATGTCTTCTGCCACCTTGTCCTCCTCCATCTCTGATGACACAGAGGCTTCCTCCGGAGCCAGAGTGACCAAGGCAGTGGCGGCGTTGCTACTTTGGGAGCGCACCTGGTCAGTCCTGGGCCCCGGTGGCCAACACGGGGGTGAGGACAGACAGTGGCGGCAGGGAGAGCCCCATGAACCAAGGCAGAGAAGTGGGTCTGCTTTCAGGGCTGTGGAAGTGTTTCCAGGTTGACCTTCGATGCTCCCAATTTCCCCGGGCACCTTCCTTTCACCAAGCCAGAGCTTTACTCGTGCTGGCAGCTTAGAAGGAGCCAGTTCTTCCATTCAAAAAAAGGTGCCAGAACGCCGTTCTGTGTGTTCTATGACAAAAAATGCACTGTTTATAAATACAAAAATCAGAATTGTGCAGACAATGGTTTTCTCTGTGACACTCTAAAGAAATGAAAGTGGACTTTGAAGAAGCAGGACAGAAAGAGTATTGTTGCTTATGAATTTTGGAAAAGACTCCAGAGAATACCATAGAAAAACTGAAAAGAGTGTATTCCTTGAACATAAGTTAGCAATACCAAGAAAACAAACAAACAAATTATTGAACAAATTAACCCACAGTTCTCACTCAAGGCACAAATGACCACATTATAATATTTCAGTCACCTTGTCTGAAGACTTAAACTCTCTGGAAAAGTTTTAATGCTGGGAAAGTGGAAGGAATGAGAAGAATAGGATAACCACCAGCAAGGTGGAAGGTCTTAATTACATCAGCGATAGGTGTACCACTGTAAGATTTGAAAGACCAGTTTGAGGACAGATTATCCTGGTTAAAATCTATCTATATGGTAACTAAGATTCAAAGCCAACTTGATAGCACATAATCAATCAATAACCAAATTTGCAACTTGAGAATTCCTATTTCACATGTATCACTGCTCACTTAGCTTTCAAAATAAGTTTTGTAGCCTTGATCTCATTAATATTTATCTTTTGTCTTTGATTTTTTTTCTACTGTATTTTACTTATTATTAATGTTGCAGTTTTATGTTCTATTTTCTTTGTGAACAGTTTTTTAAAAATATTTACTTATTGTAAACTACCTAGAAAACTTTAAGTTATGGAGTGCTGTGCAAATGTTGCAAGCCATAAAATATTGTTTCCACATGCTGGTTTGTAACTGCTATGAGTGTTTTGGCTGTGGGACAGTATAGACATGTAGTAAATAAGAGAAAATAATGCATGGCATCTGTAAAATGAAAAATGTTCTGCTCTCAAAGAGCATTTTGGTTGTCAGCCAAGTGGATGTGATAAATGGGATCGCATACACCTCTTGCATGCTCAACAGTTGTTAGCAGTCTCAGCATGATACACTCTGGCTGGGAGCCAGCTAGCCAGTGCATTTAGTCACTGGGATTCAGTATACAATACTATGGTTCAAGCAACTGAAATAATAAAACAACAATGATATGCACTCTTCTATTACACTAAACAATGAGAAGTGCTTTATTTGTGTTTGGCTTTCTTTGAAGAAAGACCACTGGTAAAATTACTTTTCATATTATTTAAAATATTTTCAATAATAGCTACATCAGGAGTGCAGAATACAAAGTACACTACAGAATTTGATGTAGCCCAGTGGATATTCAGTGTGACTCACAATTCCTATGGCTTTCCCTCTTTACCATATATCACTAAACATTTTTCTTTGTTCTGTTAGGGCTCCTATCTTTTTTCTCCCCTTGAGTTCTCTTTGATTTCCATCATGACCCCAACTGTCCCTGTATCTCCTTCATGACTAGCACTGATGATGTTACCTAGTTGAGTAATGAAATGTCTGCAAGAAAACAAGCAAGCTCAGAAAGTACTCATTTCAACTCTGAGCTAGAAATATTCTTCTTTATTGGTATTCTTCATCATTTCTTGGTTCTTCATCCCTTCGTACCTTGGCCCTGCCTGAGCTCTTCACTACATGCCCCAAGGCATGCTGGATATTTGGGGCTGTAACGTTTAGAAAATAAAAAGAAATAAAATAAAAATTAATTAAAATAAAATCAATTAAGCCAAAATAAACTGGGGATATCTATAGAGATAACTGGGGATAACATCTATAGAAATAACTATGAGCTTTACAGCTACAGACCATGATGAAGAAAGGCCACGCCCTCAAGGATATTTGCCCCTGGTGACAGATTCAGCTCCCACCTTGTTACTTTTCTGAAAGGCCCTGAAGTCATGGTTCTGTCAGTGGACTTGGGGATCCCAAGCTGATAGGAGGCCAATTAAATGGCTTGTTTGATTGTGCTGGACTGCTGGAACAGGTAGGTTTTTAAGTCGCGCCGGAAGGTGCGAAGGTCGGGGGCTTCCTCCTTTTCATTTCTGTACACTTACCCGAAGTCACCATGTATGAATTGGGTGGTCATATAATTTTGCTAAATAAATAAATAAGTACATAAATAAATCATTTAAGATCATCTAGGAAGAGATTTTAAGATCATCTAAGAAGAGATTTTAAGAAGAGATTGGACAAACATTTGTCTGAAATGGCCTAGGGATTTCCTGCCTAAGCAGAGGGTTGAACTAGAAGACCTCCAAGGTCCCTTCTAACTCTATTATTCTATTCTATAGAAATGGATGGGGGGAGTATCATACATTGATATTCAAATCTGTTTTTTAAAAAGTCTGCACTCTTTGAACGTGTAAACTACATACAGTATATATCAGAGGTCTTCAAACTTGGCCCTTTTATGACTTGTGGACTTCAACTCCCAGAATTCCTCAGCCAGCATGTCTGGCTGAGGAATTCTGGGAGTTGAAGTCCACAAGTCATAAAAGGGCCAAGTTTGAAGACCCCTGGTATATATTATCTATTATATAAATTTTTAAATTTTCAGAAACAATAAGAAGGTAGAACTGTTAATATGCTCCCTTTGTCGACATTAGGAAATTGCTGTGGTATGATTTTAAAGAAGACCAAATAATATTTTAAGAATTTAACATTACATGTACATTCATCATCCTATGCCCTTTTGGGATAAGCCAAACAGAAAGGGAATAAAAATAGTAAGCAAAATGAAAAACAGGAAATGTAGCTAAATCACCAGGTGGCCAATGGATACTAAGTTTGCTCCCCATCCTGGCTTTAGTTAATCAAAAGTTTCACATAATACATTTTAATAAGATAAAGACTAGGTTACTCTCTTTAATTATATTCATACCATAACAGCAGTTCTTGCCAGTGATAATGATAGCACAGATTGGGTTTGTCACATTTTAGCCAATGTAATAAATGCAACCAAAGCTCAGTTTCATCCTAAGGATGTTCATTTTAACAATTTTGAATCTAGAGACTACAGGTTTGTTGCTAAGCAATGTGGTCATCAAGTGAGATTTTACAAGATATGACAGACTTACGACCTCCACTGTAGTTAAGTAAATCAGTTTCAGTTATTAAAGGAGACAACAGATTACTCAGAGTTGTGATTTCATGGTCAGATTCTCCATTGCCTCTGCTTGTCTCAAGCCAGCTATACACCATCATAACATTGAATGGTTGCTAAACTTGGCAGTCACTAAGCAATGACTACGTGTACCTTGCAAGTCAACATTCTGTCTTCATACCATATGAACTAAGAATATATACAATGTACTGAAACATATTTAGGGGAAAAACCACACAATTTTGCAATCAAAGCAATATTTTGTATTGGCTTATTTATTCATATCAGGGTCATGATGAGAGTTAAAGCTAACTCATTCCAGTAATTCATTGTTATAAAGTTCCTTAAAAAATAAACAACCTGAATTAAATATTACTTGTTATACGTGAGTTTACATAAGTTATTGCCCTAATTGAATTAAGAAATCTGAGGACCCTTACTAACTTCCCTTACTAACAAGTTAAGTGTTGTGAAATTCCATTAGCAGTTTGTTTTCCCAAGTTAAAACCAAGAGGTTAGGAAAGCTTTCCATTTAAAACCAATGGCCTTAAGAGAAATGCATTTGCTCCCACCATAAGATGAAAAAGATAAATTAATTTTAGGGGAACTCTAAAAGAAAGATAATACAAGACTTTCTGAAAATTATTGGAACATTTAGTTTAGGGAAGCTTCTTAGGCCAGTACACAGACAGAGATTGATGTAGTTTCATTGTTTGTTTGTTTTTATTCCAAAGCTTCAAAAATTTTCTGGTTACTCAAAAACAGTAACTTTTTATTTCATTTTTAATTTTGCTATTAAAATGAAGCCTATCCATGTGTCAGTGTATGTGTATATGCAGAAGTCACTTTACATTCTCAGCTACTTTCAAAAAATCACTTTGATTCAAAATCCAATTTATTATAAGCCAAACAAATTTGTAAATTAAATCAGGCAGTTTCACAACTTATCAAACATAAGTCTTTTATTGTCTCAGCTTTATTATACTAATTGTGGTTGTCTGTATAAATATATGACAATTCAGATAGAAATTTGAATAACAAGAAATATCTTGTGAACATTTACCTGTTTACTTATATGATGTCAAAGTTCCCAAACACAATGAGGTGGGTCAAACTATCGCCACTAATTTGCACCACACTAATTTGCCTTCAGCTCAAGCAACATATTTTCCCATTTCTATTATTCATATGGTTTTATGGAACTATATGGCAAATATGTGAAAAAATAAAAACATGTCAAGTTCTTTGATAGAACTGATGCCATGCATAAATGGTTCCTAATTCTAGTTCTGTCTTTCATGACTCCAGATAAGTTACTGTATAAATGTAATGAGGGCATGGTCAAAAAAGTCAAAATGATGGCTCTGTTGATGCAATGCAAGCTCCACCTGTTTTCAATGCACATAAACATAAGGGTGGAACCACATCACAGCTACCACCTGGAATTTTTTCTTTACTACGTCTGGCAGATTTAACTCAATACAGTGTTGTTTTTCTAAAGAATTTAGCTATGATTATTTGATTATGCTAAGATTATTTAAGCAGTGGATGTACACTACTAATTTAATTTTTAAACAATTCATTTTAATGCCTGTAAGGAAAGAATGTTCCTAACTAATATTGTGTTCGCTTTCAGAAGAAGCCTCATGGAGTAGATGAAAAAAGAACATAATTAGTAAAACAATTTTAATTGTAAATGCAAACACAAATGTTGGGCTGTAAAAGTAGACAAAATGCCACTGTAATGTTATGTGACTATTGTTTGTCTGATTTTGTTGTTTGTGTTATTGTGTTTTTAATTCTCCTTGCTCACCATTTCCAAACATTTTTGTGAACCTGCCAGCTATGACTTTTATTCTGAAAAACTAGAACAGACATGTCAAACACGAGGCCCAGGGGCCGGATCCGACCCACGAAGTGGTTTCATGTGGCCCATGAAGCCATCCTGGAAACAGTGAGGGAACGGCCCCCACTGCCTTGGCCCTGGCCCAGAGACCCTCCTTCTGCCAGAGACCCTCAGACCTGTCCCACTCCTGCCCAGGCCCCCATAGGCACCCTTGATGTGAACGATGTAGAGCTGGCCATGCCCACCCAGTAGGCCATACGCACTCTAGCCATGCCCACCCAGTAGGCCACGCCCACCCTGGCCATACCCACCCGGCCCCCTGAGGGCAACCGCAATGCTGATGCGGCCCTCAATGAAATTGAGTTTGACACCCCTGAACTAGAAGCTTGTAAAAGTGAGATATGGGTGTTTTAAAATATCATTTGCAGAGGCTATTGATAAGGAATATTCGCCTTTGAATGTGAGCCCTTAATCCAGGCATGTCAAACTGCTGGCCCACGGGCCGGATGCATCATGCCCACCCCATTGCTGGCAATGGGGAAAAAGTCATAATACGTCGCAGCGACGTCACGCGAGTTTGACATGCCTGCCTTAATCAGAAATACCATCTTTATTTTATTTTATTTTTATTTTGTTTTGAATGTTAGAGTTTTGTTCGTTCATTTAAGGTTTATTAAGAAAACCTTTAATCCAATGAATAGTTGGCTTACTTTTTCTGTCAATGACCTTGTGATTACATTCTCAAAGGAGCGGGGCATGAGCAATCCCAGAGAAGACTAGAAAAACAATCCTAAAGCTATGATCAAATTGTATACAATTCTTCTGTTTCTGTTGCAGGCTAGGCCATTCAGAATAGCTTGCCTTCAGAAGTTGTGGATGCTCCATCACCAGACTTTTTAAGAAGAGATTGGACAGCCACTTTTATGGAATGGGTTTCCTGCTTGAGCAGGGAGTTGGACTAGAAGATTTCCAAGGTCTCTTCCATCTTTGTTATTCTGTTAACAAATTGGGCACAATTTGGACATCTCTGGCAAAAACAATGTCTTACATCACTTGGCTGCCCAATCAAACACAGTTCCCTTATTTGGGAACTTTTATCTTGAGTTCTGCTTTTCAAGGAAATAACTGTTATTAAGATGACTGGTCACACAGAGACTGCTATAATTATCAAAACTGATCACAAAGTCAAGCAGCTGACCTTTTCATAATCTCAGCTATAACATTTTCTGTAGCCCTTCTAAGCCTTATCCTGTAACAATTGCTTCTTGTTACTTCCCTCGAGGAGAATTTCCCTTTATCCTGGTAACAAAGAGATTCAAGCACATTCCACCCAACTGAGTAGGAAGAGTGGAAACGAGCAAGTTTTCATTGGGGAAATAAGATGGCAAACCTCATGGCAAGGGGGGAAAGTGACAACCGAATTTGGGTAGAATTAAACCCCTACATTCATCACCTTTGAGCCTTCAAACCATATTTCAGACTGTAAATAGATGGTAGTAAAGAACGGGATTGTGAACCTAATGCCTTGACACTGGCAACTTTCAATCTCTAGAAGAAGGCTCTGCTCAAAGGTCTTGCTACAATATGACTTCGTCTTTACAATGCATTCACGCCTGTCCATTTAGTCTTATTGCTTTAGCAGGGCACTAGTGAATCAATGCGGGTCTAATACACATTTTCAAGGAGTTTCATTTTGTCGCATCTCCAATCGCCTGCTATTTGCCACATATACTTAGAAGACATGTGGGATTCCATTTTCTCTGTATAATGTAATCAAGGAGGTCTTTCAGAGTTTGGGGTAGTCTTTGTGCAATATTTAGAAAGAAATATTGCACTTATATTCCTGAAAAAGTATCTATAAAATTTTAAGTAAGATAAAGGGAACTTCCAAAAACAATATGAAACAGATATCTGGAATCTTTGCTCTTTATTTACCTCTTAGCTGAGCCCAAATGGTAGATGTATTTTCCAAAAGCTTTTAGATTTTGCAAAGAATTACAGATGATATCATCTGTAATAAGAAGTATAATTAACCTTTGACACCTGCTATGCACTAGTGATTTACATTTCCTTCCATTCAAGTTGGGAAATACCCAGCTTGGCAATGGGGAAGAATCAAGCATGTTAGTCTAGAGTCATTGTGCAACTATAAAAGGGCCAGAACTTGCTCTCCCTGAATTCCTTATCTAATGGTGTTCAAGAGAAAGCTGCCAGACTGGGGAGATGCCTGTATTATAGGCAGAACTTAATAAAATAGTTAGCTTGAATTCTGCACATGTGGGCCTGGTTGTTTGTGCCTGATAACACACTAACTACGATCGATACAGAACAGATGAAGAGGAATTTCAATATACCATGATAATGATTATGAATTACCACTAGGGAGAGCTGTGCAGGGAGCCTAGATAGCCTTGATGAATATCCTGAAGTAAATTCTAACTATCCTGATGAGTTGGCACAAGTACCACAGTTTCTAGATGGTGAAACCAGTTCTTACTTTCAAGGAAAAAATGTTTATGTTATGTCCAGATGTAGGGAATCCTGTTGAAGAACAATTGTGCATATATAGATGATGCAAATTTTGCTTAGGTATTCCTTATTAATTAGTTGAAAATTAGTTAACTATTTGCACATTTATTCTGCTTGTTTCTTCCAAGTACCTCCTTTATTTCTAATGAAATGCTCATGATTATTTTTTTAATGAAATAAAGATGTATTTCCAGCTTGTTGGTTGTTTCATATTTCCCCAACAATCTATGCATCTATGCTCACAGAGGACAACAAAATAAAAATTTTAATTAATTAAAATAATTACATAAACTGTAATTGAATTCAAATAAACTGACATTAGGAACAAAAAGGTTTTATTGTTGGGTATAAAGTATATGTATATTAATGTGATGCATTGCTTCTGCTTAGAAACTTCTCATTTAGTGTTTTATATCAAGAGCAGAAATCCATTCACTTTTAATTAAAGTGAGATGGAAAAAGCTTTGCTTTGCAACACATACAGCAGAGGAAAGCCTCATATGATACTTTCTTAGAACTTACATATTATATTTAAGTAGTAGTTTCCTTCAGTAGTTTCTGAAGGGAAATAGCATTTCTTAAATGACAGATTTAGTTAAGTATGCATTAACGGTAAAGGTTGGGATAATCTTAAATTCTTAAACTCAAACTGGGAATTCATAGAATATTATCTGCCTGGGTTGGTTTGAGGTCAGAGTGCAGATGTATAGGGAGATAAAAGGGATCATAATGTGCTATAAAAAATGTATAAACTTCACTTAATTTACTGGAATGCACCACTGGATGAAATCCACTCTGCCAAAGGAGCATTTAAAGTAATTCAGTGATTAGCATGGTGCATAAAAGTACTCTTTGAATCAATTGCATATTTATTCTTTTAGCCTGTACCTTCAAGTTTTCCCTAACCACAAGTGATAAAATCAGGTCCACTTCTAAAAGATTTGTACAAAAACAAAAATAAAAAAACTGTGCTTCAGGATCGTCTTACAAGAAATGACTATTTGGCTTTAAATGGATGGAGTGTCTCAATCACTCCATCCATTGATTAGGGACCAAGAGGCACATTGCTATTCCAGCAAAAACAACCCAACTAAAACAACTCAACCTATAGAGGAAAGAAAGGTTGAGTTTAGTACTCTACATTCAAGTTCTAGCCTTGAGAATTGTATTTTCCCTATACTTTCCTTTCTTTTGCATTTTGTGATTTTCTATTTGATGTGACTGCTTTGTGATACAATAATTGAGAAAAGGGATGATAAATAATGATGGTGTTATTTTAAAAGTGAACTTATCTTCTTTCTTTCATATATGGCAGCCCTACCATTTTTTTCTCAGGAAGAGAATAATGTTATTGCTTTTTTTAAGTAATAGCAATATACAAAGAAATTGGTTGGCTGAAGAGCTCTGGGATATGAAGCAGCAGAAGAGATGCCTCGAGCAACACTGGCATAAATAAGGAATGAGTATGACTAGATATGGGAAAGAGCTCAAATTTGAGCCTAGGCTATGATGTAAGAGTGGCAAAGTGGATTTACTTCTCTGCTCTTATTGCATCTGCAGATAGCTGCCTCATACAAAAAAACAAGCATATCTGGACCACTATGCTCCTCATCTTCTGGAGGCTAAAATTGCTCAAATTTGCTGGGTAAGTCCAACAGAGATGGCAGAGGATATTTGGGAGTTGTTTGAACTGATGGATCTTGAGAAGATGGACAGGGTTCTCTGTGCTGTTAGCCTGATTCCTATAGATTGGATCCCTGCCAGAGAGGTGATAGGAAGTAGTGAATGCATCTTTGAGTGTGGGGTACCTACTTTCTATCTTGAAAAAGTGGTAGTGTGCTCCTTTCTCAACTTATTATTTTGGATAACTATTGTCTAGTAACTGATCTTCCCTTTTCAGGAAATAATGTTGAAAATGTGATGGACCTGCTACTATAGCCATTCTGAATGAACTAGATTAGATGAGCCCTTATCAGTGAACAATCAAGCCTTAGTATAAGATGCAAGGCATGGTCTTGTGGATGAACTTTGGTGGGAGCAGGATAGTGGGAATTTAACATTCCTGGTCCCACAATATCTTTTGGCAGCTTTTAGCACCATTAACGAGGCAATCTTTCTGGGATAGATGCCAAGTTTGGAGTAGGGGACCTATTTTGCCATGATTTTTCTTCCTCAATTGCCAGTTGCACTAAGTGAAGACAGGGAGGGATCAAACTCTCAGGCAATTTGTTATGAGATGTGGCAAAGTCCTTTCATCTTTGGTCAACTTCTGTGAGTAATTTATGACAAATTAATTTAAGCATAAAAGACTGTTAATTGCTTCTGGCTCTGCTTGCTTGTTATCAAAGTTTTGTGTGGAACAGCTATTAAGAGAACTGCATTTGTTACTAGTTAACCATTGGGTGCAATTCAAGGTGGTTATATTCTTTAAAGCCCTCCATGGCAAAATGCTTCTGCTTCTCACTGTCATTATCCTCTCTGCTTTAATCTATTGGCAGTTCCTCTGCCAAGGGAATGTCTTATGAAGCCTTACTATTGAGCTTCTCAGTGATGGAACCCCCTTGTATGTGCATTTTATATTGTGTTCTTGGGTATCTGGACCATCCCTTCTTCATGGACTTCAAAAATACTTTTCTGGAGAATATTTGGAGACAAACATGAAATTAGCATACCCTTTATTGGTGATCCATCAGCCTGATCTTACAATTATTATGTTACAAATATTTTATAAATATATTACAGTGCATTGGTGGATGGGAGAATGGATGGGAGAAAGGAAGGAAATCTAGCATTGATGTAGATATGAATATGACATATTTAATTGTAACAATTTTCTAAACTGAAAATTGTTGATATGAAAATCCTTTTTAAGTGCCCATAACACCAAGCACTAAATGCTCATTGAACCTAGCAGCAATATTTCATCCAAGACTGGCCAATTCTGAAGTAAGTCACACTATTGAGCAACCCAATATAATGTGAAGGTTATTCAGTGCATCAAAGAAGACTAACCAAAAGATGAAGGAATTGCCAATTTAGTTTTAAATTGCCATATTGGGTTTTGTGTAACATACACTGTTATAAGAAAAAAATATTTTAGTAAAGAGCAACATAATTTAAGAGCTACATAGGAGAGTGCAATTAGACCTCATTACTTAATAAACATCTTATGCATACTTTCAATGCATGGTGGAATATTTGAGATCTTCACAGCTGAATAGCTCATTGTACTGCAATTTAGCATACTTATTCATTTATTTGATTTATACTGATTAGTAAATTAATAATCAAACTAAGAGATGGGGAATCCTTGGTGGAAACAATACCCTAATTAAGGAACTAACAAGAAGAAAACCACACCCCTGCCAACACTGGGAGAGCAATCTACTGTATATAAACAGGGAGAAAACCCATACTTACTAACATTGATGATATTACTTAGATGGATAATGAAATGTCTACAAGCGAACAGTCAAGCTCAAAGAGCACCAAAGAGTTCATAAACTAGTAGAGCCACATTCCTCAAATCTAGTTTCTAACAGAGTATCAGTACCAGATAGTGGCTGAAAGCCCGTCTGAAAGAGATCCAGAAAAAACAGTATTATTCAGATAACTCTGCAACTGTGATACCAGCAAGGGACTCTTAAGGATATAATTGCATAGGTTTCCCAGACCAAACAAGGGTGATCAATGATGGGTCCTTGGTGCTCTCTGAACTTGGTTGTTTTCTTGCAAATGTTTCATTACCCAAAATAAGTAACATCATCTCTAGCACTGATGACGTTACTTATTTTGATTAATGAAACATCTGCAAAAAAACAAACAAGCTCAGAGAGTACCAAGGACCCAGCGTTGCAGTGTAAGTTTTCAATGTATTTTCCATTTGTGAAAAGAAATACAACTTTCTTATTTCAGCTTATGGATGCCTTGAGTTTGTTGCACTGCGTTTCCATAATTATAACAGTGCTGAAATTTAACTGTTCAAATTTTGAACCCAATATTTTTGGTTCCCCTTGCCACACCATTCCTCCACCAGAATGCCTGCTGTTGAGATTTTTGCTATTGATTTCTTATAATTTTGCTTTGATTAATGTGTAATTATACTTGGCAAAAAAAGCAAAGAAATGGGGAATTTCCAAATATGAGTAAGTCTTCATGTTAAATGCTGTCAATACAATGACAGTCATAGTATGTCTTAGAGTGAAGCAAAATACTATAAATGTACTTTTACACTAGTTTTGTATTTCTCAAGATGTACTGGAGACTTTCCATATTGGATAGAATCCAAATTCCTACTTGCCCAACAAGGCAGCTGCTTTGTGCGTTTTATTGCTTTTTCAAAAGTCAGGCCTGTTTGTAGAATTAGGTTGGAAAATTACTAACATACCCACCTGTGCTTGCAATTCCCAGCTAGATTGGACAGGATCACAGATACCCACAGCCATAAGCCTGAGCTGAAGTGTTGTTCATGCGTAGTGGACATAGCATTTTCAGAAAGATAATCAGATATGAATTAAAAGACTGGCACGAAGCATATGCTATTCAGCTCTATTTGCCTTGTTACTACACTGTTCCTCACACGTTTGGTTCAAGAAAATGCAGCACATTGCAAACAAAAAGAGTGGCAAGTTGTTTCCTCAAAAATAAAAACTGTGAAACTGAGACTTGTGGTTATTAGAATTAAGCATATTTTGGGACATTACAGAGAATTCATAATGAGACTGATTTTAAAAATAAAACAGCAACAAGTCTTCATTTCCCCTCCTCTCCTGTGTTGTAACAATTTAATATCTCTAGCATATGATGAGAATCAGAATTATCCCTTCTCCACCCACTACTGACAATTTCTTTCCTTCTGATTTCAGCACCTTTTTAATGGTGCTAAAACCAATTAGTGAAACACTGAAAGGTTTTTGCAAAAACAAAGTTCAGCCCACTGGAGAACATTAGTACATCACCTACTCATTATAGCCATGAATACATACGATCTTTGATCTGTGTGTGAGAGGCTAAATTCACAAACATGTTTTCTTTGGTCACCTCATTGCCTCTTAATGGAAGTAAAATTTATATTGCTAATTACTGCATTGCAGATAATGGAAACAGCACACAAAAACAAATAGGAAAGATTAAAATCAACCTCACTTATCTTGCTCACATTTCTTTAATAAGTACATAAAAATAAATCTGCCTATTAGATTTCTAAAGCAATTGTTTGAAAAATGACTTCCTACATCTATTACACATTTCATTAACATTCTTTTTAGACAAATTAATCTGTGCAGCATGCCCTGTCACTTGTCTGCCTGTGGCTTTCAGTGACAGTTATAGATCCAGTGATTGAAATTGTCTTCATTTCCAGGGTGGGTGTAGAAGGGAAAAAAAGATGGAGATTTTCTATACACCTTTTTCATCTTCTTCCACTTTCTACCAACTAACTTCAATTTATATGAAAGTAGACAATTTTTCATTAATTTTGGGCACAGAAGAAAAGGAATGCTTAAATAGTTTGATCACATTTCCTACAGCTGTTTTTCTATGATAATATATTTCCATGGGGATTGTCCCCCACATACATCCCTGCTTTTTAAGCTATTTACATACACTTCAGCAAAATTAATGAACTGGCCTACTTTTCTAAGATTATGATTAGGAATAAGAAAAAAGACTACAAGAATAACATGAAATGTTAGTAGCAAATAATTGATTAAAAGAAAGAACTGTCTTAGGATATTGTTATCTTCGTCTATGTATTGGGGAATACATTCCCCAAAGGTATGGGCCATGTGTGTTCTCATCCCCAGCTGGAAGGGCTATTTGATATACTAACTGGAAATGATGGGGAAATTGTAGCCTGAAACATTGGGAAAATGCCTTGCTGGAAGGGTGGAGTTTGGATATCACTTCTACACAGTACTTTTTTTCTAAAAAAAAAAAAAGGTGCCGGAACTCAGAGGTGCTGTCATTGGGAGTGATGCCGGTGTCTTGCTACGGCGTTGCCACCCGTCCTTTGCACCCCCACCCCTGTGGCTCAGAGCCACATGCTGCGGGGATCACCCTCCCCACAGCTGCCGTGGGGATTCCCCTCCCTGCAGTTGCCACGCCATGGCCCGTGCTGAGCCCCCACCCAGAGCTGCTCCGAACCCCGACCCAGAGCTGCGTTCCTAGTGGCAGTGGTCTCTGGCACCAAACAGCCTCTTTACAACCACATCCAGAAAAAATTGTAACAAACATTGGGATTCTCAAGGCCAAGCTTGGTATTTCCCAGCAATCTGTTACAGGAAGAAAAGAGCAATCCCTGCTGCGTTACTGATCCCAGAGAAGCATTTGCATGTATGCAGGTATCCTTAGGGTGCCATAGTTATGAATGAGAAATATTGGTTGCAAAGTTGGCATTTCTGGATGTAATACAGATATTTTGGACTTATTTTTGTTTCTTCGCATGTTTGATATTTTTAAAAAGGCATATGCTACTGACTACACTTATGCACATATGTAACATCTTTTGCTAGGATACATGACCACTGCTTGTCCAGAATGTGAAAAGTGAAAGATTGTGACTAAACAAAATTTTAATGTACGGATAATACCACCAGAAATTATTTTAGCCTTTTAAATAAATGTTGTTATTGATGTTAAACTCACCATGGAAAACATCATATATTGTTATGTATATACTAGGTTAATTAAAGACTGGAGTGCAACATAGATTCTAAATAATCTATTTTTCAAAACACACAACAGTCCAAACAGTAAAAGTAAAGTCCAAATTAAGAACATTTCATTCTTAAGAATTGTTTAATTTAAAGTGGTTTAGTTGTAATAGATGGGTATAGATTCAAAATAGTTTTCAAGAGTGTACAAAAGATACTAATTTTTTTCTAGCATCAGCTAAATTAGACATATTACATTGACAAAAATGTTTCTCATCTCTTTCCTGTTACCTTTATTGATTTCATTGCAGAGATGTTAACATAGGAAATAGTTTATTTTGTTATCTAATTTTACCTTCCAAAAGACAGAAGCAGATGAAAAATGTGAGGTTCTTTCCTGTTGGCTTGTTTGACTTAGCTGTTTTAGATTCTAAAAGTTTAGTTCCTAAAGAAGTAACCTTGTAAATAATTTTAATGTCCTCCTCTAGCGCAGGGTAGGCAACCTTGGCTCTTTTATGACTCAAGGACTTCAACTCCCAGAATTCCTGAGCCAGTATGGCTCAGTTTGGAAACCTCTCTCTTTCCCCTCAGCGTGGCTGGCTCAGGATTTCTGGGAGTTGAAGTCCACGAGTCATAAAAAAGAGCCAAGATTGCCTACTCCTAAAGCCAACAGAGGGAGTGCTTTTTTTGCAAAAAAAAAAAGGTGCCAGAACGCCGTTCTGAGCGTTCTATGAGAAAAAAAAGCCTTGCTTCTATAGCAGTCTTAGTAAAGGTCTGAAGGTGAAACATAGGGAAAAAATTGTTATGATTGTATTAGCAACTACTTTTTTTCACTTGTCTACCTTTTTCACAGTTCCAATTTATTAGACATCAGTATTTCTGAAGACACAAGCCCCTGGTAAAGTAATAACAGAGGAAAGGCTTATAGAAAAATGTATTTGTAAACATATGAAATGCTCTTCTTACAAATGCTATTCAGACAAAAGCTTTAGGAATTCTGCATTTCTCCCAGGAATCTCTAGCTATTTAAGGTATTTATCTATTTGACATAAAATGGGGTAATTAGGCAAAAGAATATGAACAACACTATTCTCTTTCTCAGTTTACTATTAACCATAGATTAAAAGTTTAATTATTGAATAATGATCCTTTTAAGCATAAGATAATAGGTATATATTCAAAACCATCTGTGGCTCTGGTGTTTTAATCCAAAGTTTACAAAGCTTTGTGATTCATTGAATTCATTCTGCTTATTTGGGGACTCTGTCAAAAGACTTCCCCTCTGCTCTCTGCTAGTAAACTGAGAGGAAGTATTTCACTGTTTATCTGCTAGCCAAAAAGCCACCACAAAACTATGCAACAATAGGCCAGAATAAACTTGTGATAAACTGGTATAGTTGAAGAATATAGTCACGATACAGGAAATATATAGAAAAACCATAAAACCCAGGCAGAAATATGGAGGTATTTCTACATCCCAGCATAGAGATACCACATTCAGTATATATCTTTGATGTTCTGCTGAGCAAACCTCATTTTTAAGGGAAAATACTTGATCACAAGGCAAAGTTCCACCACAATGTTCCCAACATTAGATCATCTTCAATTTATTTAATTGAGCTAATGTTCTGCACAATACTTGCACTATAAGCCATCACACATTTCTCCTCTGCCAGTATCCCACGCTATATTATTGTATTTTCCTTCTGAAACTATAGCCACAACTAGTCTCAAAAAGAGTGCCATATGTTAATTGGATATTAGCTATTTCATTATTCCAAACAATGGATATGAGTTCAGGTCACCTTCATGTACAGTAGGGTGAACCTATCACAGTATCGCCATAAGATTGTCTGCCATATTCTCAAATGCGCAAAGCAGTAAGCATTAAATCCTGGGCAAAGTTCTTGCTCAGCTTGCAAAGGACCAGCTATGGAATCTGTTGTTCTGGCATGTGTCTTTCCTATTGTTCACTGCAATGAAGCATATTACACTGAAGCCATTTGCCAACAAGGCACTAACCAAAGCCAGCAGATCTCAGAGATACTCTTACCACAATATGAATTTTGTCCTTGAAATCTTAACCTGCCTATATTGTCTCTTGCTGATTCATCCAAGTCACCCAAAAGGGACATCAGAGAACTCTTGCATTACTCTGCAGTATTGGATGAGCTGTTACGTTACATAAACACAGCTGTTCCCTTTGCGACTGCTGCCATTGGTTGCCTAGCAATGCAATTCAGCAGCCGACTGCAGTACTTCCAAGAAAGCAATAGTTAGGCAGAGGCCTCAAAATAGCATGCCATGTGTATCAACTTTTTCCCAGTTATGTTGGAAGAGTGGTTGATTATTTTGTAATGGAGCTGTGATATAATCAGTATTTGTTTGCATGCACTGAATATGTATGTATTATTGTCTCTATTCAGTAGTTTTTTGAGCACCTTTCCACTTTTCATTGCTAGTAAGATGCAGTTGTTAGAGTTTTATATTCTCTTTGAACTTATATATACTATATATGTTGGCCACCATAATGACTTACATATAGACATGTACACAACACTATATCTGTATCAGCTAATATTTATTTATATCCAAAGTGCTTACTACACTTATAGCCAGCCGTACCAACAGGCTGAAAAATAGCTTTTATCCGTGGGCTGTTAGGCTTTTAAATGGGACATAATCTTATGCAGAATTGACTTGGGAGGCCGGTGTGTGGTGTAGTTGGTTCACATAGTGTGGTGGGATGGAGGGTTTGTTGTCACTGTGTGTTGGGGGGAGAGAGCACAGGGGGAGGCTCAGCTAATCTCAATGTACACATGTTGTACTTTGACAATAAAGGTTTATTATTATTATTATTATTATTATTATTATTATTATTATTATTATTATTATTATTATTATTATTATTATTACAATAATGCAACCGTTGTTCTGGCTCAAATCCCGATAATGACATGTGCATAAACAAAACTAGATAGAGAACACTACTGCAGGATGTTGAAGGATACCTGCCTCCAGAAGTGGTGAATGCTCCAACACTGGAAGTTTTTAAGAAGAGACTGGACAGCCATTTGTCTGAAATGGTATAGGGTTTCCTGCCCAAGCAGGGGGTTGGACTAGATGACCTCCAAGGTCTCTTCCAACTTCATTATTATTATTATTACCTGTAATCCAGTAAAAGGAAAAAGCAAACAGAAGCTTCAACTTTATATATACTAGGGAAGTCTGGATTACCATAATGTACTAATGTTTTGAAGCAGGTGGTTACTTTCATCTCCATTCCTCTAGTAACAGAAGATGGCCCAAACAATAATTTGGACACAGTCTGTATCTGATGTTATTAACACAGTAAATCAAATCCCATTTAGTAGTAAAGAAACTTATGGGGATCTATTCTTGGGAGTCCTATGGGACCTACTGAATGATATTATTGCTCATAAGACTTCCTCAGGTCTCTTAGGTCCATATTAAGTCCTCCAACACAGAAATGACTGAAATTTATAATCCTTGGAATGTGTTACTGAAATATCATCTCACTGATATCCCACTGATGTCTGATGGAGCATGCTTGCCTCTTGCTAAATCTTCATTATGTTGCAATCGTGATAGATAGTCCAGGCGAGCTGGAGAGAAAATATGAGCATCACATCCAACATCTCCTATTGACTCGAAGTTTTCCCCACCTTACAGTCCATAACTACTGGACTGTACTGGATTGTACTTCTTCCTCCCTGGTATAAAGAAGCAGCATCTAAAATTAGCTATGGAGTGGAGGAGATTACAGTATTTTCAGAAAGCTTATCCATTAGGTTTGCATGGATACTCTGGACTAGTGAGTAGAGTCAGTGGAATGGTGAGGTGCAGACTGATCCTCATCTATAATGGTCCTGCAATTTTTGTGTAAATGAAAGAAAGACATTATGGCAAGATATAAACTGAATGAACAATCAAATAATCAAATACCTGGAGGCAGTGCTTTTTTTGTAAAAGAAAAAGGTGCCGGAACTCACACGTCATACAACGCACCTTGCCTACACAAGGTTCCATCCAAAAAAGGTGCCGGAACTCCATTCTGAGCGTTCTATGAGAAAAAAAGCCCTGCCTGGAGGTATACTAAAGTTCTTCTGAGCTACTCTATATATTCAGTGAGGTAGATTCTGGTTTATAACCTCTGCTGCATTTTCTGCTCCTGCTACTCACATTTTTCAGCATCACATTTCATTAGATATTTTAGTTTTAGCAATACATTGCTCAGCTATAAGCATTTCTTCCTGACTTCTGCTGTTTCTTAACCAGTAGCATTGTCCTTGCTTTCTATGGGAGAGGAATACCAGCCTCTTTCCTTCAAAGCACTGACTCATACTTCACTTGTTCTGTAGAATCTTCCAGAAAATAATTCAGTCCTGTGGTATATGTAGTTGTGACAGATTACTGATGGTTTTTGTGCAGGTATGTTCTGTAGCATTCTGTCTCAGAATGCTACAATACTGGCATATTGGACTTGCATATTGGTTCACATTGTGTGCTAGACTGTACACTTGATAAGCAATCCTGATCTATTCAGTGAGTTCAAGGAATAGACAACAAATCTAGGGTCATTATGGAATTATTTATCTAGATGATGTTCATAGGTGTGGTGTCCGAGTGTACGTCTGACTACACAAAAATGTAGTTATTTCACTGGATGACATTTTATTCTTTACTTTTTTCAGGAGATTGTTTACTGCCTTCTACTCATGTCATGAATGTGCAACAGCATCTATGTGAAAACAGTTGGGAATTGGGAAATTGCAAATCTGTGTGTTTGGTCTTCTTCAGTTTGGTTATTATTTTATTTTATTTAAAGTGACAGTCATAATAATTCTGTGCCAGTAAGTATTTATTATTATTATTTATTTATTTATTTATTTATTTATTTTATGGGACTTGTATGCTGCCCTATCTCCCGAAGGACTCAGGGCGGCTCACAACAATAAAACAGCTATAGAGAACAGTAATACAAATATTAAAAAAGAATTAAATTACAAAGCCCCATAATTAATTACTAAAACCAATAAAATTAAAACAATATTAAAAAACCCCATCCTCAGTCCAGGTCGGCCAGTTGGAAAAGATACATCTTTAGGTCGCGACGAAAGGACCGGAGAACTGGGGCCATCCGAAGTTCTCGGGGGAGCTGATTCCAAAGTAGGTTGTAAAGCTATACAAAATCTGAGAAACAGGCATTTTTAGGGGAAAAATTGGTCTAATAATTGTTGTTGCCAAGATTCCAAGCCATTAGCATTGTCGGTATAGAGATTATTTTTTAAGCTGTTGAATTCTTAAAATTCTGAATGAAATAAACTCACAATGGAAAACCCTATTCTTTTCACATTTTACCATTTTGTATTAGTCATCTGTTTTTATGTTTCCTTTGTGAGGTTATAGGCTCAAAGCAGAACATTTATTAGAAATTCTATAGTGGGATTAAACTGTTGAACAGAAAAAATACAGAAAATCCTTTAAGCCATATTGGAGAGGGCAAGCATAAACATATGCACTTAAGCATAAAACACATGGTTCTAAAATAGCATTTTTGGTTTTTCTGTCTTACAAAGAAATACACAGTCATTTATCTTCTTCCTTTATACTTGATATTTATAGTACTAAAGAAAGCATTGCATTGCTGTATTTAAAAAGTATAACTCCTGATTCACATGCTCAGATATGTATATAGAACACACATCAGTGTGATGCAACCATCCCAAATTGTAAAGATGGAATTGTTTGAAAGTACTTTATTGATGTCCTGAACTCATATGATACCCATAACAGTATTAGGCAAAAGCTGTTACTGCTAGAACAGATGAGAAATGACAGCTTTGGAAAAAAAATTGATGAAATTGAATGAAGGGGAAGAAGAGTTGAATGATGATAATAATATTGTTCCTCAATTTTCATCCTTCGTTCTCTTCTTTATGCTCTGAGCAAGGGTATATGCCAAAGTCTTCTCTACGACATTTTGAATGATTTGATTAAGAAATAGAAACAATTGTCAGTGGAATTTTTCATTATCTCAGAACCTCTATCAGAATTTCTTCTATAGAATATGAAAAAATATGGGCTGCAAAAGAGTCTATTTTGGATTTTGTTGTTCTCCTTTGACTGACAATGGCAACTGTCTCAAATCTTTCTTGGCAGCTTACCCAAATTTTGCAATATTTCAGGTTGTACTAATATATTTGACAATAGAAGAAATAACCACATACTGTAAGCCACACTTGATATGCATATTTAATAATAAACTAGTATGTTTTAAATGTAGTTGAAAATCCCACAGTATTGTTAGCAGTATCATAAAACAATTTGTTTTGTTTTTGTGGATTTTATTTATGACACTCATAAAATATTCTATTAGTATTGATTGGCAGTTTCCTAAAAATATATTAGATGTTTTGGACAAATTCAAACTTGGATATCAGCTGTCTATTGCAGAGATTATAACACAAGAAAACATTTGTTAGGTCTCCCTGGAAGTAATATTATGAGTATGTGCATTATCACTCATCCTATTTGCCATGGTTACCAAAAAGATTTGCTTCACCAAAAATGATAAATGAAAGGCAATCCAATCATACAGGGAATTTATTTAAAAAATTTATAACAAAAAGTTACATCTGTGCAGAAGATGCTGGATTTATTCATCACATACACATGTACAATCAACAGTTTTTAACCAATTCAGACTAACAAAAGAACCAAATTGAGAAATGCTGCAAGATAGTAAGTGCTATTGGAAACTATAAATATTCTAAAACCTCTGTCTTAAGCTGAGAAACTGGGTAAGTGATATGTCTGAGCAGGGGGTTGGACTAGAAGACCTCCAAGGTACCTTCCATTATTATTATTATTATTATTATTATTATTATTATTATTGTTGTTGTTGTTGTTGTTGTTGTTGTTGTTATTGTTATTGTTGTTGTTGTTATTATTATTATTATTATTATTATTATTATTATTATTATTATTATTATTATTATTATTATTATTATTTGTAGTGGGTAAAGAAAATGTGCTACATATGCCCTCTCATATATACACACAGGCACAAAATAAATATTATTCAGAAGAGTGCAAGGTATTTGTGAAGCTGAAAAAGGAGTGAAGGAAGAGGAGGAGCCAATCAATTGCTGCCAACTTGCTCACTCTTGGCAGTCCAACAGCTTTAGAAAGGATTCAATATTGCTTCAATATTGCACAAGATATATTTACAGAAGCAGACAGTTTACCTCAAATGGCCATCAGATCTCTCACACTTTGCTCAGCTTCATATTCATAAATGCCAAAAAGCTGTCTGGGGAAAAATTACCACCAAAAAGTGAAGAAAATCACAAGAGATTAGTTTAAAATTGCATAAAGGTGATGCTCATAACTCCAGTAACTATTAATTTTTTATTGTTCACTTTGATGGATAAATAGTTCAGCATCGTGGCAAGATAATGGGAGGAGAGGGAGGGAATCCCCTTTTGTTCTTAATTGCATGATCGCTGTGGCACAACATTGAAAAACAAAGTTGAATTTAATTCATTCATCCAGTAAAATTAGAAAAAGCCTTCTTCAATGAACTGAATACCATAATATTGAAATTTATTTGGCAAGAGAAAAAAGCACAAATTAAAGTGGAAATGCTACAGGACATTAGAGAAAGGGGAGGATTTGGACTCCCAGACTGGAAATTATATTACCAAGCAGCTATTTTAACGTGGATTAAAGAATGGATAACACAGAGACAAAAGACTACTATACCTAGAGGGGCATGACCTGCAGATTGGCTGCAGGTCTTTCTGTGGTTTGGGAAGAATAAAGCACATAGATATTTCCAGAACCATGCTATAAGAAATGCACTTCTCTTAGAATGGGAAAAAAATAAAAGAAAACATTTATATTAAGATACCTGAATGGCTTTCAACAATGGAAGCTTTTGCTTACCCAAACTTAATTAACTATGTTAAACTTGTAACATATAAAGACTTAATGGACAATGAAGGAAGATTGAAATCTAGACAAGTCTTACAACAACAAGATATTGACCTAACATGGTCAATATCCAATCAAGATATGAAAAAGATGTGAAAACAATGGGGCTCTGTAAGAATAAATAGAACCTGATCTTATATTGTTAAAAACAGATGAAAAGCTTATTAAAAAAACTCTATAGATTTCTGCTTAACTTAAAGATGGAGGAGGAACAAGTTGAAGAAACAATGATAATATGGCCAAAAACCGGACATACTATAGAGCTTGAAAAATGGGAAACGTTATGGGATAGAAATATTAGATTAACCAAAGCTGTACCATATAAAGAAAATTTGTATAAAATGTTTTATAGATGGCACATGACACCAGTGAGACTAGTGAAAATGTTTAAAAATACTTCAAATGTGTGTTGGAAATGTAATCAAAGACCAGGTACTTATTACCATATCTGGTGGTCATGTCCTAAAGCTAAAATGTTTTGGCTTAAGATACATTTATGGTTGGAGAAGATAATTAAAAAACAAATAGAATTTAAACCAGAATTGTTTCTGTTAGGAATGATAGGTCCCAACTATGACAAGGAGAGTGGATACTTAATGTTACATGTATTGACAGCAGTGAGAATCATGTATGCCCAATATTGGAAAAATGAAAAGTTACTGACTGAAGAAATACTAATTAAGAAAATATTGGACTGTGCAGAAATGGATAGATTAACTTTAGAAAGAGAAAGAGCATTCAGTTTACTATAGAACTTGGAATAAATTTTATCAATGACTAGATAAGCGAGTCAGAGAGAAAGGAATGTGATATGCAATTTTGAATTTATTTGAGTAAGAAAAATACTATACGTTAAAAATTTAGTATTGTTTATGATAATCTATTATACCTATCATTGTTATCAATTATTAGTTTTATTACCTTTATTTATATATATTTACCCAGACAATATGCTGTTTGTCAAATATTGAATGTTATTGGGGAAAACCCCAACCCTCACCCCCAACCTTTCCTGTACCCTAACCCTAATTCCCATCCCCTTACCCCACTCTTTAACCCTATAAAAACTAATATTTTTTTTTTCCAAAAAAGAAAAGAAAAACAAAGATGAATAATGCCATCTTTAAAAGATTAGCATAATCTATGGCCATTAAAATTATTTCTTAGTTTTGCATGAAAGCACAAAGCCCTTAGTAAGGACCTTTTAGGAAGGAAGGAAGGAAGGAAGGAAGGAAGGAAGGAAGGAAGGAAGGAAGGAAGGAAGGAAGGAAGGAAGGAAGGAAGATATAAATATTTCAGTTTCCCACATTCAAAGGATTACACTGACTTTTTAAAAATGATATGTATCTGAAATTTTGGTTCCAAAAAGATCATTCAACATTTTGGTTCCAAATTAGTAGCATTCATGATTCCATTTGAATTTACTGTTTATAAACAGGGAACAAATGCCATACTCACTAGCACAGCTGATGTCAAATAGAGAAACATCTGCTAGCAAACATCATGCTCAGAAAACACCCGAGGACTTCACAGTCCAACCCTGAGCTGCATATATTTTCTTCTATTGAAACAAATAAAATTCCTCAGTTAATCTAGCTAGCACCAGTACATGGTATATAGTATATATTATAAAATCACAAAACTTACCTTTTCCCTCAGACTATCTCTCAAGTTTGATTTTCAGTCATATTGATTATTTTATTTTGTATTCCTGTATTATATTTCATGAAGCAGTAGGCGTGAGCTTAAATGGACTCCAGAAGATGGTAGAGGACAGGAAGGCCTGGAGGAACGTTGTCCATAGGGTCACGATGGATCGGACACGACTTTGCAACTAACAACAACAATTATATTTCAGAAAATGTGTGTGTGTGTGTGTGTGTGTTTCTTAATTATTACCTGTTATTGTAATTCTATTTTTTAATTGTAACCTAACTCAATATTTCTTTTAATGGGAAAATCAGTAGAAATGTTTTAAATGAAGAAATATCTTTTCAAATTGTCAATAAAATGCTTTGAGGATAGTCAAGGTTTTTATTTTATGATCCACTGTGATGCATATTAAAACCAAGACTATTTGAAGCTACCAAGAGACCAGAAAAAGAAAATAAAAGAAATTAATAAGAGATCATAAAAAAGGAAGTTGAGATTTTGAAGATGCTGGAACCCAATCTCCTATGTTAAAGACACAGCAGAGTGATTTGATTAGCTCTCTATATATCATGTGAGGAGATATTTTAAAATTGGTGTTATGCATACAGAGATACTTATTTCTGATTATTTGAGGTGGGCTTGTATGATGTTATTAATATTACAGGACCTTAAAATTACAAAGTTATAAAAAAATCAGATATTTACCAGGTCAAGAATTTCTCACACAAGTAGGAAAAAAATTCTCTGTCTGCCTATCAGGGTGGACAACTTTGAGACAAAGAAATGGTTTTAACTGAGTAGGACTGAATGGGACTGGAACAGGATTGTCTCTTCTTCCCTGTTTTGTTTTGTTGTTGTTGTTTTGAGGGGGTGGGGGGGTGGGAGAGAGGTTTAGTTGGAAAGCTTGCTTGTTTTGTTGTTAACTACAATAAGCCTGTTTACACTTATGTCCAGCTATATCCTGGATACCACAACATCCCTGGCAGACAATCAGGACTCGGCTTTAGTACTTTTAGCAAAGGTTATCAATGGATACTTTCTAGGCTTGTATCTGGAACTGCGTCATCATCATCATTTTTACCTGAAAGTAGCCCTTGAACCCCACAGTTTTATTATTGACAATTACAACATTATTGGGAATGGGAATATAAGTATAATTCTGCCCAATTTGTTATCCCAAAGCAAGTGAGAGTTGGATATGTCAGGAAAAATAAATAAATGTGATAGGAACGGGTTACTTGAGAATAATAATAATAATAATTTAATTTAATTTAATTTAATAATATTTCTATACCGCCCTTCTCCCGAAGGACTCAGGGCGGTGAACAGGGCAAGAATAAAAATACAGGATTACAAAAGTTAAGAAAATGATTAAATACATGCCCATATACTAAAATACATCTTAAAACCCCAATAAGATAACAATAACAACCCCCCCATAATAATAATAATATAATAATAATAATAATAATAATAATAATAATAATAATAATAATAATAATAATAATAATAATAATAATAATAATAATAATAATTTTATTTATATACCGCCCTTCTCCCGAAGGACTCAGGGCGGTGAACAGGGCAAATATATAAAAATACAAAAATACAAAAGTTAAAAAAGAATTAAATACAATGCCCAAACTAAAACAGTAAATACATATATTAAAAAACAACAATAAAATCCCAAACCCATCACCCATCAGGCCAGGCTGGCTTGTTCGAATAAATGCGTCTTCAGATCGCGTCGGAAGGAGCGAAGGTCAGGCACCATCCGGAGCTCGACCGGCAACCGATTCTATAAATCCGGGGTGCCCACAGAGAAGGACCTCCCCCTGGGGGACACCAGACGACATTCTCTGACCGGTGGCACCCTGAGGAGGCCCTCTTTGTGGGAACGCACAGGGCGGAGGGAAGTTGATGCCGGCAGCAGGTGATCCCTGAGGTACTCCGGACCCATGCCATGTAGGGCCTTGAAGACCATTACCAGTACCTTGAATCTCACTCGGAAGACAACTGGCAGCCAATGCAGCTCACGGAGCAGAGGTGTAACATGGGAGTATCGGGAGACTCCCAACACAACTCTCGCGGCTGCATTCTGTACCAGTTGGAGCCTCTGAGTGGTCTTCAAGGGCAGCCCCATGTAGAGAGCATTGCAGTAGTCTAAACGAGAGGTCACGAGCACATGAGTGACCGTACGCAGGGCATCCCGGTCTAGATAGGGCCGCAACTGGCGCACCAGGCGAACCTGGGCGAAAGCCCCCCTAGTCACGGCCACTATGTGATCTTCCAAAGTAAGCCGTGAATCCAGGAGGACTCCCAAGTTGTGAGCCCTATCTACGGGGGGGTAATAGCTCACCCCCCATAGAAAGAGATGGGATATTCTGAATATCCCGGGATGCCGGTATGCACAGCCACTCAGTCTTGTCGGTGTTGAGTTGAAGTCTGTTCCTCCCCATCCAGACCCGAACCGCTTCCAGGCAATGGGACATCACGTCGAGGGCATCACTGGGGTGGTTTGGGGTCGAAATAAAAAGTTGGGTATCATCAGCGTACTGATGATACCCAACTCCAAAACCACGAATGATCTCACCCAGCGGTTTCATGTAGATGTTGAACAGGAGAGGCGAGAGGACCGACCCCTGAGGAACTCCACAAGCGAAAGGCCTCGAGGTCGACCTCTGCCCCCCTGCCAACACCGACTGCGAACGTCCCAGGAGATATGAGGAGAACCACTGAAGAACTGTGCCTCCCACTGCCAATCCCCTGAGACGCCGCAGCAGGATACCATGGTTGATAGTATCGAACACCGCTGAGAGGTCTAATAGGACTAGGACAGAGGAATATCCCCTGTCCCGGGCCCTCCAGAGATCATTCACCAGAGCGACCAATGCCGTCTCCGTGCTGTACCCGGGCCTGAAGCCCGATTGGTATGGGTCTAGATAATCCGCTTCATCCAGGACCAGAGGGAGCTGATGCGCCACCACACTCTCAACAACCTTCGCAAGAAAGCGAAGGTTGGAGACCGGACGAAAGTTATTTAACACAGCTGGGTCCAAGGCAGGCTTCTTGAGGAGAGGTCTCACCACCGCCTCCTTCAAGACGGCGGGGAAACTACCCTCACTCAAAGAGGCAGATATAACCGCCTGGAACCAGCCTCGTGTCCCCTCCCGAGCCGCATAAACCAGCCAGGAGGGGCACGGGTCCAATAAACATGTGGTGGAGCTCAATCTCCCCATAATCCTGTCCACTTCCTTCGGAGTCACAGAATCAAACTCCTCCCAGATAATATCGACAAGACCGCCCGCGTCCTGATCGTCAGACTCTGCCCAGTCCAGAGTCCAGTATGTATTGTAAAACAAGAAAAGATGGGGTCAGGAATGCTGAATGGTTTTAGACTGAATACAAAGGAATGAATGATAATAAAGAAGCTTAGTAAAATGGTTTGTACAACAAACCAGGGACACATAACAAAATCAAATATGCAAAGGCAGAATGGTTGGACTGATAAAGAAGGGAAAGACTCAGAATATTGTTGTCTTTTCTGCTAGAAGGGGAGGAGAGGAATGTGTGTGGGTGTGCACTTATATATTTCTGGCTCAGAATAGTTGATGTAGGAGAGGGAAAGGATAATTTCTGAGAACCTGAAAAAGAGACTTGAACTTTTGAGAACAAAAGCAGTGTGTTGAGTGGGCTTTGGATGCAGCAGGGATGGTTTGTGAAGGTGAAAAGTAAGATGAAAATAGTAGGAAATGTTTATTATCTCATACTTTTCATTGGTTTACTGTTTTTTCTCTTTTTTCATCACTTTGAATAATGGTGACCATAACAGGGGATAGCATGATGGGTATGTATCCAGGTAAGAAAATTTCTATAGAAAGATGAAAAATATTACATTTTGTTTACTTTCACAGTTGATTGAAATGCCTAGAATGGAAGAGATGATAGCATTTTAAGGCTCATATTGTAGCCCTGGTCTTTCCACTCCCATACCCTATTGGTATTTTAAAGTAAAGTGATTGGAATGCTTTCACCTGTAGACTTGTAAAAGATTCCAAGCCAGATGCCTCATTTATAGCTATAAGAATATCTCTGTGGTAAACCTAGCAAACAGAAGCAAGTAGATGCAAAAGTCCCATAAAGGCGCTGAACTTGCCATGAACCTGCAGTCATTTGTTTAAGCCATGAATTGTCAACACATGTGGGGGGAAAAAAGCTCCTATTCAATGAAAAAGCAATATAAAGACAATGACAATAAACAGGAAAGAAGTGCTACTGACAATTCTAGTCAGATTTGATGGAGAGGCTGCTAAGCCATCAGAAATAGCAATGAAAGACAGAAAAAAATGCCCCTGCACTACACAGTTTTCAGTACTCCAAAGAATACAGGAAAGACAGGGAGGAAGAAAGACAGGGAGCAATACAGGTGAGAAATTATTTTATTTAACATAAAACCAGGAAGGGAGGGAAGGGAATATTGCCTATAATTTGATACTAACAGCACACAACAGACTGGAAAATAAATGAAGCAAGGTTTTGGAAAAACATCTGACAAGGAGATTCACATTTTTCCTTCTCTCCATAGCCTGCCAATATCAGTTAAATTTAACTTCCATGCTGATAATGGAACAAAGTTATCCACCTCATCTGACCAAAGCAGGATAACCCATCATTAAGTCATGTATGTGTTAAATTTCTAGGTCACTTTACTTCAAAATGTTTCTGGGCAGCTTCACAAAGTTAAAAAAGCATTATTATATGAAGAACCATAATTCTCTGTTGACACAACATATTTATAAATGATCCCTCTCCCAACTAAAAACCCTAACTGAAATATTCAATCTAAGTCAAAGGGTGAGGGTTTTAACCATCATGAAGGTGGCAAGGTAGGGCCAGACTTTGTGGAAGGAAGAGCTATTCCAAATGACAGGTACAACAATGGAGAAGACCCATTTCCTTGGTCCCGCTAGGTAACATTGCCTAAAATGATCCAGATTGTGCATACCATAAGCAAATAAAGATTAATAGATTTTTATGAAGATGGTAAATTATTTTACAGGCCGAGGATTTTATTTATTTATACCATATACAGTATATACCATATATATATATACCATATATAAAGACCACCAAGAGGCTTCAGCTGGTGCAGAGTGCGGCTGCACGGGTAGTGATGGGAGCACCCCGATACTCCCATATTACACCCCTCCTGCATGAACTGCATTGGTTACCGGTTGCCCTCCGGGTGAGATTTAAGGTGCTGGTACTTACCTTTAAAGCCCTACATGGCTTAGGCCCGGGATACTTGCAGGACCGTCTGCTGCCGGGAACGAATTCCCATTACCCAGTACATTCACACAGAGAAGGCCTCCTCAGGGTACCGTCGGCTAGACAATGTCGGCTGGCGACCCCCAGGGGGAGGGCCTTCTCTGTGGGAGCGCCAGCCCTGTGGAACCAGCTCCCCCATGAGCTTCGGATGGCCCCAGATCTCCAGTCCTTTCGCTGCGGCCTCAAAACACTCCTTTTCCACCTGGCTGATCTGGACTGACAGGGATTTTAATTATGTTTTTAATTTTTAACTCTAATTTTTAGTTTATTTTAATTTTAATTTTAATTTATTGTACAGAGGCCTTTAATTTTAATTTTATCTTAACTTCTGTATTTATTGTATGTTATTGTTGTTAGCCGCCCTGAGTCCTTCGGGAGATAGGACGGCATACAAGTCCCAATAATAAATAAATAAATATATCATATTTCTTAACTACCCATCACCCTCAGGCCACTTTTTAAATCAAGAGTTAATTTAATTAATATCATGAGGGGTTTTTTTGTCCTGGGTCTGCCTTTTTTGTAAGCTTGGCTTTTGCCAGAAGTGCATGTGCAAACAAATGTATATATCCAGGTGTGTCAATAAATTCATCATGTATTTATTAGGCTGAGACTGAATCTACAAGTTGGGTTTCAAATTGTGTTAACCATAGTTGGACAAGATGGTAGAGCTAGGTAAGTCAATATTTTTTTCTATCTATTCTTCTTTTGGGATCGAATTTCATATCTTTCCTCATGAATATTGAAAAGCAAGAATAAAATCAATCATTTTGGAATGCTGCATAGTTCAGTACTTTCTCTATTCTACCTAACATCAACATGAAGCCATTGAAGAAGGCCATCTGTTGGTCCACAATCTATGTCATCACCATGCTAAGGACATCCAGTTACATATCTTGACCCCAGAATGAATTGGTGATATCATAAATGTGCACTTCACAATTATTGATAAACTATTGATAAATCTTAAAGTCCATCAGAAGATAATGTGGTGTTTGGGATGGTATAAGATTCTATTTTATTTGAAAAAAGTTAAGTATATGACAGGATGGGATAGTTAAGCATATATTGATGAATTATAGGAATCAAACTAGCTCCATCAAGCTTTTTTTTTCTTCAAATTCCACCTTGATAAGCTTGAAGGACTCTGATTAATTTTGTGGGAGAACTTAACTTTTTCATCTTCCTCTAATGCAGGGGTCGGCAACCTCGGCTCTTTTATGACTCGTGGACTTCAACTCCCAGAATTCCTGAGCCAGCTATGCTGGCTCAGGAATTCTGGGAGTTGAAGTCCACGAGTCATAAAAGAGCCGAGGTTGCCGACCCCTGCTCTAATGTATACATATAGCTCCTAAGAAGTTAATAAATTTATTCATGATTTCTACAAACTCCAGAATACAAATAAGAAATTCAATAACTTGGCAATTATAAATTAAATCTCTTTCATGTGGGGAAAAATACAAGACAATAACAATTGCAAATACAGTTGTTCTTGTTGTACCTTAAATAACATGTTTATAAGCTATTCTGCTCACACTTAAATTAGATTTACTGTTAATATTCTGGTGGACAAAATCTTATACAAATATAATTTGAATGACAAAATGAAAAGAAAGAACAGCTTTGTCAGTAGACATGTTCAGATGCTGTTTGTTGCATTGCATGGCTATTAGTACTTTTACGTTATTCTGTCTTCCAGATATATTTATAGAAATGCAAAAAAGGAATGATATTTCATGTGTGTAGATTTTTGTTAAAAGCTTTAGCACCTATCTTTTAAACAATTTTAGAGATGATCTATTGATAATTAATGCTGGTATTCACAAAATGGGCACAGCATGATCTCTTCTCTAAAATTATGTACAATTTTAAAAATTTGAATCATATTGCATGATTCCCCTGTTATACTTTTCAGAGCCCTGCTGATGGAGAACACTGGACTGATCATATAAAATGGTGCACTTTTTCTTGGAAAGATTACCAAAAAAACCTGATGCTGTTTGGATTTGGAAAGGTCCTTGGAGATGGGAGAGAGGGCAGATTAATAGGCTAACACTGTTGCTTTAGGTGAGATCTAAATCAGTTAAATTTCTATGGCTAAGAGATCAGCCCAAGTATCATTTTTAATTTGTTCCCACCTTGAATAAACTACACAATTTAACTTCCCTCTCTCCCTACCATTGTTTCACTCATTCACCCCTTCACCAATGCATTATAGAAATATAGACTGACATAGCTAGACTAGCTAAAAATAAAATTAAGCTGATAGTTTTAGGTTTATTACAGTACAGTCTCATCCCCCAGAAAAAAGTTCCTTACTCAGCAAACCTTTCAACCCAAAGTACATCTTACAAGATTGAACAGCCACTCCATGGATTCACATTCAGCTTTGTGGTGATCAACAAAAGACAACCTTGCCTTGAGACATAATGCATCAGGTATGTACTGTGGGGTCAGGAAAGATATGTACTGTGTTATGAAGTACATTGCCAACATTCTTTGTAAGTTTCATTGTGAGACTGAGGGTATATAGTTGCTGCTTCTCCAAGATAACAAAATATGTTTGTATTGCCCTAATAATAATATGGTGAATTCCCTTGTACTTCTACATGTCAGCATACTGAACAGAAATGGGTCAAAAGATCAGCAGATTTTTAATATCTTTTGTATGCACTGCCTTGGCAATCAATCATTCATTTCTTTGTGTTCACATAAGGTTTTGAAAAGACAAAGCATATTGCAAGAGCAATATTCAGCTCTGCTGGGTTATACTGATTTTTTGTGACCAAGATCAAGATAATTCACTTTTTGCTTCCAGAATAGGAAGTATCATTTTGATATTTCTTTGGAATAGTTGCATTGTTGGATCTCAAGGCCAGGGTTTGTATAATTACTGAGAGAAACAATACTATGATAAGTTACTTGATAAATGTTTGTTACTAAGGGAACTGTCTTTTATATTCTCTAAAAGTAAACTATACCGACAAGTTTCCCTAGAAATAGTGCATGACCAAACAGGAAATATGCAATCCTTACCTTATAAGTTAAAAATACCAATTTCCAAAAATAGCTTTAGGTTTCACTTTGAAGCTTTCTAGCTTCACCATCTGCGTGATTCAAAGAAAGGAAAATACTATATTCAATATTAAAATGTCACCAAATGACAAGCAAATTGTCACCAAATGACAAGGAAATTCAAATGGAATCATGAATGCCACTAAATTGGAACCAAAATGTTGGATGATCTTTTTGGAACCAAAATGTCAGATACCTATTGTTCTTTATAATATAAATTATCACAGGCTTTTTTCTTATTTTCTTCTTGTGATAATAAACATCCGACAGTGGTTTGTTAAAAGAACTGTGATTTAATATACAATATGAAACAACAATATTCAGGGAGCATAGAGAATACAGGTAGTCATATATATAAACGGTTGAAGTGAGTTAAAGATTCCAACTGCCATTCCCCTCAGACACAGTCTCTTAAAGGGATACTACCTCCAAAATACTCTGCTGACTCATTCTCTAAATATCACTTCTGCCCTCAGGTAGTAAATTATAATTACCTTGACACATATCAAGTTTTAAAAATCAGTGTAATCCTTTGAATGTGGGGAACTGAAATATTTATATCTCCTTCCTTCCTTTCCTTTCCTTCCTTCCTTTATTCCTTTTTCAGCATTGTTCTTTTTATCCTCTGGCACAGAGAAAACAGGAAAAATTGCTTTATTTTTTTTTTTGCATGTTATACTATACTTAAGATAATCAAATATTATATCCAGCATTTCATTGCACTATCCATTTTCAACTGATCTACAAATTCCCTAGCTTCTTCTAGTTCATTTAAATCCCAAAACGTTAGATCATGAAGGAAATATTACTGGTTTTTTTCTTCTTCAGAACAACAACCAAGGAGTCAGGAAGACATGGAAGTTACAGAATGAAAGATATATAACATAAAAAAGGAACACCATTATTTAAAAAAATCTTGAAAGAGATATTCTAAAGAATCATGCAGTTGGAAGTGTTTTCTCAGGTCACCTAATTCAACTCCTTGTAGCACTAACTGGACTGTGTTTGAAAGCCTCCAGTGAAAAGGAATGTATGACGTAGATCCTTCCAGGAACACTGAGAATAAAGAATAAAAACTGAAGTCTTTTTTCATACCCCAATGCTTCCAGTGATAAAAAAGGAGTGGGTTGACTTCAGGCTATTTTGCTGGCTTTATCCTCATTTGTCTTTGAGAATAAAAGTTTTCTTCCTGGAAGGTTAGCAGAGAGGCTAGCTTCTCCTGCACTTCATTCTCCCCTCCAATGGAACTAGAAGGACAAGCTTTGCCTTAAGGGAACAAAGATTGGCCATTTGTAAATTAAAAAACTGGTATGAAACAAATTGTGCAGAGTTTTTGGCTAAGGTATGACCAATAAATGGCTCTCATGCAACTGTGAATATTTTTGTTGCCATGTTCCAGGAACACTTTAGTGCATTTGAACATGTGTGGTACTTTTGTGGTGATGAAGGATAAAACAAAATATGGGTATCACATCCCAAAGGTGCTTTTTCAAGAGGCAACTGGACTTTCTTGTTTTTCTTCTCATCCAAGAAGCTTCTTCAGCTCTGACTGGATGGTGGGGAATGGAAGGATTTACCGCATATACTTGAGTATAAGCCGACTCGAGTATAAGCCGAGACCCCTAATTTTACCCCCAAAAACTGGGAAAAGTTCTTGACTCAAGTATAAGCCGAGGCTGGGATCCGCCGAGTGGCTTTCAGCACTGGAGAAAATGCAAAATCGCTCGAGACCAAACTCGAAGGAATCAGCTGCCGGTGGGAGCGAGGCGATCCGTGCGGTCCCGTGACAGCCAGTCGGGCAAGCAACGCGAAGAGCGGCAGGGCTTTATTTTTGCACCGTGGAGCTCCCCCTCCCCCTCCTCCCAAACTCCCCCTCTCTCCCCCTTCCCCCCACTTCCCAGAGCTGAATACTGGGTATTAACCGGCGGCGGAGGCTTGCAGAATGGCGGATCGAGCCTCTGTCGCCGGCGGCTGGATCCGTGCTCCACAAGCCTCTGCCGCCGGCTGGATCCGCGCTCCGCAAGCCTCTGCCGCCGGCGGAGGCTGGATCCGCGCTCCGCAAGCCTCTGCCGCCGGGGGAGGCTGGATCCGCGCTCCGCAAGCCTCTGCCGCCGGCGGAGGCTGGATCCGTGCTCCACAAGCCTCTGCCGCCGGCTGGATCCACGCCCTGCCACCGGCAGAGGCTTGCGGAGCGCGGATCCAGCCTCCCCCAGCGGCAGAGGCTTGCGGAGCGCGGATCCAGTGGGGGGGAAAAGCCCTTTAGCAGGATTTGCCTGCATGCCGGCGGAGGCTGGATCCGTGCTCCGCAAGCCTCTGCCGCCGGCGGAGGCTGGATCCGTGCTCCACAAGCCTCTGCCGCCGGCTGGATCCGTGCCCTGCCGCCGGCAGAGGCTTGCGGAGCGCGGATCCAGCCTCCGCCGGCGGCAGAGGCTTGCGGAGCGCGGATCCAGTGGGGGGGAAAAGCCCTTTAGCAGGATTTGCCTGCATGCCGGCGGAGGCTGGATCCGCGCTCCGCAAGCCTCTGCCGCCGGCGGAGGCTGGATCCGTGCTCCACAAGCCTCTGCCGCCGGCTGGATCCGCGCCCTGCCGCCGGCAGAGGCTTGCGGAGCGCGGATCCAGCCTCCGATGGCGGCAGAGGCTTGCGGAGCGCGGATCCAGCCTCTGCCGCCGGCGGAGGTCTAGGGGTAGTGGGGGGGGGCTCGTGGACATAGATGGGCTCAAGTGGAAGCCAAGCAGCCCTCCCGAATCTGGGCTTCTGGACGGAGCAGCCGGTGGTGCGTTTCAAAAAGCAGAAAAGTTGGATTTTGAACATTTCAGAGGCCGTGGGTCAAGCAGGCTACGCTTCCCCGGGCGCTGCAACGGCACCCGTTTTCCCCGGCGAGTTTTCCCTACCTGGCCCCTGCAGAATCGCAGCGGCGCCCCTGGAGAAGCCTACCCCGAGGCTGCGGCCGATTTTTCCTTCTCCAGGCCTCTGCTGCCCGTTTCTGTCTGACACACACACACACACGCACGCACGAGGGGGAGAAACAACGCTCTGGGCAGCAGAGGCCTGGAGAAGGAAAAATCAGATTACCCCTTCCACACGTAAAACTTCCAGTTTAATTACAAAGGAAGAAGAGAGAAACTTAGATCAACAGCTCACCTTCCTTTTCCTCTAGGTTGCAAGGGGAAAAATAAAAATCAAAGATCCTTGGAAGTAATGGTTGGAAAAGTTTGCAAGTCTTTGGGAAAGTTCAAGAAGTGAAAGGAATACCCTCCTCTTGAAAGACCAGATAAGGCAGACAGGGAGATGAAGAGTTCAACCGAGTTTCCTCTTTTGTTCAGGCTCCCCGATCAGACAAAGAATTAGCCAGCGGCAGGTTTCTCCCCTTTTCCCTCCCATCTCTCTTCCCCCAACCCTTGGGTCCCACAGCAACTCACGAACTCCAGCCGCCCCTTCTCCTTCGAAAGGTCTAGATCCCGAGATAAGATATATACAGAAATATACATAAAGAGAGAGACGGACGCAGGCTGTTGGTTTCTCGCCTCATCCCTGGCTTCCAGTTCAAAACTTCCCTCTAAGTGAGCCTCCCAGAAAAACAAATCTTCATGGAGGCGGAGGAGGCAAGGAGAATCCCTCCGATTGTTGTTTCCGGCAAATGCACCTCTTTGTTTGGGTCCCCTTTGACAGGCGCGGAGAACGATCTCCCCTCGCAATTCGGCCGGGTGGGCGCCGGGAGTCCTCTTCCCGTACCCAAGGACGAAAACCGGGGCTTTCAAGAACCCGGGATGGGAGCCGGGGAGTGGAAGGGCTACTACTCAAAGCGCCGCGCTGGGAGGAGGGAGAAAGGGAAAAGGGGGGAGGGGGAGGAAAACGGGAAGCAAGTTTTGGGTGAAGCCTCTTTCCTTTCACTTTTGGAAGCGCATCCAGGCGAGGAGAACAAAAGCGTCACCTCGGCCGGGACTCGGCGCGCTGCTTTTCCCGGCTTCTGACATCGCTACCTGTTGTACAGGCAGGGAGGGGGGGAAGCCAGAGCATCCAGCGCATAACAAAGCCTCAGCCTTTTCACCTGTCCTCCTCCTCTTCCTCCTCCTCCTCCTCCTCCTCCTCCTCCTCCTCCTCCTCCTCCTCCTCAGGAGCAGCAAAAGCCACTGGACTCGGTCGCCAAATACCGACCACAATACATTTTGGGGGAGGGGATTGGAAAAGAAAGCAAAGAAGCGCCCGGCCGGCCAGGGCGCATCTGCTTTTGCCAGAGGACCCTCTGCGTCTTCCCAAGAGTCACGCAGAAGCAACAAGTCGTGGCTCCCGACCGCTTGGCAAGCTGCGAAAAAGGACACCCGGGTCCGCGCCTGGGAGTCCCGGTGTACCCTAACTCCTCTCCGAGCCTCTGCCGCCCGTTTCTGTCTGACACACACACACACGCACGCACGAGGGGGAGAAACAATGCTCTGGGCGGCAGAGGCCTGGAGAAGGAAAAATCGGCCGCAGCCTCGGGGTAGGCTTCTCCGGGGGCGCCGCCGCGATTCTGCAGGGGCCAGGTAGGGAAAACTCGCCGGGGAAAACGGGTGCCGTTGCAGCGCCCAGCGAGTTTAAAAGCAGCGGGTGCAGATGCCTGAACAAAAGAGGAAACTCAGTTGAACTCTTCATCTCCCTGTCTGCCTTATCTGGTCTTTCAAGAGGAGGGTATTCCTTTCACTTCTTGAACTTTCCCAAAGACTTGCAAACTTTTCCAACCATTACTTCCAAGGATCTTTGATTTTTATTTTTCCCCTTGCAACCTAGAGGAAAAGGAAGGTGAGCTGTTGATCTAAGTTTCTCTCTTCTTCCTTTGTAATTAAACTGGAAGTTTTACGTGTGGAAGGGGTAATCTGATTTTTCCTTCTCCAGGCCTCTGCCGCCCAGAGCGTTGTTTCTCCCCCTCGTGCGTGCGTGTGTGTGTGTGTGTCAGACAGAAACGGGCAGCAGAGGCCTGGAGAAGGAAAAATCGGCCGCAGCCTCGGGGTAGGCTTCTCCAGGGGCGCCGCCGCGATTCTGCAGGGGCCAGGTAGGGAAAACTCGCCGGGGAAAACGGGTGCCGTTGCAGCGCCCGGGGAAGCGTAGCCTGCTTGACCCACGGCCTCTGAAATGTTCAAAATCCAACTTTTCTGCTTTTTGAAACGCACCACCGGCTGCTCCGTCCAGAAGCCCAGATTCGGGAGGGCTGCTTGGCTTCCACTTGAGCCCATCTATGTCCGCGACTCCCCCCCACTACCCCTAGACCTCAGCCTCGGTCCCCTGTCCGACCCGGAGGAGTATTTTTTTAAAAAAAACTTCCATCGGGATTTGTTCCTGGAGTTTAAATCCTTGCAGTCCGAAGCAAGAGAGAAAGCCGCGACCTCCTCCTGCGGGAGATTCTCTGCCGGCTCCGAAGAGCTCGACCACCAACGCCGGGGCGGCAGAGGCTTGCAGGGCTGGCAGAGGTGGCGGCAGTCCAGCGTTGTTTCTCCCCCTCGTGCTCCCCCTCGTGTGTGTGTGTGTGTGTGTGTGTGTGTGTGTGTGTGTGTCAGACCCGCAGGAATGGCTAGTAAAGGTGGCGGCAGTCCGGCATTTGCGTTTCTCTGTGTGTCAAGCCCCGTGGGCTCGACACACAGGAAGGGGGGGAATGCCGGAATGCCGCTTCCCTACCAGCCATTCCCGTGGGTCTGACACACACACGCACGCACGAGGGGGAGAAACAACGCTGGACTGCCGCCAGCTCTGCAAGGCTCTGCCGCTCCCTTCTCTCAGCAGCCTGTTCCGAACGAAGGGACAGTTCTTTTTTTTGTTGACTGGAGTATAAGCCGAAGTGGAGTTTTTCAGCCCAAAAAGTGGGCTGAAAAATTCGGCTTATACTCAAGTATATACGGTATATTCCTTGTAGACAGCTGTTCATTTGCATTCTTTTAGAGAGACATTGAGGCCACTTGGAGGTTTATCTGTGTCCTCAGGATCACCTGAGTAGTGCAAATGTGTGTGGCACCTTCTTGGCTGCAGGATGTTTTCTGCTGTGTGTCCTTTCACTCTTAAAAACAGGTGCAGGCTTTTGGGGATGAGTCTGCGTTGTCTGCATTTCAAACTGAAGAATCAATGGTTCCTGTAGTCAGCAATGGTTTCTGGAAATCTTTTCATAATCCCGCACCATTTGAAGGATGTTCATCCCAAAGTGCATAGCTAACCAATAAGCTTCTTGGATGAGAACCGAAATGTCTTTAAAGAAAAACAAGAAAATCCAGTTGCCTCCTGAAAAAGCACCTTTGGCACAACCATGACCTCGATGAATGAAAATCGCTGTAGACATGGGGAACATATGTATGGAAGATTTATATGGTACAGTAGGAACTAAATATGGGTGAACTTCTTAGCTTCCAAGAGCCCCAGTAAAAAGGGGGAAAGATAAAGAATTCTTTATTTTGTTTCAGTAATATCTGGAAAGCTAGTTTGCTTAACTGTGGGTTAGAGGGTTATATCTAGATGTAGAGAATTTGATAAATGATCACATTTATAATTTCCTTTAGATCTAACATTTCAGAACACCTAATTTTAACTAAATTCTATGTAAAAAATAAAATAGCATTAAATAATATTGATGCCTGATTTATTTCTAGCTTTAAGGACTATTCCTCATTTCTGAAAATTTCACCAAAATTTTCTTCTTCGGAACAAAATGTCAAAAGATTTTTTTAATCCAGCTAAACTGAATCTGAATAGTTGCAAATGTGGAGATTAATATTTAGCAAGATAAATAACCTCTTCAGTCCAGCAGAAAATTAATTGATTTCAAGATCCTCATGAATATAATTCCAGGAACTTTCATTGCCAAACAGAAGAATCTAACTGAACATTTTTAGTATATTTTATTAATTTTTTAGAATAATAATCTTTAGTGCTTAGTAAACAATGTGTTGTCTGGGTTCATATATTTAACAGTGAATTTCTTTAATTTCTATAGTTTCATAATCAACATATTAACTAGAAATACTTTTCCTTGGTCCTCTCTTCTTCCAATAGTGTTCTCCTTTTACCATCATTAAGCAAATATAGTTCTTAATACTATCAATACATACAAATTTAAATATAATTTTTTCTAATATTTAACAATAACATCAGTATGTAATGTCTTTCCTAATCAGTTTGTTTTAAAAATATTGGGATTATTTAAACGTATGAAATATTTTAATATTTAAATGTAATCAATTTTGAGAAAACTATAACTGACAAGAAATATTTTGATTACTGAGGGGAAACTAAGCTTAAATAAGAGTTCTGAAAACAGGACCTATAGTGATTTTAAGTGAACATTTTTGAAGGGCTGCTGTGATTGCTTTGAAAAACAGAAAGAAACATGAACAATTATGATATTTTCTCAGTACAGGTATTTCTACCTACCCCACTTCAGAGGGCTGCTTTACTGCTAGGAGACCCTGAGGCTTCTTTTAAAATTGTATGGCAGGAATACTAGCGAAATGATTGAAGCTTGGGACAAGGGCCCCTTGACAGTCAACAGGAATACTGATTTACCATCAGTTTACCAAGTACTTAGGAGCTCAGCAGCAGTACTAGGAAACAACAATCAACAACTTAATAGTCAGCCAGCCACACCACAAACAACTAGGCACCTCATAAATCCATGAATAGAACAGCCCACTGCACACATCGTGGATATTGAGAAGTTCCCTGAGGATGGGCTCCAGCATGAATCCGAAAGCTTGGAAGAACAAATCTCTAATCCTGGTAACCAACTGAGATTGGATCCCACAACATTATCCTGGGACACATAAAATATTCACGAGAATATTTTCCTTTTGCTTTTCTTCTCTTGTTTACAGGATTCTAAATGATGTGTCTCCATTAAGTCCAATACAAATTGATTTGCTTTTAGATTTGAATTATTATTTTCTAGTTTATATTACATAGTGTTCTCATTAGCTCATTAGCTCTGCTTGTAATGGAAATCTGGGATGTAAATTTAATAAATAAGTAAACACAGAGGGGGCTTTCCTCTGAAATAATGGATTGCAGACTGGGATGCATATAAAAATCACTACAGGATAATGATAGAATCAGTCACCCTAAGGCTAATCATAAAACACTGGTGGATGAGTAACATTTGTAACCATATTATTTGAAAGCCACCCTGTAACATGAAAGATTCTTGCCTTTTGTTTGCTCAAAGAGTTACCATGTTGAGACAGGAGACAAAGGAAAACTATCACTTTGTAAGATTGTACAAGGAAGAATTAGCAGTTTAACTCACAGCTGAAGAGGGGAAGCAATAAGGAAATGAGAAACGTAGATATTTTGAATTTTTTTTTTTTAAAAGCAGTGCCTATTAAAAATATAATGAGATTATATATTTAATTTGCCAAGTAATTAACATACTCTGGATTATAAACAAAACAAGATAATAATATACCACGATAATTATGGGAGAAAAACCCTAATGTATTAAAAATAATAATAAAAGCTACTTTCCAACACAGCAGAAGGCACTTAGAAATTATCAACGAATTAACATCTACAATATGGAATCAGAGTAACATAAAACCCAATTGTTATTAGCAAATTTTATGCAGTTATGTCACCTTCTCTCAGAGTCCATATTTCTAGATTGAGTGAATATCTTCTATATGATACATAAAGAAAGATCTTTCTGTATTATGTGATTCCAAGGCTCTACAAAAAAAGTCACAGAAGTATTATTAAATAGAATTCAATATTCAAGAAATGTTAATAAATCAGACAATTTATTAAACCTGAAAAAATGTCCAGACTTAACTTGTTATGATGTTGAAGATGAGGAAACGGAATGTCAAAACTACTGGAGAGCCCAGGTTTAGAAATATTAGCATGATAACCATGTCTTGGGATCCTATTACACCTGTTCTAATTTCTCAGACAGAAATTGGAAATTTTATACTACATTGTTCACTCACTAAATTAAAGCAGATCTCAAGACCAAGGACTATCAGCTACTACAGGAGGTGGCTTAAAAAACAAAGTGACAAAGATTTACGCTTGATTCCCATTGACTTCTGGCAACTTTCCATGGGAAAATGGCCATGCTGAACTTTAGGCTATTACCGTAGTTTCCGGCGTATAAGACGACTTTTTAACCCATGAAAATCTTCTCAAAAGTCAGGGGTCGTCTTATACATCGGGTGCTGAAAATTTAGGGACAGGGCTGGCTGGAAAACCTGGAGTGGATCTCCCATTTAGTCTGCGCAGGGAAAGCGGGACCAATTGGAGAAGAAGCTGCAGTCTGTGATTTTTTACAGGCTGGGGTCTGGGCGTCTTTCCTTCTAAAGTTGAAGAGCAGCTGTAGTATATCCCAACTTGAAAGGCAGGTGGGGAAGGCAGCAGCCAGAGCAGCGGCTTAGCTCTAAGGACACATTTGACTCAGGAACTGGGTGGGCTGGCTGGAAAACCTGGAGCGGATCTCCCATTTGGTCTTTTTTTTAAAAAATCCCATTTATATCCTGCCCTTCTCCGAAGACTCAGGGTGGCTTACAATTTAAAGCACAAATCAATGTGCTTAGCAATAGCCTTCATTCTGTGTATATGCCTGTTTATTAGGGCTTTCACCCCCCCCCCCAAGCAGCATTATTACAAAGTCAGCTTATTGCCCCCAACAATCTGGGTCCTCATTTTACCTACCTTGGAAGGATGGAAAGCTGAGTCAACCTTGAGCCTGGTGGGATGCGAACTTGCACTAATTGCAGGCAGCTTGTGTTACTTAAGGCTCTGCACAGGGAAAGCTTTAGAGTGAATTAGGAAAAGTGAAAAAGTGAATTAGGAAAATAGTAAACGGTTGCTGGAATTGGGAATGTGTAATTTAACGAAGAGAAGGGTGAGGGGTGACATGATAGCAGGGATCCAATATCTCAGGGGCTGCCACAAAGAAGAGGGAGCCAAGCTATTCTCCTAAGCACCTGAAAGCAGGACAAGAATCAATGGATGGAAACTAGTCAAGGAGAAAAGCAACCTAGAACTAAGGAGAAACTTCCTGACAGAACAATTAACCAGTGGAACAACCTGCCTCCAGAAGTGGTGAATGCTCCAACACTGGAAGTTTTTAAGAAGAGACTGGACAGCCATTTGTCTAAATGGTATAGGGTTTCCTGCCTTAGCAGGGGGTTGGACTAGATGACCTCCAAGGTCCTCTCCAACTTCTACTCCTCCTTCTTCTTCTTCTTCTTCTTCTTCTTATTATTATTATTATTATTATTATTATTATTATTATTATTATTATTATTATTATTATTATTATTATTTAATCCACTTGCACTGTTTTATGTTTACATGTTTGATGACAAACAGCCTTATGTTTATAAGTGACAGTTTTCCTACTAAGCACCTGCATGTCATAAGCATTTGAATTAAAATTACCATATTAAAATCAAATCTGATGTTTTTTAATTTTTATTTGGTGTGCGTTGGAAAAGGGGTAGTCTTATATGGCGAGTATAGCTCAAACCCTATAATTTAACAGGAAATGTAGGGGGTCGTCTTATACGCCCAGTCGTCTTATATGCCGGAAAATACGGTATATATGTGTATATATATATATATATATATATATATATATATATATATATATATATATATATATATATATATATATATATATATATATATATATATTATTTATTTATTTATTTATTTATTTATTTATTTACATTTATATACCGCCCTATTCCCTGAGGACTCAGGGCGGTTTACAGGAAATTAAAAAATCCACCATACAAAAGTTAAAAAAACCAAATTAAAAAATATTAAATTGACCCTGTATACTTAAAACCCCAATTAAAATTTCTCCTCAGCCTGGGCCCGAGAGCTCAAAGAGCCAGGTCTTCAGGCCCCGGCGGAATGATCGGAGGTCGGGGGCAGTCCTCAGCTCCACCGGCAGCTGGTTCCAGAGGGCAGGCGCTCCCACTGAGAAGGCCCTATCCCTGGGTCTCACCGGCGGCACCCTGAGCAGACCCTCCCTGTGGGAGCGCACTGGGCGAAGGGCGTTTGATGCCGGCAGCAGGTGTTCCCTCAAATAGCCCGGACCCAGGCCATGTAGGGCTTTATAGGTAATAACCAGCACCTTGAATTTCACCCGGAGGGCAACCGGAAGCCAATGCAGCTCGCGGAGTAGAGGTGTTACATGGGAGTATCGGGAGACCCCCATTACAACTCGCGCGGCCGCATTCTGCACCAGTTGAAGCCTCCGAGTGGTCTTCAAGGGCAGCCCCATGTAGAGAGCGTTACAGTAGTCCAGACGGGAGGTAACAAGCGCATGAGTAACTGTGCGTAGGGCATCTCGGTCCAGATAGGGACGCAACTGGTGCACCAGGCAAACCTGTGCAAAAGCCCCCCTGGTCACGGCTCCTATGTGGTCTTCAAAATTGAGCCGTGAGTCCAGGAGGACGCCCAGGTTGCGAGCCCTATCAACGGGGGGTAACACCTCACCCCCCATCGTTAGAGGTGGAATAAGTTGGTTAACCCGAGATGCCGATACGCACAGCCACTCAGTCTTGGCGGGATTGAGACGAAGCCTGTTTCTCCCCATCCAGAAACATCCAGAAATATATATATATATTAACAAAGAATTAAGGGAGACTGAAATGCATTTCAAACTTATTAGTTTTCATCAGTCATGTTTGGGGCCTAGCAAGGTAATCTAAATAGTTAACAAAGTATTTGACACATATCTCCCCTTGCAGAAGCTAACAAAGCGAGAGAGATCCTGTGGCTCAAGAGGTAAAAACAACTGCCTAATGTGCAATCAGCCCAGGTTCGAATCTCAGAAGGGTATGGCTGACTGATGAAAACTAATAAGTTTGAAATGCATTTCAGTCTCCCTTAATTCTTTGTTAATAATTTACATAAATATATGAGCTGTCCGGTGTGACTACTGCCTGTTTGATGGCCTTCAAGATAGGCTGAAACAGGAAATAAAGATTTGCCCCATGTTTGGGACCTAGCAAGGTAATCTAAATAGTTAACAAAGTATTTGACATATATATATATATATATATATATATATATATATATATATATATATATATATATATATATATATATATATATATATATATATATATATATATATATATATATATATATATATATATATATATATATATATATATATATATATATATATATATATATATATATATATATATATATATATATATGTTTTCTGAGGTTTTCGCGGGTGTTTGTATGTGGATCTTTGGTCATTCGGGTTTTTCCCCACGTAGAATTGAAGGTGTAAGAGCAACGTTTCGACGGAATCCCATCCGTCATCCTCAGGCTGAAGAAGGAAGCTGAAGCCACCAGCCTGAGGATGACGGATGGGATTCCGTCGAAACGTTGCTCTTACACCTTCAATTCTACGTGGGGAAAACCCAAATGACCAAAGATCCATATATATATATATATATATATATATATATATATATATATATATATATATATATATATATATGGCTCAGTGGGTTAGGACGCTGAGCTTGTCGATCAGAAGGTCGGCAGTTTGGCGGGTCGAATCCCGAGTACCGCGTAACAGAGTGAGCGCCTGTTACTCGTCCCAGCTTCTGCCCACCTAGCAGTTCGAAAGCACGTAAAAATGCAAGTAGAAAAATAGGGACCACTATGGTGGGAAGGTAACAGCGTTCCGTGCGCCTTTGGCGTCTAGTCATGCCGGCCACATGACCATGGAGACGTCCTTGGACAAGCGCTGGCTCTTCGGCTTTGAAACGGAGATGAGCACCGGCCCCTAGAGTCAGAAACGACTAGCACGCATGTGCGGGGGAACCTTTACCTTTACATATATATATATATATATATATATATATATATATATATATATATATATATATATATATATATATATATATATATATATATATATATATATATATATATATATATATATATATATATATATATATATATATATATATATATATATAAAAGGTAAAGGTAAAGGTTCCCCCGCACATGCGTGCTAGTCGTTTCCGACTCTAGGGGCCGGTGCTCATCTCCGTTTCATAGCCGAAGAGCCAGCGCTTGTCCGAGGACGTCTCCGTGGTCATGTGGCCGGCATGACTAGACGCCAAAGGCACACGGAGCGCTGTTACCTTCCCACCGTAGTGGTCCCTATTTTTCTACTTGCATTTTTACGTGCTTTCGAACTGCTAGGTGGGCAGAAGCTGGGACGAGTAACAGGCGCTCACTCTGTTATGCGGCACTCAGGATTCGACCCGCCAAACTGCCGACCTTCCGATCGACAAGTTCAGCGTCCTAACCCACTGAGCCACCGCGTCCCTATATATATATATATATATATATATATATATATATATATATATATATATATATATATATATATATATATATATATATATATATATATACAGGGACGCGGTGGCTCAGTGGGTTAGGACACTGAGCTTGTCGATCGGAAGGTCGGCAGTTTGGCGGGTCGAATCCCGAGTGCCGCGTAACAGAGTGAGCGCCTGTTACTCGTCCCAGCTTCTGCCAACCTAGCAGTTCGAAAGCACGTAAAAATGCAAGTAGAAAAATAGGGACCACTACGGTGGGAAGGTAACAGCGTTTCGTGCGCCTTTGGCGTCTAGTCATGCCGGCCACATGACCACGGAGACGTCCTCGGACAAGCGCTGGCTCTTCGGCTTTGAAACGGAGATGAGCACCGGCCCCTAGAGTCGGAAACGACTAGCACGCATGTGCGGGGGAAACTTTACCTTTTACTTTATATATATATATATATATATATATATATATATATATATATATATATATATATATATATATATATATATATATATTATATAAAATCCCATTTATATTATATCCCGCCCTTCTCTGAAGACTCAGGGCGGCTTACAATCTAAGAAGCACAAATCAATGTGCTTAGCAATAGCCTTCATTCTATGTATATGCCTGCTTATTAGGGCTTTCGGTTCCCCCGCCCCAAGCAGCATTTTTACAAAGTCAACTTATTGCCCCCAACAATCTGGGTCCTCATTTTACCTACCTCGGAAGGATGGAAGGCTGAGTCAACCTTGAGCCTGGTGGGACTCGAACCTGCACTAATTGCAGGCAGCTGGTGTTACTTAAGGAGGCATTAGCCCACTGCTCCACCAAGGCTCTTTGCAATCTTTTCTATTGTATTATTATTATTTCTATTGTATCATTCTATTGTATCATTACTTCTAAGGTCCTACCCACTGAAGGAAGTAATTCAGAGCTGAATCACAGTAAACATAATTGCATTTCAGACTGGGTCCAGGCAGAAATCCAAAATATACCCACAGTATATACATAGATACATACACACTAGGATGCTTCTTTATTAATGGAGATACTTTTAATCACTGAAATGAACAGTGCATCTTACTTAATTGAATAAATATTGTGTCCATACATTTCTATGTGAAAATTCCATGCTGGTTCCCAAATATACTTCTACAGATATGTATTATCAAACACTAGAGTATTTCACATAATAGGTAAAATCTGTTATCATCTCTGAAAAAAGAAACAGATCAAAATAAAAGTAACTTGACATAGACTACAAGAAATGTACTGATATAATTTTAGTCCATTGTTAATATATTCCATCTGTACTGTGGATATGGATAGTTTTTGGAGTAAGTAGCTTTACAAAGGATGTAAAGTGTCACATAGATAGATAGCAGGAATAAGAAAGCCAACCTAAAAGATGTCCAGTACTAGGAAATATCTAGCTGGTGAGGATATAACATCAAAAGGGATTTTATATTTACTGTACTATACTCCCAAGAGATGCTTAGACACTCACCAGAATGAAAACATAGGATCACTGAGTTAAAAACAAGAATCTACAATGAGAAATAAATGTCAAACTTCAGAGATTTATTCAGGTATCCAACAGCATATCAGTACTTATGAAAATGCACCATGGTCTCTATTTGGGTAATCTGATTTGATCTCTATCTTGTGGTACAGAATAACAATTTATTTCTTATGTTGCTAAGAATTTTTTCCCCTATGTTCCATCTAATTCATGCTTATATTGCTGGCCCTTGAGAAGTTTAGCAATCTACCGATTGAAGCAGCAGAAAGAAGGGTTGAATTTATTAAAGATAGGCACTTCCCTCTTTCAATGATTCTGAAATCAATCCATGCCTCTTTGATTATTTTCAGATCTATTTGTATGTCAGGACAATGAGTTTGGACATGTTTACATGTTTGTGAATCAATAGAGTCTGCAGAGAACCATTAGGTCATCAGCACTTTTTCCTTCTGGCAATCACTCGGCATAAAGAACTGTCAGACAGCTAATGCTTTTTCTATTCCCCACAAGTCCATTGCTTAAACTTACTTCCCTTACCCACCTTTGCAAAACTAAAAAAGAAATATATTGGTAATGTTTTCTGGTTCAGCATGGTGGCAACCTTCCCCCGTCTTCAAATTGGCTAATTCTGCTTCATTGGCATTTTGCCCTTAAGTCCTTCTCCTAAGCATGCCAGCATTTTGCTATGATGGGACCCGAGAAGGAGGAATTTGCAATAAAACAAGTTTCTTCTACAATAAGAGCACATAGACCTTGTGTCTTCAAGCACAGGGCAACAAAACACTGTCTTTTCCAAAATGCATTGTTGCCTTTAAAATGACATTTCTCTAGTCAGATAGAAAACCTGGTACAAGGACATATCGCAACTCCTTCAATTGCAAGCTTCAGGTAATTACAGATCAACAGCGATCCCATAAGCATCAGGCCTGCTGCTTTTATTTGGAAAAGTACAATGATTATTAAATAGTGATATGTAAGAGAACTTTCTAGGCACATGTAATGTTTGTATGTGTGTGTGATCTTGCAGGGTATCAGATGGTACAAAAAATGTGTTAAACATTTCACAAATATAATCAGATACGAATTCTACAAACCTGCTACATGGCAATGTATGGGAACAAACTGTAACAGTAGTGAAACTCTTTCTAAAGATAAGGAAAGAAAATCTAAAACAAAAACTACCATTTCTTGAAAACAGAACAAAGGGCTTTGATTCTGAATTATGTGCAAAGCAGAAACTGAACCTCAGAGGCGTTGTGTATTGTTCCTCAATCAGCTGCAGTGGCCAATTGAAGCATTTCTGTGGTTGTAAGCAGCAAGTCCCTGGGAGATTTAGAGAAGGGGAGTACCTATGCCTGGCTTTGGTGTTTCAGCTAAGCAATGGATCATACTACTGCTTTACAAAGCCTTAGTAAGACCAGTGGTGGGATTCAGCCGGTTCGTACCACTTCGGCAGAACTGGTAGCTAATTTTTTGTTGCCCAGGCCCAGACTGGACTTCCAGAAGCAGCATCCACACAGAGAACCAGTTGTTCACATATTTGAATCCCACCACTGAGTAAGACCATACTTGGAATACTGCATCCAGTTTTGGTCACTACAATATAAAAAAGATGTTAAATCTCTGGAAAGAGTGCAGAGAAAAGCAACAAAGAGGGTTGGAGGCTAAAAACGTATGAAGAACAGTTACAGAAATTGGGTATGTCTAGTCCAGTGAAAAGAAGGACTAGGGGGCAATGATAGCAATGTTCCAAAATTGGAGGGGCTGCCATAAAGATGAGGAAGTTAAACTATTTTCCAAAGCACCAGAAAGCAAGGCAAGAAACAATGGATGGAAACTAACCAAGGCAAGAAGCAACCTAAAACTAAGGAACTATTTCCTAATGGTGAGAACAATTAACCAGTGGAATGGCTTGCCTTCAGAAGTTGTGGGTACCCCATAACTGGAGACTTTCAAGAAAAGACTAGACAGCATTTGTGTGAAATGATATAGGGTTTCCTGTTCCAGCAATGGGTTGGACCAGATGACCTCCAAGGTCCATTCTAACTCTGTTATTCTATGTTCTAAGAATTATTGTTGGAAAAGGCATTGTTTGCTATTAATCTTTGCTTACTATTTTAAAAATGTTTTATTTAGCTAATTGTCATTAGCCAAGGCAGTTCATGACAGGAAAGATAAGGGCCATGCAATTTAAATTGGCTACCTCCAGGAGTCCTGTGTCTGGGGTCAGTATAATGGATAAATGACAAAGAGGGTAGAACTGTTCATTCCTATATTTTCATCTGTTTTTATTAAGAGTACATGATGTGAGTCATCCAGTCACATGCTGAGTGGACAGCCATTCAAAATTGAATGAATGAATGATAGTTACCTGTTGAGATGGGTGGTGAAGTATGATCATCACTTCAAAATGAATGGGTTGCACAGACTAACTTTGCTTTCTGATAATCGCTGATTTTGGATTTATTAGGGAAAACATTTTATGGTTAGAAAAGCTTCTATCATGGGAAATTTTGTATCAATTATTACCTAATTCCAAATATACTAACTAGCCCAAAGAAGGAACAAGCAACTGTTCCTGTTCCTGCTTTATTGTTTTCCCCCTAACTGCTTGGTAAAATAAACAACATGGATTCAAAATGATAGAATAATATATATTTCATATATGGAATATATAAATCATCAAACCTTATTATGTGGTGGAAAACTCATTTAGCAAATGCTGATCACTGGAGAGAATTCAAACCTAAGTAGCAGGTTACAGCGACTTACAAGACTCTTACAACAGAAAGTACTAAGTGCAAGAATCTCAAGATCACATACATTTCATTATAGCCGCAGAATAGAATACTAAAATTTTAAATATTTTTATAGGTATAGTAGCTCAGGACAATGATTAAATTACTTTTTCCTGCTGATCAACTGGAGGAAGCACTGGTTGCTTTGTAATTATGTCTGCATTATTTTAAAATTCAGAACAAAAGGCAGGCAGGCATTCAGCTAACTTCAAATGACTTGGAGAGCCTGGAAAGTAGAAACTATTATCATGTGAAGGTGCCCAAACCTAAATAAAACAAGCCAATTAACAAAATGGTTTAGTCCACACAACATGCTAATATATATGGTGATTTGGCTGATTCTGAATCACCTATTTTGGTATATCAACCATCGTTTATTGCTTGACATTTGGGCTGCATTCAGCGTTGATTTCCAAATGTTCATTTCTGTGTGTGTGACATTTATCTTGAGAAATAATTTGTAGGTTTGACAAATACATTTTGAAAGTAATAATTTACTTGGTGGGCAAATAAAATAAGAAAGCAAAACCATCCTAAATACTGTACAGCACAAGTTTATGTTATTAACAACAAAAATAAGGTTTGAAATGGAATATTTATCGCAGTCTATTTCATTGAACTATTCTTTCCTGTGTCAGAAAAAAAACTAGCTTTAGAACTGAGAAGAGATGAACAAAACATCTGAATTTGAGAGGAAAAAAATGTGTACATTTTAATGGGGAGAAATGCTTTTTTTTTACAAATGACTATTCTAGTTTTCTTCTTCATTTTTTTTTCAATTTAGAGTACTAAATCCTTACCAATAATGTATTTGAATTTTTTTAAGTTATAGAGACATACAAAATGGCACTTCTGAAATAGAGTAACAAATTTTAACATCTCTTCAGGGAAAAATAAAGCAATTTCAGATAAGAAAACACAATTCAATATTGTTTGTTATTGCTTACCATTTAGAGGCTTGGAAAACCATATGTATATGAAATTGTTAGTTCTGGTGATATTAAACTAATGTTTCATTTTTATTTCATAATTATTTTTTAGAAATACAAAGCTTATGAGAACCTAAAATAATGAAACAAAAGTTTAACAAAATAGTTCAACATCTCTACTTATATCTTTGTTAATTTTTCTATCCAATGCATTTCTAAATATTATTAGGAATACAAAATGAAGGTGTGTCATACTGTTATCTGTATCTATACACTACCAAAATTCTCATTGTCATAACTTCTACCTAAGTAAAACAGTGTATCATTGACCACAATTTTTGAAACAAGGTACCTCAAATTGGCTAATTTACAGATTGCATGCAAAATTCAGAACCCAGGCTTTCTGGGGAATTAAATTTGGGGAAAGTGATGGCTGTTTTAGTGCTACTGGCTGGTGCTGCACTTTTCAATTGCTTCCTACTCTGAAACTGAGTGCAGACCGGCCTCACCATAGCCTCAGGAAGTCACATGGTTCTGTTTTTAAACTGTCTCCACCTTCTCAGTGGAGAAGCCAGCAGGGATTCTAAATTGTTCTTAGGTGAAAATGACAATGTGCGACCTTATGGTTAAATTAAATAATTAAATTAAATTAAATTAAATTAAATTAAATTAAATTAAATTAAATTAAATTAAATTAAATTAAATTAAATAAATTATCAGCATAATTATGCCATGTGGAAAGACAGGAGGGATGTCATGGTCAAGAGAAGATATAAATAACAATTCTACTCATGCCTACACATGACTACTTTTGTGTAATCATGTGTAGGAATGTGCAGAATTGTTATTTATAAAGAATCTATTCAATCTTTATTACTTGTAATGTAGATTTTATCTCTTACATCTGAAGTTCAAAGATTGTGAAATGGAGAATTTTACTCTAATATGATTATTCCTCATATATTTAATATGTATGTCATATGTATACTTATCTTTCCTTTCCAAATTATTTCAATAACTATTGAAAACTTAGTGACATAAACAAATAATAAATGAATACAGTAAAATAAAAGACCTATAGAATTCAATAGAGCAAAGCAAACTGGTATCCCCAAATTTTACGTTGTATTACCATGCCAATTGTTTAATATAAACTATAACTTTTACAGCTTAGAACTTTCAAATCGGACTTTCTAACAGTCTGCACAAATATCTCTGAATTGATACAAACAGAAAAAAACAATAATCAGTGTAGCAAATCTGTAAAATAAGTACAGGGGGGAAAATTAATCCAATTTTTTCATCTTGTTTAATTACTAAATATTTATTTTTATTAAGAGGAAAGCACAGAGAAATTTCCTCATTTAGACTGCAAGATTTGATTATTCATAAGACAAAGATTTTTTAAAAATGAGATTCTTACTTCACAGTGGCTTAGTCCACCTGACTGGTTTCAATGTTTTCAAATAAGTAGCATGGTATTAAAAGAATTTCTAAAACAAGGGGGAGCCTCTAGAGACTTGACTGAATTTAAAACTCTTATATAACTCACAGCATCTGGAGGACCTTATTTATAAATTGCTGGTGAAGTATGACTCAGAGATCAAACCAAGTAAAAATTGTATGGATATAAAATTTAGGTGCAGTAATATATGGGAAACAAGAGGGATTTTAGTGGAAGAAGAATACTTTTGAATGAATATTACACAATCAGCGCTTGAGGAATTCTTCAAGGCCTTTCTAAAGGCTGGCAAGCTGAGGCTTTGTACTCAAATCTTAGCTATCTGGATTTTTAGGGAGACGATGTTCCACAGAAAAACAGAGCAGACATACATCCTTGATCCCCGAGATGGTGTTCTTTAACAACCTAACTAGTTGTTTGCCTCTTGAAGATGCTCCCTTGGGAGCTCCTTAAATGTATAAAATAGCTCTTAAAACATCTTTTTAGTGCACCTTTAGCTGTTAATTATTTTAGTTTTGATTTCCTATTTTTTATATACTTTTTGCTTTGCTTTCTATTATAAAACTCCAAAACCTCAATAATCAGTAGTACAGAACTCAAAACAAATTTAGCAAGCAAGTAATTCTCCAAATCAGTTTTATTACACAAACATATATTTATCCTGTTATAGTGCAAGTGAAATATAGTTCCCCATTTTTCTGTTTTCAAATAGTGGTAAAACATAAAGGTAAAGACTCTGTGCAGGGCACTATGACAAATTTTTCTACTCTTAACTTTTGCAAGGTTCCATACAATAGTTCTCATTTAACGATTCCCTTGTTTATCAACTATTCACTTGAACAATGATAAAAAATGAACTTTATAAGCAGTCCTTACATTTACGATCTCACAGATCTGTAAAGCAAAAGAAAGCTGAAGTAAGATTGTAGGCACATCACAGTTTCATTTAGTGACTGCTTTACTTAACAACAAAGTTTCTGGTCCCAACTATGATCGCTAAACAAGGACTACCTGTATTAGCCAGGGTGCGACGTTTATTTATTATTTAGCCTATACTGACACTCTTATCATGAATGCATTTGATTTGCTATCAACATTCAGATTCTGACATTTTACCCAACCTGCACTCAACTCGCAGTAAGCTTTGTTCCATCTTCTGCAAAATTGGTAAGGTTGTTTCTAGCAGACAATACAAAATCTGCTTAACTCGCAAGATACTTACTTTTTATAAAATACAGTTTGTGGAATGTATTCAAATATTAAAAGTTGTTTACATGCATACTTTAATCTTGTAAAATATGTCAACATTATTATTCTCCACATGGCAGATGGAAAAACTGAGGCTGAGAGGGTTAGCTGCAATAAGATTTAAATTGGTTGGGCTGGAAGTCTTTGATTCTTAGCTCAAATATATTAGGATTTCAAAATGCGTACCCCAGATAGATATGTGATGACAGGAGTCCTGTATCCAGAAAACTAGTGTACCTGTATATTACACAAATCCAAATACAGCACCCCAGTTGAAAAAATGGGGACAGGGTGGGAGTGGTGGTATAACAACATTGTATTAACCACTCTCTTATTTATATTGCCCTTTTTATGTCTGGACTTCCAATTGTGCTTTATTTCTATCATTATCAAGATAATATCAAAATATTAAGCTGCTTGTCACAAACTGCTGAACCCTGGCATGACATATTTGTTTTTAATAAAAAAAACATTAAAGCAATCCATATGACGTTGTTATTTTTCCCATGGATTGGTTCTCATTACTCTCATTACACATTGTGATATTTGCTTGCTCAATCAACACTGTAACCTCTTAAATAAACCTTCCATATAAACGTGTTTATTAAACCCTAGATGGAATTCAACTCAACTTTTCAGAAGAGAGCATATCTAATTGTTACTGTGTCATTAGGGGAGAAATGCTTGGCAGAACATTTATAAAGTAAAAAAAAAAAGTAAATTTCATGCAGTTGTATTATGTGCTACAGTTTTTTTCAGTGTATTTCATGTACTCAATGAGTAAGTGCAAAGTAATTAGTTCATTGCCCTTCCATTTGAGGTATTTTTCAATCACATATAATGGACCACAAACTTAATAACTTGCACCATTTTCTACAGCATAATAAAATAAAACCATAAAAATATATTGGTATGATTGATTTACTCAGACAACCTAGTATTTTAAATATTTACTTCTGGTTGCTCTTTCAAGTGAGACTGTATTTGCAGTATGCCTGACAACTAGGTTTAATGCAACTTTTACCACAGCCCATGCATACTTAACCAAGGTTGGAATTATGGCCAATTGTGGACTTCTTAGTTCACATTTCCCTGTACATGAGTGCTAAAATAAAACCTAGTTTATTTCTATAGTTAGATGAGTCCAAAATTCCACATGCTTAAACATTCTATATGTTGAAAGAGCAACATAGGGTTCTACTTTCTGAACAGAAGATGTTCTTTAAAAAGCAGATGCCATTTGGGGGGAAAATAGCTACTGCATTCATCCTGAATATTCATTAAAAACTACCTGAGTATAGTTGTTAATATTTCATTTCTGCCCACAGTTTAAATATGTTGTATTATAACGATATGTTTAAAGGTACCTCAGATTTTTTGATGGAAACAAACCACATGATAATAGCAATAGTACTTAGACTTATATACTGCTTCACAGTGCTTTGCAGCCCTCTCTGAGTGGTTTACAGAGTCAGCATATTGCCCCAACAATCTGGCTCCTCATTTTACTGACCTCGGAAGCATGGAAGGCTGAGTCAACTTGAGCCAGTGAGAATCAAACTGCTGGCAGTGGGCAGAATTAGTGTGCTATACTACATTCTAATCACAACACCATCATAAACACAAGTCAATCTGATGGAGCAACCAGTTTTATTCACAAAATAAACAGACCTAGAAAAACAACAAAAGATCTTCAAACAGAAATGGAGGTGTCAATTTCAAATTGTTCTGCTAAAAGAAACCACTGGACAGATAGTAATTAATTCAGAAAAGACAGAAGATATATATATACTGAAATTCTGTACCACAAAGATGTCAAAAATACTCAATATTTACAAGAACATCTAATACCATAAGTTAAAGTTAGATCAGGACTTTGAAAGGATAAAATATCTAAAGAAATATGTCAAGCACAGAAGACGAAACAGTAAGTTTCAACCAAACTATCTCAGCAAATCCGTAAAACCAGTCAGTGACTACCAAGAAATTGGAAGAAATTAGTGTATGTACCAATACCAAAGAAAGTGTTATCACAAGCTATCATACAATATCCTTAGTTTGACATACTTTCACAGCAAAATAACACTTAAGGACTTACAGAAGAGATTACATAGAAAGATCAGATGTTCAAACTGGATTCAGAACAAGGAACAAAAGACACTGGAAAATTGAAAAAGCCAAATTACTATTATGCTAGCACTTGGTAGAATAGCAATGAAGGTCTTAAAAATATTCAGATGATATGACGTGACAATATCTACAAAGATCAGAATTATTTTTCTATGGCACTCCATGGAAGTGCACTTTAGGCTCTGAAGAAGTGGAATAGAAAGTATTGACACTTCTGAACATTGGGCAAAATGGGCAAAAAAAATCAGTTATAAATTGAGAATCCTAGAGATGCCTTTGTAGTCACCAAGAGTTGACATTGCCATTTCAATATATCAGTCTTATACTGAACACTTACTATAGGAATCACCTGGAAAATTGATCAGGTCATCCATTCACTGATTGGATATCTTGATTTTTTTTCTTTCCTACTGTTTGAAAAAGTTTTTGTTGAGTGACCCCACTTTGGTGTTAAATGGTTGATGGTGACTAAAGGCCACGCCTTGCCATAATGATAAGAGTCAAGATGGTTTAATTTATTCATTTGTGGTCAAAGATCAAAATAATTATAAGGTAAAAATAAACATAAGGAATTCAAACAATTTAGAAAATAGAACAACTAATATAACAAATAACAATATCTAATCAAATAGCAATATGCATTCTTGGTTCATAATTCCAAGCCTAAACTGACGTCCTCCTTATAGCAATTGCTACTGAACAAACTTTGGCAATTTTCCTTGTTATTTCAGAAGAACAATTCACTTGTAGAAAGTATACATTTCCTTAGTTAGGCAATCCAAGAAGTTAAATAGCTGGGCCATTTTTAGAACAGAAAGCCAGATTGATACAAGGGTCAGAGCAGCAAAATATGAGTAACCGACTCAATTGATTCCTTTCTTTGTATAATTTTATTAAATTTCTGTAAAATACAAATGAAAATAAAGAGAGTATGAATATGGGGAAGGGAAAAGAGGGAAAGAAATGGATGGTGTAGGAGGAAAAATAAAAAAGTGTTAACTTTCAACATTTTAGTATGGTACACTCTCAACTTTTTACTTTTACATACTTATTAAACTAGCCATTTTTATAACCACAGACTTACCAAATCAGCAAATCCCAAAGTCAAACTTTCTTTTTTTTCTGTCTCAAGCACAAAGTCTAGAAGCTGTTTCCAAACAGAAATAATACTAGATGTATTGTTTTCTTTGATTAAAGCAATTAATTTGGCCATCTCTGCAAGCTGCATCAGTTTTTCCATCCATTCTTCTATTGATTAATGTATCTTTCCATTTTTGCACATAAAAAATTCTTGCTGCAGTCAATATATACTGTTCCAGACTATTTTTTTCAGGTTTCTTGTCTAGTAGTCCTAAAAGAAAAGTCTCTGGCTTTAATTTTATACTCATTTTAAGAATCTTCAGCATTAAAATATGAATCTGGCTCCAATATTTCTTTGCAATTGATCCCTTCTTTTAAGGTGGGCAAGTAGGTGGATGTTTTAGAAGCATAGTGGGCATAGTATTAAGTCTAGACCAGTGGTGGCAAATCTGTGGCATGCGTGCCACAGGTGCACACGGAGCCCTCTCTGTGGGCACGCGCACCATCACCCCAGTCCTAGGCCTCTGCTGCCGTGTGAAAAAAAAAGTTGGGATTGCTTGATTGAACTTTTAGCGACGGAGGAAGTGATACATTGGAGCTGGAAAGAAGGTGCCGTGTGGGGGTGGGGGGAGCGGCAACAGCAGGGCACTCTATGCAAGGGGTGGGGCGGGGCCTGTGGAGAAGCAATGCGGCACTGCTAGCATGGTAGTAGACCAGTTGCTTCCCTCCCCGTGCCAGACACCTGCCGAAGCCACTCAAGGTAAGGTTGCCATCCCCGCCCAGATGCCCCCACCTCCCCCAAGTGTTTCTTTTACTAACCTGGCTTTCAGCTGCATTCCATTTCTCCATTTGCTTCTCAGCCTTTGCCACGTGTTTGTGGGAGAAAAAAAATTCCATGAGACTTTCTAACTTCTTGTGAGATCTCAAGTTAGTCTGATGGAACTTTTTTTTTTACCTATAGTCCCACAAACACGCAGCGAAGCTGAGAAGCGAATAGAGAAATGGAATGCAGCTGAAAGCCAGGTTAGTGAAAAAGTGCCTGGGGGAGGCAAGGGCATCTGGGCAGGGGCAGGCACAGCACCCTTACCCTGCATGGTGGCGGGAGAGTGAGGCGCGTGTCCTTCCCATGCCAGGCCAGCCCCTTCAGCACTGGGGTGACCGTGCTAGGTGGTGGTGGGTAAGGCATTGAGGTAGCGGCCGGCAGGCCAACCAAAGCAGCAGGTGGAGCTCGGAGGCTCGGGGAGGGAGGGCGCTGAAGTGGGCAGTCAGGTCATTGGCAAAAGAGCAACACATCTGAGCAGAAAGCAGTCTCAGAACAAGTAGGGCAGGTAAGGAAAGAAATCCTTGCTCCCCCAAGAAACTGCCTTTCTTTCCTTACTTGACTCCCAACCCCATGCCACTTCTCTTTCACGATCTGCCCCTGCCATATGCAAGGAAACAAAGGAAGGTTTTTTGGGGGGGGAAAGGTCAATCAATCAACTCCAACTTCGCAATCTTTCATGAGAAGGCTTTTAAGTACAGTGCTTTTTGAGGGAATACAACGTAGGTTGCTGGAGCAGCTAACGGCTCTCCAGCAACCCAGACTACAAGTCTCCTTGTGCTGCAATTGGCTATCTCCAGACGGCAATGGTTGATTGAAACCTATTGGCTGCCACCTAGGGGCTAGACTATATATTGCGGCTAGTTGCAGCCATTTCCCCAGTACAGTTCCAGCACGAAATAAACAATGAGTTACCCTGTACTCTGTTCTGCATCTTCATTCCTGTGCCAAAGAACCCACTATTTAACAGTGGTGACGAGGGTGGGATCCTGCTTCACTGATTAAAGAGCTGAAGTCTACAAGGGAAAGGCAGCACACGCCAGAGGGAAGAGGCATTTTCACCCACCTCTCTCAAGGTCGGCTAGCAAGCTACACTAGCGACCTCGTGCTCAGTGGACTCATTCCCTGAGCCTGAAGCAGGATCTAGAAGAACGCAGGAACCAGCTAGAAAGAATGCCGAAGGTTGGCAAACTGCGAGAATTCGATGTGGAACACCTGGAGGAATGGCCAACATATTTATCGCAAGTAGAAAATTACCTCAGAGCCAATCAGATCACGGAAGAAGGACTGAAGGCCGCAATGCTACTCTGGGTGTGTAGCCCAGCAACCTTTGATTTAGCTGAGAACCTTTTCACGCTGACACCAATCGAAGCGGTCTCCTATGCAGATCTCAAAAAGAAGCTAACCGGGCACTTCCAGCCCAAGATGTCTGAAATGGCTTGGCGGTTCAAGTTCAACCAAAGAGTGCAGCTTCCCAGGGAGACAGCTTCGGAGTTCATAGCAGGTCTAAGGCAGGCTGCACACCTATGCAAATTTTCAGATTTAGAAGAGCAACTACGAGACCAGCTCGTCTGCAGCCTACGGAACAGAACACTTCAGCAGAGACTATTTGCTAGGCCAAATTTAACGTTTTCTGAAGCACAAGATGAGGTGATGGCCAACGAAGCTGCCGGGGGCGCCATTCAAACAGTACAGCCCACCAAATGGACAAAGTTTGGAGAAACTGTCCACCTTGAGGACGTCAAACACACCAGAGAATCTTCCGAGGAAGAAGAACCTGAAATCAACCGACTCCAAAAGCAACCCAACGTGCAAAACTGCAACAGCCAGCCACGAGAGGACAGTTACAAGGCAGTTCTCTTACAGAGATGTAAGGGGTGCGGCGGCAATCATCTTCATGCCAACTGCAGATTTTGAGCAGCCACATGTAGAGCTTGCGGGCGGACAGGCCACATCGCGGTGGTTTGCAGAGCCCGCCAGAGAGACCGGCCACCCAAACACCAGTCAGAAGAACTGACTAGGAGAGGTACTGGGGCCCAGGGTCCAGTTAGTGTGGAATTTTTCAGAAGCCGTAGAAGCATATGCCGCACCGGGGCTTGACGCCCCCTCAAACCCAAACTTAAGCTCATAGTAGAGCTACAATGAGTTCCATGTAAGATGGAATTGGACTCTGGCTCTGCAGTCTCTATCATTTCTCAGGACACTTTTAACTTCATGTGTAGGCACAGTAACAATTGGGCCAAACTAAGACCCTCAGATATAATCCTAACAGATTTTCAAAATGCTCACGTTAAAGTTAAGGGAGAAGCCACTTTGTTGGTAAAGTTTAAAGGGTTTTGGGGGCACCTGGATGTAATAGTAGTAGGGAGCCACAGAATGAGACTTATTGGGCTCGATTGATTTGATGCCTTAGGTATTCAGATTACTGGCATAAACCGGACACAAACTGCAGACCTCACGTCAGTGTGTGAGGAATACGCAGATGTTTTTGATTCAACACTTGTAACATACACAGGCCTGCCTATCTCATTTAAGCTAGATCCCAATGTACTTCCAATCAGGGTTAAGCTTTGTAGGGTCCCCTTTGCCTTAAAACATAAAATTGATTCCGAAATTTATAAGCTTGTAGAACAGGGAGTGTTACAGCCTGTTGATGGTGGGGAGTGGGAAACACCTATAGTCACTACTCTTAAAGCCAACGGGGAAATTCACATTTGTGTTGACTATAAATGCACTCTAAATAAAGCCCTCAAGCAACAAGCTTACCCGGTTCCAGTGGTCAACCATATTTTAGCCTCCTTGCAAGGGGGTACTATTTTTGCTAAACTTGATTTAGCACAGGCCTATCAGCAATTGCCGGTTGATGAGGCCACAGCCATGGCTCAAATGATCATGACTCACAGGGGGGCTTTCAAAGTTAAACACTTATAGTTTGGAGTCAGTGTTGCACCGGGTATTTTTCAGGCAATCATGGAGTGTACACTCAAGGGTATTCAGGGCATCTGCCCTTATTTTGATGATTTTCTTATTGCAGGGGAATCCCCAGAAGTGTTGGCCAGTAGACTCAGGGCTGTCTTGCAGATGCTTTGTGAAGCAGGCCTCAAATTAAAAAAGAACAAGTGTAGTATTGGGGTTTCTTCAACAGAATTCCTGGGTTTCCAAATTGATGCTAACGGTATTCACCCCGTTGATTCTAAAGTGAAGGCCATTAAAATGGCTCCTAGGCCCAAATCAAAAGGAGAGCTACAAGCATTTTTGGGTCTCCTAAACTTCTATCACACATTTCTACCTCATAAGGCTGCAATAGAAGAGCCCCTCCACAGGCTTCTTGATAAGAAAGCTCCATGGAAATGGACTAACTTACATGAAAAAGGTTTCCAGGAATTAAAAGCACTATTGTCAGAAAAATCCACTGTAACTCACTACAAAGAGTCTAAACCTGTATGTCTTGCATGTGATGCATCTCCCTATAGGGTGGGAGCAGTTTTAAGATTCCTATAGCATTTTACTCAAGGACATTGTCTTCTGCTGAGCGCAACTATGTTCATATTGACAAAGAGGCCCTAGCCATTGTTGCTGGAATAAAAAAATTCCATGACTATTTGTATGGCAGGGATTTCACGGTCTACACTGACCACAAACCTCTGTTGGGACCTTTCACAATGGACAAACATACCCCCCACATGCTATCTCCAAGAATGTTGAGATGGTCTATTTTTCTATCTGCATACAATTTTAAAATCATTCACAAACTGGGCAAGGAAATGGGCCATGCTGATGGCCTCAGCAGACTACCACTGCCACTAATGGGTCCAGATCCAGCTCCTGCTGCTAGAATATTGTCCATACAAGACATACCTGAGTTTTCCCTCCATGTAGGGGACATTGCTGCTGAAACTGCCACAGATAAAATACTTAGTAGAGTGTTGTCATGGGTACACACGGGCTGGTTGGAAAAAAGTCCAGGCTCAGAATTTCAAAGCTATTTTGTCAGGAGGCATGAGTTATCTGCACATAAAGGGTGCATTTTATGGGGAAACAGAGTCAGAATTCCTATTTCCCTAAGAGACAGGGTTTTACAATCATTACATGAAGGCCATCCAGGCATTGACATAATGAAAGCTTTAGCTAGAAGCTACCTCTGGTGGCCTGGCCTTGATAAGGACATTGAGGCTCAAGTCCATGGTTGTTATACATGCCAGCAATCTAGGCCTGAAATGCCACAGGCTCCAGTTCACAGGTGGGAGGAAACGCACACTCCGTGGTCTAGGGTTCACATAGACTACGCTGGACCTTTTCAGGGACAGCTCTTCCTTATTGTAGTGGATAGCCATGGTCCGATCATTTTCTTCTCTGGCTAGACTTTCAGTACGCCACCCCCCGCCACTGGGAGGCAGAACTGACCAGGTGGTTCCGCCCCAGGCGCCTGATGGACCCTGAGAGGTTCCAGGCGGAGCTTGGGACATTTAGGTTTAGGTTTAGGTTTTATTTAATTTGTATACCGCCCTTCTCCCTAGGGACTCAGGGCGGTTCACAGGGCATATATAAATAACAATACAAAAGTTAAAAAAGATTAAACCAATGCCCAGTTAAAAAAAACAATAATACAATACTAAGAACAACAATTTAAAACCCATATTCCCCCATCAGGCCAGACCAGCTAATTCAAATAAGTGGGTCTTCAGGCCGCGACGGAAGGTTCGGAGGTCTGATGATATCCGGAGCTCCACCGGCAGTTCATTCCATAATGCCGGAGCGCCCACAGAGAAGGCCCTCCCCCTGGGGGCCACCAGTCGGCATTCCCTGACCGGAGGCACCCTGAGGAGGCCCTCTCTGTGGGAACGCACAGGGCGGAGGGGAGTTGACGCCGGCAGCAGGTGGTCCCTGAGGTAACCCGGACCCATGCCATGTAAGGACTTAAAGATCATAACCAAGACCTTGAACCTCACCCGGAAGACAACTGGTAACCAATGCAGCTCGCGGAGCAAAGGTGTAACATGGGAGTACCGGGAAACTCCCAAGACAACTCTCGCGGCCGCATTCTGTACCAGTTGGAGCCTCCGAGTGGTCTTCAAGGGAAGCCCCATGTAGAGAGCATTACAGTAGTCAAGGCGAGAGGTCACGAGCGCATGAGTGACCGTACACAGGGCATCCAGGTCCAGATAGGGCCGCAACTGGCGCACCAGGCGAACCTGGGCGAAAGCCCCCCTAGTCACGGCCACTATATGATCTTCCAGGGTAAGCCGTGAATCTAGGAGGACTCCCAAGTTGCGAGCCCTATCCACGGGGGGTAAGAGCTCACCCCCCATAGAAAGAGATGGAACATTTTGAATGTCCCGGGATGCCGGAATGCACAGCCACTCAGTCTTGTCAGGGTTGAGTTGAAGTCTGTTCCTCCCCATCCAGACCCGAACCGCCTCCAGGCAACGGGACATCACAGCGAGGGCATCACTGGGGTGGTTTGGGGTCGAAAAGAAAAGTTGGGTATCATCGGCATATTGATGATACCCAACTCCAAAACCACGAATGATCTCACCCAGCGGTTTCATGTAGATGTTGAACAGGAGAGGTGAGAGAACCGACCCCTGAGGCACTCCACAAACGAGAGACCTAGGGGCCGATCTCTGCCCCCCTGCCAACACCGACTGCGAGCGTCCCAGGAGATAGGAGGAGAACCACTGAAGAACTGTGCCTCCCACTCCCAATCCCCTGAGACGCCGCAGCAAGATACCATGGTCGATGGTATCGAAAGCCGCTGAGAGGTCTAATAGGACTAGGACAGAGGAATATCCCCTGTCCCGAGCCCTCCAGAGATCATTCACCAGAGCGACCAATGCCGTCTCCGGTGCTGTACCCGGGCCTGAAACCCGATTGGTAGGGGTCCAGATAATCCGCTTCATCCAGGACCAGAGGGAGCTGATGCGCCACCACACTCTCGACAACCTTCGCAAGAAAGCGAAGGTTGGAGACTGGATGAAAGTTGTTCAATACAGCTGGGTCCAAGGCAGGCTTCTTGAGGAGAGGTCTCACCACCGCCTCCTTCAAGACGGTGGGGAAATAACCCTCACTCAAGGAAGCAGATATAACCGCCTGGAGCCAGCCTCGTGTCCTCTCCCTAGCTGCATAAACCAGCCAGGAAGGGCACGGGTCCAACAAACATGTGGAGGAGCTCAGCCTCCCCATAATCCTGTCCACTTCATCAGGGGTCACAGAATCAAACTCTTCCCAGGTAACATTGACAAGACCGCCCGTGTCCTGATCGCCTGACTCTGCCCAGTTGGAGTCCAAACCGGTCCGAATCCGAGCGATTTTATCCGACAGATGTTGACTAAATTCCTCGGCACGACCCTGCAAGGGATCCTCCCTCACCTCCTGATTAAGAAGTGAGCGAGTCACCCTAAACAGGGCGGCCGGGCGATTATCTGCGGACGCGATGAGGGTGGAGAAGTAATTACACCTCGCCACCCTCATCGCTGCGAGATAAGACCTAATGTAGGTTCTTAACCGCAACCGGTCGGGTTCGAATCGGCTAGACCTCCAACGGCTCTCTAGGCCCCGTTTCCGACGCTTCATCTCCCGGAGCTCCGCGGAGAACCATGGAGCTCGCTGGGATCTGCGCCGGGTCAGGGGCCGCAAGGGTACAACCCGGTCAAGTGCCTCAGTGGCTGCCCTTTCCCAGGCTTCCACTAAGGCATCTGCCGAGCTGTGAGCAATGGAGGCAGGTGGGGACCCCAGCGCCGCTTGGAATCTATTGGGATCCATTAGGCGTCTGGGGCGGTACCATCTAATTGGCTCCGTACCCCCACGGCGGGGGGTGGCAAAACGGAAGACCAGCCGCAGGAGGTGATGATCGGTCCATGACAGGGGCATAATAAATGGAGAGCCCCCACCAAGATCATCCAACCACCGTCTAGATAAAAAAATCAGGTCAAGGGTGTGGCCTCCCTCATGAGTTGGCTCAGAAATTACTTGCGTCAGGTCCATGGCCGTCATGGAAGCCATGAACTCCCGAGCTAACTCAGATGAACCTCCCAGGGATGGTAGATTGAAGTCTCCCAAAACTATAAGTTTGGGAAACTCAACCACCAACCCCGAGAGGATATCGAGCAGCTCGGGCAGGGCTGCCGCTGTGCGACTAGGCGAAATGTACACCAGCAGCAAGCCCAACTGCGCCCCAGAACCAAATCTCACAAAGAGAGACTCACACCCGACTATCTGAGAAACGGTGGTCTCCCGCGGACATAAGGTCTCCCTAATAGTGACCGCCACTCCCCCACCCCTGCCATGAGCTCGTGGCCGGTGTAGCACCCGGAAGCCTGGTGGGCAGAGGTCAACCAAAGGGACCCCACCCTCTGGGCCCAACCAAGTCTCCGTGATGCAAGCCAGGTCCGCATGCTCACCCTCAACTAAGTCCCTAACGAGGGGAGCTTTGTTAACCACGGACCTGGCATTCAGGTACACCAGCCGGAGCTCAGGAGGCTGCACATCCTCGCTCCCGGGACCTCGGGGAAGAAGCAGAGGGTCGGAGCGCCTCACCGCTTGCAAGTAGCGGAGACGGCCCTCCCGGTAGCGATACGGCCCCCTGTCTATCCGCCTGCTGCCATTCCCCGTCGTGGGAATTGATAATCCCACGACCCGCTCATGAGCCCCGGCGACAACGACACCCCTTTCTCCCCCCGTGCGGTCAGACCCAAGTCTGGCCTGAACCATGGTTGAATGGCCACCCCCCATAGCCAGACAACCCCTATCACCCACCCCGCTCCCTAACCCTATAAAAAATTTTGATAAAAAAGTGATCAGAGGCCTTCTATTAGATTTACATTGACGGCCCCTGCCCCTGCCCAGCCAACTCTCAGAGACCCAAAACTCGGGCCCGTCATCGAGGTTAAAAATGTTTAAGGAGGCGGGTCGCACCCAGGAGAGGGGGGCACCCCTGAGGGCGTACAAGTCCGTGCTAGTATATTGCCGCATGAGTCTAGAAAGTCCAGGCAGTCCAGGATAGGCATCCCTTAATTGTCCATGGGAGGATTGAACATGAAGACAGATATCTGGGTCCCCACCCAACTTCACTGCCACTCAGTTGGGTGCCCCCAGAGACAGGCCGCTCCCCGCCCTCTCACGACGGGATGAGACTCCGTTCCTGGGGGTGGACCAGGTATCCTCTGGGTAGGCAAACCCCATAGAGCTCCCACCTCTATGAGGTTGCGAATGGAGAAGTCCAGCCACTCTCCCACCATGGCCGATACCCAGGTGTGTCGAAAGTCCAAAGGGAGAGGGGGGGGAGAGTAGGCAGGCAGATGGTAAAAAATATGTCCAAGGCAAAGAGGGTAGGCAGGCCAGAATAAAGGAGATAGTCTGAATCACCGGCGTCACTGCAGAAGCAGTCCGGAAATAATGCAGGAGCCCCATGTCGTCCTTGCTCCGGTAAGATAACCCCCGGTCGTCCTCTTCACCACCAAAGCGGTCCGAAGACGCCGTCGCCATACAAGGCGGCCTGAAGCAAGGATAAAGATCAACCATCGCCGCCGGGATGAATAATAGTCGCCCTCTCCGCCGCCAAAACGGCCCGAGGGCGACACCACCACCGAAGTGGGCCAAGGCGGCCTGGAGCAACATGGGGGTCCCGCCGCCGGCGAAAGGGGTCAAAAGCCCAAAAAAAGGCACCAAAGCCAGCAGCCGGCTCCCGCAGACGGGGCAACAGTCCCAGAAACACCGGTACAGCTAGGAACAGCCCTAAGGCAAGCTGGTGAATTCCCAAGCGTCCGGGGCATGCCACCGACACTGTCGCCGCCAGACTCGGGCCGCCGCCACCGCCAACACCGCCGAGCGCGGCCCAAAGGATCACCGTGCAGGCTACAACCCGCGCCGGGGCCGACGCCCACGCCGTCACCGCCATCATCGCCGCCGCCGCCCGAACAGCCTCACGGGCGTACTCCTCACCGACCGGCGTCCTCCTCGTCAACCCGAGCCGGCCCGCGAACACCAAAGTGGCCCGGACGGCCCGAAAGCAGCAGGGAGCGCCACACCAGGTACGAGCAGCCCCAGAGAAAGTAAAAGGTAAAAACGGCGATCCGAAAAGGCGAGAAGAAGCAGCCGGAGGGCGGCAGGGCGGCAGGGCCAGCAGCCAGCAGCCGGTAGCCAACAGCCGGTAGCTCGAAAAAGACACAAGTCCAAATAGACCACTGCCGGCTTCGTCAGCCTCCATGTTGCCACTCTGCCACTCACCACGAACACCAATCCCTTCTCAGCAAGCCATAGGGCTTGTGAGGGGCTCCCAAGGGACGCCTATCAGCTGGAACTGGAGCTGGAGCTCGCGGAGCTCAGTCGAGCACGTCCGCCATCTTGGAAGGACAAGTTAATGTGACTTAGTAGGTAATGTGACTGCTTCCCTTGCCCACGACTCGCCAAGGCCCTAGTGGTAGCCTGGGATAGGGCTGCTGCTGAGGTCTTGGATTGAGTTGTGCCTTTGCTGCCTCTGATTCAAGTGCCCCTGATGCAAGTGACATTGAGCTGGTCACACCCACCCAGTAGGCCATGCCCATGGTGGCCATGCCCACCCCATGGGCTATCCCCATCCAGCACCTGACGATAAATAAGTGGGGTTTGGGTTGCAGTTTGGGCACTTGGTCTCTAAAAGGTTCACCATCACTGGTCTAGACTATTAAAGAAGCAGTTGGCTAGGATAAATCATCTTGTACATAGACCACTCCTATAATAGAAGAAGAGGGCTAGTCTTTGATCTTCCTGTAAATCAGAATCAAACACCCAAAGTTTTATCTCCAGTGACATTTCTTGTACACTTATGAAGTAAGAATTAAACTGAAAGGTCACAATAGGTCCACGTTTTATTTCCAGAAGGAAGTAATTTGTCAATAATAATTTGGGGCAGGAGATCAGAGACTAGAGAAAAGGCAAGAATCTTCAACCATAGAAGCTAAGCAGAAACTTTGGATCAGTCACGGCATCTTGCAGATCTACCTCAGTATTATTGTGGACAAAATTGGAGGAAAAGTATATGATATAAGCCATCTTGAGCTCCTAGAAAAAGAACAGAATATAAATCTATCAAATAGATAAAGAGATTGTGTATCATCCCACCACATAACTGAAAAGTATGTTGTGCCTGATAAGAAAGATAAGTATCTTTTTCTGAGAATATGTGCCAAATTTATTTTGTTTGGTTTTGTTTTTAATTCAGTAGAACACTCACTTCTCAAGAAACATAAGGTATCTGTCAGGTATCTGTGTTATATCTGCCTCTGGATAAACACTGAGTTTAAATTTCAGTGTTATTTGTTTTGGTATAAAATGCAGTGCAGAAATAAATAACTGAAATAAATAGTCAAGATAAGAAGTTCATAGGCCATATTTTGGCAAGGAGATTCGAGTTTCTGCTTGTCTTAAAAGTTGCTCCCCCAATAAATAAGCTAAAACACTTTTTTTTACTGTTTTACTCAAATGAAATAGGCCAATCTGTGTTTTATGCTATTTCAGGGCAACAATGCTCACAAATGAAAAGCTTACAAAGTATGTACAATAAGTTCCAAAGTCATCTAAATGTAATACCTTCACATTTTAGCTAAAGAGAAAACCACAAGATTCAGCACTAGTAAACGTAACAGAAGGCCCCCTGGCATTAACATGTGTTTAAGAAGTGAAACCTTTTAATGGTGCCTATGGGAATCAATGCTCCATCTCCACTGCTCTGGATGATGCCACTTAAGAAAGTCGCTGTAAAAAACCTTTACATGAACTGAACCAACTTTTAATTCATCCTGAAATATTTATACTTATTACCATCTGGCCAAACTCCTGTGCATTCTACAATGAGTATGTACATGGCCGTATTTCAAAAAGTGATTATCAATGATCTCCTTAGAAAGTAGGAAAATGCTTTTGAATGGCATTGTGAGCAAACCAAACAACTTATAAGCAAATTAAACTACATACTATGGCAGTCAATTTGATTTGAATTTTGAAGTATTATTGAATTTAGTATTAGTTGAGGTCTGGGTAAGTTTCCCACAATGAAGAAGTCTGTCTATAAATCTCAGCCAATAGCCATAGACAATTAGCTCTTAATTTAATCAGTCTCTTAGGTTTCCTGCAAGAATAAATGCTGTTCTTAATTATTTTGAGGAAAGTTATATAAATAGAGGCTATATTGATAGAGTATTGTGTTTTACAGCTCCCATTATCACCATCATCATAATTACTATTGAACCGACCCAACGGTCTCTCAGATGTGTAACTTTTGTAACACTGAAGCATCAAATCTACTTTAAAATCTAGGAACAAGCAAGGAATTTCTGCTTTTGCAGAGTCAAACTGCTAACGTCCTTTTCGTTGCCTATTTTGACACTAGCTTTTGTGCCCCTTTTTGCATTTTACTTTTTCTTTTGTACCTCACTTCAATTTTTTTATACACCAAACACATATTTGTACTGATACTATTGTCACTTATTAAAGTAGCACCTTTTGTTCATTGTGATTATTATTAAATGCTTTTTTGTTTATTAAAATGAGTCTTTTTACAAGTCACAGAAGTCAAATAGATATCATATTGATAATCAAACAATTTATCTAATTTGCCCCATATTTCACATAACAAAATGGACTACCTACGGGAGCACCTGCTGCCGGCGTCAACTTCCCTTCGTTTTGTGCGCTCCCACAGAGAAGGCCTCCTCAGGCTGTCATCGGTCAGGGATTGCCGGCTGGCGGCCCCCAGGGGGAGAGCATTCTCTGTGGGCACACCAGCCATTTGGAATCAACTGCCTGTTGAGCTCCGGACGGCCCCGACCTTCGCTCTTTCCGCTGTGACCTGAAGACTTGGTTGTTTGAACAGGCTGGCCTGGACTAAGGGTTTGAGTTTATTTTAACTATTTATTGTTAGGGCTAATTAATTCTAATTTTCTTTTTAAGTTTTGTATGTTGCATTTTATTGCCCTGTACACCGCCCTGAGTCCTTTGGGAGAAGGGCGGTATAGAAATTTAATAAATAAATAAATAAATGTATATAAGTAACCTCAAAAAACAAAGTAATTCTGATTTAGCCTTTAAGTAAACTCTTATAGAGTATGTGATATGCATCCCTAAGTGTTGTATGTTCTCCTACAGTCATCTTTGAACCTCCTGAGATTTCATCTGATTTCTCTGGCTATTCCTATTGACTGTTGTATGTTTTCCATAACAGAAACTCTACCCACAGGAATGACTGAATAATAAACCCCTAACAAAAAAGAAAGCAGAGAATACATAAAGCATCTTCCTGGCATGGTTTTATATAATTTGAATGACAGTGTCTATGGAGATTCTCAGTCATCTAGGTCATGGTTGTCCCAAAGGTGCTTTTTTCACGAGGCAACTGAACTTTCTTGTTTTTGTTGAAGACGTTTTGCTTCTCATCCCAAAAGCTTCTTCAGCTCTGACTGGATGGTGGGGAATGACCTGCGCCACCGTCACCTCGCCCTGTGTGCCTAAGTGGCCGCCCTACATCGCCTGGCCCACCCCGCCTCTGCCACCCACCCCGCGCAGCCCCACTGTATAGATTGCCCCCCCGCTGCTCCCACAGCACCAGCTGCACTGGCTCCATCCCCGGGGGGAGCCCGCCACCAACACCCCTCGCTCCCGTGACCACAGCAGCACCACCCCGCTGCCCCCCCGCCTCATACACCTGCCAAGATAAGAGTTCCGGCACCTTTTTTTTTTTAGAAAAAAAGCACTGTCTAGGACATATCCCAAGGTAGGTGGAAAGGAGGAAGTTGGGCAAGAGGGAGAGAGGGGCAATTCCTAGGAAGGAATGCATCTGCTCTAGCAGCCAACAACCAGATAAGGCAGAAACAGCACCAAATAAACAACGAAGAGGGAAGCAATATCCCAATCAAGTAATCACCAAGAAGAAAGCCGCATCCCCAGCAAGAGTGGCAGGACAAGCTATTGTAAATAAATAGCCAACAGATCTAGCTGGTAATGAAACAACTACAAGAAAATAACCAGATTCAGATAGTACCAAGAACCCAATGGGTCAACCCTGAGCTACATGCAGTTTTTTCTATTAAACTCTTGCAAATATACAGATATTTTTAAAGGTAGATTAAAAATGATTCACAATTGTAGAAACAGTTTTTTGTTGTATTCACAGATACTGTGTGGGAAGACCCAGAACTCTTTGCGGCTAGAATTCTGATCATCTGTAGCAACAGGGCAAGCTCCAGAGCAACTATTGCAGCCTATCACCAAAGCCTTGTAAAGACAGACAAGTCATTTTTATAAAATATGGATAGGTGCTTTTAACTTAGCTAAGCAGTACATTATCACACAGTGTTGCCAAGACAACAGTATGCCCAGACTTGGAAGAGAAAAGCACATTTAGCACATGCAGGTGGAAGAAAATTTCCAATTCTGTAGCCCAAAGTCTTTTCATCTTTGAAGATCTGGAATAGTTAACAAAAGCTCCAGTAAAATATTTGGGATTATATTTCACAAGTAGGAACAAAGATGTATTTCAAAATAATTACCCCAAATTCTGGAAATAAATGAAAAAAGATTTTAAAAGGTAGAAAAATTTTAAACTCTCCCAATTAGCATCAATTACAACTGTTAAAATGAATATATTACCTAGGTTTTTTTAAAAAAATAATTCGAACGGCACCAATCTTAATCCCAGAAGAAAAAAAAAGCAAGATTGACAAAGAACAGTTAACAAATTTACCTGGAAAAGAAAAAAAACCCTAGAGTAAAATAAAATATCTTACAAAATTCAAATTTAGAAGTGGACTTGCTCTCTCAAAATTTAAATTATTTTACTGTGCCAGTTGTTTGTCATAGATAGCTGAATGGATAACATCTATGACTGGTATATTTACAGATTTCTGGAAGAATAAAAATCAACTTCAAGAAAGAAGAATTTTTAAGGCAAATGATAGAATTTTAAACATTTGTACCAAACAAAAACTACCTATTAGCATATGTGCATAAATTGCTATTAAAATATAACACAGAGACAGAACAAGACTATATGGTAAAGTGGATGCAAAATTTTAAAGAGATAATTACATTATAACAATGGGTAGATTTATTTAAAAACTCAAGTGAAATTTAGCCCAAGCTATAATTTAAGGAAAATTGACATAACAATTTAAAGATGGTTCATAGCCCAAGCTATTACTGCAAAAACAAGTAAATCATATAATAATAAATGTTGGAAATATTGCGATATTTTACCATAGTTGGTGATCATATAAAAAGCTGAAAGTCACTGAAAAGAAATATACAATTTTCTCCCCAAAAATGCTAAAATAAATAACTATCCTGTTATAAAAATGAAATAATTTTCTGGGAAATTAGAGTTTATAGGAATTAACATGGGAATTTAATTTAATTCAGAATGGACAAGAAAAAGAGCAATATAAAAGGGCATGTGAGTTTTACCTAAATTCTATTACTCCTGTTCAACAGGAACAGAATTTTTCAGTCAGGGATTTTGTTTTATCTGTCCTTGGGAATCTCTAAGAAAGAGATATTGAAACCTGTAAGAGTGAAGATTGTTGCTTTTCAGAAGAGTGAGCTACTCTAACTATCTTGAGTTTCCAGATATTACATTTCTTGAAACTGTGCTACAATCCATATGATTATCTGTAAAAATATTTTTTTTTCTTATTCCTAAAAAAGCCAGAAGTGACAACCCATACTGGAACATTTCCTTGCTACTTGATTCTAAGAAGAGTGAAAACAGTTAATCAGTATTAAAAGTTCGAGATCTGATTCAGAAAAGTCTGTTTAAGCTTCTTAGCTCTGTGGGGTACAGTCTTTGAGTCACAATCAGCAACTTGGAAAAAAAATCCCAGTTGGATTCAGAGCCTCAGAAGAATAAATTAAGTTTCTGGGCTATGTTCCACAAAATGTAGTTGTGCCAAAATTTGGTGACAAAAAGTTTGGTGACAAAATTTAGATAATGCCATGCTGGGTAAATTTCATGAAGCAAAGCAGTTTAGTCCTATTTCACATGATTGTTACACCAAATGTATCATGTGATTTTTGGTGTGCATTATTTGGGGAATTGGGGTTGTTTTCCATATACAGGTAGTCCTCATTTAGCAACCACAACTGGGACCAACTACTCCATCATTAAGTGAAACAGTCACTAAGTGAAACAATTACTATACATATTATCTTACTTCAGCTTTCCTTTGCTTTACAGTCAATAGCAATAGCACTTAGACTTATCTACTGCTTCATAGTGCTTTACAGTCTTGTCTATGCACTTTACAGAGTTAGCATATTGCCCCCAACAATCTGGGTCCTCATTTTACCAGCCTCGGAAGAATGGAAGGCTGAGTCAACTTTGAGCCAGTGAGGATTGAACTCCTGACAGTGAGCTGAATTAGCCTACAATACTGCATTCTAACCACTGTGCAGTTATTTTTTCACTGTAATTTCAAACTGTGAACTACTGCTATCCAAGGCAGTATGCCTAGAAATGTAAAATAAAGCCCTTTCCTACATTATCTTTTCAGGAAAAATGTAAATACTGTTCTTGGATCATTGGCTTGAAGAAAAAAAAATATTATCAGCCTTAATTTTTCCAGCACTCCTTAAAAAGGCAGCACATTTATACCCAAAAATATTGGAAATCTTCTCATTACTGGGAAGGAAGTATACATGATTCAGTAAACTGGGTGACTCACATACAAAAGGAAATGACTATTTTTCACCACCCAATACGAATTCTTATTTATTCCAAGAAGAACATGGCAGGCAGTAACTACCATTCATTTTGTGCCTCTACCTGCTCCTCTTGGTTCAATATACCAGAGGCCTTCAGAAGAAAAATATGACATAATTGGAAAAAAGAAAATACTATCTGCTACAATAGAAAGGATGCATACTCTTTTTTTCAAGAGAGAGAAAGGGAAAGAAATATCCACATGAAAATATTTGCATAAAGTAACCACTTAGAATGGAAACAGCATTAAAGTTAAGAGTTTGCATTAAAGCTCAGGAGATCCATAAAAAAAGAAAAACTTTGACAACCAGGCTATTATTTCTCCGTTCCTCCTGCCGACGTTTGGGGAGGTTTGAGCACCTCCCCAAACCTCCCCAGGTCTCCGTTCCTCCGCGCAGACCTGCCGACGTTTGGGGAGGTTTGGGGAGGCGCCCAAACCTCCCCAAACGTCGGCAGGTCTGCGCGGAGGAACGGAGACCTGGGGAGGTTTGGGGAGGTGCCCAAACCTCCCCAAACGTCGGCAGGAGGAACGGAGACCTGGGGAGGTTTGGGGAGGCGCCCAAACCTCCCCAAACGTCGGCAGGTCTGCGCGGAGGAACGGAGACCTGGGGAGGTTTGGGGAGGCGCCCAAACCTCCCCAAACGTCGGCAGGTCTGCGCGGAGGAACGGAGACCTGGGGAGGTTTGGGGAGGCGCCCAAACCTCCCCAAACGTCGGCAGGAGGAACGGAGACCTGCCGACGTTTGGGGAGGTTTGGGGAGGTGCGCGCGCACCTCCCCAAACTTCGGCAGGTCTCCGGACGGCGGCGGCTTGGGAGAGGTGCGCGCGATCCTGGAAGCACCAAAGCCTCGGCCGCGCGCAAGTCCTCGGTAAGCTCCGGGCGGTCACTTGCTTCGCGTCTCCTGAGGGAAGGGGGGGCAACTGGAGCGGGCGTGTTTCCTTGCCTGCTGGGCGCCGCGATTTGCCCGGGGAACGCGCGGGCCCCGAATGGCAGCGTGGAGCGAGGAAGCGGACAGCCAGGGCTTCCCCGAGAGCCGCGGCCACACAGGGTATTCCTGTGTATTCAGGCTTGCAAAATGGTGGATCGAGCCTCTGCTGGCGGCGGAGGCTTGCAGAACGGCGGATCGGCTTATACTCGAGTCAACAACTTTTCCCAGTTTTGGGGGGTGAAATTGGGGGTCTCGGCTTATACTCGAGTCGGCTTATACTCAAGTATATACGGTAATTCTGAGGCAAGATCTGCCTTGCCATTTTTCAAGTTTCCTTTGAGAAAGAGGCTCCAATTTTCCTACTGGTTTTTGAATGATTCCTGGTGGTGTTATTCTGTTGCTAAGGGCAGCAGGAAATGCTCCTGATGGAGTTGTGTTTTCCTTTAAGTCTTCCAATGAGATAGTAGTTAAAGTACTTGGGTAATTAAACCAGTATGACAGAGTGGTTAATGTACTGTACAAGGATTAGGGAGATCCAATCCCAGGTTCACCATCAATCATTGACATTTAATGGGTGACTATGGCTCATCCATTCTCTGTTAACCAATCTGCCTCACTGTGGGAATAAAATTAAAGATAAGAGTAAAATGTAAGCTTCTTTGAGCTTGTGGAAGAGAAATGGGATATAGATCTGACAAGTACACATATAAATTGTATCAGGCTGCTCCCTCTGCAATTATTTTATCAGTAAATGATTAAAGGAGATGTCATGAGGGACAGGGCCATTCCATCAATCCTGCTTTATGACCATCTTCAGAAGCCTTCTGTCTCTGGACTGAATCTAAGAACTAGCATTCCAGTTGTAAGAATGGCTCCTGAAGTTGATTTCTTTCCCTTGCCCTCTACTTCATTTTACATTTTGCATTATGTAATTTCAATTTGCGTCATTATAAGTCTGTCAGAAATGATTTTTCTTTAATTATAAATTATCCTTGGAAATGCCTTGGCTAAAGAGGAGAATTAAGAGTTGTTTAATTAATTAATTAAGCATATTATTGTTACTCCTTTTTTGCTATACATTAATTTGACATAGGTTTAAATTTTAAGAATACCTTTTTTTAGATAATCCTTTGAAAAGGATGGCTGAAGAATTACATTCTAGTTGAAGAATAATCAACTATTATTGAATAATCAATTATTCCTGAAATAACAAGCATTAGATCGTATATACATATGAAATATAGGTTTAATATTCATGGATAATTCCAACTGTGCCAGAAGCAAATTTATTTCTGTGATTCAGCAATTCAACAGATGTTCTGCTTCAGAAGGAGTGATAAATTTCAGAATATTTTGTTTCTAGCTGAAGTTCCAAATCTAGTTGTTCATGAGTAATCATCAACTGTCTTCTACATGTTACATGAGAGTAAGCTCCACTGAAATCAGTGAGATTTCTGACTTAGTAAAGACATTTTTTTGGCCTGGTTCTTTATATTTGTAAAAAGCAATGAAACTGCTTTTCAGTTTCACTTTTGACCAGTTCTCATTCAATTTGATAAAATACAGTATAATGTGCTTTAAAAATATTTTATAGGATAGAATTTAAAAGAAATTAACATAAAATGGAGTGCATTGCTCCTAAACCTATTTAGCTCTAAGAAGACAAGGATATATAAATTTTTATTGTAGAATTATTTCTGAAGCAATCTAATTTCTTCACTTACCCATTTCATGGGGAAAGCCTATTTGTACCGAATGCAGTCCTACTTATATTTATTCTAGAGAATGATTGTCCATACAATTAGTTGAATGTAGTAAATTTCATAAGCAAATCTTAGCAATACCAATAGCAGTAGCAATTAGACTTACAGTATATACCACTCCATAGTGCTTTATAGCACTCTCTGAGTGGTTTACAATGTCAGCATATGGCCCCCAATATGTCCACATTTTACCGACCCCTGCAGGATAGAAAGCTGAGTCATCCTTGAGTCCCATCTGGATCGAACTCCAGGCTGTAGGCAGAATTAGTCTGCAATACTGCACTTTAACCACTGCGCAACCAGGGCGCTTTAGCAAGTAAATACTGGCCTACACAGCCCAGTTGATACTAAACAAAATAGTTCAGATAAATGTGAGAACCAGCTAAGTAGGCAATACAATGCCTCACAAATAGTTTGAACCAAAATTGTCCCATGCCTTGTCATTAGCTAGCTGGCAAGTTTTGAGGAGAACAGCTTGCAGCATGTGGAGATCACTAAATCAATCATCTAACAGTTGATAGGCAGAGTTCATAGGAATTCTTTAAATTAGCACCTTTTCTATTTTTGAGAAGAGGAGTTAAAAAAAACATAGAGGGCAATGGGGACGTGTTTTTCCGCTTTCCCATGGCCACCATTCCAGTCTAATGAGGAAGAACTGCAGTAACATTGTCCTGTTTGACTCACTCCTGACCAAGGCAGTGTATCCATAGTGCCTGTTCTGAAATAACTCCTATTCAATTAAACTGTCTGCTCTTGGACAAGGGAGTACAATATAGCAACCAAAATGACTTTGGATGATGATATTTGTCATAGCGTGTCCTAGTCATTACAATATCTTAATGTTTTCCCCAAGTTACTCCTGGGAAGAGTTGGGGATTATTTTGTCATTGGACAGCCCTTCCTTCGTTCATCCATCAGGCTGCTTCTCAGCCACCTAGTAAAATACTATTGAAAAAAGTGGTTGATATTTGTACTCTCCTCCTATTCAATGTCTGTTTGTATTGCATCCAGTACAAATTAACAGAGAGAATGAGCTGTAGGTTCTTTTTATCAAAAAGGGTCATCTATCAGGCCCCACAAAGCTAATCTTCCCTGTCACAGTGTCTCCCCCCCCTCCCCAGAATGAGTTCCCTGTGAGATACAGGTGGTCCCACCCTGCTGGTGCTTCAAAAAACCCCACCCACAATTAACTCACAATTTACCAATCTAAGAAAATTTGCAAGTACTTTGTAAATTCAAATCAGGGCATTTGAACCAGTATCTGTTCTCAAACACAAATCCCATTAAGTTTTACAAAATAACCCTATTAAACATAGTGCATCTTAAAAGCAAAGTTAAAAGCAATCTACTTAACATGTTTTCTAAGTTATCCGTACTGATTATATTGATTTTTATTTCAAGATATGCTGGGAAGCTCTTACAAGTTATCTTGTCACTTTTATTGGATCTGAATTATTTATTAAGGCATTATGTTATCCTAGTTTAATAAACATGGGTTTCTTGCTCTTGACCTTTATGCCCAGACTGCTTGTTATATTTCACTTTCTCAGATATATATGACATCAGCTTTGATCATAGTTTATGCATGAAGGTACACCTTCATAATTACATTATACATTCTAAATATTATTTATTTTCAAATCATGCTTTTGCCTTTTGAGGTGTAGAATATTATAGATACAGCAAATTAAGGCTTTCTAACAAAACAGCAACATAGAAGTAGTTGAGGCAGTTTTGCATATTAACTATACACCTGCGATTATAATTTGAAGTGGAAAACTAGGGAGATTAAATAATCTTGGAGATTATTTCACACAGGAAAACAGCATACTGCATACAGGGGAAGAATTAAGAAACGTACATCTGTGGACCCATCTTTCACTTGCAGTTTTAGGTATGCAAGTGTGTTGCTCATTTCTATCATCTTACTCCAGAAGACAGGCTTAAAATACAGGAGGATCTGGACAGACTCGAACACTGGGCGCTATCTAACAAAATGAAATTCAATGGTGAAAAAAGTAAGGTTCTACATTTAGGCAGGAAAAATCAAATGCACAGGTATAGTATAGGTGGTACCTTGCTCAATAGTAGTAACTGTGAGAGAGATCTCGGAGTCCTAGTAAACAATCACTTCAATATGAGCCAGCAGTGTGCTTCAGCTGCCAAAAAAGCCAACACAGTGCTAGGCTGCATTAACAGAGGGATAGAATCAAGATCAAGTGAAGTACTAATACCACTTTACAATGCTTTGGTAAGGCCACACCTGGAATACTGCATCCAGTTTCGGTCACCACAATGTAAAAAAGATGTCAAGACTCTAGAAAGAGTACAGAGAAGAGCAACAAAGATGATTGGGGGACTGGAGGCTAAAACATATAGTGAACGGTTGCTGGAATTGGGTATGTGTAGTTTAACAAAGAGAAGGGTGAGGGGTGACAAGATGGCAGTGTTCCAGTATCTCAGGGGCTGCCACAAAGAAGAGGGAGTCAAGCTATTCTCCAAAGCACCTGAAAGCAGGACAAGAAGCAATGGATGGAAACTAGTCAAGGAGAGAAGCAACCTAGAACTAAGGAGAAACTTCCTGACCGTTAGAACAATTAACCAGTGGAACAACCTGCCTCCAGAAGTGGTGAATGCTCCAACACTGGACGTTTTTAAGAAGAGACTGGCCAGCCATTTGCCTGAAATGGTATAGGGTTTCCTGCCTGAGTAGGAGGTTGGACTAGATGACCTCCAAGGTCCCTTCCAACTTCTTCTTCTTCTTCTTCTTCTTCTTCTTCTTCTTATTATTATTATTATTATTATTATTATTATTATTATTATTATTATTATTATTATTACATTTGTCAAGATCTATATATGTAAATGCAATTCAATATTTAGTATTTGTCACAGCAAATATTAAGACATATTTTATAAAAAACAATCAATGGTAATAGCTAGATTTATAAGTGATATATGTTATATAGTATCTACCAGCATTATAGTTCAAATATAAACCACATTGGGAAGAATTTTCAAATTCACACCATTATTTCTAGAGGGCTTTGGATTATGTTTCTGAAACAAGAATCAACCTTGACATGTGGGGGAAAACCACTTTTGAAATATAGTTCAGGGAACTGTCAGAAATCTTTTGGATGTTATTCCAAGGCCTGGAATTAAAAGGTGGGGAAATGAGATGAAAAGCAGTTCCACTGAGTATTAGCCAAATCACTGAATTTGCTTAAAAGATCACATGGGATCATGGCTATTATTATTTTGGTGAGCATGCAAGGTTTGTTAAGGTTTTGTTGAATCTTTTTACATTTATCTTCCTTTGTTTTCTTCTTGGCCTGCATCCAAGAACTGGATGCTTATCTTTGAACTCATTTTCTCTTATTGAATCCAAAGTGAATAAATCAGTTTAGAGCCAAAGTTTCCATTGTATCATTTTTGTGAACTAAGCTATGCTGAAAGACTGGAGAGCTGCCTAAAGAACCATATTGCTTGAGGTTTGCTTGATTCTTCTTTATCCCTATATAAGCTATTCCCTTTATGCTGAGAAATTTCAATTGTTTCAAAAAAATATCAGAAACCAAGACCTGCTTTTTTGCCAAAGTTATGAGAGCCAGCATGAAAGCTGAGAGCCTTGAGGCTGCTGAGAACTCAGATGACATGATAAATCAACTGAAATGAGGATGGGATTCTTTGATGGAAAATGCATTGATCAACCCTACTTTATCTAAGGATACCAGCAATACCAGCTTTGTTAATGTATTTGTTATCTCTAATTAATGTACTATAGTATGAAGCAAGCCTTTGTGGATGCTCCAAGTGGCTAATATCAGGAAAGTCTGTTTGGAGGAGGAAGTATCTCATTAGCCTTGGTGGAGCAGTGGGCTAATGCCTCCTTAAGTAACACCAGCTGCCTGCAATTAGTGCAGGTTCGCAACCCACCAGGCTCAAGGTTGATTCAGCCTTCCATCCTTCCGAGGTAGGTAAAATGAGGACCCAGATTGTTGGGGGCAATTAAGCTGACTTTGTAATAATGCCGCTTGGGGGGTGTGTGTGAAAGCCCAGCAGGCATATACATAGAATGAAGGCTACTGCTAAGCTTGTAAGCCGCCCTGAGTCTTCGGAGAAGGGCGGGATATAAATGGAATTAAAATTAAAAATTAATTAAAAAATTAACTTCAGAAAGAGGAATTTCTCTCTTGAGAAGTACTCCTCGATCCCCACTAATTATTAGTTTTCTAAATAATGACATATTGAGGAGCCTGTTTGCAGAACTATAAGCTAAGGCACCAACTCCCATTCTTTCTGAAGTGGTTGGGATTGTAAGTTTTAAAAATATCTTTAGCAATAAGCTGTTCTAAAATAATAGCCCCATTGTTAGGCCACATTTTCTATGCAAAAAAAATTATCTATCCTGTTAAAGGAAGGATTATTCAAAAGAATATATTCCTCATGGGAGCAAGAGTCAAATGTTAATTTCTTTCTCACTAACATCCAAATGTATCTGAATGGCTTGGAATACAATATAATTCCTGCTATGATTTCAAGATTCCAGATAATAAGAATACTATAATTGTTCCCATAGTGGTACTTGTTTAACCTTGGTTCCATTCCAGTTTAAAAAAAAATAGCAGTTAATAAGAATGTTCAGGACTACAATTGAAAATTAGGAAAATTACACCTTCCTATAGTGTTGTAATCCTGCAATGCTCAATGCTCATATGGGACTCATAGCTTTTGGTAGAAGGTTTGTCCATTACATGAAAATTTAATCATTAACTTTTCTAAAACATCCATGAAAATTCCCCCTCCCCTCTCTCTCAAAATATATAGAAACTATGAGATTATATTCATGGTCAACTGTATTCTTCCTCATAGGCTCAGAAATATTTAGAACCATATATTAATATTGTGGTTAATCTGTGATATACAATTTAAAACAGCCACATTTACTAATAGTTATTTTTTTCTCAAAATAATTGTCCCCACATATTTAACAGAGTCCAGGTAATAAATGCAACACTGTTTGTCCATGTTTCCATAGAAACATGCAAGAAACAATTGGCAAAATATTATAATTCTTCTAATTTATTGTATATCCAGAAAAATTACCATAGTGCTAGAATACCTCCAAAAAACTAGGTAAAAATCTTGGAAAACACGTATTTCCCAAATATTTGCTATATAATAATATGTTAAATTCCAAGTACCTATATAGCTTGAATATTATTACATTTATAGTTACAGGGTTATATACATTTGTTGAATAAATAAATAATTTTAATGAATGATTGTCTAATGAGACAAACCAAAGTATCCAAAATCAAATTAAACATAAATGGGATAATGGTGTCCTTTGACGGTTCACACAATGCATTTTAACTGATGAAAAAATAATCCCACTTGTAATAATTTGAGCAGAAGAATTAGAATAATAAATTATAATCCCCCCAAATGGAAATTGAAGGAAATTATTTTATCCCTATGTGTTTCAAAATTTCCAATATTTTAATCACTTTGTATTATCATTTCAACTTTTTTATTGTAATATAAGTCATCCAAAGGCACTGCCCAAAATTTAATAGATAAATAAAATTTAACCTGTATAGTATCAACTGCTTTTTCCATATCCAGCAAGTTTGTTTCAGGACTTCACTAGTAAAATATCCATCAATAATATATGATTAGAATTTTGTATCTTTTCTACCAAACTGTATACCAAACTGTATTATCAATGGTATAATATTCTGCAGCCTAGATGCCAGGCAATTAGGCTTAGCTTAGACATTACAGATGCTGACCCAAAAGTTTTCTTAAACAAGCATTTGTATTTTTAGATGAAAACTAGGAGGTAACTGACCATGAAAGCTGCTTGGTGCCAACCTCTATTTGGCACAAATGTATTCTGTAAATTCTCATTGTAAGTATACAATTTAACTCATGTTATCAAAAATAAGATAATTGGCATTTGATATTATAATTGGTCAACGTTCATTATACAACTCTATAAAGGTAGTTTGTACCCTTCTTTGGTGGACAGAAACTTGTGGTCTGTCCCCAGCACTGATCAATTTACCATGACACAAGCAGATTGTGTTGTCTCCACTTGTAAATTGGGTCATCTTTTACATTCAATTGTGTCTTCATTTAATACCTAAAATGTAGGCATTAACTAAAGACACAAGACATTGACTCAATAATATCACATAGTCTTTTTATGGAGCATCATATTTCTCTTAGTCAAGCTGTGCTTCTTTAGATATATAAGCAAGAATTTCAGTGGCATACCAGAAAATCTTCATCTGAGATTCTACAAAGTACGTTGGAGAAAAAAAACCTCTATTTGCTTCTATCTATTATACCACTGAACTTTCTTTGATGGATTTGGGGATCCAGAGAGTTAAATTCAGCTTCTTTATGCATTATAACTTTCCAGTGTATGAAGACTGAACATGTCAGAAAGATTAACTTGAAAAATGTATAAGGAGTCTGGAACATATGCCAAGGATAAATAGAGTTTGATCAAGGAGCAAATGTTCAAAATGTCATGATAGGCCACTTTAATTCATTTAAACTCAACAATTCTTTCTTCTTGCTTCCATTGTTCTCATCAGGGAAATCTTTGATGGACTCTTCTGTATTTTTTAATCTTAGTAACTGTTCTTTTCTGAAGAAAAGAAATAAATGTCCTGGATAAACAGCAATATATGAAATTCTAAGATTAAAAGAAAAGTAGGCTTCAGACTGAAACTGCATCACTCATAAAATGAATAAAGTAGCTTTTGTAACCTAGCTGTGTTTAGTGTACATGATCTTTGCTTTTGGCTGCTTCTCCAAAATGTTAAATTTAATAGAACTTTTATAATATTTTAATACAATACAGCCATTGGTATAACAGAATAACAGAGTTGGAAGGGACCTTGAAGGTCTTCTAGTCCGACCCCATGCTCAAGCAGTAGACCCCATACCATTTCAGACAAATGGTTGTCCAATATCTTTTTTAAAATCTCCAGTGTTGGAGTACCCAAAACTTCTGGACGCAAGTCGTTTCACTGATTAATTGCTCTAACTGTCAGGAAATTTCTCCTTAGTTCTAGGTTGGTTTTCTCCTTGATTAGTTTTCATTCATTGCTTCACTACTGTCCTGCCTTCAGGTGCTTTGGAGAATAAACTGCAATAAAATTATAATAATGGAAGAGGAAGGTACCTCTATGCAATATATCCACACACTTCTATAGAAGTGAATTTGTTCACATATAAGAAGGAAATCTGCATTCATTCCAGACTCAAAGTAAAAAATCTGTGATATGCCTTAACCAAAGAATCATCAATAGTGATTGCTACTGATTGCTATAAGAAAAGACCAGTTCTTTTTTTCCCCTTCATGGAAGACATCTAGGCTATGTTTTGTTACCTATCGTGAGATCTTCCCAATAATAACAGAGGAAACAATAATAAAATTAATTTAAAAGGTATACATGCCCCCTATTCCTTTATCAGCTTAATGAGTTATAACAACCCTTAAACATTCATAAATGCAATCAGTAAATGATAGAACAAATCAGAATACCAGAACTACTACAATAGTAATCTGTGAAAATTATTTTAAGATCACTCCTAATTTCTAGGAGGGAAGGAGGATTGCTTCTGGAGCGTTGTTTGGTTTTTTTTGCACAGTGAGGTCCTCCCACAGAAAAAGCTGCATTCTGTGATGATGTCAGTGGCAACTGAGGCATGACTGCAAAAAAATGTATACTGAGAACTTATCCAGAAGGAGGTGTTTTGAAGGTAGCCTTGATCTAAACACAAATCTTCCAATAGCATTTGGATATACCATAAACCGAGTTCAGAAAGCAGCAATCCATTCTGCAAGTTGTTTCAGCCCAAGGATAAACATAGAAACTGAGACAAGCTCTGCATATTATCTGCGCTGACCCATTCTAAAACTGCTGTAGAGTCCAGATCTTCTTAGAGACCATGAAGATCATTTTGCAATAATTCAGCCTTGAGTTGATCAGCATACATTGCTAAAACAGCTCTGTCTAGGTAAGGATGCACCTAGTTAAAGATGATAAAAGATACTACTTCCTACAAATAGTAGATGGCTTTCTATTTGGTTCCAGGATAAATTCCAGAATGCAATCCCATCTATTGCAGGGATACTTAGAATCTTGAAATTGTGAAAAGGAATATCCCCTGAATCCAGAAATCCTCCCTCCAAATTATTAACAACTCCATCCTAAGTTTGATTTCAACTTATGATTCATGTTTATGGTCTGTGGGTATTACTGACCTTCCTTGAAAGTTATATGGGAAGTTATATGTTCATTTGGCTGCCCACCAACAGAAAGCATGTCTTGTATTTATTTTAACAAGATTTAATAAAGAGAATAGGATAAAAATTTCAGAAATCTCAGCAAACAATTTTTAAAAACCAATTGCTCTCTCAGCTAATTAAGGCAGAGACTTTTTCCCATCATCTGTGTGAACTGGCAAGAATGATATGCATTCTTTTAACTGATAAAAGAATCTCCAGGTGACAAAATTGTAAGTCTTTCTCAAGCTCTGAGAATATCATTGCAGGTCAATCCTAAACATTTGCATATGCAGATGATTTCCAACTGGCATTTAGAGAGTTACCCAGGAATCTGGTGGGCAACTCTTCAGAACTTTTTCGACTCTTCAGAATAGAGAGCCAATAGAGGTTCTCTTTGGGATCTCTCCTGAGTGGCTTCTTCTCATATTTTGAAGAATTACTTGGTTTCTAAAGAGTTCCTGCAGATAAAGCATGCTTACAAACACTTGCTGAAAGATACAATGGGAGCTTATTTCAGAGCTTATTTTATTACCAGAAATAAGATATCCCCTTTTATGCCTGATATCTAGAAAGTTAAAAACTTAGTGTTTTCTAAATGCCTTCAAGTGTGGAGACTGAGGGACTGATATACCTCAAGTGAATAAAGACACTATTGGCATTAATATAATTTTGTCTAGACCCTAGATTGATCTTACATTACTGATAGTACTTGCTTAAAGTCCACTTATTCAGCAAACAGACCAAAATTATAAACAGCATTATACAGAATGATGAATAAGTATTGGTAATATTTCATATTTTAAATGTTGATGATACATACAGATAGTTGATAATATTCTTTAAATTCAGACATATACATTTAACAGATTTCACTTAGTGAATATTACAACTTCAAGAATGTGATGCTACTACAGTAATATCTATAGGCATAGAGTTTAATTAACACACAATAAAATGTGTAATAAAACACAAGCTTGGCCTAATGAAAATTATGATGTTCACATATAACAATGTCTTCATGATGTTGGGCAGATTCGCTAATGTAGAAGCATAGGTGAAAAACAATATTCAGACTTTCTGGCATTGTAAATGCACATTGTAAAACACTGGGAATTTATGATATATGAAAAGAAATCACACTTATAAGAGACACTGGAACTTTAATCAAACCATTATAGTATTCTGTCTGTATTTAACACAACAAATTTAGATTTCAAGATAAGACATAAATCTTTGTTGAAGTTAATGTCAGTCCATAACACAGACTGAAAAGGTTTCTATATTAATTAGACATTTAGGTAAACAAATCAATCAGATAACTGGTTATCTCACCTAATTCATGACAAAATGTGGCTACACTTAAGGAAACAGTCATTTGAATCTGACAGTAAGTTTTAAATAAAACTTACAAGGGGGACCAGAATATTTCATTAGATATGAAGTTAACAGTTCGTGATGAATGTTACTGTAGAATGAACAATATAATAAAACATGGTGGTTTTATGGCTCCTTCAGTAGAAGGGCAAAGTCTGGAACTGAATAGGATGTCATTATATCTTTTTTTCTAAAGCCACTGATCCTTAAACCATGTGAAGGTTAAGATTTTCCTTCATTTGTTTTATTATCTAGCAGGTGTGTAAGGGTTACAAGAGTTAAAATTTCAAATAATAATGAATATTTCAGAATGTGAACTAAGGGCTTCACTTATCAAATGAAGTATGCTGATTGATACTATAGGACAAGGAGTGGCAGAACCTGGGGGAAGACTCAAAAGATGAATCACCCTAGAGTTTCTTCATAGCCATAATGGACTAAGTCCAACAATCTTCTTTCCTAATATTTTGGAGAAGATCAAGACAACAATTCAATTTTTAAATATTGCCACAATAAGCAAAGAAGCCAGAAATATCAAATAGTGTGGGGGTAAAGGTTTCTTTTCTGAGCTTGTGGGTTGGTTTCTGAACATTTTATAACCAGGCTAGATAACATCTTCAGCAGAGTTTAGGGGATGTCAGTGTCAGTGACATCCCCTAAACTCTGCTGAAGAAGTTACCTAGCCTGGTAATGAAACATTCAGAAACCAACCCACAAGCTCAAAGAACAAACCCTTCATTCTTATCCTAACCCGAGCTACAGATATTTGCCACTATTGCATACCAAATAGTGCTCTGAGGTTTTTTTTAATTATTGAAAAGTTTTATAAAAATTACAATATAATCCCCAAAAGCCAACCCACCCTAAACCCCCCCCTCTCCCTCCCCCACTTCCCAGAGCTGAGTACAGGGTTACAAATATAATAAACATAATCTAACTAACATTAACCAATTATATAAATAACCAAGTTCATAATGCGCTTTAACTCCCTTTTAACATAAATACAAGCAAATTAAAAGTAAACATAATAATAATAAAAACATAAACAAGTTAATATCCTAATTATTAAACAATACAATATCCAAGTTATTAAACAATACTAATACTAAAAATAATAATAATACCATATAATTAAAACAAATAAAAATTCCCCTATAATAAACTATTAATAATAATAACAATCTAAAATTTACTCATAGGCTAAATGGAACTTTTTAGTCCCATATTTATTCTGAATATAATCTTTCCATCTTCTCCAGACCGAAATGTATCTTTCTTGTGAATGATCCTTCAAATAAGCAGAAATCTTAGCCATTTCTGCTAAATTTGACACATTAAGCGTCCATTCTTCTATAGTAGGCAAGCAATCCTTCTTCCAATATTGCCCTACCAATAACCTTGCAGCTGTTATCAAATTCAACATCAAGTTGATTTCTTTAGTATCACAATCTGTAATAACACCCAATAAAAATAATTGTGGAGTAATCTTTATCTTTCTCTTAAAAATCTTTTGAATGTTCCACCAAATTTTAATCCAAAAAGCTTTTATAGTTCTACAAGTCCACCAAATATGAAAATAAGTAGCATCCAAACTGCCACATCTCCAACACTTGGGCTGTAAATTAGGTTACATACAAGACAACTTTTTAGGATCCAGATGCCATCTATAACATTTAATAAAAATTTTCTCTTAAATTTTGGGCCTGGGTAAATTTTACATTTCTAACCCAAATTACCTCCCATATATCCAATGGGATCGGTTCTTAAATATTTTGGGCCCACTTTACCATACAATCTTTAACTAATTCCGTTTCTGAATCCAATTCTATTAAAGCATTATAAATCCTCTTTATATGTGCTCGATTTTGATCTTTAATCTGTTTTACCAAATTTTCATCCATTAATGTAATACCAACCTTTTGATCTAACTTCCACCTAGCTTGCAATTGAGCATACTGAAACCAGGACTGTACAATATTTTCTTGTTTTAACTCAGCTAACAACTTTAATTGCCAATCATTCCCTACCAATCTAAGTAATTTCTTTTAAGAAATCATATCCAGATTCACACCCATAGATACACCCTCTATCGCGTGTCCAGGAATCCCCCAAATTGGTATTTTATAATTTAACTTATAATAATACTTTTTCCAGACACGCAATAAAGCACTTCTTAAAATATGAGATTTAAAAACCTTGTCAACTTTTTTATCATAAATCAAATATGCATGCCACCCATATAATAAGTCCCAACCCTCAAGATGAAGTATACTTTTATTTGTTAAATTAAGCCAAGCACTAACCAGTGTTAAAACCACCGCATCGTAATATAATTTCAAATTAGGCGCCTTAAGTCCTCCTTTTTCCCTTGCGTCTTGTAAAATCTTAAGTTGAACTCTTGGTTTGTTCCCCGCCCAAATAAATTTATTAATACCCTTCTGCCAATCGTCCAAATTAGCATCTTTTTTCAAAATAGGTATCATTTGAAACAAGAAGAGAAACTTTGGTAGAACATTCATTTTAACAACTGCAATTTTCCCCAACAAAGATAATTGTAATTTTTTCCAATTATTTAAGTCCTTTTGTACTTTTCACCATAATGTCTCATAATTATTCTTATATAATTTTGCAATAGAGGCTGTAATATATACTCCCAGATATTTAACCTTTTTCACTATTTCAAAACCTGTCAATTTAACTAACATTTCCTTTTCCTTCATAGTCATGTTTTTAGATAATATTTTAGTCTTATTATTATTTACCTTAAAACCAGAAACTTTCCCATATTGAGTTATAATTTCCATCAAGTCTATAACCGATTGAGTCGGTTGAGATAATGTCACAACCAAGTCATCCGCAAAGGCTCTTAACCTATAATCATTCTGTTTTATTTTTATTCCCTTTATTATAATTGATTCGCGAATTTTGATCAGTAAAATCTCCAATGTTAAAACAAACAACAATGGTGATAGTGGACATCCCTGTCTTGTACCTTTTTCAATTTTAAATGTCTCTGTTAATCCCCCATTAATTATAATTTGTGCCGATTGTTGTTGATATATAGCCTTAAGAGAATATAAAAATTTGTCCCCAAAATTCATTTTATCAACAACTTTCAATAAAAATTGCCAATTCAACTGATCAAAAGCTTTTTCAGCATCCAAAAATATCAATGCCGCAGGGACTTGGTTGTTCTTATCCAAATACTCAATTAAATTAACAATTTGTCTTACGTTATATTTCATATATCTTCCAGTTATAAATCCAGACTGATCACTATGAATCATTTGCTTCAAAACTTGCATTAATCTACTTGCCAATATTTTTGAGAAAATCTTATAATCTGTATTCAAAAGTGATATAGGTCTATAATTCTTAGGCTGGGTAAGGTCTTGGTCCTTCTTTGGAATCAGCGATATAAAAGCCCTTCTCCAAGATGGAGGCACTTCTCCTCCAATCTGGATATTATTAAAAAGTTCCTTTAATGGTTCTATCATCTCTGTAGATAATATTTTATAATAAATTGCTGATAATCCATCTGTACCAGGAGCCTTACCCACTTTTAACTGCTTAATTGCTAAAATAATTTCCTCAGAAGTAATTAAACAATTCATCTCCTTTCGTTGTTCATTTGAAAGTCTAGGGAAATGTGCTGCCTGTAGGTACTTATCTATATCTAAAGCTTGCATATTTTCACTAGCATATAATTTTGTATAAAAATCTAAAAAACTCTTTTTAATCAATTTTTGTTGATATACCTCTTTACCTTTATATTCTATTTTCTCTATAATATGTGATTTCTGTTTCTTCCTTAATTGATAAGCCAACCACCTACCAGGCTTGTTTGCATTACAAAACAGTATAGTGCTCTGAGTTTTGAATTGTGTCATAGCTGACTTCATTATCCATCTGTTTCAAAAATATGGTCTGACACCTCTTGAAATATTTCATTTTGTGTAAGATAAATTGAACAAGAGATTCATTTTCATGGTGGTTAAGTCTCATCTACATACGAACTCTCAAGAAAATATTTAAGTGGATGCTAATTCCATAACTGAGTCAAGAGTGATCTGCTTTTGACTATGTAGCAAGAACACTGCAGTATCATATGATCTGGATATGATACTTGCACATGAGAAGCAACAGACCCAGAATCTGTCAAAATTTAGGAATATTAGAGGATCATTCCTACCATCCAATGAAGTCTATTAACATGACTTTAGCAAAAAGACTCTAAAAAAGTAATGTGAATGTTCATACCTAAATTGTTTGGATTGATCCATGTTGTGAATTATTAGCTCAGTGGTGAATTAACAGAATCTGATCAGGCAAGATTACAGGGAAACAGAGAGGGCCTCCTCAGGGTGCCACCGGTCAGAGAATGTCGTCTGGTGGCCCCCAGGGGGAGGGCCTTCTCTGTGGGCACCCTGGACTTATGGAATCAGCTGCCGGTTGAGCTCCGGACGACGCCTGACCTTCGCTCCTTCCGACGCGATCTGAAAACCTATTTATTTGAACAAGCCAGCCTGGCCTGATGGGGGATGTGTTGGGGTTTTTATTGCGGGTTTTTTATACTATTATTTATTGTTTTAACTCGGGCTTCTATTTAATTCTCCTTTAACTTTTGTACCGTGTATTTTATATGTGCCCTGTTCACCACCCTGAGTCCTTCGGGAGAAGGGCGGTATACAAATATAATAAACTTTAAACTTTAAACTTTAAAGACTATAAAGCACACTGTACTTTTATGTTTTCAGTATTTTGAAGAATACGTACAGTACTCTAATCTTTGAGCCATTTGGCCAGATCCACTAAATAAGCTATATAATTCACTAGATTGTAGAATGTATCTAGCGTACCACACTATACGTAGCTTTATGTACATTTATTAACATCTTATAAATTATTTTCATCTCAAAAATATTTTAAAAATCTGGATATTATTTGCAATATACCGACTTAGATGCACTTGCATCATAGCAGTCACATTAGAATACTGATTCTAAAAGAATACATAAAAGAAACTGAAAGAAACAGACAGCATGTCAGAAATGAGACACTATGTTTTTAACTTTACTGAATTCTTATTCTAGAACAGACATGTCAAACACAAGGCCCGGGGGCCGGATCCGGCCCACGAAGTGGTTTCATGTGGCCTGCGAAGCCATCCTGGAAACAGTGAGGGAACAGCCCCCACTGCCTTGGCCCTGGCCCAGAGACCCTCCTTCTGCCAGAGACCCTCAGATCTGTCCCACTCCTGCCCAGGCCCCCATAGGCACCCTTGATGCAAACGATGTAGAGCTGGCCATGCCCACCCAGTAGGCCATACGCAGTCTAGCCACGCCCACCCAGTAGGCCACGCCCACCCTGGCCATACCTACCCGGCCCCTTGAGGGCAACCGCAATGCTGATGCGGCCCTCAATGAAATTGAGTTTGACACCCCTGTTCTAGAATAAAAGGCAGAACAAGAAGCAACGGGTGGAAACTAATCAAAGAGGGAAGCAACCTAGAACTAAGGAGAAATTTCCTGACAGTTAGAACAATTAATCAGTGGAGCAACCTGCCTCCAGAAGTTGTGGGTACTCCAACACTGCAGGTTTTAAAGAAGAGATTGGACAACCATTTGTCTGAAATGGTATGGAGTCTACTGCTTGAGCATGAGGTTGGACTAGAAGAGCTCCAAGGTTCCTGCCAAATTTTGTATTATTGTTGTTGTTGTTGTTCTTATATTGTTGTTGCTGCTGCTGCTGTTGTTGTTATATTATGGATGGTGTTGTCTAAATTTGACTCAAATCATAGTAATGTGTCAGTTTACTAAGTTCATATTTTCCAACAATAAAGCTTATCATGTGAGGGTTTTTTTTTCCTTTTGCTTGTTTGGATGCTCTGGAACAGAAGTGAACACAAATTATGTTCTGTCCAGAAATATCATTTTGTAATTGACTGAGTTTTTACTTTGCCAGAGCTAACAGAATATTTAAAATGGAATTAACATTTGCTTTTTATCTCTGAAGTTGGATTGTTTGATTAATGAAGCTCTAGTAGCTTTGTATATATGATATAATAAAACTGTAATGATTATTTAGAGTTTTGTATTAAATGCAAAGTTATTTTCTCATATGCAAAAAATGTTCAATGAATGAAGATTCCTGTTTAAAATAAAATGAGGCTTGAAACAAATGTGAAGATGCTCAGATCTTAGCAAAGTTGATTTATCATAACCCATAAGTAATATAAAAACCAAACAATAATATAAATTCACTAGAAACATGGAAAGTAAGCAAGCCAAGAAATACTCACTGCAGAAAAACATTCATTGTCATTCTATCCTAGCATACCAGAAGCATTGCTACAGAGGGTGTAGTAGCTCTTTTCCCATCAGTATTCCATACAAACCCTTTTCTGAACAACTTTGGATCTCTTGCAGAAGACATTTGCTCTCAGAGCAAACCCCACCCTCTAGCAACACTGATAATGTTATCAAATTTGGTAATGAAGGATCTACAAGAAAACAACAAAGCTCAGAGAGCACCAAGGACCCCACAATTCAAGCCTGAATTCCAAATATTCTCTTCTATTGGTACATAATATGAGTAAATAAAGAAAGTTGCTTGTCCTATCTCTAGTTTTGTTGTTGTTGTTTTCAGCATTCTTTCTTTATTTGTAGATAGAAAGGAGTCTGCACAAGCCTCTTACTTAACTTTGCTTGAAATATTAGTCCATTTCCTGAAATTTGTATTTTAGAAATACAAGACAAATGTTTTCTTCAGAAGCAAACAGTGGATAATGGATTCATTATTCTAAAAAACTTCTGAAGGCTTGTGAGGAGAAAGAAAGAAAAATCTGTAGGGAATAGAATGCCATTCTAAAACATCTACTTTTAAAAGACTTGCTGCAGTGATGAATTAGTAATATGCCTAAACATGTGTGCTTCGATAATAGAGGGGTGGATTCAGATTCTTTTCATTGTCTTGTTTCTTCATTTTTGGAAAATATTAGCTACATTTGAAATAGCAATTTTGTATATTAAGTCAATTTAAATAATATTAGTTGTATTCAAAAGGATTAACTGCATTTGTTTGCTGTATGATCATACATCAAAAGGAGAGTAATCTAGTACAGATCACATAATGCAACTAGCAACGGGTGACAAAAAAGAACAAAGGGAAAGAGGAAAAAGATGTGTGTATGTAAATTAAGAAAGAGTGATAAAACATTGTCACATCAAGCATTTAGAGCTGTGGTTCTCAATCTTTCCTTCACCACAGACTCCCTTTAAATACCTTTTGTAGCCACAGATCATGGCCACTGATTCCCCTCAAAACTCAACTCAATCATAACATTTCTTCAACCTTTTGTGTACCTCCTGTGGCAATGCAGACCCCTGGTTTAGAGTAAAAGAGAGTTCGTGTCAGACACTATTGCCATGGCTTGTAAAGATTGCACTGGACTGATCCCTCAATAGAGAAATTACTGTACTGTATATCTGATTGAGCCCAACCTAAGTATCAATTGATGAATGGGAAGTACAAGGCATGGTAAGGGGGAGAGTCAGGAGAACCTGTGAAATTGTCTCAACCTTTGAGTCTGAACAGTTGCACAGGTGTTCTTGAGGAGGGATGGCGTTGTATCCCTTCTTCATTCTCCAATGGAATGGGAAATGATGCATTCTCAGTTGAAGCTACAGTTACTTACTCTGGAGTGACATAGGGAGTCTTGAAATATGTTGTCTATCAATTTTGTGAAAATTTGAAGTATTGAATCAAATATTTTATGCTTTGTCTCAGCTATGTTTTTTTTCTATTCTCAGCATAAGCAGAGGATGGATTGAGAATCCACAGTACCAAAAGCTATATGTTTCTTCCTGGCATTTAGCAGTCAAACTGTGCTAAGGATTCAGTCCCCAAGATTTGTTTCAGCCAATATCTCACCTCAAACTATTAAAGGGGGTGTAGAGAAGGAATGAAAATTGATATAGCTGTAACTTCCTCTAAAAGTTATGACAGATCTCATTGTCTGAATTGGAAGTATAACAGCATTCAAAACCACTGTTCTATGTTTTATTAAAAAAAACCCACTAAGTTGCATCTGAATGCCAGACAATAATATTTTTCATGGCCAAGAAAATCTAGAAATAGGCCACTTATACTGTTGGATGACCTCGAATCAGCCCAGAATTTGGATAGTCCATTTGAACAATGGATGCTTTTGTACCTTTTGCTTCCTGAAAATTGGGCATAGACAATACATGCCTTAGTTACATTCTCTTTGGATTCTTGCATAAGTAGTCCTTGACTTACAATTGCAACTGAGACTAGAACATCTGCTACTAAGAAAGATCATTCTTGAGTGAATCACACCTGATTTTATTATCTCTTTTGCCACAGTCATTAAGTGAATTATGTGGTCATTAAGCAAATACATCTTCTCCCATTGACTTTGCTTGTCAGAAGCTGTCTAGGAAGGTCACAAACAGCAATCATATGCAACCATTGTAAACGCATGCCATTTGCCCATTAAATTCCATTGTTTGGCAGAAATAGACAATATCTTTAAATATATCTGAATATATCTGAACTTACCCTATAATTATCCACATGCCAGCAGCAATGGTACCATGTTTTCTGGAAAATAAAAGCTGGTCTTTTTTTTTTACTCCAAAAGAGGCACCAGGTCTTATTTTCAGGGGGTGTCTTTTCCACTCACCTCGCAGCAGCCCAGCCAGCCAACTTCATTCTGCAGCTGAGAATGGAGTTCTGGCCTGCATTTCGCAGTCAGAGGCCTTTCCGGAAGGGCTCTGCAGCTGAGAACTGAGCTACTGATTGAATCCATAGCTCGGTTCTTGGCTGAGGAGGTCTTTGGGAAAGGCCTCTGACTGCAAAATACAGAAGAAGTAGGCCGGTGAAGTGAGGCAGGTGTCAATTCATGGGAGGCCTAGCTGCAATGGTAAGCAGGTACAGGGCATGTGGGGCAGCTCCACCCCCTACCAAGCTTGATTTTTAGGCATGCGCCTCGCCCCAAAACTAGGGCTTATTTTGGTGATAGGGCTTGCATTAGGCTCAGCCCCAAAAATCAAGCTACGGCTTATTTTCAGGGTAGGTTTTACTTTCGGGGAAGGAATGGTGGCAAGGAAGTTGCATAGAATGTGCCTACTAAAAATAAGTATGGAGAGAACAAACATGTTTTCATACTTGTTAGTGTCATGCCCCTGTCAGAGCCTGAATCTGCAGAGGAAAATGAGCTGGAACTGGAGCCGACAGAGATCGAAAGGGAGGCGTCATTGGCTTCGGAGGAATATGGAAGGAGCAAGCCAAGGCAGGCCAGGTCCTTTCAGGATTGGGATGGCTTGAAGGCAGGGAGGAACAGGGGCAGGATGAAGATGAGACACAGAGGTCAGGCGATGAGCAAGGACCATCCCTGATCCTTGAGCATGGAGAGTGGAGAGAAGGAGGGAACAGCGCAGGCAGACCCGACTACTTGGGAGGAGAGTGCCCCACCCCTCTCCACAAGGCACACCTGGGGACTGAGACTTAAGGAAATGCTGTGAGGAGAAGCATTTGTCTTAAACAAATGCTTAATTATTGGAGGTTTGTGTGCCGTTGCCGACATTGGAAACAACCCTCTGATCTCCTGTTCTTTGTTGTGATTTCTATTTGTAAACCCTGAAACTCTAACCATTGGACTGGCTGACAAACCTGAGATTGAATTTTGGCTTCTCTTCTGAAACTACTCAGGCAAGCTTGTATTTCCACAGACTAGTTAGATTTTGATGTATGCTCCTTTCTTTATTATCTACTTGGCCTTGAGTAAATTGCTATTCTAAACTAGCAACTGTGTGTGAGTCGAAACCTGAAAGAGTCCTGCTTGTTCCATACACACACTTTTCCTGCCTGAGAGAGTGAAATTTTTTTGAAACTACTTGCAGCCAGACGCTGCTGAAGGTGTGTGTGTGTAGGGGTGTCTGTCTATCTGCCTGTCTGTCTGTCTGTCTGTCTGTCTCTGTCTGTCGTCTCTGTCTCTGTCTGTGTCGTCTCTGTCTCTGTCTCTCTCTGTGTGTGGTTACTTGCTCTGGGACTTGCCAGAAATGTGGAAGCATTTCAGGAACATTTGGACCAATAAAGGGGCAGTTTGAACTGTCAGCTGACTGTGTTGGCTCTGTGGCATGCCCTGGGTCATCACAGTTAGTGTACTTTAAATATATGTGAGATATCACCTTTACTGCAGTTTTGATCAGTTTTTATGGAGGTTTCTTATCTTGCCAAATGAAAGGGAGAAGTAAAGAGTATTAATATCACACTTCAGATTCTGGCCTTTTAAGATGATATCTAGCTCCTGAGTGGCACTGACATTACAGAAGCAGAACATACTTGAAAACACAATAATCAATCTTGATGGGTCATGTTGACATTTGTGCTCTTTCGGTGAGAAATATGTCAGCTTTTTACAACAACCTTTTTTCTTATGTCTGGCAGGTTATTGATTAATATCTTCATTGATCTGCAGTAATATTCACCAACTGAGCTGTAAAATTATTGTGCCCTTATACTTTGGCAAAATACTCTTTTTTATTTTTTAACTTCCTACCTGTAGCTAATAATATGCCATAATCTAAATGAAATTCTGTCAACGTGGATGGTTGAAAGTGTACACTCAAGATATAGCAGTTTTGACATTTAGATCTTCAGTGTGACTCTGTTTGTATGGTAAGAAAAAATGACTAGATTTTAATCCCATAGAAGGGGTGGAAGACATGTAAACTGGTATTTGTGAAGACATGTCAATGCCCCTAATTTAATTTATTCTTCAGGTGAAATAGAGTGAATCAATGGATAAATATATATTCTATAGAACTCCACACTATGAGTAATTCTGCAATAATAAATAACAAAGGTGAGTAATACAACTTTAACTTACTACTGCATTGCAACAATTGGTTTTTCTAAATAAAGCTGAGTGAAACAAACAAATTTCATTTCTTTTAAGAAAACAAAGGTTTCATTGTATTCAATTATTTGGCTGCAGTTTACTAAGTGACACCATGATTGTATTGCTAATAATTTAATTTGTGCAATAACGCTTTGTGCAATAACTTTGGATTTCCATGGCTGAGTTATAATAATAATAATAAGTTGGAAGGGACCTTGGAGGTCATCTAGTCCAACCCCCTGCTCAAGTAGGAAACCCTATACCATTTCAGGCAAATGGCTGTCCAGTCTCTTCTTAAAAACTTCCAGTGTTGGAGCATTCACCACCTCTGGAGGCAGGTTGTTCCACTGGTTAATTGTTAATTGTTTGCTGATAAACATTTAGGACATTTGCCACTATGTGTAGTTTTACTAATGAATTGTCCTGTAACTAACTGCAATTCTTGGATGGCAATGAAAAATCTCTCTGTTCTTCTCGACCAGGCTATTTATTCTCCAGCATTACTACAATTATTATTTAAGCCTTTAGGTTATTTTATTCAACAACTTGACTTGTCATGACTGACTGAACTGAACATGTGGCCAATTGATTGTACTTTTGTGTTTTTTTCCAAAAAATGAATAGCTAGATATAATAAAATCAGTATCATGCATAGTGGTTCATTTAATATATTGCATTTATTTTTATCAGGCTTTAATAGTTTGTTTTATGGCTCCCAAGAGCTATTATATTTTTTAAAAATTGAGAAGACAACATTTCTACAACAGCTGAATTTTAAACAAGCACTCAAAATGAGGCTTTTAACTTCCCAAAAAGTTGACAGTATCAGGATAAAATTATTGAACACTACATAATGAAGTTTTCTATCAGCCAAACATTTACAGATATCATTACTAATGTTCCCTTGCCAAATTACTTATTACAATATCAGTTATATTACTTATCACTGAATCCATTTTAAAAACATAAGAAATGTAAGAAAAGTTATAAAATATAAGTAAAAGCATTTCAGTTAGGTTTGTTCCCAATGAAGCCTATTCCATATTCTGTGGACCAATTCGCCAAAGATAATAGGAGGAGGAAAGAATACATTTTATATTTTGTTGTTGTTAGCTGCAAAGTCGTGTCCGACCCATCGCGACCCTATGGACAACATTCCTCCAGGCCTTCCTGTCTTCTATTTGCCAGAAACTAAAAGATAACTGTTTGTGTAGCTGGTTGATAAGAAATAATTTAGGAATTTATGCTCTTTTCAGAATAAATTCTACTTTCATAATCATATCTCTTCTCCTCACCTCAAATGATAACCCAATAAATAAAAATTTATTTCAGGATCCTATTAATAATTTAGGAAAATCAACCACAGAATATAATTCCAGTAGCTTCCTTCCAATTGGGAAAGTAAGATCAAAGCAGGAAACTGTTCTCACCTTAACTTTCAATGCCCTCATTATGTGTTCTAAAAAGAAAACTGCACAAAAAGAGTAGGAGAAAATTCATAAAATGTACTTCTTTTCTGGCTACTCCTTATTACAGGTAGTCCTCAACTTACAGCAGTTCATTTAGAGACTGTTTGAAGTTACAACGGCACTGGAAAGATGACTTATGACCATTTTTCACACTTATAGCAGCAGCCCCATGATCACATGATCAAAATTCAGACACTTGGCAACTGACTCATATTTATGACAGTTGCAGTGTTCCGGGTTCATCCAAAAACCTTTTGCAACCTTCTGACAAGCCAAGCCGATGGGAAAGCCAGGTTCACTTAACAACCATCTTATGATTCACTTCACAATTGTGGCAAGAAAGTTTGTAAAATGGGGCAAAACTCACTTAACAAATGACTTACTTAGCAACAGAAAGTTTGGGCTCCATTGTGATCCTAAGTCAAGGATTACCTGTATGTTATTCATTGAATTATGACTTTTAGAATAAGTACCATTGAAAAATTTTGGATTGAGATGTGAGCAGTTCCTTTGCAAGTGTGGTTTTGGTCCCATTCTTCATGATAGCCTTGGGTATGCAGTATAGATTCTCCTAAGTACAAAACATTGAATGAAGAAGGGGCAACCATTTTCCAAGGATCAAGTTCCACATACAATAAATGTTTATAAATAGGGGGCAGGAGAGGAATGGGAGCATTTGAGAGCATTTACTTGCTCTTCAACTAAAGTTCTTATTTGCTTTTTTATTATCTTCTGTGGATTCCAATGTCAACATTATTATAGTCTCTTTAAAAATATACAGCATTTCTATAATATGAATTTTTAAAATAGTCATGGAAACACGCCCATAGTCTCTAGGCAATCGAAGAAATAAACCACAATCCAATAGCTCCATTAGCTTTAGAGGAGTGAAATCTTTAAAAGAAGTAAACTTCAAATAGAAAAACTTGGAGCCATGTATCAAAAATAATAAATAAATATGCCACAATGCCATCATTTAACCAACATTCATTTTTCTTCTTCAAGTGGTAGAAACTTAACAGAACATTCCTGATGTATACATTGTAATATTTGAGGCATTATAGCTATTTCACCCCCACTATTTACTTCCATTAGATTTCCTTCTGAAGCACAGTCACAAGTGGCTTCACTGAAGTATTTTTAAAAAAATTTAAAAAACTATTGTCTTCTACTCCATAATGTGAAATGATAACTAGAAATAAAGCCTCTCAAGACAAAAAAAATTGTACTCATATAAGGCAGCAGGGTTAATGTCCACAATTTGAAATAATTCATTAGAGACTGGCTTACCCTTTTAAACAGAAGAATCTGCAGATTAAAGACTTTTATCAAAACAATAAAGGCATTCAGTAAAACAATAAAAGCAAACAATAAAAAGAGCCAGGTGATCTAGTGCAGAGTTCCCCAACCTTTCTGGCTTTCGGGATCGTGGGGAGAGGGGATGGTTCCATGCTAATAGCCAGCAAGCAGCTCCATTTGCGTGAGCGGTGGGCACACATGCTCACCATTCACACAAATGGAGCACACACGCTCGCTGATAGCGCACTCGGCTGCCACTTCCACAGCCCGGTTCCAAATAGTTTACAGCCCAGTAGTGGGCCACAGCCCAGAGGTTGGGAACCCCTGATCTAGCAGTTAAGGCACCAGGGTAGAAAGCAAGGGACCCTGAGTTCAAGTCCTGCCCTAGCCATAAAAGCCAGCTGAGTGACTTTGGGCCAGTCACTCTCTTTCAGCCTCAGTCACCTCACAGGTTTGTTGTTATGGGCAAAACAGGAAGAGGAAGGTAGGTTGCATATATTTGCCTCTTTGAATTATTTGTAAAAATAATAAAGATGGGCTACAAATAAATACATAAATTCCCTCACTGTACAGTACAACTATCTTTCTTTTCACACTTGCATCATGACACATATACAAAAGGGGGAGAGCTCATATCCCAAAAGGTAATGATACTTTTGTCATTGTGCACACCTCCGCCTACTGCAGATGAATTTGTTTTTAAAAGATTTAAAATGCTACTGCTATCTTAGTCTCTTAACCTTGTCCAGGAATATTTCTGTAAATGGGTATGGGTTTTTAGGTTTCTAATAATATATATATTTAACTTGACATAGCTACAGAGACCGAAAGATATATATAAATAAAATCAGGCATACATGATTAAATAAATGCTGGGATACTTCAGAATTTAGCTTGTAGCATTTGACACTGTAACTATTTTTAAAGAAAAAAAATCTTACACTTGGATTCCATATCACAATGATAATGCATGAATCTTCATGTAAACTGCTTCTGAGGAGAAAAGTGAAGATATAAATCTAACAAGCAGATAAATGAATAAACCTCTGATCTTCTATGTCAGGAGCTCCAAAGAGATTCATCAGTAGCCTGATAACCTTTATGTTGCTTTAACCAATGAAACAGAACAATTTTGATACCTGCCTGCCAATCCGACTAATCTATGATAAATAACTGATCTGATGCAGCATCCTTTAAAATTGCAATGCCAGAGACTTAATTCAAAGCTTTATCCCTGGGCTGACATGGCTAGGCAGCCTCTATCTCATTGCAATGAAAGCCCAAGCCAGTGTGCAAATTGTTGTATTTGCAAAAATAAATGGGAGAATCAACCAGGGCTTCTTTTTTTTTGTCATAGAACGCCCAGAACAGAGTTCCGGCACCTTTTTTGGATGGAACCTTGTAGGGTAGGCAAGGCGGGTTGTATGACGTGTGAGTTCTGGCACCTTTTTTTTTTAACAAAAAAAAGCACTGGAATCAACTATCAGGAATTTTCTTTGCACAATATAAACAAATATTGCTGCTAATATATTTCTAGCTGCTTTATTTATATATTTATGCCTCTATAATCAGTTTTTTAAAAAATACAAAATAAAAGATACGTATACTAGATACAGTGCATAACTGTTTCATACTTTCAGAGTATATAGTTTTTGAATTAATGTTTGACACCATATGCCACCCAAAAAGCAAACAAGGTATTTATCATTATTGGAAAACCATCTGGTTAGTTTCACAATTCATATGTTCTTTTGTTTTTCCCCTGCTGAACATACACAGCATGAGATTTTTGTAGTATTAAATACATGAATACAAGTGCAAGAAGTTCACATCTTGAAATACTGAAAAGTATTCCTGTAATACATATTGTATTTCTAACACATCTAGACATTGGTGGCTTTTTCTTATCCAGCATTTCTTGTGCTAATCACAACAAGTGAAAAATATAATCAGATTTATTTTAAAGTACACCAATCTAAAACAAACCAAAATGTGAAACAACTGCTTATAATTATGTTAGCTTCAATATTATGAATAAATTTAATTTCTTAATTTAATATTGTCATTTAATATAGAAAAGTTACCATTCTACCATGATAGATATGCAATATGGCTTAACAATTTATAATATTTGCTAAACAACATTTTTTTAAAAATTCCCTTTAGCCAAGTTAAATAAAAGCTCAGGGTGAATAAAGTTCAAATAATAGAATGTAAGCTTGGTGGAGGAAAACAGCAGACAATAAAATAATCTAGTAAATTGAAGGACGTGGTTATACTATAGTGGTAGTAAGCTATTTTTCGTGCTTGTAGAAGATAAAGACTCAATTCTTGGCACTGCAATTAAAAAAAAGGATCCATAACAAATTGCGACATGCCCAGAGATTCCTACACATACCTGGATCTATAGATCACTGATAAAGATAGTTAGATATACTTTAGAAATCCAGTCCACAGGTAGATCTAGCCAGTATCTATGTCTTTGATAAATAATTATTTAATATTATTCAGAGGCTCCAAGGTTATTTAAGCCAATTTAGCCTAAATGTCGCTGTAAGATAACAGACGATAGATTATGAATTGATTTCATAGAATTGAATTAATGCCATACATATTAATATATTTACAAAAATACTATACTATATTTATATTTTAGATATATTTAATAAATATATTTTAATAAACCAGCTTAATGTTAGACATGTGATACATTGATTTAATTGTGTATTGGATTAAAATGATGGAAACAACCAAATATATTCTAGGATCAATACCAGTAAAAAGGTCTTATTCTATACTGTGAACACCAACCAATATTAATAGTTATGAAAATTGGGAAATGGAATGGGCTGTAAGATTGCCTAGTGGATATATTATATTTTTAAGAAAATTAAAAGTAGTTTCATTTATGTTGGGATTTTTAATTAGGTTGGGATTAATTAGATTAATTAGATTGGGATTTTTGTTTCAGATGAAAATTACATTCCCAGTTCTATAATTTTGTTTCTTTATTCAGAACTTAAATCATTAATTAGCAGCTTGTTTTCATATAGATTTCTATTCAAAAGAGATATCCCAGGGATCCATTCCTTCCCTGTGGCTTTAATTCATGTTGAACGATTTTCAGGTAGTCCTTGTCCTATCGCCACAACTGAGATCACAGTTTCGGTTGCTAAGCAAGGTGGTTGTTAAGCCTGAAAGTCAAGGACTACCTTTATTCCTTTCCAGTGAATGGTACTCATCAGATGTGGCAATAATGAGTTTCTCACAGCTGACTTTCCTACGATACAGGAGTAGACTTTCTTTTTCCCTCTCAATTGCATTTTTATATAATAGTAGCAAGCTCCCATGCGAATACCTGGATGCTATAGCGGATGGGCAAAACAGGAAGAAAGAACTGCTGCTTGTGTATCACCATTCCCTGTCAATGATAGTATTAGAACTGCTGGACTCAGAGCTCATGCCTGACCAGATGCCTTGGCTAGAGGAGCACCAACTGACCTGGGCTACCGGTAGTGCCAGAAGATATCATTACAATATTGTGCTCCTTCCGACACGATCTGAAAACGCATTTATTTGAACAAGCCGGCTTGGCCTGATGGGGGGTGGGTTGGGTTTTTTATTGTTCTTAATATTTGTATTTATTGTTTTTTACCTTGGGCATTATGTTTAATTCCTTTTAACTTTTGTATTTTTGTATTTTATACATTTGCCCTGTTCACCGCCCTGAGTCCTTCGGGAGAAGGGCGGTATATAAATAAAATTATTATTATTATTATTATTATTATTATTATTATTATTATTATTATTATTATTATTATTATTATTATTATTATTATTATTATTATTATTATTATATGGGTCACACTTAAAAACAACTCGGAATCTACAACTAATTCAGAAGGCAGCAGCTCATATTCTTACTGGCTCCAACTTAACCCCAATTCTGTGGACCCTGCATTGGTTTCTGGGTACAATTTAAGATGCTGAGTTTGACCTATTCAATCCTAACAAGTTATAGGACCTATAAAGGACCATAAAGAGCTTTAAATCTCTACAGCAGTTTACCATCTGATGCCTGGAGGACCACCTGCCCAAACTAGAATTAACTCTACCCGCACCATCAAGAGTAGGGTAAGGCAAAGCTAGAAAACACTGGTCTTCTGTGGCAGCTCTGATGCTTTGGAATAAAGGACCTCTCTCCAGGACTTCAAGCACTCCACTGTTTATTCTACTCCCTTTTTGTTTGTTTTTCTGTTTTTCACTTTTTATTTGCATCTGCCTTCCATCAGCTGGAAATTCAGTGGTTTCCATCATGGGGTTATATGAAGTTACTACTTTTAACTGCCCAATAGATATGTTAATGTTGTCACACTGTGTAAGCCACCAAGAGTCATTCAATTAAGGGAAGTTTAAGTTTAACTGCAAAATAAAATAAAATGTTTTTTAAATCTTATTTAATTAGGGAAAATCCTAAATCTTGAATTATAAAGGAACAACTGCTAGGCCTTGCTCAGAGATATCCATGATGGGAAGAGTGTTCAATTTGACTTTCATAGAAACATGGCCATCTTGATGGGTTGCATGGATCCTTATATAGTGTTTTAAGAAAATGTAGAGAATTGATGTAATGGCAAATAACTGTAAAAGACTTGGTGTTCTCCTATCTTTAAAATGAGAAAAAAGGATACACTCAATCAGCATGATATCCACATTTGGAAAGATACTAGGGCATATCACAGAGCTTGATCTGTAAGCATCTTAAAAACACTGTAGTAATTATCTGATGTCAGTGTCGAATTGTCAAGAACAAATGTTGCCTATTATTACCTTACTTTTTAACCTGCAGCTTATTTAATAAGATTGTGGGAATGTTGTATTCTTTTCATTTCAACTGAATATCTTCAAAATATGCCATGAAATTCTGGTTAAGACTGCATTGAATGGTATGACAATAGCTGATAGGATATTTATTTATTTAAGAAAATTTAATATAGGCAATAGGCTACTGACTTGCAAGGTGGTTGCTGGTGCTAGATTAGAGAATCTAGTTTGCAAAGAATATCAAAAGCATGCTTCAGGCTTTGGTTATTTATTTGCATTAGCTACTGGAATGGGGGGGTGAGAGTTCTGAGTGGTACTCATCCAATTATCTACCAAGGTATTAAATCATTTTTTTAAAAAAAATTGGAATGACATTTATTTAATTCTTAATGTCATTCTCCCATATGCATTCCGATTACAGGTAGTTCTCAAGTTACATCCATAACAGAGCCTGGCAATTACAGTCATAAAGTGAGTTACCACGTGACTGCTAAGCTTGTAAGCTGCCCTGAGTCTTCGGAGAAGGGCGGGATATAAATGGGATTAAAAAAAACACAACTCATTCTAAGGCCATTTTTGCAGTATTAAGAAAACACGACAGTCATTAAGCAAACATACCATATGTTAAGTGAAGACTGCAGTTGCTTGCAGTGATATGGAGTAGCTTTGATATGGAGTAGTTTTTGTCAGAAGCCAGAAATCAAGACCAGTTTCCAGCAAAAATGCCATAAACCACGTTCTTGTGACTATGGGACACGGCAAAAGGCCATAAAGGCAGGCCAGATGCCAGGCACTAATATGTGGTCCCTTGACTGTGAGGGAGTACCTAATACCAGAACTTTGGAACCATAAGGGGCTGCCCTTGAAGACCACCCGGAGGCTTCAGCTGGTGCAGAGTGCAGCTGCACGGGTAGTGATGGGAGCACCCCGATACTCCCATATTACACCCCTCCTGCGTGAGCTGCATTGGCTACCGGTTGCCCTCTGGGTGAGATTTAAGGTGCTGGTACTTACCTTTAAAGCCCTACATGGCTTAGGCCCGGGATACTTGCAGGACCATCTGCTGCCGGGAATGAATTCCCATCGCCCAATACGCTCACACAGAGAAGGCCTCCTCAGGGTACCGTCAGCTAGGCAATGTCGGCTGGCGACCCCCAGGGGGAGGGCCTTCTCTGTGGGAGCGCCAGTCCTATGGAATCAGCTCCCCCCCTGAGCTTTGGATGGCCCAAAATCTCCAGTCCTTTCGCCGCGGCCTCAAAACACTCCTTTTCCACCTGGCTGACCTGGACTGACAGGCATTTTAATTATATTTACATTTTTTTATTTATTTTTAATTTTTAATTTTAATTTATTGCACAGATGATTTTAATTTTATTTTTATCTTAATTTCTGTACTTATTATATGTTTTGTTGTTAGCCGCCCTGAGTCCTTCGGGAGATAGGGCGGGATATAAATCCCATTAATAAATAAATAAATAAATAAATAAATAAATAAATAAATAAATAAATAAATAAATAAATAAGTAGGGGAGGGGGTGTCTGTTATAATTGTCAGTTGGTATGTGACTAGTTGTAAGTCAACAACTACTTGTTACTAAAAGCAATCTCAGTAATTCTCCCATTAAAATGTTTTTGCATTAAACTGTGAAATACAGTATTTAGATAGAAAGTTTTTGAAAGCAGAGATAAATAGAAACAATAAAATATGTTAAAATGAGATTCATTTATTTGGGAGTTAGGGAGAGACATAATATTTTTAAAGCTCCTATCCTGTGTTTTTATTACTAGATAGATTTACATAGAAACTACATCTTTGCTCTAAAAGTGAAGGAATGCCTGCAACTTATCTTCAGTTAAATGTATAATACAGCACTTAACAGCCTCAGTTAGAGCTCTACTGAAATGACTGCAGCACGATAGAGAATTAGAGTTTTATGTAACTATTCAGAAGAAACTCCACATGATTCTGAAATAATTCAAATAGGCAAATACATGAAAGTATAAGAAAAATATATATCTAGTTGCCAAACTTGTTCTATCACTTTTTCCAGGACAAATCAGCATTTATTTTATGTTGCTTTTAAAGCAGAATGTGGAGATTTTCCTTCTGACTTTAAAGCCGATATTTTTGGTATATTTGTCTTCCTAAGAGTCATATTTACACATTTCATCATCAGTCAGCTGTATTTTGGGGATGAATTATTCATAACTCTAAATAAAAAAAATATTAAGGATATTTTAAACATATGCATAACATTCTGGAGTTGTGTATCTCACAATTATTGAAATATTTGCATTACACAGACAAATTCAGATCTCTGAAATGATATTTCAGATGTCTTTGCCACATATTGTTAATTGGCTAATGAATTCTCGATATGATTTTTAAGCTACTAAAAATATATAGTGCTGAGTAAAAATAATACAACACTGTGTAGATGCCATTTAGACAGATTCTGCCTCATGATTTTTCACAAGTACCGTCCATTTCCCCGCTGACACCATGTTTTTTGTAAAACCCTTTTATCTATTTTTCTACTGACATTAAATGAGATATTCAGGTATATTACTAAATTAACCTTTAAGAGATGAGAAACTCTAAATGAACAGAAGTGTTAACAGGAGGACCACAATGTATCTCATGGCAGGATTGAAGAAAGACAAGTGACAAAGTTATTCAATCCTCATGTTAATGCAAGTCTACCTAATTTCACACCTTCATACTTGATTATTCTTTATTATGCAGAAATTGAACAGAAGTCTAAGAAGCTGAGACACCAGAACTGACAAATTATTTCATTCTGAATGTTAAAAGAGCAGCACTAATTAGAAGCCTCTGAAAAGCTTGTATTGAAATACGCCACTCAGAAGTTACTGAATTTCATACTGAATTGTTGAATCTGGCATCAATCTGAATCAGGTATCTCCGATTCTGTTACAAATAATACTGATTTTTGTGCACATATATTTCTATCATAGGTTAGTGTCCACAATTCAAATTATACATTTGAACTGACTTTCTTTTTCAAATGACCTAATTTGAATTTGAAGCAATTTTTCAAATGGAACCCCAATTTTTAATCAGAGTTAGCCGATTCACATTCCTCTATCAGTTGCATCATGTTTTTAACAAAATTCAAGCTCTTGATTCTAATTTCTAAAGTTGCCAAAATGTAAGGCCCTCTACTCTGTTCCAGAGGTCTTCTGTATGCTCCAACCTTCTAAGCATGTTTGGTTTACTACTGACAAGAGGCCTAGGTGCACTGGTGACATCTAATCTTTTGTCATGCTAATAGAATTCCAGTATAGTAATGTAGTCTCCATCTCTATCAAGCCTGTGTTAATTCATAGATAGATAGATAGATAGATAGATAGATAGATAGATAGATAGATAGATAGATAGATAGATATTTTGCCATAATGATTTTTCCCTAAACTGATGCTTCAAGTATTCCAATGATGCATTTTTCACCATGTCATCTGTCTACTGCTGCTGTTCCCCTTCTACTCTTTATTTCTACATTTCCCAATATTAGACTCTTCTTCAGAGAGCTAGGTCTTTGCATAATGTGTCCACAGTATGTCAATCTGAGTCTGGCCATTGATAGTTTAAGTGAAAACTCTGATTGATTTGTTCAGTTGTTCATGTCTTTATTTTTTTAGATATGCATGGTATTCTTACAACTTTTGTCCATGCCAGAGTTCAAAAGTGTCAATATTCTTTCTATTCTGCTTTTTCAAAGTCCAGCTTTTGCTTCCACAGAGCATCACAGGGAATACATTTGCTTGCATAATACTGATCTATTACAGGGTAGTGAGAGACAGCTCAGTTCAGATAGTTTGTGTGAGAGAAAAAGGGTGAAGACAGCCTCTCCCTAATAGTTGTCAGTGTATATGGTTGTCTTACTGTAGATAGGAGAGTACTTCAGTTTGGCAAGATTGTTATCTATAAGTCTGGAATAATAAAGAAATCTGTTTGAAACAATCACTATGTGTCTTTCTTGGTTTCAATATCTTTTCCAAAGGTTTCATGTCTGTTCTACTATGCACTGGTCTGCAATGTATGTCTTGATTGCTTGTTCCTTTACTGCTGTTGGTTGGTGCTATCTATCTACCTACCTATCTATCTATCTACCTATCTATCATCTATCTATCTATCTATCTATCTATCTATCTATCTATCTATCTATCTATCTATCTATCTATCTACCATTTCAATATCATAATTGTCAGTTTTAAGGGTGTTATGCTATACTTGTTTCATGTAGTCTTTTTTACATTTAATCTTAGTTCCATTTTTTGACTGCTCCTTCAGTTTTATTACTACTGCTTGCAGATTCTTTGCATTTAATATCAGTGTAGCATAGGTTATTGATATTTCTTCCTCCAATTTAAAAAAGAAATACTCTTTTCTACTTTGAATCTAGCTTCTCTTAACATAGTTTTAATCCCTTCCCTGCAAATTAAATTTTGGAAAAATTAAAAATCACATGGATCTTTCTTATAATTAAGTCCCAAATATGCAAAAAGAAATGGGGAAACAAAGTAATACCCAAAATGAATAAACTATTTAACATCCCACTGTTCCATTAATCTCTGAATGTACATTTCAAAAAGAGCAATTGCTTATTTACTTCTGCTTTTAACAAGATTCCATCGTATTTTGTGTGTATACCCCTAACAATATTATGAATAGCAATAAAAAAGAGAAAACTGTACATTTTAATGATCATACATAGAGCAGAATGAAATCTCTGATATTGTTTTCTAATATTCCTTGCACAGGAAACATTATGGACCAAAAGCCATCATTCTTGAAATTGTATCAGTGTTTTTTCTTATACCTAATATTCTGAAAGTTGTTGTGTATAAACAGGAGCTCAGTCTTCACCATCTGACACTTCTCCTAAGAATTCCCAATTGTGCAAGCAAAAGCAACTGTGGAATAGATGCAAAGGGGAATAGAACAATTGCTAGCTATGAATGAGCAGAAAGTGTGAAGAACTGGGAACTCGTTTTGCTCAAAATGCTCTGACATCTCTGCAGTCAGCACCATCAGTGTTTTCTCCATTCTTCCAAAATATATTTAATTGTACATCTCTCCCTATTAAAAGATATTGGTGTGAAGAGTAACAATAAATGTTATTGAGCTATTAAGAGAATATTGCATGTCTGATTCTATTCTTTGGTTCACATACAAGAGTCTGTTTATCTATACATGAACTAAATTGTGCAGTTATATAATTCCTTTGAGATCTAGCATATTGCGCAATGTACTGAAAGCTTTTCATTTTATCCATTTTATAGTATATGCAATTTAACAAGCTATTTTATTAGTTAGGAAACAAGCTATGTTTGGCTTTTGCAACCCCTGTTATCCCAGCCTTCATGGAAACAACTGTGCTTTGAATAATCCTATTAACAAAATTTAGAATTAGAATTTAAAGTTAAATGAATCATAAGAACAAATGTGTTTTTGGAAATATTGAAAAGTCATTTGAGTCAGATTCCTAATCTATGTTCAAGATAGCTCCACTGCTAAATCTGATCTATTTGTTTATTTTCCAGTAAAGACTCTCCCACGCTTTTATTTGTTGTATGTTTCTAATTCTCAGCTTTGCTTCTTGAGGAAGAGACATGAACTAGGGAATAGACTTGAGGTAGAAGCAAAACTCATTACATGGTTAGTAATAGTGGCAAAAGAAACTTGAAAGAAACTGATAAGATAATGCCTAGCATTTTTTAATCATTAGAGACATTTTTAAACATTTAGACATCTTTGTCTTTCCTGTGTATTCTACTGGAATTTGCTACTGTCATATAAACCACCAATTTGAGTGTAGGCTAGCATTGTGCTTGAAAAGGTTCCTGCACACAAGAAATATAACCCTATTGTTTAAAGTCTACATAAAACTGCTAGGAGTGGTTGTTTGCTGGCACAGAGGGAGGTAGTATGAGTGTACTTCTGATCTCCAATTATACAATTCACCCAAGGCCAAACAAGAAACCAAAACCAATGTTTGGAAACAGTTTGGGTGTAAGTGGGGATTGCTTTTGGTAATTATAACCAAGTTTATAAGAGGCAGATGAACCAGTGGTTCTGTTTAGCTTTAAAATATTCCCAGGTATTGATATCATACTTAACTTGCAGAAGTTCCCTAGATTCTTCATTTTCCCTTTTTTAAAGACAGGAACAACATTCAGTCTTCTCTAATCATCCGGTACATTGCCATTCTCCAGTTTTATTTAAAGACATAAGCAGTCGGTCAGACCATCTGCAAGTTCCTTCAGCAAATTAGGATACAATTCGCCTGGTCCAATAGGCATAAACTGACTCAAAATAATAGATATTTTTTAAATCAAACTCAAGCTTCAATACTGCCCATTTATTCTGTTCTTTACAATTTTCTGTTTAGGCAATAAGATTTGGATAGCTCTCCCTTCTCTAAGTAACTGCTCTATTGATTCTTTTCTTTTTGTTTTCTTTTAAAGTCTAAAGTTTTTTGTTTGTTTTTTATTATTCTTAGCATATTTCACTCTAAGCATTTTAGCATCTTTCATTCTATATTTTTGCTTTCCTTACATAAGCTCCACAGTTCCAGGCTACCTGACCAGTCTGAACTTTTTCTTGTTCTCTGGTTCTTTTCCATTTTCTGTTATGAGCCATTTTAAAGCTTTTGTCTTAACTAAGCTTTTTGAGTAGCCATATTACCTTCTCACCCTGGTGCCGATTTTCCCCTCTGTGGAAACATTTAGTACTGTGCTTTTAGTACCTTCTTATTTAGGAACTCCCAGACATGTCCAATTAGTATCTCTTGCCATGGAATCCTATTTGTCACTGCTCTGAGTTTACTGAAAGGAACGTGATGGCTTTAATATGCAGGAACAAGATTTGGAAAGACACTGTTCTAGTAGTGTTTGCAAAATCTTCCAAGCTAATAACTAAGAAGTAAAGCTTCCTCAGTCTTATATTTGGTCCTTTAATGCACATGTCATTTTTGTTAAAGGTCTCCTTTAACGCAGACATTTTCATTTTCAATTCTTGCTGTCACTGACACTTCATCTCAGGAGCAACTGATGTCAACCAACTCTGTCCAACTTCATTTGTCATTCAGATCACTTCCTCTGATTTCCTATCCTTCTCTAATATATTTTTACAGCCTCTGCAATTTATAACAGTGGAAAAATAAGAACAGGCAGGGGCGGGCAAGGAAGAGGCATGTATATTTGGAAAAGGCCCAATAAAAGGGGGAGGACAATAATCATTGCATGCATAACTCTGATTTACACCATACGTATCATTGCAATTTGCCACATAGTTGGAACTGTCTTATTATTTTATGTTCCTCAATTCATACTTGCACCGTAGCAAAGGAGGCCCATTTTATAACAAAATGCCATTGCCAAGTCTTTTTTTTTAACCTATTGTTTGGGCTGAGTAAGTTGGCTACTTTTCATACCAACTTTTAGATTTCTGTGCCAATGTATCTGTTTTTGACTACTCATTGTCACTGTGGTTTCTTTTATGGCAAAGATTTTCAGACAAAATGATCCTGCTGTTTACTAGGATAAAAAAGAAATGTAGGAAGTTTGAAACTATTTACAGAAATAGATAAATATATAGTAAGAACTTTCTAAATGAAATTCCCACTGTGATGAAAGACCCTTGCACATAACATTTTTCACATTTTCTCAAAACCACATGTGCATTATATTCAAGTCAAACAAACGAACAGTTGCCAGTTTCTTTTTTATATATAATTATTTCTGAAAGTATAAAATATTGTACGCACACCTGTGTACTTGTATTTAAATCTTATTAGATTGCACACGAGGTTTTAAGATTAAACCAAATCGTGTCTAAAGAGCATACTTGACTTTCCATCTTTTAAAATTAGATGCTACATTAAAAGCCTTTATTTCATCTTTTATCCACTGGGATAAAAGGGATACAATTGCTGCTCTGACATATGCTGTTAACATATTGAGGAGCATCAGGTGCCACAAGACTCAGACTGGGAGCACTGCCAGAAAAGACAACCTTCACAACTGCATTGTGGGAGGACAAAAATGGTTGGCAGCAACTGAGAAAAACAGAACGTGAAGCTGGTAGGTTTTCCCTCCCTTGGATGACCATAAAGTGAAGAGGTCTTTCTATGAATGTCTGAAATGCCAACCTAGAACTTTAAACTCTACTGGACTTTATTCTTGGATAGTAGAGTTTATATATTGCATGTCTGTATAACAGCTGTGTTAGGTATTTTTTACTGATAGAATATTTGTAGCTCAGGGTGGATCTGAAGGTCCTTTTGTGTTCTCTGAGCTTGGCTGTGTTGTTGCAGACATTTCATTACCAAAGAAGTTAACATCTTCACTGCTAGTAGGAAGTGGGGTTTGCTCTCATTTTATATATTAGTGGCTTCCCCTGTCAGTGTTGATGGGAGTGACCTTTGTGGTTCCTTGATTGGGCTGTTGTTTACCATTAGCTTGTTTGAGTTGCTACCAACCCACTAGTATATAAAATGAGAGCAAACCCCACTCCCTACTTAGCACTAATAATGTTACCTAATTTGGTAATGAAAAGTCTGCAACAAAAGAACCTAGCTCAGACTCCATAGGTATTGATTGTATTGTATTGGTTTAAGGTTCTCCTGGGGCTTTAAATTTTGTTGGCAAATCTTTGTTGCTTTCTGACCTGGTCAGAGAATTATGTTACTGGGGAAAGGGGATACCAGATAGACTACAAAAATGTATTACTGCATTAAATTTGTTTTACTTAGCAGTTAACTTGATCCTGAGATTCTAACTGGGTTACAATGCAGAATTTAATTGTTGAAATGTAAAAGATTATGGTTATCATTAGCATAGAGCAGCTTTTCCCACCTCAGTACCCTCAATGTGTTAAGTCTTGCAACTAGCAAAATTGCCAGCCGGTGTCTGAAAGTTACAATCCCCATATATATTTGTGAGAAAGCTACTACAAGGTATTACATACACTCTTTTGTAATTCCACATCCACAGTATTCTTTGTTTTTTTAAAAGCTTTCCTGTCTGAAGACTGCTTGGTGATGGCTTAGTGCATCTTACAAATAAGAGGAATATAAAGATGCAAATTCAACTGAATTATCATTATGCCATCTGGTGCTTTTACTTTTATTTATTTTATTCATCCATAGCAGCTAGTAGCTTGCCAGTAGATTATGTTTCTTTGGTCAACACTGGAATGGAAAGCTTTCAAAATTCAGTTAAAAGTCTTTGGGGAAATGAGGAGGTCAGCACAAGACCAGCAAATTTCTTACATGCATAACCATGAACAGATACTATAAGAAAGAGGAGGGGGGTATGTTGTTGTTCTGAAGGGAAGGTCAAGTAATTCTTCCAAAAAGCTTTTGTTTCTAATTCTTGTTCTACAAGGAATTCAAATAAATTCACCTGCAGTGTTTTCAGAACTCTGCCCAATTATTTTGAACTTAAAACTGACTGAAAAAATATAGTTTTATAAGGGTGAATGAATAGGAATATTCTTTATAGTTATGCAACAGAGAAATTATCTGATTTGGAAATAAATATTAATGAATCCAACACACATTAGCTTAGAAAGATAGACTTTTGTCTGATGAGTTGCAGAAAAGGCTTTGCAGCTTGAGAGAAACTGTTATAGCATACAGTATACTAGTATTTTGCCTGACATCTTGTGATGCACTGTAAGAGTACAATGAGAGCTAAAAAAGATCCTTACAAGAAGAATAATCAAGGCATGAATTCATTTCATACTTCGTTTCATATTTGTTAGATGTCAGGGTTCTAGAAACTGAACAGAAAATTCTAAAGAAGCAATGCAGAGGTTTCAAATAAAGTGGACCATAGTTTTCTATATATAAATCTATCTCAGACTGTATTCATTAAAAAAAGATGCTTGATAAAAGGTATGTTATGACTTTGGAAAGAAATCTCAACTGGCAGAAACAGTTTTTCCCCTCTATGCATTTATTGCATTATTCACAAAAATCTGATATATAGTAATTTAATTTTAGTTTTGTTAATGGTTTACGTTACATTCCTGAGGAAAATGTCTATGGAGATTCCCAATCATTCAGGTCATGGTTTTCCCAAAGGTGCTTTTCAAAAGGCAACTGAACTTTCTTGGGGGGAGAGGGGAGGGTTTGTCCTTGAAAAAGTAAAAGTTCCTTCAGAATAGCTTTGGAGGTGCAGCAGTTAGAATGCAGTATTGAAGTTTTGGAAGCTGATGCTGCCCACAGCCAGAGGTTTGATCCTAACTGACTCAAGATAGACTCAGCCTTCTGAGGTCAATAAAATTAGAATTCAGATTTGGGGGGGGAATATGCTAACATCAGGGATTTTTTTCTCATAGATCACTCAGAATGGTGTACCAGCACCTCTTTTTTTTGCAAAAAAAAAGCTCCCTCTATTGGTTTTCAAAAGCCTATTGCAGGGCTAGGCAATTTTGGCTCTTTTTTATGACTCGTGGACTTCAACTCCCAGAAATCCTGAGGCAGCCATGATGACGGGAAAGGGAGAGGTTTCCAAGCTGAGCCATGCTGGTTTAGGAATTCTGGGAGTTGAAGTCCTTGAGTCATAAAAGAGCCAAGGTTGCCTACCCTGCACTAGAGGAGGACATTAAAATTATTTACAGGGTTACTTCTTTAGGAACTAAACTTTTAGAATCTAAAACAGACAATTCAAAAAAGCCAACAGGAAAGAACCTCACATTTTTCATCTGCTCTGTCTTTTGGAAGGTAAAATTAGATAACAAAATAAACTATTTCCTATGTTAACATCTCTGCAATGAAATCCATAAAGGTAACAGGAAAGAAATGAGAAACATTTTTCTCAATGTAATATGTCTAATTTAGCTGATGCTAGAAAAAAATCGTATCTTTTGTACACTCTTGAAAACTATTTTGAATCTATAACCATCTATTACAACTAAACCACTTTAAATTAAACAATTCTTAAGAATGAAATATTCTTAATTTGACCTTTACTTTTACTGTTTGGACTGTTGTGTGTTTTGAAAAATAGATTATTTAGAATCTAGTCATGCTGCACTTCAGTCTTTAAATAATTAACCTAGTATATACATAACAATATATGATGTTTTCCATGGTGAGCATAACATCAATAACAACATTTATTAAAAAGGCTAAAATAATTTCTGGTGGTATTCTCTTTACATTAAAATTTTGTTTAGTCACAATCTTTCACTTTTCACATTCTGGACAAGCAGTGATCATGAATCCTAGCAAAAGATGTTACATATATGCATAAGTGTAGTCAGTAGCATATGTCTTTTTAAAAATATCAAACATGCAAAGAAACAAAAATAAGTCCAAAATATCTGTATTACATCCAGAGATGCCAACTTTGCAACCAATATTTCTCATCCATAACTATGGTACCCTAAAGATACCTGCATACATGCAAATGCTTCTCTGGGATCAGTAACACAGCAGGGATTGCTTTTTCCTTCCAGTAACAGATTGCTGGGAAATACCAAACATGGCCTTAAGAATTCCAATGTTTGTTACAAATTTTTCTGGATGTGGTTAGAAAGAGGCCTAGAAATGCCAGCACAAATACATCACACTTGCTGAAATTGCACACGCAACTAATTACAATCTTCAATTATATGTGATATATCTAAAATGAGATGTCTCAACTGCAACTTGCAAACCGTTCCATCTTATGGCAAAACAATCCAGGACAAGCTGATCAGCAGAGCTTAGGGAGGACTCATTAACACAATTTTTGGGAAGGAAAGAAACAGAAGGACAGTTTAACATCTTCCAGTTGATGTTATGTTATGTAACATCTTCTGGGAGTTGAAGTCCACGAGTCATAAAAGAGCCAAGGTTGCCTATGCCTCGCCTATTGGCTTTCGAAAGCCAATAGGAATTGCTGCTGAGCGCGCCAAAAGACCCGGCTGGCAAACATTGCACAGGCAAGTTGTCTGCAGCGAAGGCAGGAACTTTGCACCCCTCCCTGCTGCCCAACTACACCATCTCAACTAGGTAAGTAAGATATTATTTGCAAATAGGATGGCAATAAACAATTTAGGCTGCATTTACATCAGGGCTTTTCAACCTTTTCAGAAATTGTACCACTTTTAGGACATGACAATATTCAAGCACCACCAGTGCTTAACAAGGTGTCAAAAACTTGATGACTAAAAAAAAGAGGGGGTATTTTTGGGTTTCATTGGTTAGATTCATTTATTGTTATAGAAATGGCTAGTTTATAATATTATAGAAAAGCAAAAAGTTGAGGTTCAATGTTAATGCTTCCTTCTGCTCCTGTAACAGAGGAAGTCAGAAGTCAGTGCCTTTTCTTTTTCCCTTCTCCCCCTCACTTTTCCCTTTTTCTCTCACCCTTTGCTCACAAAAGCCCCCCCCCCACTCACTCACACTTTGCTCACAAAAGCCTCGTCGCTCTCCCCCACTCACTCCGTCTCTTTCAAAGGCCTCTTGCTCGCTCGCTCACTTACTGCCCCGTCACTTCCAAACACCATTTGCTCATTCACTCACTCACTTACTGCCCCATCGCTTCCAATCGCTTCCAAATGCCACTTGCTCGCTCACTCACTGCATTTGGAAGCAACGGGGCAGTAAGTGAATGGTGAACGAGTGCCGGTGCCAGAGGCCATCAGCTGTTTGGCACCAGAGACCACTGCTACGAGGAACACAGCTCTCAGTCGGGGTTCAGAGCAGCTCTGGGTGGGGGCTCAGCACAGGCTGCGGCATGGCAACTGCGGGGAGGGGAATCCCCATGGTGGCTGTGGGGAGGGGAGCCCCCATGGCATGTGGCTCTGAGCTGCAGGGGTGGGGGTGCAAAGGACGGGCGGCGACGCCGTAGCAAGACTCCCAGTGATAGCACCTCTGAGTTCTGGCACCTTTTTTTAGAAAAAAAGCACTGGCTAACATTGTAAACTGCTCAGAAAGTGCTGTAAAGCACTATGAAGTGGTATATAAATCTACGTGCTAGTTGATGATACAACCTAGCCATCATTTTTCTATGAAAATATTAGCACTAAAAGAATAAACTACTGATTTTTATTCTTGCTATTTTGTCTTATTCAACTTGATTCTGCAACACAATACTGTTCAAAATAGAATTTACAGCTCTGGCTCTTTAGATCTTCAAAGTAAAACAAAGCTTTGGAAGAAGCTTTGAAATTCTTAGAGATATCTGTACTTTAAAAATTGCTAAAGAGAAACACCATTAGATACAGATATAGACAGACACAGTAGATACAAATACAGATGGATACAGATATCTACTTCAGTAGTTCAGTTTTAGGATTTCACTAATAACATTTTATTATATATTTTCCCAAGAATATTGGAAATTAACTAAGAATGAAGCCAAGCCCATTTATTATATGTGGCCACTAAGCTTGGGTCATTGCTAATATTAAAAAATTGGAAAGTCCTTGATAGAAAAAACATTATTTCAGTGTCATAATCATCAAAATGTCAAATGACTTTTTAAATGAAAAAGAATAGTAAACATTGATACTTTTAACTTGCAGGAAAAAGATCACAGAACGTTCAGTTCTGCGAACAGTGTAAAAACAGAATATTATGAGCCAATGTTTGAAAGCTGATTCGAAACAGAAATGTAACTGCTATTTAGGGCCATGTTAGTGAGTGACAATGACTTGCTGGAGGTCAGAAGACAGTGTTTGTATGGAAAGTGTTCTACCTCAGGGACTGCTGCAGAAACCAGATCATGCTGTTTAATTGTAATATGTTTATATCAAACTTCTTTAATAAAAAATGTTGTTTACAAAAAGTTTTGGCTTTTGACATTTTTATGAATTAAAAAAATCCAGTTTTAACTTTGTGGCACACCATTTTGTGATTTGTTAGTATTCTGAGTAAGAACCTGGCCTTTTGAGCATTCAGCCATTGTACAGATTCAAGAAGCTTAAAAGAGATTAGTATTCTTCACCTTTCCCCATTGTAAGAAGCTACCAACTACCATAAACTGAAGAAAGAATCTTACTGCTGCAAACAATATTGAGGTGATTCAATGGACAGAAATAATCCCTTTCCCCTCCACTTTAAAATAATTTTTCTAAATGATGTTGAGAATGATTCACAAAATTTTTCCTGCTAGCTACAATACTGTCCTCATTCTCACTGTGTGTGTGTGTGTGTGTGTGTGTGTGTGTGTGGTGGGGGGGAGGGTGTCACTGAGTTTGTGGTTTACCTCTCTGGTACAAGTATTATAAGAAAATGAATTAGCATCACAAGTAGAATAAATTGCAAATTATTATGCTTTTTCACAGATCTAGACCAGTTCAAATATTCAGTGGCTGGCTATAGAGACCAGATGCAACTTCAGGGCTTGTTTTGAATCAAAGCCGTGATGCTCCTGAGGCATTGGGGTAACATTGTTGAACCTTCCTTTTTGAAGTGGCTTTCAAGTATACCCTTGTGACAAAGTAGCATTAAGAAAGGCAGGTGTGAAATAATTTACCATTGGCTAGATATTTCTTTTCTTTTGACCAGGTTTTTTTTTCCCACTGTAGCAGTTGAAATGATAATGGCTATTGACAAGATTAGTTGCATTTATAATTAAAAGCTAACATTTCCATTTCAGCTTGCAGATGATCTTTTGTTAAAGTTCAGTGATGTGGAAATAATAATAATTAATAATAATAATAATAATAATAATAATAATAATAATAATAATAATAGTTATTGTTGTTATTATTACAACAACAATAATAATAATTAGTAGTAGTAGTAGTAATAACAACAACAACAACAACAACAACAATAATAATAATAATAATAATAATAATAATAATAATAATAATAATTGGAAGGAACCTTGGAGGTCTTCTAATCCAACCCCCTGCTCAGGCAGGAAACCCTATACCATTACAGACAAATGGCTGTCCAGTCTCTTGATGCTCTCCGTTCTGTTTCAAGGTTGCTGACAACCTGACAAACACAATACTTTAGAAGCAGGAATATTTACTTCAGTTTAGGCAGATAACAGCAGTAAGGAATGTGATTCGAATGCCTAATAAAGAATGCTTCCCTAAAAAGAGCCAAATACAGTCTAAAAAGCAATAGCGTAGTCTGGATATGTTCCAAAAGTCACAATATGCCAAATCAGGTAAACAGTCAGTTCAAGGATCAAGAGTCACAAACAAAAAACAGGAACACAATTCAAGAGCTGGATAGCTGAACAGTTGTCTACTCTACAACAAAGGATTGCAAGCCTAGGAGCTAACTAAACCAGTCTATAGCCAGCTGACTATACATACTCATACTTTATCTTTTGTTTCACAAGAAGCTTCATTGAGGAACACTGTTCTGCTCACTTCTATATGTGCCTAGCCTGGGGCTTGGTGGCTATGCTTCATCATCTGTCTACTCCAGCTGAATAGGAAATGCCTGTGACTGATCAGTCTCAATTGAATCCTGGTTTACTGATTACTGAGATGGACAATTCTGAAGCATAGGCTTAGCTGGAACAACATTGTCAGATTCAGACTCTGAATCATGGCACATAACACTCTCTGTGCCTGGTTGTTTGCTTTCAGACATTTCATTATAACAACATGCTAATAAGTATGGGATTATTCTCTGTTTATGTATAGTAGCTTGCCTTGTCAGTGTTGGTGGGGCTATAGTTTTCTCCTTGATTAGTATATTGTTTTCTGCTTGATTGTTTGTCTGGTGATAATCCCTGCTTATCTGGGTGTTGACTACTGGCGAAGATCCCAAAGATGTTTTTTCATGAGGCAATTGGACTTTCTAGTTTTTCTTTGAAGACATTTCGCTTCTCATCCAAGAAGCTTCTTCAGCTCTGACTGGATAGTGGGGAGTGGAAAGATTTATACTCCTTGCAGACAGTTGGTCATTTGCATTCTTTTAGCGATTCATTAGTGCTCCCTGGAGACTTACCTGTGTCTTCAGGGTCACCTGACTAGTGCAAATGTGTGTGGAGCCTTCTTGAAACTGTTGAAAGGACTGTGTTGAGGACTGGAGATAGATGATGTCATGCCCCTCCCCTTCTATTGAAAGGGCTGTTCAGTTTTGACAGAGATGGCCTTTTTGACCCCTCTTTCAAACCAGTGGTCCTCTCTGTCCAAAATGTGCACTTTGCTGTCTTTGAAAGAGTGCCCTTTGTCTTTTAAATGCAGATGGGCTGCTGAATTTGTCCTGATGGGTTTGTTCTCCTATGTTGTGCCATACATTTATGAAGTTGTTGTTTTGTTTCCCCAATATGCAGATCTGCACATGGCTCACTGCATTGTATTGCATATACCACATTGCTCAGTTTGTGTCTGGGTGTTTTCTCCTTGGGGTAGACAAGCTTTTGCCTTAGTGTATTCTTGGGTTTGAAGTGTGGCTGAAGATCCTCTTGAGCTTTTCCAATATTCCTGCAACATAGGGAATGACTACTTTGCTTCATTTACTGTTTTCTTTGTCTGCTATGGAGGAGCTCCTGCTGGGTCTTTTTTGAGATTTGATGAAGGGATAGCCACAAGTTCTGAGGGCTTCCTTAATGTGTTTCAGTTCTCTTTCTTTTCCATCTTTGGTGGTAGGCAGGCCTTCAGCTCTGTGGTGTAGGTTTCTGATAACTCCCATTTTGTGCTCCAGTGGATGGTGTGAATCAAAATGTAAATATTGATCTGTGGGGGGGCGGGTTGTTGCTGTAAATTTCAGTGTTAAGGCTTCTGTCTTCCTTAATGTATACAGCACAGTCCAGGAAGGCTAGACTATTTTCCTTAACATCTTCACGTGTGAATTTGATGTATCTTTCCACTGAGTTGATATGTTTGGTGAATGCTTCTAATTCCTGTGTTTTGATCTTGATCCATCCACATATCTATACCACTGAGTGGGTGGAATTCCTGTGAAGGAGTTTAGGGCTTTGGTTTCTATCTTTTTCATGTAAGAGATTGGCCACAATAGGGGAATACAGGTGAGCCCATGGCACAGCTGTGCTTTTGTCTGTAGAAACCTTCACTGTATTTAAAATAGGCTGTTCTCTCTCTCAAAGAGGGGGAGGGATACGACATCATCTATTTCTCCAGTCTACAACACAGTCCTTTCAAAAGTTCCAAGAAAGCTCCACACACATCTGCAATATTCAGGTGACCCTAACCTCCAAGGAGCACTAACAACTTGCTAAAAGAATGCAAATGACCAGCTGTCTGCAACGAGTACAAATCTTTCCATTCCCCACCATCTAGTCATAGCTGAAGAAGCTTCTTGGATGAGAAACGAAACATCTTCAAAGAAAAGCAAGAAAGTCCAGTTGCCTCGTGAAAAAGCATCTTTGGAATAATTATGACCTGGATCACTGAGAATCTCCATAGATACTGGAGAGGATGTCTTCTGGACTTTTTGTTTCTTTCTTAGCTTTTAATTGTCTCTTTTGAATGATGTGTAACTATGATTTATGTGTATTGTCTACATGTCTAATGTTGTCTGAATGACAAAGTTCTAGGAATTCCCTAGCATTTTTGGATTTGGCTTGGTCTCAGATACTCCTAGTTTCCCCTTTGAAATTGTGGTTAGATTAAGGATAAGATAGATAAAATAAGATAAGATAATCTTTATTGTCATTTTTTTACTGTGGGCACAATGGTGCACATCAAAAATGAAATTTAGTTGCCCTCTCTCAAAGTAAGACACATACATGACACACCTAAAACATACTACATACAACATATATATAGACCTACACCCCTACATATACATAAGGGGGAAAAAAGAAAATATTAAATACTGTCCAACTTTCTGGAGGCAGATTGTTCCACTGATTAATTGCTCTGTCAGGAAATTTCTCCTTAGTTCTAGGTTGCTTCTCTCTTTGATTAGTTTCCATCCCTTGCTTCTTGTCCTGCCTTCAGGTGCTTTGGAGAATAGCTTGACTCCCTCTTCTTTGTAGTAACCCCTGAGATATTGGAACATTGTTATCATATCACCCCTAGTCCTTCTCTTTATTAAACTAGACATACCCAATTCCAGCAACCGTTCTTTATGTGTTTTAGCCTCCAGTCCCCTAATAATCTTTACTGCTCTTCTCTGTACTCTCTCCAGATTCTCAACATCTTTTTTACATCGTGGTGACCAAAACTGGATGCAGTATTCCAAGTGTGGCCTTGCCAAGGCATTATAAAGTGGTACTAATACTTCACATGATCTTGATTCTTTTTCTCTGTTAATGCAGCCTAGCATTGTGTTGGCTTTTTTGGCAGCTCCACCACACTGCTGGCTCATATTTAAGTGATTGTCCACTAAGATTCCAAGAACCCTCTCACAGTTACTACTATTGAGAGGGTATAGCACTATACCTGTGCATTTGGGGTTTTTTGCCTAAATGTAGAACCTTACTTTTTTCACGATTGAATTTCATTTTGTTAGATAGCGCCCAATTTTCAAGTTTGTCAAGATCCTCCTGTATCTTAAGCCTATCTTCTGAAGTGTTGGCTATTCCTGCCAGCTTGATGTCATGTGCAAATTTGATGAGTTCCCCATCTATCCCCTCATCCAAATCATTGATGAAGATGTTGAAGAGCACTGGGCCCAGAACAGAGCCCTGGGGCTTCCCACTACATTGTTCCCTTCATGTAGATGCAGTTCCATTGAGGACCACATGCTGAGTACGGCCAGTCAGCTATGAATCCATCTGGTGGTAATGCTGTCTAACCCACATTTTTCTATCTTATCAAGTAGTAGATTGTGATCTACCTTATCAAATGCCTTATTGAAATCCAAGTAAATTATATCCACAGCATTCCTCTGGTCCACTAATTTTGTCACCTGGTCAAAGAATGCAATAAGATTTGTTTGACATGATCTGTTTTTAACTAACCCATGTTTGACAAACTCTATGTTATAAATGACTCCCTTTTTTTCTCCTTGGACTATTCAATTTTTTTGTTTACTTAAGACATTTTGGAATATTTTAGCTGGTTACTACAGTGAGGTCATGTGGTTGTAATAGTCTGTTGATAGTTCTGAGATGTGTTTGATGTATGGTAGTGTTATCCTTTTTCATAGCTTGTGTTGGTTACACTGTAGTAGACTGGTACAGCACTTCATGATAATGTTGTATGAGTTCACTGAAAAATGTTGTATAAGTGGTCTGTTTCCTTTTTCTGGTGTTCTGGGTTGCTGTGGTGCATTTATTCCAGGGGTGTCAAACTGCCAGCCCACGGGCTGGATTCATCATGACGAAACCATGCCCACCCCGTTGCCAGCAATGGGGGAAAAGTTTTGATACACTGAGTGACATCACGTGATGTCACGAGTTTGACATGTCTGATTTATTCAGTGTCTTTTGCTCAGCATCTTCAGAGTATTTTTATTTACTTTTACTAATTTATCAAATTTAAATGCTACCCATCTCACTCTCAGAGTGACCCTATGCTGTCAGAAATAACGTCTGAGTTTACTGAAATTTGCTTCCTCTTAAATATTAATGAACCTACAAAGTATTATTAACTGTTTCTGTACTATTTGTTTTGCATGTCAGAATTTTATGATGGAACATTAAATTCCTGAAAATTTTAGAAAAATAAAGTAGAACTAGGATCTGTTCCTTGCTGCCATTCTTCCCGAATTTTCCCATCTACAGAAGCTGGTTCAAACTGACATACAGTCACCCTTCCTGCCACTAACCTCAAAACACTGACAATGTCAAGTCAATCAGAGCACCCTATAACTATTCAAGAGGAGATGCTCCCATGCCTGGTCTGTTTTCACAATCAGAGTTATTTACTGAGTCACTAGACACCATGTCAACAAGGCACCATTCTCCCACTCAATTTATTAAAATGACAGAGAAATGGTAGCTCACCAGCAGGAGTTGTGAGCGGGGGAATTGTTCCTTTACCCAAATTCTACAAGACTCCAGTGCTCCTGTGAAAAAGACAATGTGCCAATTCTTTTCCTGTGGAAACAAAACAGAGCCAGAAATAAATAAGCTGAACTGTCAAATCAAGATGATTCAGGCATGCAACCAGTCAGGAACAGCTTAAAAGGTAGGTGTGAAGCAGCCCTAATGTGTCTATAAATACTCCTTGCAAGCATAGTTACAAAGATTGTTATAATAGGTATCCTACACTGATGGGTATTCCAACGATCTTCAACTATCATCCTTCATTTCGCTCTGTCCTCCCAGCCAAAGCCACCTATGGGTAATTAAGCAGCATTTTAACCAAATCACACTCGACAGTTAATTAGATGCATATGTGTTTAGTTTTGTGTTGTCTTATCATAACAAAAATGAGTTGTGATTGCAAAGGATTAGATTGAAATATTTTACATTTCAGATAAATGTAGACAGTACCTGTAGACTAAATGACCCTAAGCTGATACTGCGAATATATAGCATGAAAAAGAAGTGAAACAAAAGATGCTACATAAATCGTGCCTATTTGAACAAAGAAGAAACTTTATAGTGCAGGAAACAGAGCAACTATATTTAAGATTACAATAGAAATGTACTCTTCAGATTGAAAATCTTTTTAAAGGACACTACCAATCAATCAAGTAGCATTTTAACCAAATCACACTTGACAGAATAGAATAGAGCTGGAAGGAACCTTGGAGGTCTTCTAGTTCAGCCCCCTACTCAAGCAGAACCTATACAATTTCAGACAGGTGAATGTCTAGTCTCTTCTTAAAAATCTCCATTGATGGAGCATCCAAATTTTGGGGGGTAAGCTGTTCCACTGGTTGATTGTCCCCACTGTTAGTAAGTTTCTCCTTAATTCAAGTTGCTTCTCTCTTTGATCAGTTTCCAGCCATTGTTTCTCGTCCTTCCCTCTGGTGCTTTGGTGAACAACCTCACCCACTCTGCCTTATGGCAGCCCCTCAGATACTGGAAAACTGCTATCATGTCTCCCCTATTTCTTCTTTTCTTTAGACTAGCCAAACCCAAGTCCTGCAGCCATTCTTCGTATGTTTTAGTCTCCAGGCCTTTGATCATCTTAGTTGCTCTTCTCTGAATTTTTTCCAAACTCTCAGCACATTTTTTTGTGATATGGTGACCAAAATTGGCTACAGTATTCCAGGTGTGGTCTTACTAGGGTTTTCTAAAGTGGTACTAATACTTCTCGTGATCTTGATTCTATGCCTCTGTTTATACAACCCAGGATTGTATTAGCTTTTTTGCTGCTGCACACTGTTGGCTCATAGTCAAGTGATTGTCCACTAGGACTCCAAGGTCCCTCTCACAGTTATTATTTTTAAGCTAAGTCTCACCAATCTGTATTTTTCCTGCCTAGATGTAAGACTTTGCTTTTCTCCACATTGAAACTCATTTTGTTGGATAGGGTCCATTGTTCAAATTTGTCAAGATCTTTTTGGCTCCTCAGTTTGTCTTCTGGGGTTTTGGCTACTCCTGTCAGCTTGGTGTCATCTGCAAATTTGATGAGTTCCCCTTCAATTCCCTCATCTAGGTCATTTATGAAGATATTGAACAGTATTGAGCCTGAGACGAAACCTTGTGGTACCCTACTGCTTACTTCTCTCCATGTGGATGTATTAATTAGATGTATATGTTTTAATTTTGTGTTGTCTTACACATTATGCTAAGCTGTAGTTGGGTAAATAAGGTTGGTGAAATAAACTATACTTAAACTGGTTCATATATTCTAAACAGAAAAAATCATCAACTGAGTTAACACAACATACTAAGTGAAAAATCAAACAACCACATTATGGGATTACAGCAATGTGTAAACTAGGTCTTGAAATAAATGTAATAAAACCCACCAATAACTCATATAGTTTTGAAAACTAATTGAATACATTTTTAAGATATACCTTTTAAAAAACCAATAGTTAACTGCTATTGGTTTAAGGCAACAGACAATTTCATTTTTCTGCTCTACTGTAAATCTAGTGCATCTTCCATGTGATATTTCATAAATGAATCTCATTTTGATACTTTTAAATGTGACACAAAGACATCCATAATAAACCACAAAGAAACTGGTGAAATATGTCCAAAAAGGCAACCGGACTGTCTAGTGTTGTTTTTTTCCTTGAAAAAATTGCACTTCTCATCCAAGAAGCTTCTTCAGTTTATGAAGATATAAATGCAAGCTTTTAATACTTGCACCATGATACAAGTACTAAGTCATGTGGTTTGAGACACTAGATAACAATGCATTTTTTATCATTCTCCCTCCTCAACACTAACCAATTGTGTGATATATTTGATTTAGTATATCTCTGGGGCTTTGTGCAATATCTTTTGTGGTAATAGCATTTAGCATGTGTAGGGAGTATTTCCTTTCTTGATGTGCCTTAATATAGTTGAACTATATGGAGTCCTCCAAGTATAGTGTAGCTTCTTCTTTAATTAAATATTCAAGTCCACAAATGCTCATATTCAGTGAATGTGTGCCTTTCCTATCCCTACAACATATCATTGGTTCTTATTGGCAAGGCACTACCATAGCAATAGCACTTAGACTTATATATTGCTTCATAGTGCTTACAGGACACTCTAAGACACAAGTGTCAAACTCGCGATGTCATGAGACATGTCGTGACGTATCACAACTTTTTCTCCATTGCCAGCAATGGGGGTGGGCACGGTTTTGGCATGACGCCTCCATCCCACAGGGCGGCAGTTTGACACCCCTGCAAGAGGTTTACAGAGTCAGCATCTTGCCCCCAACAATCTGAGTCCTCATTTTACCACCTCCAGAAGAATGGAAGATTGAATAAATCTTCAGCCAGTCAAGATTGGACTGGCTGTGGTCAGAATTATCCGGCAATACTGTATTCTAACCACTGCACCTTAAATGCACACTGTAAGGATGTCTGGAAATTAAGTACATTGAATGAAAGAAAATTGGCATAAAGATGCCAATTCCAACCGCAACTACCATTACTACAGTTTGTATTAGATTACTTTCCCCACAAGGTTGAAATTTGTGTGGAAGGTAGATATACATATGGTAACTTTGGACAAATATGGAGTTCACTGTTCATCCTTGTCCTGGGCATCCTTGTTTTTTATTCCTGACCTATTGCTCAAAGTCCCAATCACTTTAGGCCACTTTAAATGCAGATCCTGTTAGTTGTTGCTCCTGCTGTCTGCCATTTCTGTCAGGTAATAATGCAAGTAGTTTACAACACAGTGATGCCTGCCTGTTATGATCATAGGTCATGACCATCATAAATCAGGTCATCATGTGACTGACCCAATTTTATGACCTTTTTTGCAGAAAGACACTAAATAAATCACCATGGTTGTTAGGTAAATATGTGATTGTTAAGCAAACCCATTATTTGTTATGGGGCAGGAAGTAATCGCCAGTTTTCAGCAAAAATGCTGTAAATCATGGTCATTTACACAGGATGCTACGAGTGGACATAAATACAAGCTGGTTGCCAAGGGCTCAAAATGGTAGGGCAGCCACTTCAGAACTGGGTCATATGTACAGTTAGGGAGGAGTTTTGTAACTTCAAATGGTCACTAAGCGTCAGACTATAAGTAAAGGACTACTTGAACCAGAATCAGTCAATTTTCTGTCAACACTCCTAATGGAGACAGCCTACTTTAGCTTTATTTGTTTATACATAAGCAGTCAAACTTAAGACATTGTTTTAAAGGTCATATTACATGCTGCAAATGGAGAACATATCTGATCTTTTTTTTTAAAAAAAGCATAATGTTCAGAAAAATTGATTGCTTGCATAACAAGTATCATTCTGGACAAATCTGTATTCTGAATGTTTTGCCCACTTTGGAAGCGCCACATCTTAGAAATATATTTAAATGGAAACAGATAAAATAGTGAAGTCACACCATTAATTAAAATATTCAGTTTTATTTCTCTGTGTTGTGATAAATCTATTTCTGGGACTACATGCAGAGGATCTTATTTTTGAATAGATATTTACACAATAGAGATGTTGATTTCTCAAATGAACAAGAATTAAGCTATCCTGAAAGCCTGGGGCTTACGGATAATAAAATAGAAAATCCACTGATTAGATTGAGTAGACAAAATGATTTGTTTTAGTTCAGAAATAAGCAACCTTTAGGGAGTGAAGAGACATTTCCTAGCCTCCTAACCTTCTAGAGGACCTTTGCAAATGTAGAAATGCCATGAGAAAGGGGGGAACCAGATAGTTTGCAGCCCACTTTTGAAGTGGAGTATTAAGGATAGAAAAGGGAACAAGAGGCTCCCTTAGACATCATTGTGTAAGGTGGCATGAATAAGACACAAGGGAACAGGTTTTTATCCTTGCTATTAGAACAAATGTTTCATGTTTCATTTTATTTCTCCTTCAAAGCATTTTTCTGAGAGAGAAGGGGGAAATGATGTCATGCTTAAAATTAATTTGGTGGCCTTAGCTTAGTTCCCAGGAAACACATGCCCACATTGCACACAGAAATCCCACAATAATTGGTTCTCATCATTATTCTCTACAACAGATACCACATTTAATGGCCTCTGTCAAATAAAACATCCTTTCTTACACTAGAAAACGAAACTCTCCATTTCTAGGTTAAGGCATCAACAAAAGAAATCTGATTGTATTGCCTTCACTCAAGCAATATGAATTTCACTATAAAGGCTTCCTTCCTTCTTTACACGCAGTCCTCCCAAATATATAATCAAAATCATTAGAATTTAATAAATGTAGTCAAAAATAATATTTAACATCAGATGGGCAACTGTAACAGTTAACAAATATAGGGTCTAATAATAATAATAATAATAATAATAATAATAATAATAATAATAATAATAATAATAATAATAATAATAATAATAATAATAATAATAATAATATATAAAGTTGGAAGGGACCTTGGAGGTCATCTAGTCCAACCCCCTGCTCAGGCAGGAAACCCTATACCATTTCAGGCAAATGGCTGTCCAGTCTCTTCTTAAAAACCTCCAGTGTTGGAGCATTCACCACCTCTGGAGGCAGGTTGTTCCACTGGTTAATTGTTCTAACTGTCAGGAAGTTTCTCCTTAGTTCTAGGTTGCTTCTCTCCTTGACTAGTTTCCATCCGTTGCTTCTTGTCCTCTCTTGAGTTTGGTTGTTTTCATGCAGATTTTTCATTACCCAACTAGGTAACATTTTCAGTACGTAGTGGATTGAGCACTGAATATATTACCTGGCTGGGCAATGGAAGTCTGCATTAAAAAAAAAACCAAGCTCAGAGAGCACCAAGGGGTTCACAGTTCAATCCTAAGCTACATACATTCTCTTCTTTTGGTTGTTGTTGTTGTTAGTTGCGAAGTCGTGTCCGACCCATCGCGACCCCATGGACAACGTTCCTCCAGGCCTTCCTGTCCTCTACCATCTCTTGTCCTCTACCATCTCTTCTTTTGGTAGACTTAACTTATATTGTCTTAAAGTTAGCTAATTGTTATATTAGTATATTATACATCAGCAAATTCCTTCTGTCCGTAAATAGCATTCAAGAGTTCTGATTTCTAGTAAACTCATTTAGCTAGCTCCAGATTAGATAATTTGAGAAAGAAAATTTTATATACATTTTTTAAAATAAAATATTGAAATTTTCAATCATTCGGAAATATGTGTGCATAAATTAGAAAAACATTACCAACACACATGCTATTAAATGTATATTCAAGAGCAAAAAGGTAGCAAACCTGGTTAAGATAGATGTGAACAACTGGTTCTCTGTGTGGATGCCGCTTCCAGAAGTCCATTTTAGGCCTGGGCAACAAAAAATTAGCTACCGGTTCTGCTGAAGTGGTGAAAACTGGCTGAATCCCACCATTGTTTATAACTGGAATTAACCTGTGCTTTACCATAACAGAAATCCAAATATCCCCAGCTTTATGTGCTTCACAAGAGGACCCATCCAAGGGAACCTAAGCCAACAATTAAAATTTAATTATCCCTAGTAATTTATACTGTGATCATATAGAACACAACTTTTATTTCAAAAAGAAGTTGAAATCCACCACCCACATGTATGTCATCCATGGAGCCAATAAGAAGTCTTCCCAGAGATAATTGACTCTGGCTCATTATGGAAAAGATTCTATTACAGGGTTTGTATAGAGTCAGTACTACAGTAGGAACATGACAGAGCTCTAGCCAGGAAAATTAGGCTCTTTCTTTCAAAAGCATGCTGTTTTCAAAATAATTTGCAGAGCTCAACTTCTTAATTTTTTAAAAAAAATATTGAATATTAAATACAGCTTACAGCACCAAAAAGTAGTGATTGTACACTGAAAAAAGGATACTTGTCACTCAGCGATTAAAGACCCTAAGCTTGTCAGCTTTGAGACCCAAGCACCACATAACTGAGGACACTCCCATTTCTCCCCCAGCTCCTGCCCACCCAGCAATTCAAAACATGCAAATGTGAGTAGATTCATAGATATAACTTCAGTGGAAGGTAATAGCATTCCATGTGCCTTTAGCGTATAGCCATGCTGGGCACATGACCATGGAAAATGTCTTTGGATAACGTCTTCTCCCTCAGCCAAGAAACGGAGATGAGCACATTTGAACTCTTTGGTTTACTAAAGTTAATCATTGCAATTCTTTATTCCACAAGATAGCTAGATAAAATTAATTTCCATTTTAGTTTTTAATTCCTTATAAAGTTCAAATGTTGGTTTCTGTTCTACATCTCTTAAAAACTAAAAGTCTCTTAAAGACTACCTCAGGGGCTGTAGCAGCATTCAGACCGCACAATTTAATTATAGTATGTTTAATTATAGCATGTTTCATAGCTATATATATGTATCATCAATACTACCGAACTCTGCTGAAGTTAAGAAATATTTGCATTAACAAGAAGATGAGAAACTAGTTCTGCTCATCTTTAGTGTAATTACTGGAATGGATCAGATTAAATGAAAGATACTCACTGTCGTTTAATTGAGAGAGTCTTCATAAACCTTTTTAATGGCAACATTTAAGACTGACATAAACTAAAGCTTCCTGCTGGCTATCAAGCTGTATTTTTTCTGTATAGGGTTTCAGTTCTTTTTTGTGTGTTTTCTAAGGGAAAAGCCATCTAATTGGCTGCCTATTTAGAAGGCTCAGGTTAATCTTCCGCGTAAAGCTATTACACAAATTAACGGAATTTCTCCAAAGCCATCATGGACAGCCAGATTCCACTGTGCAAGAGCTCCATTTTAAATATTTCTTCTTACAAAATTTAACAGTATTAAAATAATGTTTCAAATTGTGAGGATAGTGTTAATCATTATCATAGGCTGAACAGAGATGATTTGGAATGGAAATGCCAGAGTTATTTTAATAAGGCAGTCCCTGGAGTTACTGTATTATTCCAACACTTTTTTTTCATAAATGTTATTCTGACATTTTGACACAGGATGCATGTGCTGCTCTGAAGATGTGTAACATTTGAATCTCCTAACTAGTTATTACATTCCTGTCCCATAAACAGTGATTTACTCAGATGACCATTGTTGTGTAGTGGGTTCTTTGGAGCAGGAATGAAGACGAGGCAAGTGAGTTCAGGAAAGCTCATGGTTTATTGCTTGCAAGATCTGAACTGAGAATTGGGCTGTAATTAGCCGCAATATACAGTCTAGCCCCTAGGCAGCAGCCAATAGGTTTGAAGCAACCATTGCCGCCTGGAGATAGCCAATTGCAGCACAGGAGACTTGTAGTCTGTAGTCTGGAGCAGTTAACGGCTCTCCAGCAACCCACATGGTATTACCATTGAGCCCAACACATAACACCCCTCTCCTCTTAGATCAGACAATATTGTAACACAATTTCATCTTAATACAATTATCAAGATTCATTATCAAAACAATCCTAAATAATAGTAATAGAAAATAAACCCATATAGGTTACAAAGTTAACTTACAGCATCTGAATGAATAGGCTTCATTGACAGCACACTAGACAGTTAACATCATAACTCCAAGTTTCTGTAGTACAGTGGCAAGTTGCAATACAACATTATAGATCTTTATTTTACAATGTAATCAGCAAGATATGAAGGAGGCTTGTGTGCCCTAGTGGAACATCTCGGAGTTCCAGTCACTTAGTGGTCTACCAGCTTACCCAGTGGGCTGGGTAGACCCATGTCCCTTGTTGCTCCTGAGTCAAGAGGATTAGATGCTCTCTGGCTGGCCTCTCCAGGTTGGCCCACCCCAGAGTCAGACTGATCAGCAGAGTAGACACAGTGGTTGCTGAAGTCTGGTTGGCTTGCTCTTTCAGGGGATCCATGTTGCATTCCTGTACTCCCCACTTCTCCATCTGGTTCCTCATCAGTTATGAAGGAAAAGTCCTGAGAGTCCAAGTGAGGACCAGCTTGGCCGCAGGTTTGAGGACCTTGGGAGGGACTTATGACACAGTCCTCACTTAGTGGCCATTCTGGAAACCGTTTTCTGAGTTGATCAATGTGGCATCTGACAACTTGCCCCCCCTCCAGCCCCACTTCATAAGATAGGGGCCCAGATGCTTTGGTAATTTTACCAGGAACCCACATATTCCCATGACCATAGTTCCTGGCCCAAACCCAATCGCCCATTTGCAGCCCCCCCTTGGGGGTTTTGCTGCCACTCTTTCTGGATGCAACCTGTCCAGTTTACTGATCAATTGCCTCCCCCAACACAGTTCTACAGGATTTTTGCCTGTAGCAGTGCAGGACGTAGAATGCTGGCAGAGTAGAAAATCTGCCAATCTGTGATGCCAGTCACCTGTTACAATGCGCTTGAGTGATTCCTTCGTTGTCCTCACCATGCGTTCAGCTTGACCATTAGAAGACAGATGAAACGGCGCAGACGTTGCATGTCTGATGAGATTTGCTCTAAGGAAGGCCTGAAATTCAGCAGCAGTGAATTAGGCCCCATTGTCTGAAACTAAGACATCTGGCAACCCATGTGTGGCAAAGAGTTTCCTCAGCACCTGGATGGTCCTAGCAGTAGTCCTGTTAGGGACTGGAATTACTTCCAGCCATTTGGAGTGGCTGTCCACCACTATGAGAAAGAGCTGGACCTGAAAGGGTCCAGCATAGTCTATGTGAATTCTAGACCAGGGAGTGTGTGTTTCCTCCCACCTGTGAACTGGAGCCTGTGGCATTTCAGGCCTAGATTGCTGGCATGTATAACAACCATGGACTTGTGCCTCAATGTCCTTGTCAAGGCCAGGCCACCAAAGGTAGCTTCTTGCTAAAGCTTTCATTCTGACAATGCCTGGATGGCCTTCATGTAATGATTGTAAAACCCTGTCTCTTAGGGAAGAGGGAATTATGACTCTGTTTCCCCATAAAATGCACCCTTTGTGGGCAGAAAGCTCATGTCTTCCGATAAAATAATTCTGTAATTCAGAAGCTGGGCTTTTATCCAACCACCCCGTGTATACCCATGAAAGTACACTACTAAGTGTTCTATCTGTAGCTGTTTCAGCAGCAATGTCCCCAGCATGGAGGGAAAATTCAGGCAGGTCCTGTATGGACAGAATTCTGGCAGCAGGAGCTGGATCTGGTTCCATTAGTGGCAGTGGTAGCCTGCTGAGGCCATCAGCATGGCCCAATTCTTTGCCCGGTTTGTGAATCAATTTAAAATTGTATGCAGAAAGAAAAATAGACCATCTCAACATTCTTGGGGACAGTATGTGGGGGGTTTGTTTGTCCATTGTGAAAAGTCCGAACAGTGGCTTGTGGTCTATAAAGACTGTGAAGTCCCTGCCATATAAATAGTCATGGAATTTTTTAATGCCAGCAACAATGGCTAGGGCCTCTTTGTCAATCTGAGCATAGTTGCGCTCAGCAGAGGACAATGTCCTTGAGTAGAATGCTATAGGAACCTGTGTTCCATTCTTTTATAAGTGACTTAAAACTACCCCCACCCCATAGGGAGATGCATCACATGCAAGACATACTGGTTTAAACTTTTTGTAATGAGTTACAGTGGACTTTTCTGACAATAGTGCTTTTAAGTCCTGGAAACTTTTTTCATGTAAATTAGTCCATTTCCATGGAGCTTTCTTATCTAAAAGCCTGTGCAAAGGCTCTGCTAATGCTGCCTTATGAGGTAGAAAGGTGTGATAGAAGTTAAGGAGACCCAAGAATGCTTGTAGCTCACCTTTGGATTTGGGCCTAGGAGCCATTTTAATGGCCTTCACTTTAGATTCAGCAGGGTGAATGCCGTTAGCATCAATTCTGAATCCCAAGAATTCTGTTGAAGGAGCCCCAATATTACACTTGCTCTTTTTTTAATTTGAGGCCTGCTTCATGAAGCCTCTGTAAAACAGCTCTGAGCCTGCTGGCTAACACTTCTGGGGATTCCCCAGCAATAAGAACATCATCAAAATAAGGGAAGATACCCTGAATGCCCTTAAGTGTGCGTTCCATTATTCCCTGGAAAATGCCTGGGGCAACACTGACTCCAAACTGTAAGTGTTTTACTCTGAAAGCCCCCCTGTGAGTCACGATCCTCTGAGCCACAGCTGTGGCCTCATCAACCAGCAATTGCTGATAGGCCTGTGCTAAATCAAGTTTAGCAAAAATAGTACCCCCATGCAAGGAGGCTAGAATGTGGTTGACCACTGGAACTGGGTACGCGTGTTGCTTGAGGGCTTTATTTAGAGTGCATTTATAATCAGCACAAATGTGAATTTCCCCGTTGGCTTTAAGTGGGGTGACTATAGAAGTTTCCCATTCCCCCCCATCAACTGGCTGTAAAACGCCCTGTTCTACAAGCCTGTCAAGTTCAGAATCAATTTTCAAGTTCAGAATCAATAAGGCAAAGGGGACCCTTCGAGGCGTAACCTAATTGGAACTACGTTGGGGTCTAGCTTGAATGAGATAGGCGGGCCTGTGTATGTTCCTAGGGCAGAATCGAAAATGTCAGCATAGTCCTCACATACTGACGAGAGGCTTGCAGTTTGTGTTCGGTTGATAACAGTAATCTGAATACCTCAGGCAGGGGTAGGCAACGTCATAAAAGAGCCAAGGTTGCCTACCCCTGACCTAAGGCATCAAACCAATCAAGTCCAATGAGACTCATTCTCTGGCCCCCTACTACTATGACATCCAGGTGCCAATAAAACCCCTTAAATTTTACAGTCAAGGTGGCTTCTCCCTTAACTTTAACTTGAGCATTTTGAAAGTCAGTTAGAATTATGTCTGAGGGCCTCAGTTTGGCCCAATTGTTACTGCGCCTACACACGAAATTAAAAGTGTCTTGAGAAATAATGGAGACTGCAGAGTCCAATTCCATTTTACAAGGAACTCCTTGTAGCTCTACCAGGAGTCTGAGTTTAGGTTTGAGGGGGCATCGGGCCCCAGTGCGGCACACGCTTCTACGGCTTCTGAAAAACCCCACACTAACCGGACCCTGGGCCCCAGTACCTCTCCTAGTCAGTTCTTCCAACTGGTGTTTGGGTGGCCGGTCCCTCTTGCGGGCTCTGCAAACCGCTGCGATGTGGCCTGTCTGGCCGCAAGCTCTGCACGTGGCTGACCGGAATCTGCAACGGCATGAAAATGGCTGCTGCCGCACCCTTTACATCTGCCTTCTAAGTGTTCTCTTGCTGCTGGCTGTTGCGGTGTTGCGCGTTGGGCTGCTTTTGAAGTTTGTTGATTTCTGGTTCTTCTTCCTTGGAGGACTCTTTGGGGCGTTTGGCATCCTCGTGGTGGACCATTTCTTCATGCTTTGGTGTTTTGGCAGGCTGGACTGCTTGAACTGCACCCCCGGCGGCTTCGTCGGGCAAAACTTCGTCTTGTGTTTCTGAAAACGTTAAATTCGGTGTGGCAAAGAGTCTTTGTTGAAGCGTTTGGTTCCGTAGGCTGCAAATGAGCTGATCTCGAAGTCTCTCTTCTAAGTTCGAAAATTTGCAAAGGCATGCGGCCTGCCTCAGGCCCGCGATGAATTCTGAAGCTCATTCACCCAGCTGCTGCACTCTCTGGTCAAACTTGAAACACCAGGCCATTTCAGACATCTTGGGCTGGAAATGTTCGGTTAACTTCTTCCTGAGGTCTGCGTAGGAGACTGATTCTATTGGCATCGGAGCGAAGATGTTCTCGGCCAAATCAAAGGTTGCTGGGCTGCAGAGGCAGAGTAGTGTTGCAGCCTTGAGGCCTTCTTCCACGATTTGGTTTGCCCGGAGGTAGTTTTCTACCTGGGACAAATAAAATGGCCATTCTTCTGGATGCTTCACATTGAATTCTCAAAGTCTTCCAACCTTCGGCATTCTGTTTCTTGCTGGTTCCTGAGATTTCTTCTGATCCTGCTTCCCAAGCTCAGGGAATGAGTCCGCTGAGCACGAGGTCGCTAGCATAGCTTGCTAGCCGACCTTGAGGGAAGGGGGGAAAATGCCTTTTCCCTCCGGCGTGCGCTGCCTTCCCCTCTAAGACTTCAACTCTTTTTCAGGGAAGCAGAATCCCACCTTCGTCGCCAGTGTTGTGTAGTGGGTTCTTTGGCGCAGGAATGAAGTCGAGGCAAGTGAGTTCAGGAAAGCTCATGGTTTATTGCTTGCAAGATCTGAACTGAGAATTGGGCTGTAACTAGCCATAATATATAGTCTAGCCCCTAGGCGGCAGCTAATAGGTTTGAAGCAACCATTGCCCCCTAGGGACAGCCAATAGCAGCACTGGAGACTTGTAGTCTGGGTTGCTGGAGAGCTGTTAGCTGCTCCAGCAACCCACGTGGTATTACCATTAAGCCCAATACATAACAACCATCTTCAGAATTCTTATGATATGGTTATGTGTGTTCTTTGCATTGGAATCTATGAGCTCTGTGCACTTAATAAGGCTCTGTTCCTGTGTAGACTACCAGACACAGAATATTATTTTAACAATTTTGCTATTTTGCTGCAGCTGTGGAAACATTGCCAGTTGAATTGGTTGATTTAAGGTCTAATGCTGCAATAGCCTTCTACAGCAACGTAGGAAATAACTGCAAACCTCTTGATTAATGAGGGTGAATAAAGACCTATTTTAAATTTTCCCATTTGTTCATATAATTGTGCTCCAATACGTGGGAAAGGCAAAAGATTAAATTAGCAGATTATCTGAATGGGAAACAGATTTGTCAGTTATTTCTCTTTCTTTAGTCTCTAGAATATGCTGGGGGGAGGGGGTTGGGGGGGTAGGACTTACATTGTTTAGTATGCAATTTGCTTTAATCTCACCTTAAAATCCTTAAATCCTATGGATTCCTTCAATATTATCTTCAGTCCTAAACTTAACATAATTTTGATATATGGTCACAAATCAAAACAGGTAATGTTGTCCTCGGAAAGATTCATATTATAATTCCATGTGGAAATATTTAGATTAGTATAAGTAATAATCTTCATAATAGTTTTATGTGTGATAGATCAAGGGAACTCCTTAATACTGTAGGACTGACTTTATACCTGTTTCTTTCTGAATCAATTAATAGCCGAAACCTAACCAGACAAACAAGGAACTTTAGAAAACAATTAAATTAATATTAAATAGTCTAACTTTCAGTTTGGTATATTTAGAACTGTAGCCTTAACCTATGGATGAAAGTAACTTGGAAATTTAAACTGAATATTATCTTGGTTCAGATTAACATAGGAAGTTATAACTAAAAGAACTATCTTATTCAGCTCAGCATTGTGTATAGCAGGTCTTCAAGGTTTTGTATAGGATCTTTCCTCAGTCCTAACTCTGAAGGTGCTTGGAACTGAATCTGGGGTTTTCTGCATTAAAACGTGCACTGTGTAACTGAGTAACAATGAACCTACTGTGTAACTGGGTTACAATGAATCTTTGACATCTCCTTCATTAAAATGTAAAAGGTAAAAGTTATGATTACTTGAAAATGCTTTTCTCTAAGCTTTCACGAACTGCTTAAGGTGAATCTTACATAAAATGGAGATTTTGGACACTCACATATATTCTTTTTGCTGCCTAAAGTTAATAGTTTGTGTTGTATACAAAGGCCAGATACACCAAAGTTGAATTATGTTTCTTAAGGTTTGGCTTTATTTTTTTGTTTTAAAATGAATGTAAAAATCCTGTCACATGAAAGCTCAAACTTAAGACTCCAATGTTGAGAATAATGCAATAATGTCATTCAGAACAAAAAGATTGTTCTCATTCTTAATTCACACACAATTTTGCCAATCAAGATGTGATATCTACAATTCCCAAAATTTCTAGTTAGCATACAGAATCTGGGCATTGACAACCAAATAAGATGATGCTGTAATGGGAATGTTTCCAATCTTTCAGACAATTTATCATACATTTCTCATAAAGAGTTGCTCTATGAAGTTCTCCAATCTACTTCTCCACTTCCCCAAATGAAAAAACGCTCTTCTGCAACACATATGCAGTTACATGCTCAGTGCTACGCAAAAAACTCACTTTCTTCCAGTAAACCTAACATTCTAAACCTAATCACAGAGTATAAATGAAGAATTGACAACACAAGGCTGCCCCAATGTTAACCCACATTCAACAGCATTAGTCCTTCATTCAACAATCCATGCAGGATGCAGTGCAAGTATGACAAATAAGCACACCTTTAGTGGGTACAGATACACATTTCTGTAGCAGGATTGTCTTTTATTAATCTGATGTACTGTATGTTTTTTACAAAGCGTGCAGACTATTTATGCTGTTTCTTATACTATTGCTTGACAGGACAAGAAATCAACTGGCATGATTTTATTTATATGAGCTTTTTGTTATTATTATACTATTACCTTTGCTTTGCTTTTGTTAACCTATGGGGAACCTGCCATTTTATCTTTGGTCAAGAAAAGAAACTTGGAGCAAGCTTTGAAATTTTTTATTTTATGCATTGCTCATGACATTAAGGAGACATTTGCGACAGCAGAAGTAACAAATGGAATTGCAACATCGGAAATAAGCCATTGGAGGCTTAGAAATAATGACCTGTGAATAAAGGAAAAAAGCCAGGATACTTGTGTTATTCAATTACTGGAAGAAAGCAATAGTAACAACAAAAATGCTGTGATGCCTAAAAATGAAAAAAAAACAATAATAAAGAACATTCAGACCACAAAATACTCTAAGGACTCCAGAGCTCAGGCAGTTGCAGACTGGGAGAGCAAAAATTAGAATGCAGAGAAAACCATAACATTCCATCAATTTCAAAGGAATATTTTTCTCCCACCGCACCATGGAAGGAAATTATTCTGACTGGCCCAAATTTATCTGTGATTGTTAAGAGCCAGTCATTCCCTTCAGCCTAACCTAAAAGACGACAAGTATGTGAAATTTACAAATATCGAAAGTGTGGTTCTTCCGCACAACCCAGCAATTATCTGAGGCAGTTCACTTAATCTGTCTCTGATTAAAACCAACCTTTTTCCTGGAGTTTCTTCCTATTACAAAATAAAAGTAGAAAACAAAAAACACAGGGTTGGGCTTGGTTTTAATGTGAAGACCTGGGTAAATCACTGTTCACCAAGGAACAGAAGGGCCATATGGAAAGCACAGGGCAACCCTTTGGAGATAGCTCTATTTCCTTGTGTCACTTGATTTGCGGGGAGCAGACAAAGAACTTAAGCTACAAACAGGTTCATGTGAAAGAAGGTAATCCTTTGAATAACTTAGCCAGGTTGAACTATAAAGGTCAACATTAGCATTTTATATTGAAACTAGTGAGGGTGGGAAAGGGAACAAGACCTGACGACAAATCAGGTGAACAAAACGTGACTTTCCAGACTTATTTGTAGTACGTTGCTTCATATTCCTATTCCTTGTGGAAAAAAAACCATCCTAGTTCTTGATTTATTAATGGAATATGCTCACATGGGAGTATTTATACTTTAGCCTATAAATAGCGCAAACGAGCAACATTTTGACACTAATCTCAAAGATAGTGTGAAATGTACCTTTTAAACTGCTCTTGTTCTCTAAAAATTATTCACTGTGAGCATGTGGTTCTATTTCTGTTTGCTTTTTTTCCTATTGAAAAACACCAACAGAAACGTGCAACATGTAAAGTATATCACCGCAATAGAGGAGTAAATAAAATGTTTACTGCTTTCTTTTGGTTTTGTAAAAATGTAAGAAAGGTGGACACATTTAGTCTATAGATAATGGTGTTTATACCTTTGTATATGTGATAGATAGCTAGATAGCTAACTAGATAGATAGATAGACAGACAGACAGACACGTAGATTTTGATTTTTCTCTGTACATTCAGTTTTGTGTTAAGTTAATAAAATTTAATCTTTATATTAGCACTGATTTCATCTTTTTAATATTACATTTCATTCCTTGCTTTTCATTATCTGCAATGCATTTTAGCCCTTAATTGTCACCAGTGACAACTGCATCTTCTACTGCTTTTGGGATGTCATTTCTAACAACATCTACAATCCTCAAAAGAAAAGAAACAAATCTTCAAAGCATCAGAGTGCTACAGCCAAGAAATTTTTAAAAATGTATTTTTTTTATTCAGTGAGAATCTTCGTTTAAACTAAATGTCTGGATCATTGTAGTATTTTCCCCTTTTTAAATTGATATTTTTAATAAGCAGTCAACAGGTTAACTTTGTAGGTCCTGCTATTGGTGCTACATTCAGAAGGAATTACTTTTTTTTTTAAAGAGCAGTCAAGGTGCCAGTTAGTGATGGCCTTAGGCAAAGTGGCTGAAAACAGCTGGGCTTCAGAAATCAACCATCAATTATGTTTGTTGTTCTGTGTGTTTATTGACCATATTTGCTCCAGGTGCACAGCATAGGCCAGTGGTGGCAAACCTATGGCACGTGTGCCTGAGGCAGCACTCAGAGCCCTCTCTGTTGGCACGTACACGGCTGCCGCCAGTGTCCAAGTTCATCAGGCCACCACCACTGCCCAGAGCAGGAGCCCCACCCAGCACAAAGGAGGGGAAGCAGCCAACTAGCAAGCTCTAGCAAAGGTGGTAGAGCAGAGGTCACCAACCATTGTCGATTGATGGACTGGAAGGAAAGGGAGGGGGATGCATTTTACATGCATGCATGCACAGTGGCCCATTTTTGCACCTCTGGGTTTTGCATGCCAGAGGCAGCACTCAGAGGCGCCTCCCTGGCCCCCCCCCGAGGGCACCACAATGCTGATGCAGCCCTGGCACTTTGCGATAAATAAGTGGGTTTGGGGTTGGGGTATGGGCACTCGGTCTCTAAAAGGTTCGTCATCACTGGCATAGGCATTGTAGCCAGAGATCAGAAGAAAGGGATGAAGTTCAGGCAATCGCAACACAGCCAATAGGAGCCACCAAATTGCTGATGCAGAATACATCACGGCAAGCTAGTGCTCCATTTATATAATATGTCTCACATTATCTGTCTGAAGCAACTCAACCATAATAAGAAAAGATGATTTGAGTAACAGTGCACCTAAGCCATCCTTGAACTTTGGCCTTTACATACAGGCAGGAGCAAGTGCTAACAGAAAGCCTCAAACTGGGGCAAGAAGGTGGTGTGAATGTGTCCTGATACTGTAATCCTAGTTTACTAAGCAGGGAAGAAGTTGCACTGTTGCTACACTTAAGGAATAAGATCTGCCATGGACTTTCTTCTGAGTAAAACCTGCTGAAGCGATTGTATTCCACATCTTTCTCTTTTGCTGTGAAAATAGTTATCTGAAAATAATTGCAAGTACTTAGATTTAATGAAGGAAAGCTACTATCCACTAAATTTAGTACTTTCCTTTATTGTTTAATTTGGGTTTATTAGCCAATTTTGAGCCATGATAAAATAAGATTTGCATTTTTATCTGTGCTGCTTAAATGAAATAATTAAATGAAAAATCATTCCGATTATTGTTTCATAGTATGACCATATACCATGAGCTACTTTAAGAGCTTTATTGATTTGGGGAAAGTACATTCTATTACTGGCACAAATATAGAAGTTTTTTAAACTTAAAAAGCCTATTATTGGCTATTACTTAGTAATAGGCTTAATGTGTAGAATGAATATCCTTAGTTTCTTAGCTCCAATTAAGGACTATAACACATGCACAGAAACACACAATTACAGCATCTGGGGGAAGTTTAAACATGGACAAAGTAGAGATGAGCTGGGAATTTATACACTTTGTTTTTTGACAAAAATTAGAGCATATAATTATTGGGGACAATTAGTCCCATGGAAACTGATACACCCCCAAAGTTGTATTTGATACAACAAATAAAATTTGTTGTATTTGATACAACAAATAACTTGTGGCTCTACAGCTTATTATCCAACAGTCTTAAGACAGAGTCTTAGATGTACAAAAGTTCAAAGAGATATAACTAGCCTCAGTAAGGCCATGGATGAGCCACTCCACACACACCTTTTTTTCTTTTTTATGAGTTTATAATATAAAATACCAAAATACAAAAGAAAATAATGGGAAAGTAAGGGAGTGAGAAGGGAAGGGAAAAGTGTAGGACAAGGAGGAAAAAAGAAAGAAAAGGCATGGACTTCCGACTCCTTTTGGTGCAATAGAATATATAAACATACCTTTCAAATTGAAAAATATCTAAATATAGAAATGTCCAAGCATCTCAGAAGGATATTTATTCAAGTAAGGTTTAAGAAGCTAGATACAATGGTTAAATATGGAAGGCTTAACAAAGTTCCTTACCATCAACGTACATGTATTTGTGAAGCTCCAGAGAGGACATATACAGTATTATTTGAATGTTAGTTGTAGGGCAAAGACAGAGATCAATATCTTAGGCCATACATTAGATGAATGGCCCATTGGGATCCATACTTTAAAGGAACATTTTATGTGTGGTCAGAAGTCAAATGTTATATATTACACTCAATGAAAGAGTACAAGTGAGAACTCCAAGTGTGGATTTTGATTGGGATAAATTGTAGGGAAGGTACAGAAATATGAAATGTATTTTCTTTTAGTTCTGCCTTTGCTTTGTTGTGTACGGTGTTATTATTGTCTTGTGTCTAGTATTCTGATATGGCTTCAAGGCTTACCGATCAATCTTTATTACTGTGGTTTGTAGCATACTCAGCCAGATGTTTAGACTGGATTTGGCTTTTTTATACACCATCAAGTCCTTCCTAACGATCTGGAATAAGTAGATATTGTTGTTAAAGGTATCATCGCAAGATGTAAACTGTTCTAAATAAAGCTGCCTTTTTAAATAATTATTACTACTACGGCAAAATGTGAAATCAGAGCTGCCAGTTATTTAGCTGGAATCAGTCTTCATATGCACTGAGCTTTTCCCAAGAACCAAGGATGCCATAATGTATAAATATAGTATATTTGCCGAACCAAATAATGTGAACTTTTATAATTGGCAGATGAAAATTTTACCAATGCACATATTTTCTAAGTGCCATCCAGGACTTTTTGGTATCGTACACAGGGTGCCAATAACCACTAGGACTACCACAGCTGGTTTATGCTATAATCTTTCCATTTTAATTTTCAGATCTTGATATTTTTCCAATTCTTTGTCTTCTATTCCACTGTCTCTTAGTATTACCACATCAATTATCCATACTTTCTTTGTTTCAACCACAGTTAACACACAGTTAAATCTGGTGTGTTACAAGTCAAGACTATGAATTTGTATTTCAAAATCCTACAATATTTTAACTCATTCATTTTCAACTATTTTTTTCAATTCTACATTCCCACCTATTTTTCATTATTGGCCCATGATAACTTTTATGGATGATCCGATGAATCATTCTGGTGACTGCAAGTTTGTGCAATCTTCTTACATGAGCTGAGTGATCTACTGTTTCTTCTGTATCTTTGCATAATCTGCACTTTGAGTCATTTGATAATTTTTTTTCAATTCTGACCCTGATTGCATTAGTTTGAACAGCTTACTCTTAAGTTGCCAAAATCAACCCTTTGGTTTCCTTTTTAATGTTCCAGCTGTAAGCCATTGCCAGGTTTTATCTTTATCCACTTTCTCTTTTGATTTTTTTGTAGAAATTGACCATGTAATGTTTTTCCTTGCTAGTATTCTGTTCTTGTTTCTATTGCATTATTTCAATATTCATGTTGTGCACATTCAGTAAGTTTCAATTTTAATTATTTTATTATTACTATGGTTGGTCACACAATCAGTCAGATGTTTAGACTGGATCTTGCATTTTTATTCATTTATTGGGTCCTTTTACTATTATATATTTAATTAAAAGTTGTAAAATATTTTCTTTTGGTACTCAAATATTTGTTACATGTTTTTGCTGCCTGCTCCCTCCCTCCCTCCCTTCCTTCCTTCTCATATTTAAATTAAGTTAAATATAGTTAGTAAAAAAAGAGGAAAAAAGCATTCCAGTTTTAAGCTGAGATAAATGGGGAGAGTTGAGGTAAGACATGGTGAAATACCAGGTAAAAACCTCACCAAGAAAATTAATCACATATACTGTGGGCTTCAGGCCATATTATCAGTATCTGTGGTATTAACAAAGAAATATTATGTTTACTTATATCAATTTAAAAAATCTATAAACCAAATTTAAATCTTATTTACCCTTACAAATTCAATAACTTTTTTGCCAGTGGTAGAACAGAGCCAACTATTGAATTGGCAAAGTTCCTGTTCACAGATTTGACATACTACATTCCTAACTGCTACAAATTTGCATACTTGGGACTCTTGCCAAAGAAGTATTAAAACAGAATGGATTTTCAGAAAAAGAAAAATGCCTTCAGTTGTGGAATTCAGCTCACAAAAGAAAAAAGAGGACAGATAAAACCTGTTTATATTGATATTCAGGAAAAACAAAAATCAGGCTGAGTCAACCTTGAGGATTGAACTCCTGACAGTAGGCAGAGTCAGCCTACAATGTTGCATTCTAGCCATTGCACCACCACACAGTTTGTTCTTAGAAGCTGTCTTTTATGGTTATTTGCATCTTTCATAGGGTCTTTCAATATGGAAAACCATATGATCTCATCAAAGAAATAAAACAGCAGCTTAAAAAGAGAGAGACTGTCATGGTCAAGGACTCAGACACACTGTGTTTGAATATGAAAAATTTGATCCAGCTGAATCTGTGGAATGTCAGCCTCAGGAGATATAAAATCAAGAAGTACCTGGCACTGACAGCTAGAGTAGTCTGATTATGATGATAGAAAACTGCCCACACTTCCCCATCCACACCCAGTGAGTAGAACAAAGAGCAGAGTGGAGATATTCTATGAGGCTCCTTGCCAAGTGATGGAGTAAATCTTTTAAAGACAGCTGGCTACAGTCTAAATTAAGATCCAGCCATGACCCAAGATCTTTATTGAAATCAACTAATTTCTAGCTTTTGTGTGACATTCATTTAAACCCTGCTTGCAGAATACTGACCTCTGGACTGGCTGACAACTCTGACTTGACTCTCAAAATCTTGGACTGGATTTTGACTATTCTTCTGCACACTCCTAAAAAAAGCAACCATTCAGTCCAGTTCCTTTTAAAAACTGTTTTGGTTTGCATTCCTCGTCTGCTGTTGTCTCCATGACTTTGAGTAAACTGCTAATCACCATGACAACTATGTATGTGCATTTGAACTCAAGCGTAGGACAATGGCTTGGTGGATCAAATAATTCTAAAATTTATTCTTATTACCTATCAGATACCAAAATACACTATACACTAAAACTTTGACTTTTAGCCATGGAATATGGCTTATGAGCTTTCTTTTGTTTTCCAGTGCTTTGGGGATGATGCCCTTAAGCCTCAGTATTCAATGAGATATTTAAATATGTTGTTTTCTGGGATTTTTAGACTTAAATAACAAAGGGTATAATTGATAAAGTATATTATTCAGAATGTTGTTGAAAGTAATATCTCTTAACTATTCTATTAGATGTAATTTTTAACTTTCTTCTTTTTCTTTGAAGATGTTTCTCTTCTCACCCAAGAAGCTTCTTCAACTCTGATTGGATGGTGGGGAATGGAAGGATTTATATTCCTTGCAGACAGCTGGTCATTTGCATTCTTTTAGAGAATCATTGAGGCCACTTGAAGGTTTATCTGTGTCCTCAGGGTCACCTGAGTAGTGCCAATGGGTGTGGAACTTTCTTGGAACTGCTGAAAGGACTGTGTTGTAGACTTGAGATAGATGATGTCATATTCCTTCCCTTCTAATGTCAAAATTGAACAGCCCTCTCTCAACAGTGACACTCCAGGGAAGCAAAAGTTGGACTTTAAAGGAGCAGGATAGTAAGAGTATTGGCAACTTTGAACTTTGGTTTTGGAAAACACCTGAGAATACCATAGACAGCCAAGAAAACAAACTGATGGATCATCAAACAAATCAACCCAGAAGTCCTACTCAAGACACAGATGGCTAGACTCAAATTACTTTTGTTGCATAACCAAATATTTTGGTAGCCTTACACACCTTGAATCCATTGATCATTTACCTTGTTATTCATTTATGAAAACACGATTGCTGGTTGAATATGGCAAACAAAATTTGTATTTGGTGTGCTAAATGTATTGGATAATACAGTGCTGACAACAGCCCAATATCCTATGTGCTTGTACCTACATATTTCTCCCTGAAGAAACTCAAGTTATCTTTCCATCAAGTGTTTTAAATATTACTCTATGAGTTTTTTGATTCTGATCCAATCAAACTTGGAGATGTCAAAATAGTTTCCTGAAGTGATTATCCCACTCACTCAGAGCCACCCACAAAAACGTTCTAACAATACTGAGTGCTATCCCTTCAACCATTCAATAACAGCTGTGTGTAGGCTTCTACATCTGCCCTACTTCACCAAACTCCCACTAATCAAGCTTACATAGGAATACTCTATATAGTGCACTTTGAGAAGCTACGACTATATGTTGTCATTACCTCATGACTATAAAGAGTAAACTTAACATGCATTGAGGTACATAAGAATAAACTAGCATACCTTAGTTTCTCTCCTTCATGGATTACTGCCTTGTCTTGGCGAAGGCGCTTACGTAATTCAATGAAGCTATGAGCTATGCCGTGCAGGGTCACTCAAGACGGACAGGTCATAGCAGAGAGTTCTGACAAAACATGATCCACTGGAGAAGGAAATGGCAACCCACTCCAGTTTCTTTGCCATGAAAACCTTATGGACAGTACCAAAAGGCAAAACAATATGACACTGGAAGATGAGCCCCTCACGTCGGAAGGCATCCAATATGCTACTGGGGAAGAGCAGAGGGCTAGTACTAGTAGCACCAGAAAGAATGAAGCGACTGGGCCAAAGTGAAAGGACGCTCAGCTGTGGATGTATCTGGTGGTAAAAGGAAAGTCTGATGCTGTAAAGATTTTTTCTTCATAGGAACCTGGAATGTAAGATCCATAAATCAAGGAAAGCTGGACGTGGTCAAACAAAAGATGACAAGATTGAACACTGACATCTTAGGAATCAGTGAACTAAAATGGACAGGAATGGGTGAATATAATTCAAATGCCCATCAGGTATACTACTGCAGGCAAGAATCCCTCAGAAGAAATGGAGTAGCTTTCATAGTCAATAAAAGAGTAGGAAAATCAATGCTGGGATACAATCCCCAAAATGACAGAATGATCTCAGTTTGAATCCAAGGCAAACCATTCAATATCACAGTAGTCCAAGTCTATGCCCCAACCACCAGTGCTGAAGAAAATAAAATTGACCGGTTCTATGAAGCCCTACAGCACCTTATAGAACTAACACCAAAAAATGATGTCCTTATCATCATGGGGGATTGGAATGCGAAAGTAGGAAGCGAAAAGATAACCGGAATAACAGGCAAATTTGGCCTTGGAGTACAAAATGAAGCAGGGCACAGGCTGATAGAATTTTGTCAAGGGAATACGATGGTCATAGCAAACACTCTTTTCCAACAACCCAAGAGACGGCTCTACACATGGACATCACCAGATGGTCAACACAGAAATCAGATTGACTATGTGCTCTGCAGCCAAAGATGGAGAAGCTCTATACAGTCAGTAAAAACAAGACCAGGAGCTGACTGTGGCTCAGACCATGAGCTTCTCGTTGCAAAGTTTAGGCTTAAACTGAAGAAAGTAGGGAAAAGCACTAGGCCACTCAGGTATGAATTAAATCATATCCCTGTTGAATATACAGTAGAGGTGACAAATAGATTTAAGGAATTAGATCTGATAGACAGAGTGCCTGAAGAACTATGGACAGAGGTTCGCAACATTGTGCAAGAGGTAGCAAGTAAAACCATCTCAAAGAAAAAGAAATGCAAGAAAGCAAAATGGCTGTCTGAGGAAGCTTTGCAAATAGCTGAGGAAAGGAGGGAAGCGAAAGGCAAGGGAGAAAAAGAAAGATACGCCCAATTGAATGCAGAATTCCAGAGAATAGCTAGAAGAGATAAGAATGCCTTGTCCATGGGGTCACGATGGGTCAGACATGACTTCGCAGCTAACAACAACAACCTTAGTTTCTAACTTCTCACAAATTTCAGATTTGCTTCGATTGAGTTAATGGATTCATCACTTGCTGAGATTCACCATGTCTACTTGTGAGATAAAATTTAACAGCTGCTTGCAAATGCATGGCAAGATGGCACACTGTGACAACCTTGACAAAAAATAGCACCAATTATAACAAATAAAAATTTGATTATGAATTCAAGGCTTTGAGCAAGCAGCATTAATCTCTTAGCATTCCTGAAGAGATGAGATTGCATCGTGCCTCAAGCTCTATTTTAGTATAAATATAATTATGAATGTAATAAATATATAAAAGTAAAGGAGTCCCTGCAGATTTTATTCCACTAGTCATTATCAACTATAGGGGGTGATGCTTATCTCCATTTCAAGGGCCATTAAGCCTGCATTGTCCAAAGATATTTCTATGGTCATGTGGCCAACATGACATCACGGAGCGCTGTTACCTTCCCACTGAAGTGGTACCAATTTATCTACTTGTATTTGCATGCTTTCAAACTGTTAAAATTGGCAGGAGCTGGGGTCAGTAATGGGAGCTTGCCCTGTCACACAATGCTTAGGTCTCGAAACTGTACTGTCAGCTTTCCAGCTGACCAGCTCAGCCTCTTAACCCCTTAGCCTTTGTGCCACCCTAATGAATATATAAACAATATGTACATTTATGATTGTACAGAAAATTTATATGTACAGTTTCATCTACATGACTGGGGTAACACAAAAATTTGGTTCAGAATTTCTGCCAGATTCCTATGGACCTGCTATTTATGTGAATGGACATATAGGTAAAGGTTCCCCCGCACATGCGTGCTAGTTGTTTCCGACTCTAGGGGCCGGTGCTCATCTCCGTTTCAAAGCCGAAGAGCCAGCGCTTGTCCGAGGACGTCTCCGTGGTCATGTGGCCGGCATGACTAGACGCCAAAGGCGCACGGAACGCTGTTACCTTCCCACCGTAGTGGTCCCTATTTTTCTACTTGCATTTTTACATGCTTTCGAACTGCTAGGTTGGCAGAAGCTGGGACGAGTAACAGGCGCTCACTCTGTTACGCGGCACTCGGGATTTGACCTGCCAAACTGCCGACCTTCTGATCGACAAGCTCAGCATCCTAACCCACTGAGCCACCACGTCCCTTGAATGGACATATAGGAGTATATAAATAAGTGTGACACAGGGGCACAAAAGCTTATCACCTCCCAGCTTCAGTACTGTAATTTCATATCAAATCTGTAAACTGATCTTACTGAAATAAACTTACTTCTGATTATACCTATATAGCAGCCATGAGTCACCTTCTAGAGAGATGAATGGCATAAACATTTAATGAATAAATAAATATCAAATCGCATTGACACATTACTAACACTTCAGATGGACGGCATTCTTTGCAATAAGCTACAACTAACTTTTGTCTATATAAAAACATTGGTTGTAGATTTGAATATTTTTATGAGTATTAATAATACTAAACATACTTCACCATAATGAAAGCTCAGACAGCAAGATAGTCACTGCTGAGTTACAATCAACATTAAGAAGGACGTATATTCTATTACTTTACTTTACTTTACTTTACTTTACTTTACTTTTATTAAATTTGTATACCGCCCTTCTCCCGAAGGACTCAGGGCGGTTACAAAACAGGTATGTGTTCTATCACACATTTCCCAATGCTGGATTTAGAAAATAGGAATATTTTTAAGACAAATAGAGATGTCTATGGAAATGGAACAAGAAGTTAGTGTGCCTCTTCTGGGAATACAAATGATAGCAAGCAGTTACTGTGCCTGATTTGTGAAAACAAGCAGAATACAATCTTCCCAAACACCTTTTGCAGACAATGGAAATTATCCCAAGAAACTGTGAAGGACCAGGAAAAGAAACAGAAGATTTTTACTTTGAAGGAAACTGATTATTGTATGCTGCCCAGAATCACTTCCTATGAAGGTAACTAGATTTACCCAAATAATAATACATTTGAATACTAGTTTTATTTGTCTGTGTGCTAATTAAGTTTAGTGTTTTTGTTTCTCTGCACAAAAAAGGTGTTGTGTGTAATATATGCCCGCTTAATGATCACCCCAACTTACAATGAGTATTCCAGTATTCCAGTTGTGGTTGTAAATTGAGGACTATTTGTAAGTTAGGTGCTGTTAAAAAGAAATCAGGATACTCCCTATGTTTCAGCTCCCAAGAGATGTATTTCATTCACAGCTCTTTAGCAGCCTAGGACATTTATTATTCAATGTGCCCAGGTTACACTGAAGTTAACAGATAAGATGTTAATATTTAGTCTGAATATCTCTATTCAAGCTTTTAAAATCACCATTGTTGGACCTTGATGATCTTCCCCTTAACTCATTTTGAAGGCAACATTTTATTCTCCCATTACATAGTGTTAAAATAATGTGTTCCTTCTTGCTCCTAGACAGGGGGCTAAATCCATTTACAGCCTGAGAGTGTTCAGTGCTTTATTCTTTGGGAGAGATAAAAATGCTACTTCCATGTTGATTTTCCTTGCACAATGCAATCAATATTTTATACTCAAAAAGGTCAAGAGATTAATAAGCAATAAAAATAAGAGTTTAACAGATTCTTGGAGTGGGAGGGAAAGAAATAAGTGGGTGCTTATAAAAGTTATCTTATTGAATTGTTTTCTGACCTGGAACAAATTTTCATCCAGGAAGTGAGCCCTGAATAGGATTGTAGTAATTTCAGAACCTCTTATATAGAATTAGCTTTAAAGGATACTGACACTGGAGAAAACCCCTGTTATTTCACCTTTACAGGGACATCTAAATTTCATTGTGCAAACTTCATTCCATAAAATAAAATTATGGAAATTTTTGCAAGAAAATTGGAGACTTTTTTTCCCAAACTGATCATTCTCCCATTTCAAGAAAGATGTAAAACAAACCTTACAAAAGTGGAAAAGGGGATGCTATGAACACCATCTTTATTTTAGTCAACCTACTTTTTGTTTGCTTTGGCTTTGTTTTCAGCAAAGCGGGGTGAAAGAGGGAATTCCTTTTCAAATGTTCTACCATACATTGAAATTTAAGAGACTGACATAACATTCCTGAGGCATGAAAAGATCCTTTCTGAGGATATTATTTTGACCTCATACATTTATTAAGGATTATAAAACAATATCAGTTTTTTTCTTTTTAAAAAATAGTGTACTTCCTAAGAGTACAGATATCATGCTACAGTACTGCCTTACCATAGTTTGATGAATAAATCTCAATATTTCAAATTCATAGGATGCCCTAAACTAGGGGTGTCCAACCTCAGCAACTTTAAGACTTGTGTCTTTAACTCACAGAGCACAGCTGGCTGGGGAATTCTGGGAGTTGAAATCCACAAATCTTAAAGTTGCCGAGGTTGCACAACATTGCCCTAAACTGTGATTCATAAACTATGGGGTCTGGTTTTACACAACACATTAATCAGGATTAAACAAACTATAATATGGCTTAGCATGAACCAAACCAAACTAAATCCAATCAATCTTAATCACAATTCTTTTCTGTATCTCAAGCTCTAATATACAAGATGTTGTTTAATTTTCCATTAAATTGATTGATCATTGCTCAGATTATTATCAAAGATAAAACTACACTTTCTGCTACAAGTGATTGTTTTTTGTGCTGCTTCACAATAGCTGTAACAAGCAAACAAATCACCCAGAGAAGTCAAAAGGCTCTCTCTGTTATTTGGCAGATCTAACTGTTTGGTGTTAGAGAGACATCTTCTTGGATGTTTTAATTAGCAGTTGACTTTCATCCAGTATAAACAGTCAAGACTACTTGGGGAAAGGAAGTGTAAAAATACATCTTGAAAATAGCTATAATAGTTACATCCCTCCTTCATGCCAGAATTTATCTTGCATTCAAAGCACTTAGCAAACATGGCCTAAGAAGCATAACTGAAACATTTAAAATAAATTAATCGAAATATTGAAAGGTACATTTGTCTACTGCAAAACCAATATCATTTATGTGCCATGTCCTGTGACTCATTGAATCATAGTTTAAATTTAGGGTACCAAGATATAAATCATTCTCATGATTAATAGGTTCTAATCAAATCCTATTAACTATTTACAGAAAAGGAAATAGCTGTATTAGGGTTTGTGGGAGTGAATTGTGTTTGGTTAAATGCTAAAAAGTCAAGCTTCCATTTATAATTAATAGCATGGTGGCGGGCCAGAAATTATTTAAGAAATGAAATATTGTCTTGCAGTAAAATGCCATGATGCAATGAAAGCTTTACCAAGAAATCTAAGAACATTTGGTATCTACTGGTGTTCAGATTCAGTAAAAACAGAATATTTTGTTCACTATCAATAAGACTACGTAGGTTTATCATGAAACCAAGAATTGTGACTAAGTTCATAGCAAAAACAAGAGAATGGCATTCTCTAGCTTTAAGAGCAACTTGTAAACTTGTAAATATGAGACTCAACAACTTATTTCTAAATAAAGTTTCTTTGCCCCTTATATGGAAAATTCAATATGCTGGGGTTTTGTACAACCAATCTATTGGGGGTGAGGGTAATAGGGGTTATTTATTTTCTGCCTTTTATACAGGAGCATTCATGGCACACACACACCCTTCTAGCTTTTCTCCGCTAACAATCTTGAAAAGTAGGTTGGGTTGAAAGACAGTGTGTGGCCCAAAACAACTGGCAAATTTTCATGACTGACAAGTGTCTTAAACCTTAATCTCCTTACCTTAACTACTGTAGAACGGTGAGTCTCCTTGATATATTGATATCTATTTACCAGACCTGTACCATTAGATAACATTTTTCCATCTTTTCAATATGCAGTCAACAGTGTGTTGGTTTGGTGAACAATGGCAAATATGCAGCAAATGATTTCCCTGAAAACTTTCAGCTGATAAAAATCAGTTTGAAATGATCAGGCATCATGATTTATATTCAAACAGACAGAGCATTTAGCAGAGCTGAAAGCTGAAAATCCCAAGAAAGTCTTCAAAATGAGGTAATTTGACAATATGTTAAAATTGGCATTACCTTCCACTTTGCCTTCTGATTGCTATTTTAAAAAACTCAGGGAGATGTACTGCCATATGTTTAGTCTTTAAAAGGCATATAGCCAACAGGATTAGAAGTACAAATTGGAAACAGAAACTATCTAAATTATAATGCAATCCTTTGAACCACAAATTATTTTGTGCATACTTTTATTAAGCAAAAACTAACATTCTATATCCCCTTCATGGATTACTGCCTTGTCATGGCGAAGGGGCTTGCGTAATTCAACGAAGGTATGAGCTATGCTGTGCAGGGCCACCCAAGACAGACAGGTCATAGCAGAGAGTTCTGACAAAATGTGATCCACTGGAGAAGGAAATGGCAACCCACTCCAGTTTCTTTGCCATGAAAACCCTATGGACAGTACCAAAAGGAAAATAGATATGACGCTGGAAGATGAGCCCCTCAGGTTGGAAGGCATCCAATATGCTACTGGGGAAGAGCAGAGGGCTAGTACTAGTAGCGCCAGAAAGAATGAAGTGACTGGGCCAAAGTGAAAGGACGCTCAGCTGTGGATGTATCTGGTGGTAAAAGGAAAGTTCGATGCTGTAAAGATTTTTTCTCCATAGGAACCTGGAATGTAAGATCCATGAATCAAGGAAAGCTGGACGTGGTCAAACAAGAGATGACAAGATTGAACATTGACATCTTAGGAATCAGCGAACTAAAATGGACAGGAATGGGTGAATATAATTCAGATGCCCATCAGGTACACTACTGCGGGCAAGAATCCCTCAGAAGAAATAGAGTAGCTTTCATAGTCAATAAAAGAGTAGGAAAATCAATACTGGGATACAATCCCCAAAATGACAGAATGATCTCAGTTCAAATCCAAGGCAAACCATTCAATATCACAGTAGTCCAAGTCTATGCCCCAACCACCGGTGCTGAAGAGGATAAAATTGACTGGTTCTATGAAGTCCTACAGCACCTTATAGAACTAACACCAAAAAATGATGTCCTTATCATCATGGGGGATTGGAATGCTAAAGTAGGAAGCCAAAAGATAACCGGAATAACAGGCAAATTTGGCCTTGGACTACAAAATGAAGCAGGGCACAGGCTGATAGAATTTTGTCAAGAGAATACGATGGTCATAGCAAACGCTCTTTTCCAACAACCCAAGAGACGGCTCTACACATGGACATCACCAGACGGTCAACAAAGAAATCAGATTGACTATGTGCTCTGCAGCCAAAGATGGAGAAGCTCTATACAGTCAGTAAAAACAAGACCAGGAGCTGACTGTGGCTCAGACCATGAGCTTCTCATTGCAAAATTTAGGCTTAAAGTGAAGAAAGTAGGGGAAAGCAATAGGCCACTCTGGTATGAATTAAATCATATCTCTGACGAATATACAGTAGAGGTGACAAATAGATTTAAGGAATTAGATCTGATAGACAGAGTACCTGAAGTACTATGGATGGAGGTTCGCAACATTGTACAAGAAGTAACAACTAAAACCATCCCAAAGAAAAAGAAATGCAAGAAAGCAAAATGGCTGTCTGAAGAAGCTTTGCAAATAGCTGAGGACAGGAGGGAAGTGAAAGGCAAGGGAGAAAAAGAAAGATACACCCAATTGAATGCAGAATTCCAGAGAATAGCTACAAGAGATAAGAATGCATTTTTAAATGAACAGTGCAGAGAAATAGAAAACAATAGAATAGGGAGGACCAGAGATGTCTTCAAGAAAATTGGACAGAGGAAGGGAATGTTTCATGCAAAAATGGGCATGATAAAGGACCAAAATGGCAGGGACCTAACAGAGGCAGAAGAGATTAAGAAGAGGTGGCAAAATTACACAGAAGAACTATACAAGAATGAGCTTAACGTCCCTGATAATCACAATGAGGTGGTCACTGACCTCGAGCCAGACATCCTAGAATGTGAAGTGAAGTGGGCCTTAGAAAAGCTGAGCAACAACAAAGCTAGTGGAGGTGACAGTATTCCAGCTGAGTATTTAAAATCTTAAAAGACGATGCAGTAAAAGTGCTACACTCAATTTGCCAGCAAATTTGGAAAACTCAACAGTGGCCACAGGATTGGAAAAGATCAGTTTACATTCCAATTCCAAACAAAGTCAGTGACAAAGAATGTTCAAACTATCGCACCATTGCACTCATTTCTCATGCTAGTAAAGTTATGCTTAAAATCCTACAAGCTAGACTCCAGCAGTATGTGGATCGAGAACTACCAGAAGTACAGGCAGGATTTCGAAGAGGCAGAGGAACTAGAGATCAAATTGCCAACATACGCTGGATCATGGAGAAAGCTAGAGAGTTCCAGAAAAACATCTACTTCTGCTTCATTGACTATGATAAGGCCTTTAATCGTGTGGATCACAACAAACTGTGGCAAGTTCTTAAAGAGATGGGAGTACCAGACCATCTTATTTGTCTTGAGAAACCTATATGCAGGTCAAGAAGCAACAGTGAGAACTGGACACGGAACCACTGATTGGTTCAAAATTGGGAAACGAGTCCGGCAAATAGATGGGGAAGAAATGGAGGTAGTGACAGATTTTATTTTCCTGGGCTCCAAGATCACCGCAGATGGGGACTGCAGCCAAGAAATTAAAAGACGCTTGCAAATCTAGACAGCACAAGTGTGTATAGTCAAGGCTATGGTCTTCCCAGTTGCAATGTATAGCAGTGAAAGTTGGACCATAAGAAAGGCTGAGCACCAAAGAATTGAAGCCTTTGAACTATGGTGCTGGAGAAGACTCCTGCGAGTCCCTTGGACTGCAAGGCGATCAAACCGGTCAGTCCTAGAGGAGATCAACCCTGACTGCTCTTTAGAAGGCCAATACTTTGGCCACCTAATGAGAAGGAAGGACTCACCTGAGAAGAGCCTAATGCTGGGAAAGGTTGAGGGCAATAGAAGAATGGGACGACAGAGAATGAGGTGGCTTGATGGAGTCACTGAAGCAGTAGGCGTGAGCCTAAATGGACTCCAGAAGATGGTAGAGGAACATTATTCATGGGGTCGCGATGGGTCAGATACGACTTACAACTAACAACAAACATTCTATATACAAAGTCTGAGTGGTTTTGTGTAATATTTAATTATAATTCAGGTTAAATATTCTGCAATAACCAATAATTCAGCCGCATAACATTTCGATGCTTGCTTTATTCCATGTATGTATTCAGCCATAAATTAACACATTCTATCATAATTATTCTAGTTACTCTGTAGAAATAAATACTGATTTTATTTACAATTAATAGCTATTCTATTCACATAATTTGGCACTGGCTATCTATACAAGTTCATTGGCAACCATCTAACAATCTTAAAGGCTTATTACCAACCCACCTTATGTCCCTTTCTATAGCAAACAGAAACAAATCTAACAGGGTATTCTTTGTCTTTTTGTTAATTAAAAAAAAGCATGGGAGAAAGGAAAGACGCCCATCGATTAGTTTCTTTGATGGTCTTGTGAAAGATATCCCACCAAGGACTATTTCTTCTGCCAGATGCTCACATAAAAATCCTGTAAGAAAGCAGGGAGCAACATTTTATGCTGGCAAGACTAAAAAAATAAACTGGAGGGAGGGGCAGAGTCCAGGCCCCAGAATCTGGAGCCCTGTCCTAAACACGATGAACCTTGCTCAGGGTTTTCAGAAGGTCTTGAAGAACTACAGCATAAAAATGCAATTTATACAACTGGCACACACATATTGCATGCACCAGTATTAACAGAAAGAACCATGCAGGTTGTTTCCCTTTTCTCCAACATAGTCATAAAAAAGTCCAGTGCTACAACTTCCATTTAAGAATAAAAACTTTTTAACACATTGTCAGAATCCCAAGCTACACTTCATTTTAATTACATTTTAATTGCCTTTTAACATTTAGGTTATTTAATTCTGATTTTAAGAAACTTTACTTAAGACTAACAAACTTGTTGGGATTCTTCAGAAAGCTTTCAGACTGCTCTAATTATAACCACAGCTCACTGTTTACAGCAGGGAGAGCAATAAAGAACTCAAAAGGATAAGAAAAGAAAAGGGACAGATTGCTGCAGCTACTCATATCCTACTTTGTATGGCACTTAAGAAGCATGGTGTATTGTCTATCTCTGCCAAAGATCTCATGGACAATGAGGTCACCAGCAAGGCACAAAAGCCATCTTCTCTTTGCTTCTCTGCAGCACAGGGGTTGGATACCAATAGACACGGTTAATTAGGAAACGGTCACACAAAAAAAATAACATGGTCCTGTTGCCAGAATTATTATCTACAAATGACATAGCTTTGGGGAAGAAGGAAAGAAAGCATGTCATCAAAACTGAAAATGAGACATGAGAAACTAAAGAAAATGGAATGTGAATAAAGATGAAGTAGTAGGGACAATTCCAGAGCAAAAGTCTCATTAAAAAATGGATAAATTGGACCATAGAAAATTTAGTTTTATAAAAATATCTCTTACTACATTGTACAAGAGAAATATTTGCCTAACAGCTCTTTGAAAACACATCTTCAATGTTTTGGTTTATACATGCTAAATAATCATATTTAAGTAAAGATTGCTACTTTAAACTCTTTGCAAATAATAATAATAATAATAATAATAATAATAATAATAATAATAATAATAATAATAATAATAATAATAATAATAATAATAATAGTAATAATAATTAAAAGTTGGAAGGTACCTTGGAGGTCATCTAGTCCAAACCCCTGCTCAGGCAGGAAACCCTATACCATTTTGGACAAATAGCTGTCCAGTCTCTTCTTAAAAACTTCCAGTGTTGGAGCATTCACCACTTCTGGAGACAGGTTGTTCCACTGGTTAATCAATTAATCAACAGTTGTTTCAACTAATCCATCAGAAACTACACAAAGATGATCAATGAATATATCAGCATCATCACCATCATCATAATCAAAACGAATAGTGAATGTATCCAAATATTAGAAAAACAAATCTGGAGAAGCCAATCCCTAATTAGCAGTGCAAAATTTCATTATACTAATTTAAGGAGATATAAATTATTGAAATAAGAATAAAAAAGGCCCCTTTCAAATAGAAATGACATGACTAGCTAGTATTTGATTAATGTAATTGGGAAATTGTGGTAATTAAGATTGAAAACACATGATTATGAATTATTTGTGTTTAAGATTCTCATAATCAGAAACCTAAATATATGAAATACAAACAGATTAAATGATTATATTAATGGGAATAATAAGTACATGATTCTAAATCATTCCAGGAGTTGTTTTCATCTATCCCTACTTGAACCTGATCAAACTGAATTTCATGCAAGGATATTTATGTAAGAATAACTTGCTTCTAAATAAGCAGAATGGCCAATGGCCAGCTGAATTGGCATCTGGTTGCTTGAAATGAATATGTGCTAAATCCAAATCCAATGAGAATATATCCTGTTGAATTCAGTAGATTGAAAATTGTTGTGGGATTATCAACAGCTTTCTCTACCTTTGTACAAGTAGTGTGGCTATCTCCCTATTGTTAATAGTTTATTTATTGGGTAACTTGCCTCTTCTTTGGCCTGTCTTTTTTCCCATCTCCTTTTTTGATCTACTGGCAGATCTGTCTTTTCTGTCAGAAATAAACAGGGGAAGAAGAAAAATTAACAGGAACGGAATAGAAAAAAGGAAAAAAAGCCACCAACTGCTCTTCCCCACTGATATGAAGGATTGTTCCGTCCATCTTTGATTTCTAGTTTATTCACTGTCATTTATTATTCCATAATTTTACCAGCAAGAAAGCCAAACACTGTCACAAATTCTCACATTGTTGTTCATCCAGATGTCCTTTTGATTTCAGCAGGACATATTAGTACCCAATTCTATACAGGATCCTAGTCTAGAATTTAGATCAAATAAACTGTCACTTTTTGAAAGGGGAACAGAAAACAGTCTCAGGAATATGCTCTCTCTCAGTAAGGAGCTTCACAGTACCATTGCACAGGCTAAGAACAGCAAGACTTTACTTTTTCTATTCATTTCCAATAAAGGAATCAAAAGCAAGGAAGATGAACAAATACATTCATGAGATAATGCGGTCATATTTTCCTCAGCATAGATTGTGGAATTCACTGTTTTAGCAACACTAGCAAAAAGAGCTCACAAGACAGGAATCATTACAATGACAAGACAGGATTTCAAACAAATCTATGACATTAGTCAATTCATGATCACCTTTGACAATGTATCAATGTATATTTCACTATATGAATACTGGTCCAGAAACTGACTTAGCCGGTTGTCTAATTAGTGGGTTGAATCCTTTGGAAAGGCTCTTATTTTGAGAGAACTTTTCCTGTGTTTCTTCCATCATGCCATCTGCTCTAGGTTGCAGAAGACTCATTGAGAAACATCTCAATGAGCATTTTCATCTGAGATAAATCAATAACAGGTCCCTAAGCCTGGTAAATACTTTCCTTAGCCACAGAACAGTTACTGATCCTAGCCTTGACATATAGTCTGTGCTAGATTCTTTGCCCTCATGACCCTAAGGAAAACCAACCACCATTCTCTCTACCAAATATGCAAAGGGACAAACTCCCCACTGTGCCTATTGCAAACAGAAATTGCAGAAAAATAATTCTGCCAAAAAAAGAGGAACAGGGATCTCTTATGTCACCTGGATGTTTGTTTTGTGTTTGCATGCACAAACATCTAAATATGTGAGTGTTTAATCAGAAATATATATGAGTTTTGATTCCAACTTATTATTATAATTGCTATTTTTTGATCTACTGTGCTCTCTCCCAAGCCAAACTATTGATAGAAACATAAACCATAGAAATGTCCCAAAAGGTTTTCCTTTTTGATTACAGGCATCCAGTTCAAGACATTAACAACCCTGCCCAATGTAAGCTGTATTGTATTGTCAATAAAAATCTTCTTTTACCTAACATACTATAGATGCTATTTTATATATATATATATATATATATATATATATATATATATATATATATATATATATATATATATATATATATATATATATATATATATATATATTTATTTAATTTATATACCGCCCTTCTCTCAAGAGACTCAGGGCGGTTAACAGGGCAATACGTAAAAGACAGATACAAAAGTTAAAATTATTAAAACATGATTAAACAATGCCCATAGTACAAATTTAAAATTAAAGTCATAATAACAAACCCACCCCATCCCATCAGGCCAGGCCCGCTTCCTTAAAGAGATGGGTTTTAAGGTCGCGCCGGAAGGAGCGGAGGTTGGGCGCCATCCGGAGCTCTACCGGAAGATGGTTCCATAAGTCCGGTGCACCCACAGAGAACGCTCTCCCCCTGGGGGCCACCAGTCGGCATTCTTTGACCGGCGGCACCCTGAGGAGGCCCTCTCTGTGGGAGCGTACTGGGCGGAGGGAAGTTGACGCCGGCTGCAGGTGCTCCCCAAGGTATTCTGGACCCATGCCATGGAGGGCTTTGTAGGTCATTACCAACACCTTGAACCTCACCCGGAAGACAACTGGCAACCAATGCAGCTCGCGGAGCAAAGGTGTAACACGGGAGTATCGGGAGACCCCCGACACAACTCTCGCGGCTGCATTCTGTGCCAGCTGGAGCCTCCGAGTGGTCTTCAAGGGTAGCCCCATGTAGAGAGCGTTGCAGTAATCAAGACGAGAGGTCACGAGCGCATGAGTGACCGTGCGCAAGGCATCCCGGTCTAGATAGGGCCGCAACTGGCGCACCAGGCGAACCTGGGCGAACGCCCCCCTAGTTACAGCTACAATATGGTCTTCTAAAGAGAGCTGTGAATCTAGGAGGACTCCCAAGTTGCGAGCCCTATCTACAGGAGGTAATGACTCACCCCCCATAATGAGGGGTGGGATATCCTGAATATCCCGGGATGCCGGTACGCACAGCCACTCCGTCTTGTCGGGGTTGAGACGAAGCCTGTTCCTCCCCATCCAGACCCGGACCGCCTCCAGGCACCGGGACATCACGTCGAGGGCATCACTGGGGTGGTTTGGGGTTGAAATGAAAAGTTGGGTATCATCAGCATACTGATGATACCCAACTCCAAAACCACGAATGATCTCACCCAGCGGTTTCATGTAGATGTTGAACAGAAGGGGCGAGAGGACCGACCCCTGAGGGACTCCACAAGCGAGAGGCCTCACGGTCGACCTCTGCCCCCCCGTCAACACCGACTGCGAACGTCCCAGGAGATAGGAGGAGAACCACTGAAGAACCGTGCCTCCCACTCCCAGTCCCCTGAGACGCCGCAGCAAGATACCATGGTCGATGGTATCGAAAGCCGCTGAGAGGTCTAATAGGACTAGAACAGAGGAGTATCCTCTGTCCCGAGCCCTCCAGAGATCATTCACCAGTGCGACCAATGCCGTCTCCGTGCTGTACCCAGGCCTGAAGCCCGATTGGTACGGGTCTAGATAATCCGCTTCATCCAGGACCAGAGGGAGCTGATGCGCCACCACACTCTCAACAACCTTCGCAAGGAAGCGAAGGTTGGAGACCGGACGAAAGTTATTCAAAACAGCCGGATCCAAGGTAGGCTTCTTGAGGAGAGGTCTCACCACCGCCTCCTTCAAGGCGGCGGGAAAACTGCCCTCACTCAAAGAAGCAGCTATAACCGCCTGGAACCAGCTTCGTGTCCCCTCCCGGGCTGCATAAACCAGCCAGGAAGGGCACGGGTCCAATAAACATGTGGTGGAGCTCAGCCTCCCCATGATCCTGTCCACTTCCTCCGGAGTCACAGGATCGAACTCCTCCCAGATGACATCGACAAGATCACTCGTGTCCTGATCGTCCGATACTGCCCAGTCGGAGTCCAAACCGGTCCGAATCCGAGCGATTTTGTCCGACAGATGTTGACTAAATTCCTCGGCACGCCCCTGCAAGGGATCCTCACTGACCTCCTGGTTGAGGAGGGAGCGGGTCACCCTAAACAGGGCGGCCGGGCGATTATCTGCGGACGCGATGAGGGCAGCGAAATAGTTAGATCTCACTACCCTCATCGCAGCGAGATAAGACCTAATATGGGTTCTTAGTCGCAATCGGTCGGATTCAGATCGGGTGGACCTCCAGACGCTCTCTAGGCCCCGTCTCCGACGCTTCATCTCCCGGAGCTCCGCGGAAAACCATGGAGCCCATTGGGATCTGCGCCGGGTCAGGGGCCGCAAGGGTACAACTATATATATATGGATCTTTGCAGTGGCACTTACTATTGGTAAGTGCCACTGCCTTGCCTTCTCTAATCTAGTGGCTTCTGAATATGTTACGTTAACCCTTCTAGTTAGGATGTCCTATAGTTACCCAAAGTATTGTATGTGAGATGGGCAACTATATATATATATATATATATATATATATATATATATATATATATATATATGTGTGTGTGTGTGTGTGTGTGTGTGTGTGTGTGTGTGTGTGTGTGTGTGTGTGTGTGTTTTCTGAGGTTTTCGCGGGTGTTTGTATGTGGATCTTTGGTTTTTCGGGTTTTTCCCCGCGTAGAACTAAAGGTGTAGGCGCAACGTTTCGACGGAATCCCATCCGTCATCATCAGGCTGGTGGCTCTAGCTTCCTTCTTCTGGGAGAAGCATGTGGCTGTTTGTTCCTCTTTTTTAAACTGCAGTTTAAAAAAGAGGAACAAACAGCCACATGCTTCTCCCAGAAGAAGGAAGATAGAGCCACCAGCCTGATGATGACGGATGGGATTCCGTCGAAACGTTGCGCCTACACCTTTAGTTCTACACGGGGAAAAACCCGAAAAACCAAAGATCCACATACAAACACCCGCGAAAACCTCAGAAAACACACACACACACACACACACACACACACACACACACACACACACACACACACACATATATATATATATATATATATATATATATATATATATATATATATATATATATATATATATATATAGTTGCCCATCTCACATACAATACTTTGGGTAACTATAGGACATCCTAACTAGAAGGGTTAACGTAACATATTCAGAAGCCACTAGATTAGAGAAGGCAAGGCAGTGGCACTTACCAATAGCCCATTTTGTTGCCCCAGCAGGTTAATGATGAACAGCAAAGAAGTTTTTTTTTAAAAAAAAAGGGGGGGGATGACCATGTTGTCTTGCAGTTTTGATCATTTGTTTATACTAGCTGACGAAAGTGATTTTAGATGATGAAAGTGATTTCAGTGTGTCTGTTTATCTACGCACTGCATCTGTTAAAACTTCTTCACTGAGCCAAGTTAAGAAAAATCAAAGTTAATTGTTGTTACAACAAAGGCTGTCCTGAGTATTGATTTCTTTCTATGTTTTCAAATTATCACCAGTGGCTTTGAGAAAGTGGGCTTGTTTTTCACCACTGACTTACTGCAAAGAACACAACATGATATTTCACATGCAGAATATAGGTTTTTCTTATGTGCTACTGGATTATTGTAAAGTTTTAAAAATGAGAGAGGGCTGGAGTAGCTGGAGGGTGAAGTAGCTTCATGCATTCAAGTATGTGTCATTAATTACATTTTCACAGTTATGCACTCAATCATATACGTAATTACTGGCCACTCTATTTTGATCATGTCAGTCTCTAACAGCTTCTTTACTTTTTGCTTTAATCCAGTGCACCTAAAATTATTACATTAGATTTCAGACCAATAAACTCAAAAAAGCTTTTGCTGTTTCCAAAAAAAAAACAACCACAACTGAGCTGCCTAACAAAGAAAATAATATTGAAGGTTAGTTTTCAGTGCTCCCTATAATTGTTTTCCAGGGCATTGTATTGTTTTAATTGCCCTGTAAACCGCCCTGAGTCCTTCGGGAAATGGGCGGTATATAAATCCAAATAATAAATAATAAATAAATAAATTTCCAAAGAACCAAGGTAAAGACCAACACAATATAAAAATGGAAGGGCATTGAAAATTTTAGATTTTTTTCAATATACACATTTATAATACATCATTTTCAGATTACTTCTTTCAAAACAATCACATTGTAATTATTTATGACAGTTATGTTCAGGATCGCTAGAACTACTGGACATTTTTCCACATTACCATTCACTCAATTTTCTCCTTTTACTGCTATAATCCCATTATTGCTCACTGGTGCATAAGTTCATATTACTTGCTATGAAGAAGTTAGCATTGTGTAATCTGGTGCTTACAATTTCTGACCTTTTTTGGTGGTCAACACCCATTAGGAAAGCTGGATTCACTTAGTGACCATATGATTTGCTTAATGACCACCATAAAAATTGTTGTAAAATATAACCACATTGACTTCCAGGGCCAACTGTGGTCCTAAATGGAGGACTATTATAAGAATTAATATATTTCATCAAGACTTGACTTCTGTTAAATTTCACTGTTAAACAAAAACTGTATTTGGACACTCATACTGTATCAATATCCAACATAATATGGGCATGGTTTGGGAAGTCTTCTCTAAAAATGCCATTTCAGATTCTATTCCACTATGAATGTGGCTCTTTCTTTTATAGTTACATATATGCTCTTTGTGTTCTGGAAAGGTATAGGTTAAATTATAATTTTCATGCTTGAACTTTGTCAGTTTTCTAAGATTAATTTTATGGCTTTCATTATTTGCAAGGAAGGTCTATTAAACTGCACAAACAAGTGTCTGGATGATATATAGATATTAGTCTATCTCATTCACTTAGTGCTATTTCTGCCTTGGCAGATGTCTCCTGCCTACAAGACCCTGTTAGTTCCAACAACTCATTTGGATAAGTTTGATTCAGCACCCTGTGTGGTAAATAACACTGCTCACCAGAGTGAGTGAAACTGGAGCTACAATTACTAGAACACACATCCTGAAATTTAAATAGGATGGTTAATTTGCTTTTACCTTGGGAGTTTTTGTAATCCATAACGATTACTTAGCCTTTTGCACTTTTTAATGACTTTTAATGCTTTATGATAACAATTTTGCAGTGTTACATTTGTAAGGATATTATGTTTATATTATTTTTAGTTAATCTGTTCTATATTTATTCTTTATTCTTAGCCACTGGAAATGCTCTTTTACTTGTGAAAGGCAAGATATCAATCCAATTAATAATGATCATAATATCACTTAATTCATAGTCCTATTTAATTGTTTTATCATTAGCACTTTAACAAGCAGATTTACCAAGTTAGCCAGAAATAGATATGAAAAAAATGTGTGCTAAAAAAAAGCCAAAGGGAGAGATGTTCATTCCTAAAATGCAAGATGCATAATAGACTTGATTTTCTGTCCATTTTGAACAAGAGCACTTCAAACGCAGGGTTTCATTGCTAAGCAGCATATGGTACCAATGTAATTCATGACAAAGTTCAATCATATTCTAGTCTGTCACACCAACCTCTAAACCTCTGAGACTTGTCTATGACAACTTGTAATTATGAACGAGGTCAGCTTATGCAAATCATGTCAGTCAGTGGCACCATGCCAGTTTACACCATCTGTGCGCAGGTCTAGTCCTATGGCTTTCCATAATTGTCAGAAATATGATATTGAAGTGCTGTAAATTGGAAAGATGTAGACATTTTGATACTGTATATTTAACATATTATTACAGGTTAAGCCTGGGAAATATACCAACTTCAGATGAGTCCAGTGATCTGAAAAGGCTAATAAAAGGGTCAGCTTCCTCGCCATTTATGTTTAGCATTGCCAAAACAGGAGGGGAAGGACAAGAAAGACACATCACCACAGTGTGATATAAATGAAAAAGTCTAAAAATGTGAAAAGGAAAGGCATTTCTTGTGCTAAGAAGTTTTCCTAGACAGACTTAACTCAGGTGCTTTTTTATTTCAGGATCACGGATTAATCAATGAATAATCTGGTAGTTCATTTGGCTTAAAATGTTAGGGTAAACTCCTCACACATTCACTACATGGTAATTCTATCAGTGAGATCATGGACCTAAAAAGAGGCCCAATCAAAAAGTCATTAAATCTAGAGTCTAAAATAATCCAACAGCAACACCGAAGTGAAGACAAACCAAGATCACTCATTTCTTTATACCAACTTGTTTGACTGTGGTTGGTGAATATGGCACAATACTTTGACTTCACACACTGTATTAACCTAAACAAGCCACGGTGTGGTTTAATGCAACATGTATGAACCCAGTCCCTGATCATCATCAATATCATCATCCCTATGAATCATTAGTTATAGCAGCTTTTTCAACTGATTATCTTCTTTGTTGTTGTTTTTCTTTGCATTATTCCCATCATATCACAAGATCCACAATTTTACATTTCGCCCACACTTCATCCAGTCTGCAGCATCAGTGAGGCATACACTTACAGCTCGCATGACTTCATGCAGGCAGTCCCTCCATCATTTTTTCGATTGGGGCAATCAGCCATCTAGGCTGACCGCAAGTGCCCACCTCACAATGGAATCCACATCATCCCTGACCATATGTCCATACCATCACAGCCTCACTTCTCTCATTTTGTCTGGAATTGGGGCAACTTTGAAGGTCTTCTGGATGTCTTTGTTAATAATATGATCTAGCTACATGACCCCCATGACCATCTGATCATTTGCATTCTGATTGTGTCCAATGTGTGTTGATGTCTCCTTGTTGTTAGCCAGCATTCTGACCCACAGAGTGCCACTGGGAGGACAACTGTACAGTAAATATTCAATTTAAGGCACAGAAGGATCTTCTCAACTGACATATGAACCAGATTTCACAGCTTGCCCTACAGTATGTATTACAGGCATAGGTAAAGGTAAAGGTAAAGGTTCCCCCGCACATGCGTGCTAGTCGTTTCCGACTCTAGGGGCCGGTGCTCATCTCCGTTTCAAAGCCGAAGAGCCAGCGCTTGTCCGAGGACATGTCCGTGGTCATGTGGCCGGCATGACTAGACGCCAAAGGCGCACGGAACGCTGTTACCTTCCCACCGTAGTGGTCCCTATTTTTCTACTTGCATTTTTACGTGCTTTCGAACTGCTAGGTTGGCAGAAGCTGGGACGAGTAACAGGCGCTCACTCTGTTACGCGGCACTCAGGATTCGACCCGCCAAACTGCCGACCTTCCGATCGACAAGCTCAGCGTCCTAACCCACTGAGCCACCGCGTCCCTATGTTACAGGCATACCAACCATCAAACCTAAACTACCTTTCCTGATGTGCATGGAGAATGTGTCCTATACAGGTAGTTCTTGACTTACAACAATTCATTTAATTACCATTTGAAGTTACAACACCACTTTAAAAAGTGACTTTTGGCTATTTTTCACAATTACAACTGTTGCAGCACCCCATGGTCATATGCTTAAAATTCAGGAGCTTGGCAATTGACTCATATTTATGACAGTTGCAGTGTCCCAGGGTCATGTGATCACTTTTGGCACCCTTCTGACCAGCAACGTCAATGGGGAAGCCAGATTCACTTGTGATACTAACTTGAGCACTGTAGTGATTCACTTAACAACTACGATGAGAAAGGTCCTAAAAGGTGAGGAAATTCACTTAACAACTGTCTGATTTAGCAACAGAAATTTTGCCCTCTATTGTGGTTGTAAGCCAAGGACTACCTGTGCTATTAATTCATTTGCTCGCCTGAGCAAACTTTTTGTATTGCTTTCAGCCAGCAAAATTATTTGGGCTGATCCTGATAAAATATTTCCATTCAGATAAATATGCTTCCAATATCAACCTGTTTCTTAGACCTAAGATAAATGCTGCTCTTTAGTATGGGAGGACTGGTGTTTGATTTAGGGGGGGGGGACAGGAAAAATTAATACACTAAAAGAGTTCTTAAAAGATAATTATAACTATGCCTGATTAGCCAAAAAAAAAAGATGTAGGAACCACAAGCTTACTGAGACAATCAAAACAGAAACCAAATCTCTGATGTTGCTTTAGGAGGGAAGGTGTTGATAGAAATCTCTATTTCTCCCATTCCCTTCCAGAGACAAAGAGTAAGGGCAGGGAGAAGAAGAGAAAAAAGGAGCCATCTACAGAGGATAAAACTTTATCAAAAACATGTATGATAACCAGTTTGGAGACTTTTCAGGATGCACAGCCATTCAATTGTGCCCCAATAGCATTGCTGGATTGGAGAGAAGGATTCTGGTGTCATTCTTGAGGTTGTAATGCATAAAAGGTGGAATTATCATGTGATCTCACCTGCTTGCCTTATAGTTAATTATACATGGTATCTTGTCCTTGCAGTTTCCCCAGCACCAGAATTGAGATTCCTCCATATTTCTGTAATTACAAAAATAGAACTTTATAAGGGTCCTGGGACAAGCTATTTATCTGCTTTCATCAGGAACAAGCATCTCCACGGCTGTCAAATCCTGGTTATTGCAATTGTACTATGATCACCTTATTTTACTTTGTTACTGATAAATGAATGAATGTATAGACTCTACGCTGCCTGGTGCTGATATGTTTGCATATTAGCACTATCAAATATCTATTTTTTTTTCTTTTTACAACCCTGTAATCCCTTAATTCAGGGTAAAGTCTGGGAGACTGAATGGAGCCGAGTGTTTATTGGCCAGATGCCTTTCCTCACATCTAAGTGGAGTTTGCAAGAGGCATTTTCTCTTTGTGCCTTGAGAAACATCTGCTGCTACCTAGGATTGAACTCTCAACCTTCCAAATGGGAGGCAAGCATCTTCACCACTAGGCCACCAGGCCCCTCTGTCAAATATCTAGTATATTATAATATAGATACTCTAGATCAGGGGTCCCAACCTGTGGGCCGCAGCCCACTACCGGTATGTGGTATATTCGCAACTAGGCCATGTGAGTGGCTGGCTGGTGCACGAACACATGTGTAATCACAGACCCTCACTCATGCGAGCATCACAGGCACTCAGAGCCCCACTCATGTGAACGCTGCAGGCACTTGAGGCCCCACTCGTGCAAGTGTTGTGGGCGCTCAGGGCCCCATTCACGTGAGCATTACAAATGCTGGGGGCCCCACTCGTGCAAGCACTCAGGGTCTCACTCACACTAGCATCATGGGTGCTCTCGGCCTCTCACGTGGCAAACGGGTGCTTGTGTGTGCGCACATGCCTGCCCCCCCAAAAACCATCTCCTCTTTCCACCCTCCCCTCCTTCCAGACTGCCAACCCAGAAAGGTTGGGGAACTCTGCTCTAAGTTATATATGCAAAATGAAACAAAATGAAACAAATTTGCGACATTATTTTTCAAATTCTTTGGAAAGCCAGAATAGTTTATCACATTTTTAAAAAAGCGGTCCATCAGTTTGATCCATCAAATTGCTTTGGCAACTCCAAATGATCTTGCACATCCCAACTACATGATCAATCTTATTCTTTTCTTTTACATTGGTAGAATCCATCAGAAGTATTGATTTCACTGGCAATGAAATTCCCCAAGTATAAAGCAGTCACCAAACTAAATTGCCCTTTCAGGTTTTATACCGGTTTAATGAAGTTTAGCAATAATTGTATTAAACCGGTCAAGTTACTCTCTGGCATCATCAGACAACTCCAGCTTACTTAGAGAGGAGAATCTAATTTGTACCAACTTGCTCTTTTGACTAAATGCCATTTCATGCTATTCCCTGCTGTTTTAACACAGATGGTGCAACATTTAAATATTTCATTGTTTATGACTTTGCTTTGATTTGCTGTATGTGATACTTGACTAGTTTTATGGAGTTCATGAACAAGTGACAAGAGAATATCTAAGTTTCTTCTCTTTTTTCTGTGCTAGAATATCAAGTGTTTCACTTTAAAGGCAAGTTTATTGTTTCAGACAGAGCAGAGTAGTTCTTTGAATTCAATGGAATGGTATGAACAGAGAACTGAAATACTGCAAAGGAAGTAAGAAGTGTATAATGTCACAGAGAATACCCAGGGGTAATTTAATAATAGTTATTTGTAGAGTACTTACTAATAGAACATCTAGATAATAATCTAAATATTCTATTATCTATCTGAATCATTAGAAACTCTCTAGCAATATTGATCGTGGATGGATAAACAAATGAACAGATAAGATACATGGAGACATAATCCTTTTTTCAGACATTATCCTTTCTTTCCTCTCATGTGATTAAAACCTGACACAAGGGAGAATGATTTCATGGAGGAATAAATTAGGTTACCGTATTTATAAATGCACTCAGAACTATAGAGCTATATACTGTATCTGAAGTTTCTTTCTCAGAAATATCACAATGGTTTCTTAGATTTTCTGTGGTTGTCCTTGACTACCTTCCAAATATTTAGAATCTAGACCCGTGGTGGCAAACCTTTGGCCCACCCAAAGGGCTACACCCACCCAATGGGCCACACCCACCCGGCACCTGACGATATATAAGTGGGTTTTGGGTTGCAGTTTGGGCACTCGGTCTCTAAAGGTTTTGCCATCACTGATCTAGACTGTTTTCACATCTTTCACTCTACCAGTGTGTTCTTGTATGATGTGGATAATGTCATATTATATCATTTGTAGTCATTCAAGGTCTTGCTTTTGCTCTCCTTTCTGCCATAGGAATTTTTCTTCTGTTAGAAAAAAAGGGAAACATGAAGTAAGTTAAATGGAGTTGTCCAAATCTTTCAGACAGCCATCTCTCCTAGACCTAAAGAATCATCACAGGAAGGATCCCAAAGAGGTCCAGTGAAAGCCTTCTAGAGATGCAGACTTTCCATGCAGCATATTCAGAAGGTATTTTGTTCATTTCCTAAAGCGGTTCTTCAAATAAATTCTACTGTGAATTTTAACCCTGTTGATAACGTCCATAAGGCTTCATTCTTTTTCTTTTACTTCTCTAAGTGCTTTTTACTAAGTAGCTCATTCACATCTGTTTTTGCCTATCCATTTTCTTTCCTTCCCTTTTCAGTGAAGCTACCTCTTACTCTTATCCTATCTCCATCCTAGGTTTTCCAATTTTTTTCCTGCTGAAAGTATGTGTGAATGTGTACACTTCTATATGTGAGAAAGTTTTCTGTTAAGAGAAGGAATTGTTAGTATACAGAAAAGGTATCCATTAATTTAGTGAATGGTGTATCTTATGTTATAGACCAGCAGTTTTAATTTTATTCTGAAATCCAAGTAAACAACTCGGTGATACTGTGGATAAAATGATTCTCAAAATCTGGATTAAACTAGGATGAAGTTTTGTTGAAAGACAAACTTCCAATTGATGTTGTTAAGAATAACAAAAATGGCTTCTCTAAATATGTTCAAAATAAAACAAAGGGAGAAAAACCACTATGCCAAGTGCTTAATGAAGATCACAAAATGCTAACAGGCATTTTGCAAAGCTACTTAACTCATTTCACTTAGCCTTTTATTGTTCCAATAAGAATAAAAAGTACATGCTTAGTGAGGAGTTTGTGAATAAACAACTGAAAGAGTAAGATTGAGAAAGAGAGAAACATGGTAAAAAAATAGCTATTAACACTGCTGCACCCTAGAGCACTTTTTATGTATTAACTTTGAGAAATTCTGGAGCATAGGTAAAGTGCCAGATGACTAGAAGAAGGCAAATGTGCTATTTTCAAGAAGGGAAAGAATGAATATCAAGAAAAGTACAGATTTATCCATCTGATATGATTTTTCGGAAGTAATCTTTTTGCAACTTGAAAACAATGGAGTAATTGCTAGTGGTCAGCACTAAGGTGACCAGAAAAAATCTTCTCTTAGTAATTTTATCTCATAAAATGGGTAGCTGCCTTAATATCTGTGGTAATGCTGTGGCAAAGTACGCTGTGACATTCTAATTAGAAGGCTAGTTAAAACTAGATGGTTTAGTAGTTAATGGTCACCAAACCATATTCAGAGGGCTTCTTACTTCCTCCATTTCATGGAGTGCAATGGAATTAATGTAGCTTCAAATATTAAAATGATGTTGCACACATGCATACATATAAAAGTGCAGTACATACCCCTTTATTATGCAGGACAATAATAAAGTTAGCAACACTAGATTATCAAGAAGGACAAGATGGGAAAGCAGTAGAAAGCATTTCTACTGTGCTACTAGTTTTTTCCTATGCTGTTAGGTCCATGCAATATGCTTTCCCACTGCAAGTACCAAGCTTTGCCTCCCCACTCTATTTAAAGCTATACGGCATTAATACATAGTGAATTCATTCCTGACATTATCTCAATAAAGTTATCATATAAAACATGAACAAAATCCTTCAAGGAATGGCACTAAAATAAATGCTACAGAATCCCAAGATCAATCATACAAGCATGGGAGGGACCACTACAAAAGATAACCTTTTCTGGGAATAAAAATAAGGTACTTGTCAATAGAATGATATACCAAGGAGAATAGAACAATATAATTTTAATTATATTTAATTGGACTAGTTACTGTAACATAAGCATCTTTTCAACTTTCCAGCTCAATTCATAAGGTATAAGTGGACATTTTGTCAGATTTTCCTTAAGTTGAATATCAAATGTGTTTCTTATTTTGGGCATGTTGCTCAAGTCCTTTGTAATACACAAAGTTGTCCTTCTTACAATTACAACAATATTGCCCGTGCAATTCATTACAATATGAAATGATAATGAATAGAAGATCTTGCATACAAATGGCTGAATCTCCTCTATGAAAAAATATATAGTTTCATCTATGAAGAATTATATACTGGGGGAACTTTTTCTTCATCATCCCCTAACAGATCTTCTCATTTCAGTATTTCAACTTTACTTTCCAACTTCTGTTTTTTGTTTCTCTAACATCTCCTGAGAATGGAAGATTTGCTCCTCACTTTGGTTTTCCTTCAGTCCTAAAACAAAATTTTATTTATGATTTACTTTTTAATCATCTGACACCTTCAAATTACAAATTGGTGTTTTCTTGGTTTAAAATCCTGGGGATATTTGACCAGTCATGATCTTTATGTTGCTTCAAACCACCAACCCAAATTAACTCCGTGGGTAATCCAAGTTGTAGTTTATCATTTATTAGACATTTGTAAACTGTCAGCTTGAAAGCATGCTTCCATAGCAACTATAACCAAAGCAGGCAGACTTTTTCATGCCAACTACACTGTAGAAAAATTGGGCTTTTTGCCTATTCTGTTAAATTATAACTCTATTTGGAGACCAGTTACAAAATGCAAACATCACCATAATAAGTACAGAGGTTCTTCATGAAGGTCAATTCCCACATAGCCTTATTTAGTTGTATCCAGATGTTTCAAATTTACCGTTATTGGACAAAATAATTAAATCACGTCATGAATTTCTACATTGAGGAAACTGCCATACCTGTTCTTATTGCATTCAATTTTTTTTAATGAATTACAGTATTTATTGACCTTTTGGGTTTTTCCCCTTCATCCAAGACAACCATCTGATTGTATATGCAAGCATTTTCTCTGCTACTTAGTTGACTGCTATCAAACGCCAAATAACAGAATGCAGAATAGATTTATGCACCATGAGAGAGACACTGCTGAGTTTTTGTATATGTATGTTTTGATTCCAGTTAAACAATACCCAGAGGGCTGCCATACTAACAAGCTTTATAATGATTGACTTCACCAGCCACTTTGAGACCTTGGCTTCAGTTGAGTAGCTCAAAACCTCAATTAACATGAAATTTATGTCTGAGACAAGGCGCTTGCTTTGAGCAGTGATGCGTGTCTTTGATTTTTCCCCATAATATCTGGCTCTTCTTTATTTAGGTATACTTTATCTGCATTATCTAAGCCTAGCAATTTTAGACAGCAAAAAAAGCAATAATTAAGTTAATGTAGTGCATGAGTCAAGAATTATGTTTAGCTTTTTTGGGTGATATCTATTCTGAATAGTTTGTTTATATTGTTTATAATTGCCATTATCATATTAAGAGCTGAAATATTCACTTCTATACCCATTATATTTAATAATAACTTTTCTCTCTCTCCTGAAGCCAGTTCCTCAGATTGGTGGAGCACAAAGCTTTAAAAGCATGTCACCGCTTCTTGGCAAAGTTAGTTCAACACATGATCAGTCTCCCCACCATCATGAATGGATTCCTGGTGTTCTGATTCTCTAAAAAACTATGACATCCCAGAATAGAACAAATTATACTTCGAATAATCTAATATGGTCACCCTTTTTCTTATAATTGTGTTTTCTTTACAGGTTGTCCACGACTTACGACAGTTCATTTAGTGATCATTTGAAGTTACAACGGCACTGAAAAAGTGAGTTATGGCCGTTTTTCACACTTACAAGAGCAGTCCCAGGGTTACGTGATCAAAATTCAGAGGCTTAGCAACTGACTCATAGTTATGACAGTTGCAGTGTCCTAGGGTCATGTGATCACCTTTTGCAACTTTCTGATAAGCAAAGTTAATGGAGAAGCCAGATTCACTTAACAATCATGTTACTAACTGAACAACTGCAATTATTCACTTAACAATTGTAAAGTTGTAAAATAGGGCAAAATTCACTTAACAACAGAAATGTTGGGCTCAGTTGTGGTCGTTAGTTGAGGACTACCTGTATTTTCAGTTCAAAAAGGCATTTTCCTATGTTTTAAAAACAAATGTTAAATTGCATGCACAACAGTACAAAAAATGCCAAGACCATCTTTATATTACATGTTTCTCTTACATGTGGTTTCAATGTGATTTAGTTCTATCCATTGAACAAACATGAAATGTACATGTCACAAGAATGTTCATTTCATTTAATAAATGGCTTTCTTTTACTTACCACGTTCATTTATGATATGAAGGATTTTCTTTTCATAAAGTATTATGCACAAAAGTAGTTTAAGGTTCATTTTAAAAAAGGCAATATATTTCAACAATATTTGTTTCTAGTTTCCTGAAGTGCTAGACTATAGCACCTTTAAGAAACATAGCTTTTCTTTTTCAATTTTCCTGCTTATCAGAGTAGTATGTAACTTAAATATAACCACTGTAATAGAAATAAGGAAAAGGAAGGGAAGATGATCGTACAATAGGAGGAGGAGGAGGAGGAGGTCCAAACAAAAAATAAGAATATCAAGAAAGTTTTATTTGTTGGTCTAATAATAATTGTTGTTGTTATTTGCGAAGTCGTGTCCGACCCATCGCGACCCTATGGACAATGTTCCTCCAGGCCTTCCTGTCCTCTACCATCTTCTGGAGTCCATTTAAGCTCACGCCTACTGCTTCAGTGACTCCATCCAGCCACCTCATTCTCTGTCGTCCCCTTCTTCTATTGCCCTCAATCTTTCCCAGCATTAGGCTCTTCTCCAGTGAGTCCTTCCTTCTCATTAGGTGGCCAAAGTATTTGAGTTTTAGCTTCAGGATCTGGCCTTCTAAAGAGCAGTCAGGGTTGATCTCCTCTAGGACTGACCGGTTTGATCGCCTTGCAGTCCAAGGAACTCGCAGGAGTCTTCTCCAGCGCCAAAGTTCAAAGGCTTCAATTCTTTGGCGCTCAGCCTTTCTTATGGTCCAGCTTTCACTGCCATACATTGGGAAGACCATAGCCTTGACTATACGCACTTTTGTTGACAGGGTGATGTCTCTGCTTTTTAGTGTGCTGTCTAGATTTGCCATGGCTTTCCTCCCCAGGAGCAAGCGTCTTTTAATTTCTTGGCTACAGTCCCCATCTGCAGTGATCTTGGAACCCAGGAAAATAAAATCTGTCACTACCTCCATTTCTTCCCCATCTATTTGCCAGGAATTGAGAGGGCCAGATGCCATGATCTTGGTTTTCTTAATGTTTAGTTTCAACCCAAGTTTTGCACTCTCCTTCTTCACTCCTTATTAATACCTACTATTTTACATTTTACATTCACTAGACAATCCAACTTTTTTAAAAACAAACATTTTGGCAACCATTCAATTTTAAATGGGAATGTACATTAAGGAAAGTTTTTTTTAACTGTATTCTGCAGAAGCCTAGGGTTCTGTGAGATATGGATGGCCTTCTGTGAAAGGCTAATAGGGAATCTAGTTTATTTAAATGCAGCCATTTTTTATCGTTAGTTCTGTATTCCTTGATCACAGAATCAAGGTGGTTTTTTTTTTCTTTAATTGATAAGTTCTGCAGGCTGAAAACGCTTGCACTTAACACATATTGAAAATGATGACGCTCCTAGTCTAAGATACTGCATCTGGATGATAAGTGTGAGAAGGATAGTCATAAAGACCCAGTTAATCACTTTCAGAATTCCATGTCATGTTCAGAAATAAAAATACAAAAAGAAGTAGCCATCAAAATAGCAGAAAACAAAAAAAAATGAAACTATGAGAAAAATCTTGCTGTGTAACTTTTTATAATAGTCCATTTCAGAATATGTGATTGGAAAACAGTTTTTTCTGTTTACATTATTAATATCCCTTCCAGAATATAATATTGTGAGTGGTCCTGAAACACTTTCTGGAGTAACTGTTGGAAACATTAGTGCAAATGCAAGGAAGAAAATAACAGGATTTACATGGTGATTTGGGAATTGCAGGATTTGTCAGTAGAGAAAAGTGTGACTTTTGCAAGCTACTGCTCTCAGCTTCTGTCTCTAAACCAACAAAAAGCTCTTGGACTCCATGTCACTCTTTGTCTTTAATTAAAAAGAATCAGAGTAAAGTGTTACTTGTTTGAGAAGATACATAAAAAAATAGCTCCAATGCTACATTTACCATGCAGTTGCAGCTTTTTCCAGTACATATCTTGTCAGATAGGACTTAAACAAATAGAACTATAATCAACTGCAACTCATTCAGTGTTAATTGGGTAAACTGTATTCCAAAGGTTTAATGAAGAATGCTCAATCTGTCTTTTGCTTTGGCATAACTCATTCTTTAAACAAGCAGTTAGAATTCATCCAGACAGCAAAATCCAATCAGCCGGTTTCCTACTTTAATATTAAGTCAGAAAGAGAAGGATTGTTTTTTTTAAAAAAAAATAAACAAATAAGAGTAATACTGCTTATTGAATGATATGAGCAGTCATACAATCCCTTAGAAAAGGAATTATATGGAGGCAAGCAAATAAGTGTACATCACTACCTCCTGTTGTTAACCCCAGTCATGAAGATTTATTTCATCTTCCAATTTTACCCTTTCCCATATCATTCAATCTAAACCTGAAGAAAATGAGGATACACAACTTTCTTACCCTTTGGGTATATGCCAAAACATGGGCATGACTAGGAGAAAAACTAAATATGATTTAACTTGTATCTAAATTTAATTCAATTACAACTAATTAAATTTAGTTAAGTAATACCCTCTTTTAGCCTAATGGCTGGCCTGCAGTGAATAATAAAGGGCTAATAATGAACCATGACAGAAAAAAATCCTCCCCTCCCATCATTTAAAATACTAACGTTTTAAGTTAAATACAACATCAAAACAATAAGCCAAAACACAATTAAAAGTACATCAACAATAAAGATGTCAACAATTAAAATCCAGCAGCAAATTAAGCATAGTTAGTATGAAAGAAAGCTAGACAGCAAAAACATGTCTTAAGATTGACCTCACTGACTGAGGGAAAGAATTCCAGAATGTTGGAAGCGCCATCAAAAAGACTGTAGCCCTAGTTGATGCCATACAGACATATGTTCAGGGCAGCATACACAAAAGTCTACGACTTAACGACCATTTCTGTTGCTAAGTGAGACATTTCTTAAGTGGGTTTTGCCCCATTTTATGACCTTTCTTGCCACAGTTGTGAAGTGAATCACTGCAGTTGTTAAGTTAGTAACCTGGTTGTTAAGTGAATCTGGCTTTCCCATTGACTTTGCTTGTCAGAAGGACGCCAAAGGTGATCACATGACCCTGGGACACTGCAACTGTCATAAATATGAGTCAGTTGCCAAACATCTGAACATTTGATCACGTGACTGTGGGCATGCTACAATGGCCATAACTCACTTTTTTCAGTGCCATTATAATTTTGAATGAGGACTCACTGCACACAGCTGGGTAGCAATGCAGCAAGGAAACCTTACTTCAAGGAAGAGATCCTTAAATCATGTAGGGATTTACATGTGATAAGAACAGATTTGGCTGAGAAGGTAACTGGAATATAACTATAACAGGTATTAAATGTATGTAAAAAGAGGGGACAAGGTTTCAACTGCATAGCTTTCGTAAAGATCTTCACATTTTTAACCCTCCCTGTGAATGTTCTTAAGGGAAGGTAATAATCCATAGTTACGTGAAAAAAAAGGTTTTACTTAGTGAATATGACCACAAAATTGCCTTATATTTTAATGATTGCCAAACAATAACAAAAAAAACCCACATTATTGTCACACTACAAAGTTCTCTGTGCAATCGCAAATTTGAACCATCATCATGACTTGATCAATAGGACAACCAGAGAGTCCCTGGAAACAGGCTTAGGGAGAAAGATCGAATTGATCCAAGTTGAATCACCATAGTCTAAATCATTACACATAGTTCTCATAGGCAGTATCTGTTAAATCAGAAATAATGTGGTTGCAACCATTTGCTCTCTTCATAGGTGGTAATTGATTCCACACTTCATCACAGAAACATTTGAAGCTCATAATTTTTAGCTTTTTATTATTGATTCTCTTCCCCCAGGTCCCAAACATATAGATTTTGTTAAACTTTGTGACATGTTGTTGCTGTGTGAATCCATTGAGACAGGTAACTGTAAATCTATAAAGGCCTAGTGACTGCCAACAATATTCTTTTGATCCATTTACAACATTTTCTTCTGAAGACAATGGTAATAAGTAGATGAAAATATAAAAAATTGTAAGGACAAACCCATTCAAGTCTGAACTGTAAATTTTAGAAGGCCTATTCAATCTCAAGAATCTCAAGCTTCCTTTTTCTTATTAAGCTTCTCTGAGTATTTAAAGAGTATAGGGTGTTTTCATGGGCCCCAATTTAACTTCTGTGTATTTCTCTGGAAATAAAACAGTCCAACAGCACGCAGAACCAACGAACCTGAGAATCTCTTGATGTTCCTGAAATAAAAGTTTCAACACAACTTTGCTAATGACCATCGCTATTGCATGCAAAAATCTAGGCACCCCAATCAAAATTGCATGTTTCAATATTCCCTAAGTGTACAGAAGCTGACAAAGACTTCTACTCTATATCTACATCAGACATGTCAAACTCGCGACGTCACATGACATCACGCAACGTATCGGGACAGTTTTGCCATTGCCAGCAATAGGGTATTTAATAAATAATTAAATAAATAACAAATATTTACTGTTTCTATGCAGTATGTTACAGATTCAGACTAAAAAAAAACAGAAAGCAGTGGCTAGCCTACCAGTCAGACCTTTGTAGCACCTCATTTGGTAGAAATAATATCCTGTGGCACCATGTCACGTAACACTTGTTTAGCCATTAATAGTGTGCAGCAGATTATTTGTTTTACATGAGAATGTAATATGAGAATAGAAACTTGTTTATCTCAGCATATTTAAAATAATATTTGTATATTAAGTTTATGAAAATACTAGTCAAAAAACATGAAGCACATTCTTATTTCAATGAATCTTCGTTTTTATGACTTTCCTTTTAAAAAGTGCAGCAATTTTGGTAACGAAGCAATCTGAGCAAAATGCTTAAAAGCATGGGATTAATCCAAAAAACATATGCTGGATTGTAGCCAGGGTTTATTGATGTGCTTAAAATCTCCCATGACTCCCTAGTAATACATTAATTATCTTAAATTAGGATACGTTCCAGTAAATTCACTGTTTTAAAAAGTTTATAGATATAATCAAGTACATGGTACTCATTGCATTAAGAAGATTGCATTATAAAAGACTGTTAAAAGATGTTCATAGCAAAACACTTTAATGTATTATGTATGGCTGCATCAAATGATAGAAGCAAATACATGACATTAATCAATAACATTAACTTTATGCCATCATTTGCTTGTTTGAACAAAAGAAAAGCAACCTCTTCACACATTAAGTATTCCAACCTGAAAATTTACTAAGGCTCTTTGTAGACTTTTTTTAAAAAAATGAATTAAAAGCAAAGGCCTAAGTTATGTGGAATGCTATAACCTTTGCCCCTTTTCTCCTGAACTGTTACATTCAACTTGTATTCCTTTATTTTGCAAACAATATGCAATAATTAATCATATTGTTCCTAATATTGTATCATTTTTCTCTTATACTGCTATTTTATTTAGTGACAATATGAAGTTTTTCTACTGTTGATTATTTGCTTTTCCTGTAACCCAAATTAAAATTTTAAAGCTTCCATTAGAAACATCTCTACTTTTTCCCCAAATGAAAATATATTTATTCAGAACTGAAGATTGAGCTTCTATTACTGCTTTGGGGATACTCAGAAACAAACTTCAAAAAATTAGGAAAATGCTATTTATTACTGTACTATTAAACATCGTTAATTCCTTGAATTAATTTGGTGAGCAAACGCTTAATTTAAATTGTTCCATACTGTATTTTACAGTATATCATCAACAAACCAACCATACTAACAAAATTCCCTGGATTTTATCAATGTACATGCGGTTGTCCTTATAGTTAATCATTAATAAGCCCAAACTCTTTAAATCAAACCTCAGCTCGTATTTATTGTCTAGGACATCTTAATTCTTGGGAGCGTACAGTTATAAGAAAACTTTGTATCTGCTATATATTTTCATTTATCCATGTTTGTGTGTGTGTGTGTGTGTTTCAATATTATAAACATACCTTTTAAACT